>NW_027437194.1:31235500-31884000 GCF_033239565.1 Halichoeres trimaculatus | reverse complement strand
GGGACCCAATTCTTGTTCACACTAACTGAGGCAAAAACCTACTTCTTTTTTTCCGTTAAAACCAAAATTGATATAATTTTGCAATTTTGTTGAACTTGTTGCAATGACAAATCAATTTCAATTCTATTATTCGATTCTACTAAAAAGGACTGCGACTGAGATGAGGTACAAAAGCAGCCTTACTGTAAAAAAGAACAGGAGCGGCCTTACTGTGATGAGGTACAGGAGCTGCCCTGCTGTAATGAGGTACAGGAGCAGCCTTGCTGTAATGAGGTACAGGAGCAGCCCTGCTTTAATAAGGTACAGGAGCAGCCCTGCTGTAATGAGGTACAGGAGCAGCCCTGCTTTAATAAGGTACAGGAGCAGCCCTGCTGTAATGAGGTACAGGAGCAGCCCTGCTTTAATAAGGTACAGGAGCAGCCCTGCTGTAATAAGTTACAGGAGCAGCCCTGCTGTAATGAGGTACAGGGGCAGCCTTGCTGCATTGAGGTTTAGGTGGACTCCTGCTGTAATAAGTTACAGGAGCAGCCCTGCTGTAATGAGGTACAGGAGCAGCCCTGCTTTAATAAGGTACAGGAGCAGCCCTGCTGTAATGAGGTACAGGAGCAGCCCTGCTTTAATAAGGTACAGGAGCAGCCCTGCTGTAATGAGGTACAGGAGCAGCCCTGCTGTAATAAGGTGCAGGAGCAGCCTTGCTGTAATAAGGTACAGGAGCAGCCTTGCTGTAATAAGGTACAGGAGCAGCCTTGCTGAATAAGGTACAGGAGCAGCCTTGCTGAATAAGGTACAGGAGCAGCCTTGCTGAATAAGGTACATTAGCAGCCCTGCTGTAATGAGGTACATTAGCAGCCCTGCTGTAATGAGGTACATTAGCAGCCCTGCTGTAATGAGGTACATTAGCAGCCTTGCTGTTATAAGTTACAGGAGCAGCCTTGCTGTAATGAGGCTCAGGAGCAGTCCTGCTGTGATGAGGTACAGGGAGACCCTTGCTGTAATGAGGTACAGGAGCAGCCTTGCTGTAATGAGGTACAGGAGCAGCCTTGCTGTAATGAGGTACAGGAGCACCCTTACGTTGATGAGGTACAGAAGCAGCCCTGCTGTGATGAGGGTCAGGAGCAGCCTTGCTGTAATAAGGAACAGGAGCGGCCTTACTTTGATGAGGTACAGGAGCTGCCCTGCTGTAATGAGGTACATTAGCAGCCTTGCTGTTATAAGTTACAGGAGCAGCCTTGCTGTAATGAGTTACAGGAGCAGCCTTGCTGCATTGAGGTTTAGGTGGAGCCCTGCTGTAATAAGGAACATTAGCAGCCATGCTTTAATGAGGTACAGGAGCAGCCTTGCTGTAATGAGGTACAGGAGCAGCCTTGCTGTAATGAGGTTCAGGAGCAGCCTTGCTGCATTGAGGTACAGGAGCAGCTTTGCTGTAAAAAGGAACAGGAGCGGCCTTACTGTAATGAGGTACAGGAGCAGCCTTGCTGTAATGAGGTACAGGAGCAGCATTGTTGCCTTTCTGTAATGAGGTACAGGAGTAGCCTTGCTGTAATAAGTTACAGAAGCAGCCTTGCTGCATTGAGGTTTAGGTGGAGCCCTGCTGTAATAAGGAACAGGAGCAGCCATGCTTTAATGAGGTACAGGAGCAGCCTTGCTGTAATGAGGTACAGGAGCAGCCTTGCTGTAATGAGGTACAGGAGCAGCCTTGCTGTAATGAGGTACAGGAGCAGCCTTGCTGTTATAAGGTACAGAAGCAGCCCTGCTGTAATGAGGTACAGGAGCAGCCTTGCTGCATTGAGGTACAAAGGCAGCGTTCCTGTTTAAAGGTACAGGAGCTGCCCTGCTGTAATGAGAAACATTGGTAGCCCTGTTTTAATGTGACTCAGGAGTGGACCCATTTTAATGAGTTACAAAAGAAGCCTTGCTGTAATGTGGTATAAGAGCAGCCTTGCCGTATTTACCCAATTCTTGTTCACACTAACTGAGGCAAAAACCTACTTCTTTTTTTCTGTTATATAAACATTTGGTAAAACCAAAATTAAAATAATTTTGCAATTTTGTTGAACTTGTTGCAATGACAAATCAATTTCAATTCTATTATTCGATTCTACTAAAAAGGACTGCGACTGAGATGAGGTTCAAAAGCAGCCTTACTGTAAAAAGGAACAGGAGCGGCCTTACTGTGATGAGGTACAGGAGCAGCCTTGCTGTAATGAGGTACAGGAGCACCCTTACGTTGATGAGGTACAGAAGCAGCCCTGCTGTAATGAGGTACATTAGCAGCCTTGCTGTAATGAGGTACATTAGCAGCCTTGCTGTAATGAGGTACAGGAGCAGCCTTGCTGTAATGAGGTACAGGAGCGGCCTTACTGTGATGAGGTACAGGAGCTGCCCTGCTGTAATGAGGTACAGGAGCAGCCTTGCTGCATTGAGGTTTAGGTGGAGCCCTGCTGTAATGAGGTACAGGAGCAGCCCTGCTTTAATAAGGTACAGGAGCAGCCTTGCTGTAATGAGGTACAGGAGCACCCTTACGTTGATGAGGTACAGAAGCAGCCCTGCTGTAATGAGGTACAGAGCAAACCTGCTGTGATAAGGTACAGTACCTTGGCCTTTGAGTGCAGGTCACGATGGTGAATGTTTCTGGCAGCAATCACGGCTCGCTGTCTCTGGATCCACTGTAGCTCCATTTAAGATTGCCTCAGAGGACCACATGAGCACTGGAAAGTTGATACTTCATTATTACCTGCAAAACACAGAAACTCAAATTACACCCTGAAAACATCACAGTTTATACAGAACCCTAGATAAGCACTCTGCAAACATTACAGTTCATACAGAACCTTGTATTACACACCTTGCTAGCATAACAGTTCATACACTTAATGAATCAGGCACAGAGTCAATTCATTTAAAAAAAATCCATCAACCTCACCATTCTCATAGTAAATCAAATGCACTGTTAATAAAGTTTTTTTAATTATTAGTAAATTTAGAACTTTTGTATTTTTCTATCTTACTTACATCTATCTTACTGACATTAATTTCTCTCAGTGTAGGAGTTCACATGTTTTTACACAGGGTGCCCCCAGGCGGTTAGTGCTTGGTTCCCTCCTGTCTATCTCTGATATGCTTTCCCATATAGCTACACAGGTGATACCCAGCTCTACATCTCCACCAAAACCTCCAAGCTGCTGCTCATTACCTCCAGACTGGATTACTGCAGCAAGTTACTTTGTTAAACAGCCACAGCAAACTATTCATTATCAATCCCCCACCACCCATCTTTCACCCCGTACTGCCTGCATTAATTTACAACTATAAAGAATCATGTTTGTGAGTTTTTGTGCTCGTACAGACGCTAAATTAAGTGGACATTGTACATTTGGATATATCACATACAATAGTTATAGATAAGTTATATGATGGATAATTTCACGGATAATACACAATGATGGATAAGGTCACCCTCTGACCAATATATATAGTGACATAGTGCATTTGATACAATCCTTGGTGTGATTAGAACATGAAACAATATGCATTGGCTGGATATAAAGGTAATCTCTGCTGCATCAAGACCTTACAGGGTATGTCCCAAATTTGCAACAACGGGCATCAAGGGGTTAATGTTCAAATATCAATGTTATGCACATAAAAATACACATTTAGCACAAATGAAAAAATCATACAACAAGTCTCTCTTCGGTGTGTTATATTTTTCTGAACTATATCAAAATAAACATGGATCACAGCACAGCCAAACAAAGAGTCTCTGAGCACTTACTGTTTAGCTCCTTCATCTCTGGTCTTTGAGGATCTCATACCCTGCTCCTGACTTCACCAGCCAGTCAATTCCTGACTGCAGACACCTCCTCTGTGTGGGTTTGAAAGTCCTCACTGTGGTGATCTATATGTGTTTGTGTGAGGCCATGTGCGTAAGTCTGAGTTAGGACTCCACTCAGTTACATCAGAGAGGATTACTGTGGAGGGGCAAACATAAGCTTTTATCAGTCACTTTTAATCCCCCTACACATTCTTCTGTTTGCTGCCTTCTCCCTGACACACAGTCACACATATTCCAAACTCACAGGCCTGTTTTTAATGTGGCACAGCCGGTTCATGAGGTCAGTAGTGCTGTCTGTAGGAGGCCCAATTCCTCTGACTGCTGCAACGTAAAACATACAGAGAGAGAGAGAGAGAGAGAGAGAGAGAGAGAGAGAGAGAGAGAGAGATCACAGGAACCTGTTCAGAGAAACTTCATTATTTTAATATGATAAGAAAACTGCAGGGTGAGATCTCTCTCTGATGTCTTTTACAAGGTAACAGCTGTCCAGCAGATCATAGGTGATCCCCCTCACCAAGGAAGAACAGAATGGAGACTGGAAAAAGGAAGCTGTCATGGAAAAGGTTCACACGCCCCAGGGATGAGAGCAGTGTTAAGAGGACTGTCAAGAAAAGTCAACTCAAAAGTTTGGAGATTATGGGAGGAGCAGACTGAGGCTGGGGTCACCAGGAGTCCCCACTTTGTAAAGAAATCCACCTGAACCAGTCTTTTATTTGGAAATGGGAAAGACTCTAGGATGAGACCCCTGACAGCTGACTCAGCCTGAACAGCCCAAATGGCAGCTCCTGCTCTAGGGAGGTCTGTTAAACTGTGACAGTGTGGGATGGGGGTCCTGGTGATTTGGTCCCCTGAGGTTACCCCTGTCTTCTGACCCGTCCCCTTGGCATAAGCCCCAGAAATACCTTAAAGAAGAACTTGTGCAGGCCCAAAGAGACCTGGTCACATTTTGGTCACACCTCTTCTCATGTTTTATACAGTAACTCAGTGGGCAGTAGATATTGGTGTGGTTTTATTTAAATGGTACAATTCAGTGTTTGAATGTAAAAAATCAAAGTTTAAAATATCCTTTGGCTGTTGGAACTGAATTGTTGATTGAGTTTTATTTTCATGTGATTGTGTTGGTTATTTTTCATCCATCTACCTAAAAATCATCAACAATTACTGCAGTTTGTTTCCCAGCTTTGCCTGAACATCGGAATCTGCCTGTGCTGTGCCCATTCATGGAGCTATTAGCTTTAAATCTCTCCTGATAGATTAAACACAGAGACACATGGGTCAGAGTAAACCCTGCACTGGTTCATTTAAAAAAAACACAGAAATTTCCTTCCCTTTGTCTAAAGACATGCTGATTGTTTCCAGGCTATGTCTCACTCATAATGCATTCAGTATCCTGCAGTCTGCATTAGTTTTCAAAAGACATAAAGGTTGTTTAAAGATATGAGTGTGCATTCAATAACTGATAAAGGTAAATGTTCACTGAAATAATTAAAAAATATATCAGAGTGCAGTATATTCAGTAAAATACGGTATTACCATAAACTGTGCAAAAAAAACTGAATAAAGGTAATTACCCACATACATTAGGCTGCTGGGTCCCTCTCATCCTGTCCATGCTCAGATAAACCCAGAGATATGACTTTAGCCTGGATGCTGCTGCTCTGCTCTGCTTGGGTTTGGCATTCCCTCTCCTAGAGCCTTGCTTTCAGCTCTTCATTAAGGTCTGCAGTGGTCTCACTGACAGCTTGCTCTTTTCTGAGCAGTCTCAGTTATGATTCAATTTTCTCTCATGTTGTTCCTTAGGCTGCCTGCTGTGTGTCCATATGGCTCGGCTTACCCAGATGATCATAAAACACAAACAGGAGATCCTAGATAAAGGTATGTGGTGGTATATGAAGAGTCCTTTAATCACCTGGACAAGTTTAACACACAGCATATTCTGAACAATCCATTTAAACATCTGTTTTCACTATGCACTTTGTCTAAAGCTGCAGCTCTGTACATTCAGCAGAAACTCAACAACTCTTCAGCTGACGTTTTTAAATGATTGGATTCATCAGGATGAGTTCAAAAAGATATCACATGGATTCGATGAACTGTGACCATGAAATCATCCAATCTAAGGAGGAATTCAAATGAATACGCTAGTGATATGAAACATTTTTAAGCCAGTATGGGATAAGCAAATCCCATTAATGCTTTATATGTGAAATTCTACAGAAAGAAAGAGAAAAATCTAACATGAGCTTCACAAAAGGTTTTATTGGTGTGCAAGGTGACCCATCAGAGAAGCATAAGCATAACAAAATGGCTCGACATCACACTCATTTCCTCTGAACTTCCTGTTCCTCCTGGTCCAAGATATATGACCCACACTAGATTTAGCTCTTTGTTTTTCCATGAACTCATTCCAGGCAGAAATGCTGTCCCAACACAGTTCCTTTTAGAAAGTGTGTGGCAGATTCAAACTCCAGGGGGACATTCTTAGTCTGAGACTGCTTCAGGTCGCTCTCCATCAGCTGGGATAAAAACAGACACACTGATGTTACTCATGGTGAAAAACATCAGTCCTGGCATGATTGGTTTGTGTGACTGTTGGATGTTGACAGAGACAGAGATGCTGTATCACCTCATACGCTGTGATCTCCAGAACCTCACTGATGTCATCCTCCTGTTCTGAAAGCGGTGAGTTGATTAGCATGGCAGCTTTAGCCACATCGGGATGATGGTGCTTCTGCAGTGTCTGAAGAGAGAAGAGGTAAAACATTCACTTAAAATCAGACAAAGCAGACCTTTGTCAAAGCTGCTGTCAGGAGCACTTGATGTGATTCTGGCACCCCCTGTGGACAAAATGTTCATCTGGCCACTTTTCTCACCTTGTCATGTTGGTAAAAAAACAAAACACTTTTTTTTATGTTTCTAGACAAAAACATCACAGCTCACTTTCTTCAGTCACAGCTTAATGTGTCATAAGTGGCACAAATGTACTGTTGAACAAGTGACGACACACAGACTGACAGACAGGTAGGTTACTGATATGAAGGGAAGTTGAAGTTTCTACTGTGTTTTGAAAACAGTTTCCTGTGATGGTTTTAGACGTTCACTAACAGATCAGAGGAATTGTCTCTTGCAGAGGTCTCTGCTTTCACAGATCATGAAGACTCATTGATTTTCATCTCAGTCTCCTTCACAAACACTTCCAGAGTCCTCAATGGAGCTGAAGAGTTAGACGCATCATTGTGCATTCCTTCATCACAGTTTTTCATCAGTCTGACAGAAATCAAATGCCAACAGAGCAAACAGCTCAGCTCAGTATGTACACACCTTAATTTCCCACAAGCTGCTCTCTAAGGCGCAGCACTGAGCAGGATCCTCTTCATCCATGAGATATGGGTCCTCCAGGAGCTCTGACAACAGAAGCAAACATTAATAAATGAGCACTTCAGTGAAATCCTCAGGAAGTGGTTCAGTATGACAGTAAGTCAGACTGGACCTGCTGATGATCTCAAAGGTTATTTGCTCCTGAAGTAAAGTTAAGGACTCCCACTGGCTCTCACCATCTCCTTTGCTGGGCCTGTGGATGAGGACTCTGCAGGACGGGTGGCGGCGGATCAGGTTGTAGATAAAGGGCAGAACTATGAGGAGAGCTGTTGGAGGCGCTGTAAGCGCCTGACGAGCCAGACGTTTGGCGAAGGCAGCGACGAGGTACACGGGCAAGTGACTAACACCACAGACAGATAGACATGCAGGAATGATTGTTGACCACCGATGACAACAGCTTTACAGTTTGATAGAAGGTGGTGTGAACAATGGAAGGGAACATAATGACAACACACACAGAAGAATTTCATCTCTTTAACACCAGAGGAGCTAAAACTACACTGCAAAAACATCAACCCCATCAAGAGTCTGATTTTTAACAAACACCACGTCTTTATCTGAGCCACATTCACCAGATGAGTCCAGGAAAATGTCTGATTTCAGAATATTAAATATGATTATACTCTATCATAATATTCAAAGACAAAAAATGCTTGAAATAAGACATTTTCTGAGTTTTCACAAGAAAGTGAAAGGAGGACTTTATGGATTTCAGTTTTTGCAGTGAGAGACTAACAAGGCGTCCTGAGAAAACTCATCTGGCAATCTAAAACATGTGGGCAGGTTGACAACAAATTGTTTTACAGACTGCTGTTTTTCCGCCCAGTGTTATGTAAAGACAAACGGTAGTCCAGACCCTCAGAGATCATCTCACCTGGAGCTGAGGAAGAGGTTAGCCAGGTGGAAGAAGCGGGCTCTGTACTTCACGTGGAAAACAGAAGGCTCCAGCAGATTGTACAGTTTTCTGTAGAAGTCAGGGTAATCTCTGAAAAACCAGCGCACACAATCAGTTGTCTCCTTCAAATTAGGATGGAGCGGTGGGCTCAGGTCCCCAGATACAGTACTGTGATTATATTCTGTAATGTAGGCAAACCTATACTCACAGGTTATGCTGATGTATGAGGACAAATAGGCCATTGAGAGCCAGCAGACTGATCGCCCCACCTGCTCCACAGAAACATGAGGAAAACATCAGGACAACGACATGGTTAACACAAGGATCAAAGGTTTTCTAGAGCTGGATCGAGGGGAAAACTAGAAATTTAGAGGAGGAAAGGAAAGTTCCTGACCCAGAAACAGAGCAGTTAGTGAATGAAGTGAGGGATCAAATGGACTTATGGGTAGTTTACTGCAGCAGGGGATCACGAACTTCACAACAGCCAGAGAATAACACCACGTCACTGCTGCCCTGTTTCTAAGCCACACTGACTTCATCTGTTTTCAGACAGCACACATCAGTCAGCCTCACTCTGGATTATCATTAATCAAAGGTTTGATCCATTAACAACAACTCTGAACTGCTGAAACTGGGTCTGCTCTGAGACCAGTTCAGAGGATAAAAAGGCCTAAAGATCAGGTCAGAGACCACTTCATCTCCAACTTGGAATTATTTACAGAATAAATACATGCGGCTGAGGAAGAGAAGCAGCTTAAGAATATGTGCTGAGTGTGGAGGAGAATTGTGTGAAGCTGTGTCTCTGTGACAGACATACTGACAGACATTAATGTAAACTGGAGACTCTATGGTTTCTGTTTCAGTCTCAGTTTAACTCTACATCAGTAATAACATTTCTTTCCACTCCAGTGAGTTCTGTCCAGGAAGATGGAGATGAGACAGCACAGAGGAAATGTATGTGTGGCAGACTTTTGTTCTATTTATTTGTCTAAGTTTATATATTTTCATAATGACAGTGACTTATTAGAAACAGTTCAATACATGTGTGATTATAGCCTTAATGAAAACATTGGTTTGGATGATTATGATGATGATGATGATGATGATGATGATGATGATGATGATGATGATGATGATGATGATGATGATGAGGTGGCCATCTGTTAGTAATTTTTTATATTTTGTGATTAAATGTGGAAGCTCCAATTCACTACTTCGCGGTCTGTATCGCCAGTTTCTCCTGTCCCCAAAATATTTGAGTGCAAGAATCAAAGTCATCATACACACATTCCCCTGCCAAGTATATTTTCATAAATCACAACCTTTCCATGGGGAAAGGCCTGCACCAGTTTCAGGCCCCATTTTGTTTGTAAACAGCATTTGTAAATGAGGCCTCTCATCATCATAAGCATTGTTACCCTCTCAATACAAGAGACCGGGGGGTGCTGTGGAGAAAGCCTTAACCCAGAGTTCTCCATGACAAAGTCAGGAGCAGTACCAACACCTGCTGCTGAAGTCGTCCACTGGTAGATCATCAGCTCGTGCTGTTAGTAACTTTTGGAAAGTCGTTTTATCATGGTCCTGATTATGTTTAGTACAGAAATCTCTTTAGAACCATCAAATGCCACAAACAGATTATACAACTGAGTACCCACAATTAATCAGATCAATACACTAATAAGTAGCGATGAGTCATGACTCTCAAACATTTGAACAATCATTAAATCATCAGAAAGGTCATGTGACATTTACCACATCTTAAAGATGGGGTTTTCAGTTGTTTGTACCTTGTGATAAAACCACCAGAGGCTGTCTGTAAGCCTCCTGAAAGCTGGTTGTCATTTACCGAGAAAAACTTCTGTATTAACATGAAAACATCAGAGACAACATGAGAGAGCATCAGGAAATCATGTCCATTCTCATATCAAACTAGCCCACAACAACTCTGCACCATGACTCAATGGATCAGACGCCTGCAGAAGGAGCAGCAAGTGTTTGAACAATCAGGGAACAGTTAGCAGTGAGGAACACTCTCACCAAAACAATCTACCTCTAAGATTCTGTCAACCCAAACACTGAGTTATTCCCCTGTTCCTGCACTACATGGAGGTCTGCCTGCTCAGCATGTGTCTGTTAAACTTCAAAAAGAAACAGGAAGCAGTGTTTCATGTGATAACCCACTCTGCTGTAAGAATTAATGAAATAACACACCATTTTCAGTGAGCTTCCTTTCTTTTTTAACTGCAGCAGCAGCGTTCAGTTTTGTTTTGTTTTTCTCCTTGAGGCCAGTCTGACTGAAGCAGACAGTGTGCATTTGATCCTCTCCATGAAAGAGACTGATCAGATCCAGCTTTGTGAGACCTGATGTCTCTGCCTGGAGCTTTAGACTTTGTTGAGCCAGCTTGGTCAAATAAAGCCTGGTTGTGTTGAGCTCACGGTGAACCCCTCAGACCATGCACATTCCAAAATTTCTAACTTCCTCAAAGAGACGTGTGGACAAACAGGAGCTCCTAGTGTCAGAAGTCCAACAAATCCTGGCGTTTCTATGATTCATCACACAGAGATCACTGTTAGAACTGAGTGATGAACAACACCTGGTGTGAACTTACGTCCAAACTCAGCAGGAAAGAGGAACTGGCAAAAAAATGTTGTAACAAAAACTTCTTCTGCTCCAGTTTAGTACCCTTGCACTTTTGGGAATGGATGATGCATGGAATGTTTTGTGCATATCATTCTCGTGCGTCATGTTTGTGCAGAAAGCATAATGCAGCCTCAAGCACACAAGCAACTTACCAACTCCATACGCAGCGGTTAGGAAGTCAATCATCAGCGTGGGTTTACTCATGTGGGGCAGAATGGAGTCATGAAGAATGACCAGGACCTTCTTATACATGTTGCTCGGCAGCTGAAGAAACAGACAGAGCTTAGTTCTGCTGGTGAAACTCAGGGTTCAGAACGTTCATTTAATGGGGGATCTCAATTGCGCCCTGTTTGTGTCGCACCTTATACTTGAGAAAGCCGAGCCACATCCTCTCAAAGACACGCTTATGTTCCTGTGATGAGATATAACCCTGTAAGTAGCTGCTCATGAGAAACACTATGTAGGAAAATAACAGTTAACTTACCAGCAATTTAGCAGCTTTCCAGTCCTGGTGCTTAGCTGCAAGAAAACAATGAACGTTAGTTTGAGTTCGAGTCCAGGTACCAGAAAAATTAATTTACCTTCCACAAAGTTTAGAGAGACAGAGTTTATTATCAAATATTTATAAATCATACTGTGATGCTGTGAAGACCAGGTTCTACCTTCCTGTTTGACCATGAAGTTGGTGAGCTCTGATTCCTTGGCAGGCACACTGATGCTGGACATGAGGGTGAACACATTGCTCTGATACACAGGCATCACAGCCTGAGAGAAGAAAGGACAGCTCAGTCATCTAGCTCAAAAACAAGACGTGAACAAGAGGAACAAATGAGCACAGACACAGGCAGAGTCTCCTCACCCCTTTGCTTTTGTCCATGACCTGTCCCACGTTCTCACGGATGGAGCTCATGACATAGTAGCGCACGTCGTCCTTCTCCAGGAACTCCTGGAGTCTGGAGATCAGCAGAGAGTTGTCCACAGTTCTGGACAGCAGTCTATCCACCACAGCCTGATGGTAAAACACAAAATAAATGAACATCAGACTGACATTAACCCAGAAAGGTTGAGGTAATCCACTGCTGCCAGGGTCAGATGGCATAAATCCTGACCAGGATAAGCTCTCTTGGAAAGCTGTAGTGTTCAGTCCAGTCCAAGTCCTCCAGGGGATTCTGTCCCTCTGCCTCTGCAAATTTCATCAAGCAGACCAGAGCGCTCTCCTAGAGTTTACCAGAAAAAAGAATAGATTAAAAACTGTGTTCTCTCCCACTTTAACTTTTAATCCACACATGAGTAAAGAGCAATACATATCAAACATTCAAAGATTAAATTCACGTCAGAGATATGGCAGTGGTTTGTCATACAAGTCTTCTCTTTGTGCAAAATGAGGGAACAGCCCCTAAACAACAGGCCTGATGATGATGATGATGGTGATGATGATGACGATGATGATGTCAGTGAACTCACCTTCACTTCATGTTGCTCATGGCTGAGATGTTCAAGCAGGATCTCCACACAGCTGTTGTATCGGTGTCTCATGAATATACAGTACTTATCCTCAGCACTAAAATACCCTGCACCACGACCAAATACACACAGACTATTAGTACAGTATAGAGTAGATAGATATAGTGCAGAATATATACTATAGAATACAGTAATATAGAATTATCTTTTACTGATCCCCCATGAGGGAACTTTGTGGTTACAGCATTACTAAGGAAAACAAAATGGAAAATACAGTCATAGAATAAGAAATACTCATTAAAAAATAACTTTACACATTAATTCATGTACATTATACAAACATCCAGAACATATCAGACAAAAAATAAGAATAACTCAGGGTATGAAGAAGTCATGAGACATACAATGATATTCACATTGTTGTGAGGAAATGACTGTCTTTATCACACATTTAGAGATTCATTTAGACAAACATATAGTAAGAGCCACGATAAGATCAGTCAGACCGAGCAGACACTCACCCCTCAGAGCATCATCCTCTGCAGGCAGTGAGCCCAGGTACAGCTCCTTGTGCTCCAGCAGCTCACAGAACAGCCTGCAGCACGCACCGACAGCACCGAGGACAGACTTTTCTTTTTCCGACTGCAAACATATGAAACATGTGATACACACACACACACACACACACACACACACACACACACACACACACACACACACACACACACACACACATCCTTTCAGTAATCGGACAGTGTGTTGATGCTAACAGGTCAGCAGCGTGTGTGCTCGTTGGAACACCAGTGAGACATGGAGCCGTTACCTGGAGGACCTGGAGGAGGTCAAACACGTCGTTGGCGTGTTTTTTGCTCCTCAGGATTTCGTCCACTTTGCTGTTGAGGTCCATTTTGGCTGTTTTTGAGCTCGGTTCTGTTGTTTGGGCCGAACTCACGCTGCGTTTCTTGGACGGCGCCATGTTTACTGAATCGATGTCGCGTTCACGTGCTTTTTCAAGAATACGAACAAATAGTTTCCCGTTAAATTACAAACACAGATCACGCAGTCAGAGTCCGATTTGTTCACAGTTGTAGGAGGCTGAATATAAAAATCAGTAGTGTGGCTATAGGTACATGTAACTCAAGTGTTTCGTGTATATATTTGTCTGTTTTGGTACTATAGTTATCGAAATTTAAATAAATAATCTTAGTTACCGCACCTTCAGGAGCCATTAAATGCAACGCTGCTCCATGAAAGCGAACAGCGGTGTCGTCTCCTAGTGGCCGGAGGGTGAACATTAAGCGGTGAGTCTGCGGGGAAACAGCTTGATTGCAACTGGGCAAACTTTAGTGACCTTGTTTTTCATGTAATTATATGTGATTATATTTAATTGCTGTTTTTTTCTGAGTTTGGAGTAATCACTACACATACGACTCAATGACATTTAACCAGCGCCTATACTTTAACTAATGACCTGCTAAAACCAATGTGCAATTTTCAGGAGGCCTTTAAAAGATTATGAAACTCATTTTAAGTCACCTTTGCCATCGCCTCAGTCAGACATTCCATATTTTTTATTCAGAATTATGTGAGAAAAAAAAATCAATATTGGAAAATGCCAATGTGTCTGATGGCTGAGATTTCCTCAAGCACAGACACCTATTGCTTTGTTTTTGTATGTTCTTTGATTTACATCTCATGGGCTCTGGCTTTGCTTGAGTTTGTAAAGTGAAAAGGAAAAAACACCATTGTTCCCATGCTATGTTCCCATGCTATGTGTACAGAACAGCCGAGACATTTTGTGAGGACTTGACAGCCAGTTTAATCAGCAGAAATTATTAAATCAAAACAGATAAACAAAAAGAAATCATGGCACAGATGAGGTTTTTATTAAAATCTCTGATTTCTAGACACATAAGAAGAACAGAATTTCATCCCACACAAAAGTAAATCTTGTAGAATAAACTGTCAAACATAAAAAAAGCTCATTCCCACAAAGAAAGACTGTTTCAAAGAGAAAATGTCTCTGCTATCAACGGGTAGGATGACCTAGTCCGAGTCGTTTCCTGTAATCTCAGCGTTGTCCTGGGGAGAGAGAGTTCAAACAATGAAAAAACAGGTCAGAAAATGTGGCTTCTTCACAGTCAAATGTCATGGTTTGATACACAGTCTTTAAAATGTCCAGGTACCTTCTCTTTTTTTTCTGGTTTATCTGGAGTTGAGGCTTCAAAGTCGTGGATTGGTAGCGAGGCCATCCAGCTGAGCATGGAGCCCTCCTGGCACTCTGTTTCTACGATGGTGGGGTAAATGTGAGCCTCCTTGAAGGCTTTGATGGCTTCTCCTTCGCTGTCCCACTCCAGCCGCTCATGCAGCCCATCCCCTCCGAACTTCTTGTTGTAGCGGTCAAAGTGAACCTTGTCAAGAACCAGGCCAAGTCCAGGAGCTTTAGGCACATCCACCTTCTCCTGCCCCCGGCTCCGCTCCATCACCTCCTCCTTTGCATAGCCCCTGATCACTGCAATCACCAGGCCGATCATTTTACGGATTTGGTGCAACATAAAGCTCTGGCCTCGCACCATGATCACAGCAAACTCAGTACCGCTGCAGATGAAAGGCTCTCCACAACACATCTCTGTGATGTAGCGCCGGGCACTGGGGTCGTTTGCTGCCTTCTGAGAGGTGAAGTTATGGAAATTATGAGTGCCTTTGTACATAGCGAACAGACGGTTCACCCTCTGAAGCGTCTCCAACTCAAGGCGAAAGCCTGTCACATCCCTCGTGTCATAGTCTTTAGGGGAAAAGGCCACTGTTGGGAGCATGTAGGTGTACGTGCGAGCATCACAGTTGTTTTTGGAGTTAAAACCCTGGGTCACCCTCTTTAGACCTGTGAGGAAAAAAAACAACACTCCTTTAGGCTGTAAAACTGCTGTAAGGGGAGTTGGTGGGGTAAACATTCAGGTAAAGCAAAGTCAGGGGAGATTAATTAATATGAAATTAATTTAGTTAATAATGCATTAATTAAAGGATAAAGAACCATAATCTCACCCAGTACTCTGATTTGTGATGGCAGTTGCTCATTGATTCTGTGAACTGTGTCATCAATCAGTCGCAGCTTCAGAGACACCACTTGGCCAGCAGCAGACACACCCTAAAACAAGACCAGGAATTGGTGATGGGACACACCAGGAACAACCAACACAGTTGGTTTGGTGTGATTTGGTTTGTGTGACGTGATGCATGATCCTGACACACTGAGCCACAGTCTGCTTTGAAACATGATCCTCGTTGGCCTGCTGCTGCTGTAAAACCCTTACCTTATCCGTTCGGGCACATCTCTGAAAGGCCATCTTCTTCGTGTCTTCTCCATGGTTTTCAGGAATGCATCCAGATTTAACAAGCGCAGTGACCAGGTCCCCCTCTATGGTCTTAAACTGAGCGTTTCCCGGATTTCTCTAAAACACAGAAAACTTTTCATGATACATGTCTGAGGCTGCAAATACCAAGAAAGCCTAACAAAAACCCAGTGATGTGAGAGCCCTGCTTTAGCATGTACCTGCATGCCATAGTAGCCCTTTCCAGAGTAGGCCAAGAGGAGAACGACTTTCTTTTTGGGATATTTCCTGTCACCATCAGCGGGTTCAGTCTCTGCTTTGACTCTTTTAGAAGCCTGCAGACCTTCAGTACAATCCTCACAGTCTTCATTTGCTCTCTTCAGCTGCTGGGCTGTCTGCTGCTCCTTTGCTATCTCAGACATCTTGTTTAGGAACGTTAGAAAACCACCTGGAAGCGCAACATGGTCATTCAAGTCACATTAAACCCCGAAAAGGCCGAAGGATTAAAACACAAGGGAAGGCGTAGATTACCCTGACGTCACATATCGTTGTAGGTGTCCTACCGTTTCTCGCCAGTCCGGGTCTAACGAAGGCACTTATAAGTGGTGAGGTTTTCAGCATGTCACGCCGAGTCGTCAGATCTACCCCTCACAGCCTAACGATGCAAGCTGCTCCTTCAGCTCAACCATGGACACTAACCCGGAGCAGAAACTAAACATAAAAACACACTTTAAGGAACCACTGCGCCAACTGCGCCACCTCCTCAACCCCCGTGACAGCCGGTAGACCTGGTCACCGACACACAAAAAGAATATGAGGGAAAACTGAGCCAAAGTGTACCTAAATAGACAGTTAGTGAATGGTTGCCGCAACATTCACACATGTGCAATGTCAACTCTGACCCCGGATGTGAACCATCGCAAAACTCGCGTTAGTCTGTTACGGTGTTCCCTCTATGGGTGTTCCATGGCTCGACGCCGTTTCTCTAGAAAAGACATTAAATTCTGGCACCTCTGGCACCTCTGTGAAAACATGAATTTAAGCTGATTCTCTTTAGAATCATAGCGTATTTGTACGGTTTTAGAATCTCGGTTGACAGAAAATGATTAGATAACGTTTTTACCCGTCATTTAAGCACAAAAAATGTATTTTTAACGCATCAATATTACTTTAAGTCCATGGTAAATTCATAATATAGTTTAAATACATTCATTTACATAAAATATTACGAAAAATCTAGGAATTTCAACATGCAGTGTCATCGTTGTCCACTGGAGGGCAGCAAGTTGTAAAAGAAAAAACGTCCTGTTTTAAGGGGATCGGAGGAGTTCCCACATGATCTTTAAAAAGTCTCCCTTGTAGGTATATGCCTTATGGACATTCAGACTTTAAAACGAGATTATCACCGCCAATATTACAGGTTACACTTACAGGTTTTTTTTTTAAACAGCTCTTTCTTAGCTTGGGTCGAGAGCACCGGATTGATTTTTTCCAATTAGGCTATTGTTTTAAAACTCATGAAGGGAGTTTGAACTGGTTATGTGATTGACTGATACTAAACAGTACATGACGTCACATTGACAAAATGGTTGACGCGAAAATGACTGGATTAGCTGAATGCTGCTAAAAGAGCCTTTTCTACACAGATATGCTACAGAATGAAAGTTCTTGATTGAAATTAAATATGACTTTCATTAGTTAGTTAGTTACTTGAGATACAAACTGGCCATAAAGATGACATACCACTTTTTGGTACCAAAATAAACACAAAGATGAGTGTCTTCAGAAGAGCCTCATGATGTTAGTTCTCTATGTGCTGTGCAAAGAGAAGATGCACAGCTCCTAACTTTAGTCCACATAAATCCCAACTGTAATATTTTTCAGAAAAGTGACTGAACTGCAAACTCTGTGAGTGGATACAGAGTACAGACTTAAGTTGTGAGTCAGCAGAAAAGACATGTTTGGGTCGCGAGTAACCCACAATAACAGGGGACACTGGTTGCCTGGAGGCCAAACCTTTAAAACTCTTATCCTGGGGTTACCTCAGAATGTTCACTGGCGCTTCATGAGCCCCTCTGAGGTGATCAACAATGCCTAAAGCCACAGATAGACAGCTACTGGAAAAAGGACACAGGGTTGCCACTATCTCACCTCATGAACAGCATGTGTTCGTTTTCCAACAAATGCTGATTATCTAGAACCGTGCTGATGCTAAAAATGAAACAGTGATTTTTCAGGGTTGGTTTTACAGCTGATGGGACTGTGGGTGAAAGGATACACAAAGTGCTTTTCAGTGCGAAACAAATGAGAAGACTTCTCATCTCCTGAACTGTAGCGTTCTGCTCAGGTGTACTAAACTTAAGTGAAAGTTTGAATGTTCCAAAGTGTGTTGAACTGGGTGAATAACAAAAGTCACTGAATGGTAAATCCCTTGAGCCTGATCAGGAAGACACACTAATCAAGCCCTTGCAACATAGCTAAAATGTTTGTATCCCCTGGAGTCAGACATAAACAGAGCCAACATTAATTTTGTCCTCAATGTCCTAAGATCTTTTATTTACGGTCTGATCAAAAGAAACCAGCCTTACCAATCTGACTGCAACCATGGACCGTCACTTCCTCCAAGACTCCAGGGTGAGCACATACAGGCAGTGGATACAAACCCAAACCTTTCTGCACAGCTCACTTTCTCTTGTTAATCTTGTATAGTGCATCTCAGCTGCATGTTTCTACCCAGGAAAGCGTCAAAGTTCTTTGATTGAAAATCTGCTTCTGCTGCCCCCACATACAACAGAAAAACAATCAACTTAAAACCATCCACACTGTCAGCAAAGAAATCCACAGCTGTTAGAGCTCCTGCTCTGCTGGCTCACTTATAGAATCTGTCAAATAAAATAAATATCACATATTTCTAAAACATAAGGAGGAATGTCTTGATCAGAAAGCACAGAAACAGTCTCACACTGTGCTCATGACTCTGATTACGAGGGAGAAAACATTCTGAACCCTTGTCTTTGTTGTGACGTATTTATTTGTTTCAAACATGAATTAAATTGACCCAAACAGCTGTGAGTGAGTTCCCTTAAAAAGTTAGTGAGGTCAGGCTTGAAAGAGCCTTGTGGTTTGTTGAATTCTTACAAACTAAGGATCAAGAATAAAGTATGTTTGTCATACATGTATGATTCTTTGTATATTTGTTTTTTAACACTTGAAAAATGATGAAAAGAGTTTAGAGTTATCTGTGAATCTATTTTAATACAAAAGTGGAGGAGTTTCATAAACTATGATGTGTTTTTCTTTTGCAAACTCAACCTTTGTCTCATGTTTCTGTTTAGATATCCACACCAAATTACAGCTGCAGGGTGCGCTCCGCTTTGCGCCGAGGATAGACCAGGTTAGAGCTGGCGAGCTTTCAGCGCACTTTCTGCACTGTTTTTGGCACGAAATTGTCACTGCGCCAACATGAATCTGCTGACACCTCCCCCTGGTGCGCCGTCAACTCCCCCTGGCGCGCAGTTACAGTTACAGTTACACCCATCTCTGCGCAGACGGTCTACCAAATTGTCAAATTGGCAGCGCACGGTGGTGCGCCGCACGAAATAAGCACTGCGCAGTGTGCGCCAGGCTTGCGCCCCCTGCGCTGCACCACGAAATTAGATCCCCTGGTGTTAACTGGCGTTACGGGGCAAAGAAGCTATGGTTAAATATATGTGGTAAAGGTGAATAATCCATGAAAGTCTTGTGCTCACTGATTGCTCTTCAAAGCTCCAGCCTTTGATCAGTTGTAGATGTTTTTTTTTAATAATTTCATTGGGCTCAAGTTTCCCCCTCTTATCCTGATGGTCTGCAGTGGCACACAGTGTTTCCTTGTCACTGAGTGAGAGTCTGATCGTAGGAGCACACATTAATCACAGTGTCCAGAAATAACTTTTTGATGGACAGGAGATACCGTGGGCTGCAGAGACAGAAACTATCTCAAATTCTGCTAAAAGGATTAGTTTGACAATAAAGACAGCACTACAGCAGAGTGGGGGAACTCTGCATCAGCAGTTATGCTGGTTCTTTTTCTGTGTGTGTGTGTGTGTGTGTGTGTGTGTGTGTGTGTGTGTGTGTGTGTGTGTGTGTGTGTGTGTGTGTGTGTGTGTGTGTGTGTGTGTGTGTGTGTGTGTGTGTGTTGTGTGTGTGTGTGTGTGTGTAAATTTTAGCGTCAGCAGTTCAAATCAATATTCGATTTTTTTATACATTTCCAATGGATTTGTTATTCAAGAGTTTACTGACCCTGTGTTTAAAATGGTTACCTAAAAATACATTTTATTGTATGTCAGCATCAAAGGTAGAAAAGAGAAATGATTTCTCTTTGATAACTCTAACTTTGACTCAGACTCTTTGTTTTTCAGAGATTTTCCTGCACTTCATTTTTTTGAACAGGAGTGATGAGTTTCGAACTGATTTCATATTTCAATTCCCAAATTTGATTCCGAAAACTGTAATTCTCTGAGAAGTCAGAAATGTATCCAAACATAAAACCACTGAAAAACATCTTTCTGTTTAGGATGAAAGGTAATAGCAGTAATTTGTCAATCAAAAATAACAACATGCTGATCTTTGTAAAGGAGTACATTGGGTAATTCATGGATAACAGCAATAATCATACATTAGTATTAGATATATAACTTTAATTAAAGTGCTTTCACATCCTGCCGGATAAGTTGTTATAGAATCATAAATGGGTTTTGGTAATAAAAGATATCCTGTTTATTTAGGACAATGGTGGCAAACACCTGACAGTGGGTGGTGGTCTACAGTGGTTCTCATTTTTTTTCACTGATATACCCCCTGTGAACTGTTATTTTCTGCCATGTGCCCCCTAACAAGCACACACTGCTGTACTGCCTTGGGTGTTAAAAACAAACAACAACAATGTACACCAAACTGAACCAAAAACTGTGACTACAAAACTGTGATAAGAACCGAACTGTGGATTTTGCAATCTTTCCATCCCTACTCCATCACACACTTCAGGACAAGATCTGCGCTGCCACTGACACAAAAAAACTGTTTATGGCGTTTAACTCCTTACTGTCTCCTTCAAACACTCAGCCCTCTACTCCTGTCAAAAATACTTGAGCAAACACTATAACCAAGTCTCCAAGCATCTACTGAAAAACAACCTGATCGACACCTATCCGTCTGGCTTCAGGTGCGACCACTCCTGTCAGTCACAGTACTCCTGTCAGTCACAGTATCACTGCGACTGGCTTGAGCTGCTGGTCAGTCCTCTGTCCTACTACTGCTTGACTTGTCTGCTGCCTTTGACACAGTTAACCATCAAATCCTCCTCTCCACACTCTCTGAACTTGGCATCTCAGGATCTGCGCTGTTGTGGTTCAAGTCCTACCTCACAGACAGATCCTTCAGAGTGTCATGGAGAGGAGAATTGTCTAAATCACATGGCTTATCAACAGGGGTATCCCAGGGTTCAGTGCTTGGTCCCCTACTCTTTTCCTTATACACTACCTCACTTGGTGCAGTGATTCACTCTCATGGCTTCTCCTACCACTGCTATACTGACGACACTCAGCTCTTCCTGTCTTTTCCTCCTAACACAACTGCCTCGGCTCGGATATCAGTGTGTCTGGCTGATATCTCCACGTGGATGAAGGAACCATCCATATTGATGAAGGAACGCCACCTTCAGCTAAATCTGTCCAAAACTGAGCTCATTGTCCTTCCTGCTTGTTCCCCGGTTCAACAACAGATCAATGTCCTGCTTGACTCCAATCCACTTGTGCCCACAAACTCTGCTAGAAATCTGGGTGTCATGATTGATGACCAGCTGACCTTTAAGGTTCATGTGGCCTCAATTTCACGGTCTTGTCGATATGCCCCCTATAACATCAGGAGGATCAGACCCTACCTGACACAACAGGCCACGCAGCTTCTGGTACAGGCCCTTGTGATATCATGCATCGACTACTGCAATTCCCTCCTAGCAGGCCTTCCTGCGTGTACATTTAAACCTCTGCAGATGATCCAGAATGCAGCAGCACGCCTGGTCTTTAACCAGCCCAAAACAGCACACGTCACTCAGCTGTTAATCTCTCTTCACTGGCTCCCAGTAGCAGCTTGAATCAAATTCAAAGCTCTTCTTCTGGCTTACAAAACACTGACAAGAATGGCTCCTGTCTACCTGGGGTCCCTCATCCAGATCTACACTCCTTCTCGCCCACTATGCTCTGCTTGTGAAAGACACCTGGTGCTCCCAGCCCAGCGCGGCTCCAAATCACTAGCCAGACTCTTCTCCTCTGTTGTGCTCAAATGGTGGAATGAATTACCTAACTTTATACGATCCACAGAGTCCCTTTCTACTTTTAAAAGAAGTCTGAAAACTTATCTGTTCAGGGAACACTTGTGCACTTGAGCTGACCATTCTCCTCTTTGCCCTCAGGGGTAGAATGAGTCAGTAGGTCTAAAGCCGCGTTTCCACCAAGCAGTCCGGGTCGGTTTGTCTCGGTACGGTGCGCTATTGGCGGCGTTTCCACTGACTCATCCTGGGACGGATCCCTGAAAAACCAAGACGAGCCGTCCCACTTTTTTGGGACCCTTTCATATGGGTGCCAGACTGAACCGATCCGCTCTCGGGAGGTGGAGCAACAACACCGCAGACGGTTGATTGGTCAAAAGAATCGTCACTTACCCCGACTGCGGCTGCATTTCTCCTGGCGGCACACAGACTTCTCTGAAAACAAAGCTTGATTGCACTTTGTAACAGAGAGTTACATGAAAATCACAGAGAGGACGAAATGCTGCATGTTTTCCATCCGTGCTCTTTGTTTACTGTGTCGCGTTTTCTTCTTTGTTGGATTTAATCGTGGGGTAAGCTGCTATGGCGTAGCGCTATTGTTTACCAGCTGAGGCTTCCGGCATCCGGCTTACACCCCGCCCACCATGAGAGGGCACAGTTTGCTGTGGAAACGCAAACGGGATGAGACTTAACTGTACCAAACCGTCCCAAACCGTACTGAACCGACCCAGACTGCTTGGTGGAAACGCAGCTTAAGACTCAGCTCTTGTGATTTTTTTTCAGCACTATTACTGAATTTTGTTGAAGATTGAGGTATACTGTTGCAGAAATTAATTGTGGTTTCTTGGCTTGTTGATTATTGTGCCCCCCCCCCCCCCCCCCAAAAAAAAACAAAAAAAAACAAAAAAAAACAAAAAAACAAAAAAAAAACCTTGCACTTAATAGCAGCACCTGCAGCTGAATAACTTGTAGCACTGTTGTCGCACTAACAAGGTTTTCCTTCCATCTAAATTCTTGCTTGTGTTGAACTTCGCTTTGGACAAAAGCGTCTGCTAAATTAAACTGTAAACTGTAAACTTCAGTTAGAGCATCCTGTCTCTTATGAAGCTCCTGAGTACAGTGATTGTGTGTTAATATTTTCAGATTGCAAACCAGAAGCAATTAAATGATACTTGTTCATAGTAAACAGCAATGACTGCATCATTTAATCTGAGGGTGCAAATCAAAACAAGACCACATCTCTAAGACATAAAAAATTATGAGTGCTTAGCATCATATTGAAGAGATATACTGTATGTGAGAGATTTAGTGTTGGTGAGCAATGTGTGAATGATAAAGCATTCATTAACAGAAGTCTGTGCTTCAGTGCAAGGGGGCCACCAAATGAAATTTGCTTAGGGCCTCATAACCGCTTGGGCCGGCTCTGCACACATACGCTAGGATTTCCGGTTGTTCCAGCCAATGAGCTGATTCCACATGCGGACACCGAACACCGCATTCGACACACGCGAGAACTGCAGCGGACAAACGCGATTGGTGCCGCGGACGACGCCAGTGATTCCGCAACAAGCAGGCAGAGCGGCTGAAGGGAGCTGAGCTGTAACTTAGCCACATGTCTAAATTATCCGGTAGGACCAATTTCAATCTGAACGCCGTTGTTTCGAAAGGCGAGGACGGTATGAAAGCATTTCAATGAGACCGGAATGGTAGTATGAACCGTTGGTTGTGGGTTTTCCAGGAAAGCTAGCGGAGCTCAGCCGGCGAATTCAAGCGGATCCAAAGAAGCACAACAGTTAGCTTAGCTGTAGCCTGTTAGCTGCCCGTTAGCCCCCGAGCCGCTAACCCCTCCACTTTCACCAGGCACCTGCACGTCTGTGACACAGCTAATTAGCCGGTAACAGTCGACACAGAGCTGCCCTGTCGGACATTTCGAGGTGATCTGGTTTCTAGTGCTGGTGTGACTCATAGGTGGAGAGAACCGTGACAGCTTCAGGTTGGGACCAGCAGGACGGAACAAGCGTTGTCCTCAAGTGGCCGTACACCATGGACAACGCACACACGAAGACCGTGGACGAAGTTTATAGCTTTTTCAACGTGAATGAGAGCACTGGGCTGAGCTCGGAGCAGGTGAAGAAACAACGGGAACGTTTCGGACCAAATGGTAAGGAGCTGGTTCACACAGGTTCAGTGAGAAACATAGAGCTTCAGTTTGCCGGTGTCATGGCCCAGGGCACCGGGTTTGTAACGGACGACACAAAAAAGGAAATTGACGTCACCAGCTGTGTGTTAAAATACTGGGATCATGTCTCTGCTAGGAAAGTCACTTGGTGGATGTCTGAACTTCCTTCATTAGACCCTCCGTGTTTGTCATTTAGCCTACCACTGGTATATGTGCTGAAGTACTGACTGTAACTGTGTCCTCTCTCTGTTCCCTCTGAATGGTCTGAACTGCAGAGCTGCCAGCTGAGGAGGGTGAGTGGACCTCTGTGTGGGATGCACCTGTCTCTGTTCACTATTTTACAATCCACTTTTTTTCTAATGGAGGGGAAACATTTTCATGCTTTTTTTTAACATAAAGTGCGCTTTTGCTTTTAGGTAAGTCCCTATGGGAACTTGTCGTTGAACAGTTTGAAGATTTGCTCGTGAGGATCCTTTTGCTTGCTGCCTGCATATCTTTTGTAAGTATACCGACCACACACACACATTTTTATTTAAACCAAACAGTTAATTCATTCCCTTCACCTTTTCCAGTGTTATTACCAGCGTTTGAACCAATATAAGTGACCAGGTTTGTGCTGTGGTTGAGCTTTAGCAATATGACAAACTGTCTGCAGCTGTTGTCACACCTGATGGAGGAGAACACTCCATTTAGATCAGCTGAGGTCAGACCTTGTATTTAAAAGCAGTGAAAGGCTAGTGCACAGGGGGATTTTCCAAGGAATATGAGAAATTGTTGTTGCCAAACAAAGTTGTGGGTGTTTTAAGGAAAATAACATGAATTCATGGTATTTTGTTACTAAAATATTGTTGGTGTTCATCTTCACTGCTGTTTCTGTAATACTTCCAGTCACAAGTGTTAGTTTATTATTTCCTCACAGTTTTTCATCATGAATGTCTGGTCTAACTGATTCATACAGGTCAGAGTTGAGGTAACCCACTACAGATAGTCATTTTGAAACTAGCTCTGTCTGAAGGTCTTCGATGGTTGTGTATACATGCTCTTGCTGAGAATTACCAGTCATTGCTGCCTCTGCTTGTTGTTTAACAAAGATTTTGTAAATCCTTTAATATCCAACAAGTATGTAGTTAGAAAGAAATGCTACCTCATGATGATCCCATGTATTTCTGGAGGAAGCAGAATGCGTCACATGTTAAGAAATGTCAAAGAAAAACAAAGACTCCTTAGGAGCGTGCTCATCTCTCTGAGGTTTCCTGCTGTCACTACACTGAACACTCCACCTAAGAAGAACATGACAGGCCCAAAGATGGACAGGTATAATTTGTACTGCTTTGGTTCATGACACCAGTGAGTGTTGATCTACAGGGTGGTTTATGTGTGACAGTGTTGGCTCAGCCCTCTCTGGTCCCTACTCATGTGTTGCTGTCTGACACTGGGCCCACCTAATATCTGTTATCTGGTAATGATGTCATTGAGCTCTGTACCTTATCCACTCTTTGGTTGTGGTGTCTAATGACTCCTGATTTCTTTCTTTGCTCCATGTTTAGGTACTGGCCTGGTTTGAGGAGGGGGAAGAGACCGTCACAGCCTTCGTGGAGCCTTTTGTTATCCTTCTTATCCTCATAGCAAATGCCATTGTAGGAGTCTGGCAGGTAAATACATCACATTTACAGATTAAACATCTCTTCACGTTCAGCTGAATGTTTTATACTCTTTGAATGTTCCGATCGTTCCCTCCAAGCTGAGAGTCATCCTTCACGTTACAAACTGCAGTCATTGCTCAATAGGGAACAATTCAATGGGCTTTAAAAACGAATGCTGCACAAATACTGAACTGTTAACTCCAAAACAAGACATTACAGGAACGATGTGCCCCTACAGTTTCCCTTCCTCTGTAAAGGCTGCTGACAGTTATGGCTACAAAGGTAAAGGCTCAACACAAGTCTGAAAGCAGATAGAAAACAAAGTCCAGAGATTGAAAAATCTCAAGATTATTTTTGTTTTCAATTTAAAGAAGTAGAAATCTAATGTAACCACGCTGACAGTTTGCAGCATAAGATTTAGGAAACCCACATGTGCTATATGCTGCTTGATGTCTTAGTCACACAGGAAATCTGGCCTGCTTTTACTTCCCTCTGCCTTGATACATACCCTGACCTCATGTTTCAGAGATCTCTAATGGTGCGGCCACACCAAACGCGAACTCGCCAATTTATTCGCGCGAATAGCCTGTAACGCGCCGCTTGAACGTCCGAGTCTCGCCGCTGGACTACTTTGACAAGCTGAGGGGCGAACGCGCGTTAGCACGGCACTGCGCATGCGGAGTAGAGAGCCCGTTTATTTAAAGACCGAAAGTCCAAAAGAGCATCTGAAAAACAATGAGCTGCGGTTTCAACAGCATGACAGGAGAGTGTGTGAAAGCTTTGGAGATCACAATCAAGGCCTGCTGCCTCTCCCTGGTAATCCACCAGCCCTGCCTGGCTGTTCCCTGCTGATCTCATCCTCGACCCCCCGAACCCCTGACCACCCGAACCCCCGACCCATGTTCCCGGAGGTCTCCCTGGGGATAATGAAGGGGTCGAGGAAAGAGAGGACTGCAGAGAACTTCCATCATTTCCCTGGCTCTGCCCCTGCCCCACTCTTTCCTCCTCTCTATCAGGCTCAAAACTCCACTGAGGAAAACACAGTCGGACTCAGTGATGACCTGTACAGGCAAATCCAGCTGGGAACGAATGTTTACAGAACTTACCTTCAAAACATGTCTCCTCAGCAACTTTCACCCAAGCCTGCTCCTTTTTTTCCCGGTCTCTGTAGAGTACACATGTTGTATCGTATAACTCTGGATGATGACACACCACACAGATTATTTTCTCCTCCATCTTCCGTTGGAGTTGGCGCCGGAGCAGGTGGTGGCCCCCCCCCCCAACAGCAACAAATCAATGACGTAGTGGGGGAATGTCATCGCTGATTGGCGGCCACGGCAAGCCTTCACGCAAATCCATGTCAAAAGTTCAATTTTTTCAACTGGAGCGAATTCGCGTCTGCTGCCCAAATGCGTGAACGCTCCAAACGCACAAACGCCCCAAACGTGCCGGCCAAGGCGAATTGGCATCTAAACGCGTCTTTGCATTGACTTTGTATGTAATTGCGCCGCAAATCCACATTTGGTGTGGCAGTACCATAAGGCTTACCGTCTGACCAGGCAGAGCAACACTCAGTCTTCAGTAGCAGTTCTGTTAAAGGCACAAAGAATACGTTTCTTTATGCAACTGTGTTAGCATGCGGCTGCCAAGTCTGGCTGTACCCCAAGGAGTAACTGTCTCAGTTCCTTTGAGAGGCTCGATTGATTTGTCCACGTACTCTTTAATTACTGACACAAAGCATTAAAGCAAAAGCAGCAACAGTCTTATATGGATGCACTCATCTTAACCCAGACAGCTAGTTGGTTTTTCTCCTGACACTTATCCACACTAATGTTATAACAGGCCTTATACTGTCCATCCTAGTATTAGGTTACATTAATCTCATGGTGTTAGATAAAAGGAGTTCAGGGAGCATTAATGAATAACTTGGAGGTAGTTACTTATCTGCGCTGTTAGTCACCCCACAGTGTCTCTGGTCAGAGAAGACACCTGTGAGGTTGGGTGGGTCTGTGCCCCAGTGGACTGTGAACTCGGAGGTTTCTGTGTGACCTGAGTGTTCACCTTTTTCAAAGCAAACTCTGGCTGTGGTCGAATAGTCATTTTTGCTTAGGAAGGTTCCTAACCGAGTGTAATGACCCGGGAGTATCTAAGTGACAGCCATGTTAAGAGCTGTTCGAATTCTCCAGGCGCAAAGGAAAGGAGATTCACTGCTTCCTTTCAAATCTCCTTTAGCATAGGGTACATCTGACCATCCTTGCCGAATGGAAAGGAGACGATGCCGTCCCACAATTCCTTGCGGCAACAATATTTAACGCAGCCAACCCTTTACGAACATAAATGAATAAACCTGAAGAAGAAGGTACCTAGAGGAAAACATGACAGAAAAAGGACAGAGATCACCATGTAAGTTACTGTTGATCATAAAGTATTGTCAATTAGAGACTGACTTTTTTTTTACTTTTTGCTTCCTTCCGAGATCAGGGCTCCACTTTAGAAGTGTCCCGCTCACTGGGCTCAAACCGCAGCCACAGTCTATGAGCCAAAGAAGCTGAGGAAGGTGATGGGGATGGATCTGTAGCTTTATTGGGTCTGAGTGTGTCCTTACCCCTCAACCAACCCCACTGTGAAGTCTGCCCTCTGTAGCTTCTTTTAACCTTGAAAACTCTCACCTTTGCTGTCAGCTGTCTCAGTGTCTTTTTGTCCTTGTTACTATCCTTTCAAAGGTCCCAGGGTTGTGTTCCCTGTTTTTCCACGAGTGGTAGAATGCTGCCCGTCAGCCAGGCTGAGCTCTGCCACTCAAACTGTCCAAACTGAGAGCAATCAGGCAGGAAAGGTGAAGTCAGCACTGACAGAAAAGTGCATGTAAAGGCTGATGAACAGGGGCCTGTATGAGCAAGAAGGGGGACATATTTCTGCTTTTTATAATAAGCTGCAGAGTTCAGCTCTTCATTCTATAATAAACCACTCCTCACATTAATTATTTGTTCCTTTTTACGTTAAGTTTACTTCCATTGGTTTACTTTGCATAACAGAATAACACCATACACTGTAAACCCCAAAGTTCAAATTTCTCAATTGGCTTAAGCTAGGAAAACTTTAAATTTGTTGGTAAGTTCAATTTACTTAAATCTCTTAGTTTTCAGTGTTGAAAATGATGATTTCTGAATGGATTTAACTTTTGTTATTGTTTAAGCAAGCACAACTTAAAATCATTCGTTTGTGACTGTGTTTTGTAACTGTGAGTGAAGAGGGGACGCAGTGGAT
The DNA here is from genome assembly GCF_033239565.1 of Halichoeres trimaculatus. Lineage (NCBI taxonomy): Eukaryota > Metazoa > Chordata > Actinopteri > Labriformes > Labridae > Halichoeres > Halichoeres trimaculatus. Next base: position 31,855,068 of record NW_027437194.1, on the reverse strand, counting down.
ATGAGACCCTGCTGTACTTCTAGATATGCAGCAGTGGCACAGGCTGTTTGTGCTCCACACTATACGGACTGTTTCTGTGTGCCACAGCATGGACCAGCTGTCTGTGCTCCGTGTGGCATCGATCAACTGTCCATGCTCTACGTGGTGTGGACTGACTGTGTCAAAAATAAACAAATATAACTTTTTACACTTAATTTCAAAACTGGCCGAAGTACCAAGATAGTCGTGTCAAACATTTTATTTATAAATATATTAACTATCAGGCACACTATTAAAGTCAAAAGGTACAAGACCCTGTACCATGAAGCACGGACCACCAGTCAGTGTCGTGAGGCTCAAACAACCTGTGCCCCTGAGGGACACTATTTCAATGCACTGCAGGGTCTCATATCTACTGTCTTCACTCCTCACTCACGGTTTCTCAAGTTGTGAAATTAGAGTCGATTTTTGTTGTGACGGCGTTTGTAACCATGAGTGAGGAGGGAACACTGTGGATATGGGACCCAGCAGTACTGTAATAGTTATATCATCTAATTGTTCAGATTTGCTTTAATTTTCTATTATTACACTTGCTTGATTCATGAGGCAAATTTATTAATATCACATCTTTCAGTTTTAAGTGAGGTCTGCTTATTATGTTTTAAAGTGATATGCAACATTTTTTGACGTTATTTAACATTTAATTTGTAACAAATAAGCATCAGGTTTATTTGATTAAAGACGTTCAGTAGAATGATTTTCCATAATAATCATAACTACTTAAGATGTTGAGTTAAATTCACTTATTTCATTACTTCGTTTTTTTTAAGGTCTATAAGCATTTTTCAAGTAAACCTGTTCTGGTTTACAGTGTATGAGGCTTCCCTTTAATCCTTTGATAACATTTCCCTTCTCCTCTGCTTACCAGGAGCGAAATGCAGAAAATGCTATTGAAGCTCTGAAGGAGTATGAGCCTGAAATGGGGAAGGTGTACCGTCAGGACAGAAAGAGTGTCCAGAGAATCAAGGCCAGGGACATTGTGCCTGGAGACATCGTAGAAGTGGCAGGTAAGATTAAAAAAGCGTTCATCTCCGGTTGGTTTTAAATGCAGAGTCCCATCTTCAGCATTTCCAGTCTCTCTCCTCTGACTGTTTAAAGGTAGGACTGATGAAGTTTACTTTGAGCAGACACTTCTTCTTCTTGTTGATTAGTTTATGATTAATAGAAAGTACATCAACCTATGACTTGAAAGAAAGATCCACAGTCAGGGGAACAGGGGGCGCTTACTGACAGCTAGATTTGATGTGGACATGAGCCAACCATGTTTATAATAGTTCAAATAGACTGTTTGGTTCCACTGGGGGCCAGGCTGTGGCTGATTGACCCATCAAACTTCTTTGGTCTCTGTGAGGAACCGTTTCATCATGTCTTGGATTTAATGGTAAAGAACATTCTGTTGGTTTGTCCTGATGTGTAGTTGTTGTGTAAATGTCATCAGAGTCTGTGATGTGCAGCAGGTCAGTGTGGTACTGGAGTGTTTGTCTGAAAACTAAACAATGATGAACTGAAGACAGGAATCAAACGTGTAGACGTGAAGACCAAAGGATAACATGGGTTGTAACTCTTGTAAACCTCTTCCAGTGTTATGACGCACACTTTACTCACACACAAACACACACAAACACACACACAAACACACAGCTGATCTCTCATCCTGTTCTTCTCTCTTAGCATTTTTAAAATAATGGGCATCCCAAGTAAGTGAAGCAGTTATGTAAACAGAGAGCAGAGAGCCAGTCTGTTCCTTAGCGCCTTCTTTTCTTGGCTAACCCTGATTTAGACAGTGCTGCATGTGTTTATGCCTTCTGCGTCACTGCTCTTCAGGCTCTCTGGGTTTCCTGACCGACTCTTACTCACCGGCCTCTGACTGGCTTTTATCTCTCATCAGCTTTTGTTTGCTTTTCCTGTTTTATCCTAATTGTTGCATCCCACGGATTGGCTTGATGACGTGAGTGAAACACCAGAATGTGTCGGATCAGGCATTCTGTTTGGATCCAGTGCTGTGATGACTTCAAGCTTCTGAAAGGACTCAGTAGCTGTGTTTTCATTACACCTAGAATTGCGCAACACGTAAATATTGCAATAAAGAAATGGTAATGGAAACACCACATTTTTGAAAAACCTCTCAAATTTCGATAAAAAGTTTGTTACGCTCTCAAGAGGTGGTTTTTGGGAAGTTTCGATACCAAACTTTTTTGCAAAAGTGCAATGGAAACACCTTTTTCGCAAAAACATGTACCCTTGTCATAACAACACACCTCCCTCATCTCATATGTGTCCGCCGCCACACATTTGGACTCTGGCGTTCATATTTGAACAGCTCTGCTGTTATTTCTGAGTTCAGTGCAGATGTTTTGAGTTTTTGACCGACATTTGCGGAGGCATCAAGACGGCTGCTAGCGTGTCAGAGTGCAGCAGGAGGGAGGGGCCCATTTTGAGTTGGTGTGATCACAGCCTACATTTTGACCAGAGAATAAAAACACAAATTTTCATGAATCAGCATCATCATGAGAGCAGCGTCTGGATGGACATTATGTTTTACTATACTTAAGTTGTGCACTGGGGCTGAACGATTTTGGAAAATCATCTAACTGCGATTTTTTAGACCGATTTTGCGATTGCGATTTAGCATACAATTTTTGGGGGGGTGACATTTATCTTCTGCATTGTTCACTTAACACAAGTTTGAAGTCATTTTTAGTATGACTAACCAACAGAAGATACTGTTGACATTTAAAAAAGTCTTTTTTGCATTTCTTAATTGAAACAGAAAAGGAACACTGTGAAATTTTACTGACCTCCAGTTGTCAGTAAGACTAACAAACCATACAGAAAAAAGTGACAAAGGGGTGTGACTCTACGATCCACTGGATGGATCTTTGTAGCCCAAAGGTTTTTTTTTTTTTGCCAGAAAAAAACAGCATTTTGACTTTTGCTGGTTTTAAGGGACGACAAGTACAAGTTACTATATTCCCTTCAGGTCTGTGTACATGAAACTTTTTTTTCTAATTGCAGCGTTTGCGATTTGAAAATTGCATTCTATTGCATTGCGATGTCGGTTTAAAATCGATTAATTATTCAGCCCTATTGTGCGCAGTTCCACTCATAATTGAAACGAGGTGCAATTGTTTTTATGGAAACTTCAGGAATATCGCTTTATTTTGCAAAAAAGTGTCATGGAAATGACATTCTTTTAACTCTCACTGGGGTAGAACCATAGACTGTATAAAACATGGACATAGTCTCGCCGACGTCACCTGTTCTCTGAAACGGAAAATGAAGCACAACGGCTATAGTGGCCATATTGGTAGTGGCAAGGGCTTCGCCGACAGCCATATGGCCCCGGCCGTCATGTGACCCTCAGCTGTGCCTCTTATTGGGGGGGCTCGTGATCTTAATATCCTCTGAACGGCCGCATTAGAAAAAAATTCACCCCCCTTACAGTGGGCGCCGGTAGTAGAATTAGCGACTCAGACAGGAGATGTTTTTTGGACCAGGCTGTAAATAGGTTAATTTCTGCTTTGAAAATGGCTTTTTTTGGCTTGGTGTGTATGTGACTTGCGGTACTTCCGGAGCCAGCCTCAAGTGAACAGACCAGAAACAGCAGATTTTAGCACTTCTGCATTGTCTCATATTCTCAGACCAGAGGTTGCTGCTTGGGTAGAACACTGTTCACTGGGCTAGATCACTGTCCCTCTCTCTGTCAGACACTTCCAGCTCCTCCTCCCCTTATTGACATCTCAAAAACCGCAGTCTCAACCATCAGACACCAGACTTCTTTGGGGACATGTTAGCAAAGACTCTCCTCTAAAAAACGGACAGACAAAATGTTTGCTTCCTTATCAAAAAGTCCCCCTGCTGTGTTGGCCCAACTGCTGATTTATTGAGCTGGTATCATTGCTGTCCACAGTTTGCCTTCGCTCCTCTCTTGGAGGAGTGTACCTACCTCCTGTGACATCAGGTGGGTAGATTTCAGCAGCCAGCCTCAAAGGAAATAAAGCAGCAAACATAACATACCAATCAGGAAATATATTTCAGAGTAATGTCATAATAGTCTACATCTTGTAGACTTTGTAGGCCTTGCACCAACATGAACTCTCCCCAGCTGTTCATTATAGCCTTGCTTCCTGTGTTGATAGCTTACTGTTTACTTTCCATCCATTTGAAGTGTCTGGATGTCTGTGGACGCCAGGGGTGAGGAAGAGGAAAGAGGTGTATTTTTCAAAGTTTTAAATCAAGACAGAAATGAAGTGGGCTGCTTTAGAAATGAACTGTATTTCAATGAATTTTGAATGGATGCAGCCATTCTCTGACTGAGACTTAGTGAATCAGCTCCAAGCTTTGTGAGCTGGATCTGCGCTCTGACATGTGTGGAACCTGGCCAGTCCATCAACTTTGCTTGTAGCGACATCACACCTGTCATTGAAGGAGCTGACACTGTGCTGTAGTTCATCATCTGTGTGCATGTGCTCCCACTCTGACAGGAAGAATGGGCAGTGCTCTTTGGACAGTGAGGGTGGACAGGTATCCACCAGGAGATGGTCGGTTGTTGTTGGTTACACATCACTCCATTACAGCTCTTTTTCTCACACCACTGTGGCCGCATTGGTGCTGGGTGTAGTTCATCTGTGTGTGTGTTCACTATAGTTAAAGGGTGTGTATCAAACAGGTTTTTGTGTCTTGGTATCTCTTAGACCTTTTAGCAGTTCCATAGTGGACCAGAGGGTCTCAGTTGGATTCAGTCTGTGTCTATGTGTAACATCTGTTTTCCTGGGTGTGGTTTTATCTTCACTGCGTCTGAGTAAATGTTGTCCTGTCTGAGGTAAGGGGAGATGGGGAGACAGGTTTGCAACGCACACAGATTCAGGCCCCGTTTACACGACGCCGAAAACGGTCGATTCCGCAAACATTTCGTTGCGTTTTGGCCTTCGTTTTCAGTGAAAACGCAAACTTTTGAAAACGCTCCCCAGAGTGGAAAGATCTGAATCCGCTCCTCCATCCAGCTTCGTGTAAACACAGAGCGGAGCGTCTCAGGGTGAAACGCTGACGTCACCGCATGCGCACTCGCAGTTTTAGGTGAAGGCTCCGCGCTCAGCCACATTTCCAGTTGAGCCAGTAGTTGGCGGTAATGCGCGTTATGGTTGGATTGCCGACCGTCTCACACAACAAAACGGCAGAAAAAGAAAGAAGAGAAGAGGAGACTTGTCCTCCTGGAGTCGTATGAACGCGGATCGTTTTCACGCCGTCCTCATGTAAACGCGGGTGGCTTTTGAAAACGCAAAGGAAGAATCGTTGCGGGAGTCTCCGTGTAAACGGGTCCTCAGTTTGATCAATAGTTAGTGCTCCAAGTGGCCTGATGGACCATTCTCCTTTATTTTCTGTTTGTCTTTATTGTTCTCACTGTAGCTGTTTGATGCTAGCTCAGTGGGAGATATGTGTGCCACTGTTAGGTCTACAAACTGTTTGGCATGTCACGTTGGGGTGAAGTCACAGGCAGTAAAAGCAGCACAATATGAAAGGTGGTGGCAGTGTGTAGTGTTACACACAGCTGGGGGAAACAGTGATGTGTGTGTGTGTGGTGTTTACGTCACCTCTCCATCTCTGCAGTGCTTTAAATCAATGCAAATAGGGATGCACGATTGGAATGGCCACGTTGCCAGTAATCTTCTAAATGAGTTGTAAAATATTAACAAAAAATCCAGTGTAATGCCTCTCTCAGTGCAGCCATGCGCAGCACAATAGGCCCCCACAATAGGCCCCCACAATAGGGGCCGTTTACATGAGAACGGGCAGCAGAGGGATACAGCAGTGTCACTCTGCTGCTGAGGTCAGGGTGTAGGTGCTAAGAGGTGATGATGGCAGGACTGTGTTCTAGTGCTGCTCAGAAGGGCTGCTAATGGTACAGCTATAAACGTGTGTCTGTGTGTGGATCTCTTTTCCGTTCATAAGAGAAGTAAAGAGCCCCTTGTGGCCTGGAGGAACCCATGAAGGGTCACAAGAGGCTACAGTCCTACATGCTAGCAAACACTGGGGATCTAGTCATTGAGAGAGAAAATATACAGACCTCCCTGAGGTCTCTAAAGTAGTGATGGGTAGATTAGGCCCCATGAACTTCAACTTCAACTATATTTTATTTATATGGCACTTTTCATGCACTTGTGCAACACAGAGTGCCTCACAGAGGATAAAAACAAAAAAACAAAACAAAAACAAGCCAAACAAAAGAAAAAAGAAACAAAAGGAATACCATCAAAACCCCAAACCTCCCACCCCCACAAATATACCCATTGCAACACAGTTACATACACACCCACACACATACATAGACATACATACAGGCACACACACACACACGCACACACACACATACACATACACAGGCTATTGATGAGGAGACATGGCTGGGCACCAAGATCTGAGGTGAGGAAAAAGTTACCTTTGGGGGCCACGCAGACCAGGAGGAGCCATGGCCCATGGCTGAAGGGGGCGCCACCACAGGGACCACCCCAGCCCAGGCAGACAGGAGGCTCCACACCAAGGTGTAGAGCTCTCTAGCCATCAGGGCAGGAGCCATCCACAGGACAGCGCCCCAATCAGTGGACCAGAATCAGCTCCTGGTGTGGCAGGCCCCCAGGAGGAAACACTGGAAAACTGAGGGACTAAAATAATAGAATGTGATACAAGGTAAGAAGCTAAAACTGAGGGAATAAAACAGTAGAGATTAAATAGATCATGTGAAATAAGATAAATCTGTATCCTGACTAAAACATCAAAATAAAACATTGAAATAAAACAACATAATAAAACAGGATAAACTAAGCTAAAAAATAAATAAAATAAAATGAATGATAAAAGTAGAAAATAGAGTAAAAAAGTGAATAAAATTGGGGTAAGCATAAAAAGGATTAAGAGGAGTTAAACTAGTCAGTTAAAAGCCTGATTAAAAAGATGGGTCTTGAGCCTCTTTTTAAAAAATACCAACATTCTCTGCGCCCCTGAGGCTCTCCGGGAGGCTGTTCCACAATCAGGGACCATAATAACAGAATGCTGCCTCCCTGAGAGTTTTAGTTTTAACTTGTGGTATTGTTGAAAGGCCAGCACCGGAGGACCTCAGGGTCCGCGAGGGTTGGTAGGGTAAAAGTATTTCAGGTAGATAAGATGGCCCAAGACCGTTAAGACACTTAAAAAGTAATGGACTGTTGCAGCACATTACCCAAACTGTATTGATACTGTGTCGTTACTGTGTAACTGTGTCGCTCAATATGGACACCTGCTGGATCTTAAACATCATTGCAGGAAACAGAGTTAAGAGACTCAACTGGCGTACTGATTCAATGACCCAGAATGCACATAATTATTTAAATTGTTACATTTTATATTGTATAGTAAATTTAAAATGTCCTTCATATCTTTGAAATATAAAGTCAATAAATAACGTGAACACAAGTTCTAACATGTGAATCAAAGTGAAAGTGTCATGAATGATGATGTTGCTTTAATCAAACAAAAAAAATCAAGTTTTAATCAAACAAACATATCTTTTTGTGTCTTGGCAACTCCGTTTTTGGAGAAAGGTTGCCAGCTTCAGATCAAGCTAAAACTTAGAGGAACAGAATGAACAAAAAGGAAATAAAAAGAAACACCTTATTCGCCGATATAAGATCAAAATGGTCCCACACAGCCGAAACCTTACTTTTCTTTTGGGCTTCGTATCACAATGGCTTGAAGGAAAGAATTGTGCTTCAAATTTTCTACGATTCTTTGGGTAAAGACGCATCCTGTTGACAGATGCAATCTGTAAACACAGTTTGGTGCCTCAGTGAGACAGGCGACACAGCAGCTGCATCGGTCACGCAGCTTTCTCAAAGTGGTACGTGCAACGACGCGGGGCTTCACTCTATGAGCTCAACACATGTGTCAAGGCTTTGGTCTCGTCAGACCCATCACTACTTAAAAGTTTCAGTAGACCCCCCATGATGAAAAGTTTGGTGCTGGGTTGGAGTAGTGTAAGAAGATTCACCCCAAGAGGGAGGGTTTACCCTGGGGAACAGGTGTCAGCAGAGTCCGTTCTTAAAAGAGAAAGAGTAGGGACCCAGACCACAGGACCGATATGAAAACCACTCTTGTCTTTAGAGCCTCAGACAGTTTTTTTTATGCAAACTGCAGGATCATCCCTAGAGGAAGAGACTGCCGTCCCTACTTCAGGGAGCAGACAGCAGATATAACACTTTGTTCATGTGAGACAAACAAAGTTCCTTGTCCTGCAGGCTGTCCTCTTTCCCAGGAAACAAAGCTAAAAAAAGAGTGTGTGATGTAAGATGAATGGAAAGATAATGGAGAGGCTCAGCTGGCTGAAACAGCTGCAAAGTTTGCATCACTGCAGCTAATTTCTGTTGACTATCACAAAATAACGTAAAGAGTGTGTCAGAAACAACAGTCAGTCACTTCTTATTGACCAGCTGATTTATCCCCTCTCTGAAGTGTAGAGACAAATATTGTCAGGAGACCGTGCTGTCATGGACATGTAGATGAGCAACTTACCTTTATTTGTTTTTGATGAACAGCTGATTTAAAGGTCTGACACATACTAGGCACTTTTATGTTCTTCCTTTGAACCCGTTCTCCTAAAATGTCCTGTTCTACCTGCTGTGACCCCAGTCCCTGGTCCCAGCAGCAGGTGGTGAAGAGGAGGCTGTTTTCTACCTGCTCTAAGGCTAGGGAGGTTTTCTAATGAGTTCAAGTTTTAGGAGCCTCCTCAGGGCTCTTACTCTTAAATATATCCCGATACTGCTGTTCCTTATCTCCTGTGTCGGCCCTGCTGCTCTGCTTTCTCATGTCCTTCACTGTCTCCTGTCAGTTCAGAGGGATCCAGTCTGAAGACAAAGGTGATGCTGAAAGCGCTCTGACAGCGTCTGGTCAAACACACCACCAAATTTGGTCATGTAGCTGAAGCATTATGGCTGGCTGTGAACCCAGGGTTATCATCACATGTTGTTTACAGGAGTCTGGCCCCTTTGTTTTTGGTGACTGGTATAGTTACAGAAACACACTTAGAAATCATTTGATGTGTCATTTAGCTTTTGAAAGATTGGCTCATCCTGGTGTCCGTGTCCTAGACTCAAAGAAATGGTGGGAATAAAAGGAGTCTGCATGCTGGGACACATCCCTCTGTTTGAGCTTGTGTGATGGAGAACAGGTTTCATGCTTCAAACAGGAGCTCCCATCAGTCCCCCTGCCTCAAATCCAGCCACACGTTTGCATCTGATCAAAATAGTTTTCCCATTTTTGGATGTGTGTTTAGCAGGACTCATCTGATCCCTCTACTCGTTCTCTCTTCCACTAGTCCCCCCCCCTCTTCCTCTCCACTCAGAAGGGCACAGCAGAGCCTGGGCTTGGTTTACATGTCTGTCACCACTGTCCGCAGAGGGATCTGTTGAGAGAAGCTTTTACCTTCATCCTGTGGAGGTGCCTGAGCAGCAGCCTCAGCGGATATGAAATGATGTGAAAGCAGTGCTGAAGGGTTTTCAATCCTTTGATATGGATCTGACTTTGTAAGACATGATGAGTTTCATCCTTGTGAACTCAGAAGAACGTCAGAAGAACATCAGAAGCAAACATCTGGAAGCCCATGGTCTGTCACACCTCTACGGCTGATCAGCTGAGCATGAAAATGTCTCATCAGCGCTTTGTAAAGCTCAGATCAGATCTGCACAGTGTGTGAAACCAGAAGAGACCTAATGACTGTCAGCAGTTTCAGAGGGATTAATGTGCTCTCTGCAGAGGAAACACTTGTTTGGGGCCGAGTGTATATTTACATTAGTTTTAGTGAGGCTTACTGAGGCCATGTGTTAGTGGAAAGAATGAGCAGGGCTCTGTGTGCGTCCCGTGGGGAGAGGAGTGGGACATTAATCACTTTTGAGCATATGACTTTTTTCAGACACTCTCCAGAAAATAACTGGGGTTTGATTATTTTATCACACTCATGGAGAATGAGCTGGGATAGCAGAGTGTTTGAGTGTCTCTCTCTGGTAATTCTCTTTGTTTATTGTTCTTATTGTGAAGTGTTTTCCTCTCCATGACCGTTGTCTCCTTTTAGACCTGCTCTTCTCCATGAGGGACCTAGACCATTTAACACCTCTCATCCTCAGACAGGTCCACAAACCCACTGTAGACACAACCACTGACATATCTCTGTGCTTTGTTGTCTCTGTCCACAGTTGGTGATAAAGTGCCTGCAGACATCAGGCTGACTTCTATCAAGTCCACCACCCTGAGGGTGGATCAGTCCATTCTTACAGGTACAAATGTCATGAACTGCTAATTCCTCTCCGTCGCTTAACTTCCATCATTCCTTTCCAAATATGAGACATTCTGCACTAATGGATGGAAACTTCTGAGACCGACTGTCCTCCGTCGATCAACACCAACACAACAAGACCATCTTCTCCTTTTGAAGCTATGCCCTTTTCTCACTCTGTTGTTATGGCTGCTCATTCAGCACCAACACAAAAAGACACGAGAGATGAAGAGGAGAAGTGAATGGATGAATCTCTAAATAGAAGATGAAGAGAAGTGATGTAGATAGAAAATGTTAGGACAATGGAGAATTTGAGGCTGTGAAATGCTGTGGAGAAGAGGCCTATGTGAATGAAGTCTGGAGGACTGGCGTCTGTCTCTGCTGCCTTAATTGGAAGCAAGTTTCCTGGGATATTTTGGTGTTTCAGCTTTTTTTTCCTGCTCACTTCCCTCCCCTTTCATGGCCATATGGTTTGTTAAACGCTCCCTGTGTTAGTCTGAGCGTAACAGAGCAGACCCTACACAGCTGATTACACACAAAAAAGGCAAGGTGCATGTTCTCTTCAGATACGTCTAAAGGCAGTGCTGTGTTTAATGCTCCTGCTAAGTGAGACTGGTCCACACAAGCACACCTGCCCAGGTGACTACAAAGAACCAGGACTAAGTCTTTAATGTTTCATCCCTCTGCAGGAGAGTCAGTGTCTGTGATCAAACACACCGACCCCGTGCCTGACCCTCGGGCCGTCAACCAGGACAAGAAGAACATGCTCTTTTCTGTGAGTGACACACTACACTCCTCAGTCGAATCATTTCAAATACTTTTCGGGCTCTGATCTCCTCTAAAAAAACTTCCTCTTCAGCTGTACCCTTTTTAACCAACCAGTGTTTTTCATATTCCCCTGTCATCGAAATGGAGGTGGCATATCTGGATTTGATTATCCAAATCCAAAGCTGGACTGAGTTTAGTATATGTGCTCAGTAGCAGTAGCCCTCAGTTTCCCTTTTGTTGAGAGCATGGTGTATGTGGAGCTCAGAGATGGAGGAAGAACAACATGTTCTTCTGAAGATGCCTGCTGCAGCCTTTTTTCTCTTTTCATGAGGCTTGATTATCCACAGTAGGTCTGTTTACACCATTATAATAATAAAAAATCGACTAATACTCCTTCTCAAGCTGGTTGTTACTAAATGCTGCATGTGTCTAAAAACTCTCCCCAGCAACATTAGCATAATGTTTGTCGCTATGATACTCAGAGCATGCACTGTCCTTCAGACAAAGCCAAAGAACAAAGACTTACAGCTGAGCAATTAAAGATGCTGACCGGCAGCTTCCAGCTCCAGAAGTTTGCTTCAGTGAAGATCTGTCCGAAGCTAAAAATGGTTTGGTGGATCATGACACCCGCCTTTGCTTCTGCTGCGTGTTGACACTTGTTGAATATCCTCTCTGTTTTTGTCACACACGTCTCACAGGACTTGCTGGACTAGTTGCTGGGAAGCAAAAAAAGTAATCTATTTTATTCTGAATGCTTTTTTGGATCCCATCCTCAGGGCACCAACATCGCAGCAGGTAAAGCTGTTGGCGTGGTGGTGGCCACAGCTGGAAACACAGAGATTGGTAAAATCCGAGATGAGATGGCATCAACAGAGCAGGAGCGCACACCGCTGCAGCAGAAGCTTGATGAGTTTGGACAGCAGCTATCAAAAGTAACGACCTGTGTTCATTTATTGTCACGCTGTATTGACCCTCCACTGTTCAAGAACAACATCACCCTCACTTCTTTGACTCTGATGAACTGGTTCCTGTTGACACAGCTGACCCTGTTCTGTGTGGTTGCAGGTGATTTCACTGATCTGCATTGCTGTGTGGATCATTAACATTGGACATTTTAACGATCCGGTCCATGGAGGCTCCTGGATCAGAGGTGCTGTCTACTACTTTAAGATCGCTGTGGCTCTTGCTGTTGCTGCCATCCCTGAGGGTAAGCTGGGGAGCTACACACACACACACCTCATGAGACCAGGAAACACACCTCAAAGATCAGGGCCAGATCTTTTATGAGAGGTCTCATTGCTGGTCTATAATCCAGACTCTTTCAACAGTGGGGTCTGACTCAGGTCGCTGCCAGGGCTGGTTAAAGCACCCTCCTTTATGTGGCTGTGATGTTGTTGTTTTTTTTTTTTTTTTGTTGTGTTATAATTCCTCGTATGCAGAGTTTATGCATTCCCATTACCTGATGAAATAAGCGAATATGAGTAACTGCCTCTCTGGAGCTGCTAATCATCTGTCCTGGGTGTCTTAATCCCTCTTTTTTTCCTCGGGTGCCTCTGCCTCTCTCCAGGTCTGCCAGCTGTCATCACCACTTGCCTCGCTTTAGGAACACGGCGCATGGCCAAGAAAAATGCTATAGTACGCAGTTTACCATCTGTGGAGACCCTCGGCTGTACCTCTGTCATCTGCTCTGACAAGACTGGGACTCTGACCACTAATCAGATGTCTGTGTGCAGGGTGAGTGATGGCTGAAGCATGGCATCAACAAAGAGGGGACCACGGACCTGTACTACTGCTGACGGTTTCATAGCTGATCATTGTGTGATCTCTGTTCATTCATAAATATGATATAAATACAAACTCGCGTCTAGAATAAGGGAAGGTTTGGGTGGTTTTTGATGGTTTTCACACTTTGTTGTGTTACCTGCTGATGACCAGTCAGACAACAAGGCAGAAAATGTCTTCATTGTAAAAAGCTAAAGCACACATCTCCATCGCAGAGAGTTAGAAAATAACTTATCCAAGGAAAACTTAAAATGACCATTTTTATTTTACTTGGTCAGACTTTGTCCCCACATAAAGACAATTAAAATCTAATGTTCCCACTCCATTACTTGCTGTATTTCTAGCACAGGCTATCAGCTGTCATTGCTGTGAATGCAGCAATGCATTCACAGCATATGTTCTTCTGTGACAAAAAAAATTATTGCTGTGAATGCAGCAATGCATTCACAGCATATGTTCTTCTGTGACAAAAAAATTTCTTCTTCTTCTTCTTCTTCTTCTTCATTCTTCCGCCCGCTTTTTTGGACCGCTAAAACTCCGACAAACTTCAACCGATTTTCACCGTTCAAACTTCAAAACGTGTGTTTCAGTGGGGACAAGGGGGCTATGACTCTTCAGAAACTTTTCACAAATACTTTCCGAGATATTCAACGATTTACAAAATTTCGGTCCCATAGAAATGAATGCGAAATTTTCAAAATTTCCTCTCTTCAGGACATTTTTTCAGCCTGCTTCAAACCCTCCTCATTCAGTCATACATTCAGCTACAAACTCCATTCAAACTTCAAAATATTCAGCTATATTTTGGCTTCATTCAGTGGGTTTCCATAGTTTCCTAGCATTCATAGTTTCTTCACAATGACCCTTCAAAGGTCATGATGCATTTCAGCTCTTCGAGCCGTTTAACATTGGTGTGTATTGGACGGAATGTTTCGGCTTAGAGTGGGAGAGGGGGAATTGAAACCTGGAAAATTTCTGGGTAAACTGCTCTTTTGGTCACAATTTTCGCTCCACATAGGCATATTATATGTCAAAATGGAGGAGGGCTTGTCCTGCTTCTGACAAAGTGTTTTTTAAAGCAAAAGGATGGAGCACTTTTTCACAAAATGGCCAACTGTCATGAGAAGTTAAAAAAGATCCCCATATACCTCCATGTTAATTCCTGTGGGGTTTTCTCAGAGATCAGTAAAATTTCCCTCATCTATCTATCGCTCTTGTGGGTTCGTTTCTTGACCTTCATGCATGAAATTTAGATCAACAGCTTCCTCTGGGTCTCAGGATTCCTACGGTGTGTTCATTTTTATTCTAGCCCTCACGGTTTTGGCAAGGTGACAGGAGATTCGGACTCTTGCTTTGCCACAAAATCTTCAGAAGATTACAGTAACAAGGGCAAAGTTGTGCACCTGCACCTGCTGCCCTTAACGAGCTGGTCACCGTGGAAACCTTTGATCTCATGCAGCTGTTTATAGTAACTCATCAAAACATTCAGGAACAAAGACAAGCATGTGTCTGTTAATTTATCAGTGATCACCAATGCAAAATCTGGCTTCAGAAAAGCCTCAGCAGACAGGTTTACATGATCAAACACACACACACACACACACACACACACACACACACACACACACACACACACACTCACACACACACACACACACACACACACACACACACACACACACAGGGCAGAAAGTATCACACTTTAACAGCATATGACTTCCATTTCCCTGAGTCAGCTCCTTATTTTCCTAGATTTTTTTCTTTAAATTTAAATTCCTTCCTTTAATTCTTGAATTGATTCAGCCATTCAAACTTTTAAATCCAATTTTAGATCACACTGATTCATTCTTCATCATCATGATTCTTTTTGTCAGAATTGCAAGCACCTTTACACCCTGATTTCAAAGGGAATGTGTTGGGAATCAACAGACTCCACCAGCTCTCTGATGGCAGTTGGTAAACAATGATCACCATGGCAACATCTGGCTTCAGATGGGCCTCAGCCTACAGGCTTACATGGTTAAAAAACTCACACACAGGACACACAGGATTACATTTTAACAGGGTTTAAGATAGCCAACTTACATTTACCCTCAGTCAGCTCATTATTTCCATCAATGTTCTTTAAAATTTGATTCATTCCTTTAATTTTTGAATAGACGCAACCATTTCAACTTTAAATTCATTCATCCATTCAATTTATTGTCCATTTATTTCCTTTCATCCAAGAGTTCATGGCAGGCTAATTCAGCATTCTGCATTAGCAGTTGAGTGCAAGCTTTTACAGGACTTCTTTACACAATTTTCAGACATATCCTCAGTCATTCATGATCAGCATTCTGCATCAGCAGTTGAGCACAAGCTTTTAAAGACTTCATTCAACCATTTTAAGACACATCTTCAGTCATTCATGTTCAGCGTTCTGCATTAGCTTTTCAGTGCAAGCCCTGCATGACTTTATTCAACCATTTTCAGACACATCTTCAGTCATTCATGTTCAGCTTCTGCTGTAGCATTTCAGCGCGAGTTATTTAAGACTTCATTCAGCCATTTTCAGACATATCTTCAGTCATCCATGTTCAGCATTCTGCATTAGCAGTTCAGCGCAAGCTGCTTCAGCATTCTGCATTCACAGCGCAATTTCTTCAGAAATTGCTTTTCTAGTTTAAAGTGGGCTTCTTAACCTTTAACACTCAGCTTACTACACTTAGAACAATGTTGACATTGCTGCTTATCTGCCCTGGTTTCATAGTAACCAGTGTCACTGTAAGAGTAGTTGTTTTGTTCTCTATTTAACAAAGGAGAGTGCATGGATAAAGTACCAGGGAGGTATTATGACATCTTTAGAGTGACTGTTATGTGGTCTCCAATGAGGAAATACCAAACAGAACTGACTGATCACCAACAGGTCACCAGCCTCTGTTAGGAGGCTGAGCATTGATCCTGTAAACATGAAATGTGTCTCAAGCTCAGGAGTCTTTGCTCGTGTGTTTGATCCGTCAGTTTCTTCAGGTCACATGACCCCAGTACTCAGAATTAGTCCGTCTAAAAGAATCCTAGCTGACATCCTTCTTTGCCAAGTGCAACTGATGAGCACTCAGTGAAGAGACAGAAGCAATAGTCTGACTGGATGTGTTGATTCAGAGTTAACTGTTGATTGGGTAAGAGTGGATTTCATCATTCCATTAAACATATTGAAATGACACCATTAGTTAGACAAAGAGCGCACAGATCAAATCATTCATCTCCCTCTCCTATAACATCAGCCTAACCTTGACTAGATGCCACCAAAACAGCTCTGATTCAACAGCTCAGACCTAACTGTGAATCTGATGCTGTGCACATGGGGTGAGCACCGTGGCCATTAACATCCTCTCCCTGGGGTAAGAGCCGTCCCGGGAAGCAGGGACAAGGTCTGCAGTGCAGAGGACGCCGGTTGCTTTAAAGAGGGAGAAAAATGTGAGAAAAGTCTAAAAATAACTGTTCCCATATATGGAAGGAGCAAGGGCTGAATCCTCCCAACATCGGAGCACTCTCCAGCCCAAACTTTTCAGCCTGTGATGAAGCAGCCATCACAGCCTCTTGCTGACAGCCTCTTGCTGACAGCCTCTTGCTGACAGTGTAGATTTGTTGACACTAAGCTCGGCTGACATTAAATAGCTGATACTGAATAATGAAAGATTTCATTCAAACAGAATAAGCCTCAAAATGCAAACCGTCCTCATATTCATTGCCCCATCTCCTCTGAGCAGTGGTATCAGACTCTTTGAGCTATCGTAGATTTAATGTTTGTGGCTTGTTTTCATCTGTAGGGTTGCTCTGAGCTCACTCATTCACATAGACTCTCGGTTTTATGACTGCATGGTTCCCCTCTTTCTACTGCTCCATCCCTCCATTTTTCACCGTGATCTCCTTGACCATGTATCCTGATTCTCTTCTGTTTACCCTCCTGTTCAGGCAGCGTGCTGATCAGTATGCAGTAGTAAGTCACTTGCAACAGAGCCAGTAGTTGAGTTGCATAACTAACCTTGTGTTTAGAGATTCTCTCCCTCTCCTGTTTTTTTTTGTTTTTCCTCCCTATCTTTTCAAGCACATTTAAATTGACAGTGATGTTCAGTGGTTTTGGCCTCATTGAGGACGGCTTCATGTTCTGGTCCTGGCTGTGTGACACACACTGACTGAGGCTCTGTGGCCTGATGCATCAGCAGCAGCAACTGTCAGTAATGCAGAATGCATGTCATTCTTCCCTTTGTGACCGGTACCACAGCTCTTCCTGGTCTTGAGATTGGGCTGTGGGAAGTGAAGCCGTTAATGCCAGCCCATCATTTTATTCACATATATATCTATTTTTGTCCCCTCTGTGTCTTTGTCCTACCCCCATCTGACTTTAAATTAATGTGATGCTTTTAAAGGTTGTGTCCGTGTGATTCACAAACACGAGTTTTTGCAGCAGGTTTTTTATTCCTGTCCTTCTGTTTGGGATTTAGCCTTGGTTGCCAACACCATAAGCATAAGTGTTCTAATGCTATTGTTTGTCAGAAAAAAACCTATGGTTTTACTCCTGAAAGGAAAACCCGTAGATTTATGTCGTCGTCAATGAAGGAGACTGTTCAGGCTCTGCTCCGTTTGGCTACATCAGGTTATTTCCGCCGTACAGTGATGGATACAGATCCAGGGTGCTGGCGAAGCGTGGCTCCACACAGGGGGATCTGTGTCTGCCTTACTGTAAGATGACATTTATTGACTCACCACAGCACGGTCCTCTGTGTCTGCTTTGGCTCAGCATGTCTTTATGACACTCTGTCTGGTCTCCATGTTCGCTCATGGTTTGGATGGGAGTCTGCTGCCACCTGCTGGGTATAGTGCCCATTGCAGATACTTCTTTGTTTGGGAGTTGAACCAAAATATGCATCAAATATCAAGTTTGAAAAATGGAAAGTTGACTGTTGAAGCCTGGACTCCTGTTTTACCTCCAGAGCAGAAACATGTTTAATGCTAACTGTGTGTGCTCTGATTATGTGTGTAGATGTTTATCCTGGATCGAGCTGATGGGGACCACTGTTCACTCAAAGAGTTCACAGTTTCTGGCTCAACCTATGCCCCAGATGGAGAGGTGTAAGTATTCAGATGATCCTGTTTGTGAGCACTGCATTAAAACATTTAAACTGTGTGAGCATGGATTTAAAAAAAGCATGAGAGGTTCACCACTTTTTCACTGAGCCTGTACCGTGTCCTCACCTCTAGCTCTCACCCTCAGGTTCCAGGACGGCAAACCAGTCAAGTGTTCCCAGTATGATGCCCTGGTGGAGCTGGCCTCTATCTGTGCTCTCTGTAACGACTCCTCATTGGACTATAATGAGGTCTGTGGGCAATCTGTCTGGCATCCTTACCACCCTCAAATCCTCAGGAGCTGGTTTGGCTCCATCCTTAAGATCTGGCATATTTTGTTTAATCTGATTTTTAATCACCCGCTCGTGTGTGTGTGTGTGTGTGTGTGTGTGTGTTGTGTGTGTGTGTGTGTGTGTGTGTGTGTGTGTGTGTGTGTGTGTGTGTGTGTGTGTGTGTGTGTGTGTGTGTGTGTGTGTGTGTGTGTGTGTGTGTGTGTGTGTGTATTCAGGCTAAAGGTGTGTATGAGAAGGTGGGTGAGGCCACTGAGACAGCGCTCACATGCCTGGTGGAGAAGATGAACGTGTTTGACACGGACGTTAAAGGCTTGTCAAAGATAGAGAGAGC
This sequence comes from Halichoeres trimaculatus, assembly GCF_033239565.1. Taxonomy (NCBI): domain Eukaryota; kingdom Metazoa; phylum Chordata; class Actinopteri; order Labriformes; family Labridae; genus Halichoeres; species Halichoeres trimaculatus. The sequence continues at coordinate 31,836,449 of NW_027437194.1, read as the reverse complement.
AAACGCCTGTAACTCAGTGAGTAAACTCCAACACCAGCACAACTCCCTCTGACCTGGGCTAACACACTGGTATGGTCCCTCTGACCCAGTACAGACTTACACACTGGTATGGTCCCTCTGACCCAGTACAGACTTACACACTGGTATGGTCCCTCTGACCCAGTACAGACTTACACACTGGTATGGTCCCTCTGACCCAGTACAGACTTACACACTGGTATGGTCCCTCTGACCCAGTACAGACTAACACACTGGTTTGGTCCCTCTGACCCAGTACAGACTTACACACTGGTATGGTCCCTCTGACCCAGTACTGACTTACACACTGGTATGGTCCCTCTGACCCAGTACAGACTAACACACTGGTTTGGTTTTTCCTGTAGGTAATCAAACAGCTGATGAAGAAAGAGTTCACGTTGGAGTTTTCTCGGGACAGGAAGTCCATGTCTGTGTATTGCACTCCCAACAAGGCTCGCTCCTCTGTAGGAAAGATGTTTGTAAAGGTAGAGCATGGTTGTCTTAAGATGTTACATCATCCCCAGTTTGTGTTTCTGCTCCTGTGGATCCTCATCCTCCTGTTTGCACGCAGGGTGCCCCTGAGGGTGTGATTGACAGGTGCACACACATCCGTGTGGGCAGCAACAAGTTGCCCTTGACGCCTGGCATCAAAGAAAAACTCATGTCTGTGATCAGGGAATATGGGACGGGTAGAGACACGCTGCGCTGTCTGGCTCTGGCCACCAGGGACAGCCTCATGAACAAAGATGACCTGGTGTTGGAGGACTCCACACGCTTTGTAGAATATGAGGTGAGGTTGATGTGGTCTGTCTTTCTCACATGGCCTGATTTCCTCTGAGCAGCATGTCAGCTGTGGTCTGAGTGGAGGAAAGCTTAGTTCTCTGAATGTTGCCTCTTTTCTTCCACCAACATTCAGACTGATCTGACATTTGTCGGCTGTGTGGGCATGCTGGATCCTCCCAGAGCAGAGGTGGCAGCCTCCATCAGACTGTGCCGCCTTGCAGGCATCAGAGTAATAATGATCACTGGAGACAACAAGGGTATGAAGTGCACGTCTGCTCGGAGAGAAAATTTCCCACTCTTTGAACACATGAACCAAGTTAACCCAAGGAAGCATTCAGGAGTAAACATTCTCTCGTTTGTATCTCAGGGACAGCGGTAGCCATCTGCAGACGAATTGGAATTTTTGGAGAGGACGACGACGTTTCCAGCATGGCATTCACTGGCCGAGAGTTTGATGACCTGTCACCTGCTTCTCAGAGAGAAGCTGTGGTCAAAGCCCGCTGCTTCGCTCGTGTCGAGCCCTCACATAAATCCAAGATTGTGGAGTATCTGCAGTCCTATGATGAGATCACAGCTATGGTGAGGGGATTGATGAACTGATCTTCCTTAAAATGTGCTTCATCAGGAAACAGCAGTTTTCTCTAAATGAACAAAAAGAAGGGACAGAACCAAAAAACTGGGGTTATCTTAAAGTAAAGGTTGATTATGAATACACAGGTCCTAAAATGTCACCTCACTCTCTCCTCTCTCCCCCTCTCCCCCTTAGACTGGAGATGGAGTGAATGATGCTCCCGCTCTGAAGAAAGCTGAAATTGGTATCGCCATGGGTTCAGGCACAGCTGTAGCCAAGACAGCGTCTGAGATGGTGCTGGCTGACGACAACTTTTCCACCATCGTAGCTGCCGTGGAGGAAGGCCGAGCCATTTACAACAACATGAAACAGTTCATCAGATACCTCATCTCATCCAATGTTGGAGAAGTTGTGTGGTAGGAGTGGTTGGATGATAAACACTCTCCCTGCTCTGTATATGTGGTCTCTTAAACACACGGGTCTGCTTCTTTTACCTGCAGCATCTTTCTGACAGCTGCTCTGGGGTTCCCTGAAGCTCTCATCCCCGTTCAGCTGCTCTGGGTCAACCTAGTCACAGATGGTCTCCCTGCCACTGCTCTGGGCTTCAACCCACCAGACTTGGACATCATGAGCAAGCCACCTCGTAACGCCCGGGAGCCGCTCATCTCAGGATGGCTCTTCTTTAGATACCTGGCTATTGGATGTAAGCTACTGCTGCTTCAGATGCTATGAGTGGTTTTTCATTCAGTTACTTTGGCTGTTTCCTGGTCATCATGTTAGCAAAAACTTGGTTGTACGCCTGAAAGTCCCTGCAGGACCATTAGATCTATCCCCTCTATTCAGGATGTAAAAACACAACCTGATCCTCTGAACAGCCCTGTAGCTGTCACACACATCAGCAGATCTGCTGACTCTATAGGTCTGATGTTCCACTCTGGCTGTGAAACAAGCACCCAGCCTGTGGACACTCGGACCTTTCTGAAACTGTTCTCTGCTTTTTTCACTTTGTGCTCTGTGATCTGAGCTGTGCAGCTCATTGATGGGGGTTTAGCTGCATGTTTCTTCCCTCAGCTCATGTCTGTTATTTACTTTGGCCTCATTTTGAGCACGAGTGGTCAGACAGTTTAAAGTCAGAGGAGCAGTTAATTCAGTTTCAGTTCAGTTGAATGTATTTGTACACCAATCGACCCCCCCACTGTAATCAGTGCGGTCATCATCCGTCTCTCCTTCAGTCAGATCTTGGTGTTAGACTAACGCCTACTCTGCTCTGCTCTGTATCTGTAGGTTATGTTGGTGCTGCCACTGTTGGGGCTGCTGCCTGGTGGTTTGTTGCAGCTGAGGATGGTCCAAGGATCACTTTCTACCAGCTGGTATGAGCTCCAATCACATACCGGTCATCAATTACCGTTTCATAAACTATCCTGAATTTCCCCTCGGGGATAAATAAAGTATTTTCTATTCTATTCTATTCCTCACTGTCAGCTTGAATCAGTCTTCTTTCCCTCACTCGTTCCTGTAGAGCCACTTCCTGCAGTGTGGTCCAGAAAATCCAGACTTCGAGGGTCTGGATTGTAAGATCTTTGAGTCCCCTTACCCAATGACCATGGCCTTGTCTGTGCTGGTCACCATTGAGATGTGCAATGCCCTGAACAGGTACATGTCTGAATACACCTCCACAGCAGTTTGATCAGATCCTGCTCTGTGACTGGGGTCTACACTGCCCCCTCAGTGTCTGCTGTTTATCTCCTTTTGGCACACACTGCTGCTGCTTTGGCTAATAAAGCTCTCTGCTGCTTTGGCTAATAAAAGTGCACATGTCCAGGGGAGGAGTTTTTAACCAACACGTGGGTTTGTCTGTTGTTGCTTAGCGTGTCAGAAAACCAGTCCCTGCTGAGGATGCCTCCCTGGGAGAATGTGTGGCTGCTGGGAGCCATCTGCCTCTCCATGTCCCTCCACTTCCTCATCCTCTACGTGGAGCCTCTGCCTGTGAGAAACTCCTTGTCACGTTTTGTTTCTGTCCTGTCCAGGAAGGGTCTGTTTGAACTTTTTGGCTGGGGATGTGTTTGAGGTTGAACCCTATGCTCCTCCCCTACAGATCATCTTCCAGATCACCCCTCTGAACCTGACTCAGTGGCTGATGGTGCTGAAGATTTCTCTGCCTGTCATTCTACTGGACGAGTTCCTCAAGTTTGCAGCCAGGAACTACCTGGAGCCGGGTAAAGAGCTGGAGAAGCCCAGCGGCTCGAAAGGCTGCTGCCTGTCTGCATGCATGGAGGGCATCTCCTGGCCCTTCGTGGTCGTCTCCCTCCCTCTGGTCCTCTGGATCTACAGCACCGACACTAACATGGCCGACATGTTCTGGTCCTGACTGACTTGAGCACAAACTTGACTTCTCCACCCCCCACCCGACCTCCTCCACCACCCCTCCACCACCATCACTACCCTCCATCCTCCTCTCCCTCCTCCCTCTCCTTGCATTCCTACATGTGTGTGGTTAGCGTGTGTGCATTTGTAGAGTTAGTGTGTGGTTGTGGGTGCGTACCGTGTGTATGAGAAGGACCAACTTTAATCCACAAGACCTAACAATAATTTAAGGAGTTAACATTTAGAAGTCATCTGGTTTGAGTGGGGAGGGCTTCAGACTGCGAGTGTTAGCCGAGCGTCACTCCTGTAGCTGTTAGCTGGATTCAAAGAAGTATTCTGTGGCCACACTTATTATTTCCTCTTTGTGTCAGCACTGCCTTTAAGCTTTCTATGTTTTATGATTTGTCCTATGTCACTACAGACCCTTCCCCTTCAGAAACAGTAGGTCTAGATCTCTTCCATGACTTGTTCTGTACAGCATCTGGATTTTATGTAATTTTTTTTAAGGCCTTGTGCATTTTTTTTTTTTTACCAGCGTGGCTTAAACATTCCGCAGCCTTGATTTGTTTCCTGATGTTTACCATTGTGTCTTCAGTATATACACTCAGAAGTCTAACAGACTGGCTCTGTGTGGAGGACGGTGACGGAGAAGGTTTGGGAGTGAATGATCCAATGCTTAATCTTAGAAAACTTACAAAAAAAAAAGAAATCCTGCAAACAGAAAGCTGCAAGTCCTGTGACCGAGCATGAATCCTGTGTGCTTTCTCATTTTAATTCTACTTGTTTTTCCTTCCAGCCCCATGTTTAAGTTGAAATAAACCTCAGAAATGTGTTTTTTTACCAAAATATTGAGAAGAAGCCAGTTTTTCTGCACCGAGCGGAGCACAGCTACCTCAACATGATAAAAAGAGTTTTTGTTTTTGCTCATCTCGAGATGCTTTTGGTCTTGCTAAGGAGCACCATCTGAGGTGTGCCTCTATTTGCTTGTGCTGAAAACAAAGAGTGAAATTGGCCTCCCTCCTCCTAACATTTTTAAGATAAACTTTGTTTGTATTGATTTTTGACAGTCTCAACTTTATTTGTGTCTGCCTTGGAGACGAACCCGAGTGGAATTGACTTCTGTTGATCATATCTCCGTGGCATTTGATTCAAAGGATGGTAATAATAAAATTGATGAAATAAGAAAATCCTAAACCAGAAAGCAGTCTAGATGAACTTGGATTAAAAACCTCAAATGTTGTTTTATTTTTTACTCCAAGAAGAAATACACTCATACAGCCTTTGAATCAAAGTGTTTTCTGTCTTTCTTTAATAAACCGCTGAGGTTGACATCAATCCAGTGTTACGTGCTTTGAATACTTGAATCTTTTCAATCATGTGAATGCTCCAGTTCACTCTGCACAACATGACAGGCAAGAGATAACTTCCACGCAGAGATCTTGTGAATATTTGGCTTTTCTAGTCTTTAATGTTTTGGGATCTTGGCCTGTTTTGAGATTCTGACCCCAGAGGAAGAGTAAAAAACCCTGAACTGACTACAGTTCTGATCTGAGCACCACCCTGGCTTTACTTCATGTGGGGCATTTCCACACTCTGGGGACAGAAAGCTCCCCTGAAGCATGTGTTTGGGTTTGGCCCGGTATTTTCCGCACTGTGTTTGTGTTCCACTTAACAGCTTTGTGCTTTTCTTCCTCAATGCCTCCACTGGCTCTCCTGTCACTTGAGTGAGTATCCGTTTTCCTTCGTTCACACGCAAGTCACAAACAAGACAAGAACATACTGTAGCATGTTGGACCAAAGAACAGGCAGCCTCTATCATTTCACATGGTGGCAACAGAGCTTGTTTTGTTTTTCCTAAATGGGTGTTCTATGCACTTCATGTGTCCATGCATTTAGCCACAATCACAAGTACAGCCAGGAACAGACACAGGTGACCATGACAGGGATGACCACCCTCCCTGCCCCCTCCTGTGCACACCACCATTTTTTTTTTTTATCTGTCGTAGCTTTTCTACGAACAATACACAAAAATGTAACAGAGCATTATGTAGGAGCGCTGTTAATTAGTTACTTGCTTTTCATTTTTCTATGATGTGAAAAAAAGGGTTAACTCAGGGATCTTAGATCACCCAAGCACAGTGCTGAAATAAATAAATATTCACATGTCACAAGGGACCACAAGCCTTTGTTCTGAATGCCACTGTGTGCTGCTCCTGTCACGCCTTCCACACTCACAGTCACAGACCAGGATGTACACATAATGTCATGCTTGGAAAAATGAAGTATTTGAAGTGTTACTCAGACATTTCTGTTGTTTTCTTGATCTGATAAAACTTGTCTTTGTCCCCCAGGTTGGCTCTCATAAAGCCTCTGCAGATCTGCAGAGTCCACAACCCAGCATGTGTGCTCACTCTGAACTTCACACACCTCAGACAACATGGTGACCAGCTGTGTGTGTGTGTGTGTGTGTGTGTGTGTGTGTGTGTGTGTGTGTGTGTGTGTGTGTGTGTGTGTGTGTGTGTGTGTGTGTGTGCGCGCTTGTGCGCTTGTGCAAGCGTGTGTGTGTGTGTGTGTGTGTGTGTGTGTGTGTGCGCGCGCGCTTGTGCAAGTGTGTGTGTGTGTGTGCGCGCTTGTGCAAGTGTGTGTGTGTGTGTGTGTGTGTGTGCGCGCTTGTGCAAGTGTGTGTGAGCGCTTGTGTTCGCATGCTTGGGTTTGCCTGTGTGTGCCTGTCATTGCACAGACAAATAGAGGACATTTCTTTGCAGTTAAATGAGAGTATCAAAAGGTGCAGTATGCTCCTTGCACCATCCAACAAACTGCAGCCACACACATTTCCTAACACACATATACCTCTGTGTGCAGATGCTCTGTCAGCCTAATATTCCAGTTTGTGTGTAGGGGACTTCCCTGGACGTCCCTCCTTGCATGAAGACCAGCGTCCATGGTATCTTTGTCACGTAGAGAATTGTAGATACACCAGGCCAAATGGTCTTAGCTGTACATCAGTGTACAAAAACGTTCATGCATGTGTTCCAGCTGTATGTAGGCTTTGCAGTTTGTGTTTATGGATTCTAATGTGTAATACTCAAAGTACGTATAGAGATGGATTTAACAGATATTAGGGAATCACTGTTTTTATGGTAAGGTTTGGGTAATTTGCACAAACACCAGGTGGAAAAATGCTGAACTTGACTGTGTTCTGCTTTAGTTGACTTTTTTTTACTTTTTCCTCCTGATCACTGATCTGTTTCCTTCATGATGAATTACTCTCTTGCAATGAGGACAATGGACTTACACTTTGATTCAGTGATAACCCTGCAATACAACAGTGCTCTCCTCTTTTCTTATTATCTTTGCAGTATTATTATCATCATATATCTTTAACAACTGCTGTAAAACTGTGATCCAGTGTGAGGGGAGGCCTCTTACAGACACGTGGTGTAGGAACATTATTAAACATATGTAAAGACTTGATCATTATTAAAGAGTAATAATGATTGTACATGCATTACTGAGGTTGTGGTTTCAGGTAAATAAAATAGTATATAACTTGAGCTGTGTCATTCTGCTTTACTTTCACTGCAGACTCCACACCAATCCTCATACAATAACTGTCAGCAGGGCGAGAGAGAAATCAGACATAGTCCACAAAGACCTTACCAACCATTAAATGTTCTCACAAGAGGGTGTTTGTTAGTCCTTAAGCCTTAAAGAGACAGTGTGGTTAAGAATCTACAAGTCAGACAGTATTTACCACAGACCAAGGACACTAACTCAAAAAAAGGAACTCTAAAGCTCAAACCCTCAGCAATCAAATCTGAGTGCAACTTTACAATGACAACACAGGGCAAATCAGAAATGACACAGAGCTTTAAAGAGGAGTGAGAAGGTAAAGGGAATAGTTTTGAAGAGGACTGGACACATTTTATTTCAGGCTCACTTGATCGCAGGATGTTGAACAGGATAATGGGACCTTTTTCTAGATGAACGGTAAAAACACACTAGGCAACCTGTTTTTATTTTTGTTACCATTGTCAGTGTTGTTACTTTGGTTACTGACAGTTTTGTTGTTTTAATAATAGTTTTGTGTTGTTATTACTGTTGATGTTATTGTTAATTTTTTGCTTTTTTTGTTGTTATTGTTGTTTTCATTTGTGTTTGTTTGTTGTTTCTGTTTGTTGTTGTGAGTGTTTGCTGTGTGTGGGTATTAGTTGTTGGTTGTTTTTGTTGTTGAAGGCTTTGTAGGGCAGAAATGATGTCGATCTCTTTTTTTTTGACACACACACACACACACACACACACACACACACACACACACACACACACACACACACACACACACACACACACACACACAGGGTTAGCAGTAAACCTCCTGCCTGGCCTGGGACTCTAAATGATATGAAAGCAGCACAAAATGACTTGGAGATATTACAGGTACGTATCTGATTATTTATCCCCTTCTGTCGATGACTGGATAATACTTAATGAAAATCTTATCATCCAAAGACTGTCATCCTTCTCAAAACTCAACAGGTTTTGTATTTTTCGGAATCTAGTTTAAATGGACTGAATATTTGTTAAAGCTCACTTTGTTTCTTCTCTCATTTTAATCTTTACAAAGGAATCTTCCCATCGTCTGTTTTATGCGTTTAACTGCTTTAAAAAAAGAAACTGAAGAGCTGAGCAGCAGGATAAACACCCAGTGTATCTATTGTATGAGCTGTATTTGGTTAGAAGCTAAATGCTGTCTGTAAAAGGCGGTCCCCATTCAGTAAAGAATGGTTATAGATCAGAAAGGAGACAGAAAACTAAACGCTGTAAATCAAATGGATACTTTCTTTAAAAGCGACTCACACTTCCATCTTTCGCCACCAGGTAGCAGCGTCGGGTTACCAACAGCAGCAACGTTCCGCATGTTTTATAACACCTGCCTGACAGGTACAGCCTGCTGCTTTTAAAGTAGCCAAGAGGACAAATAATGCATGAATGATCCTGGAATAATAGTTTATAAATTAGGGGGCACACTGTTCACACACAGGGAGCTCTATGGAGAGCTGAGAGGAGCTGAGCCGCTGATAGATCTGTGTGAGCTGGGCCCCATCACTAAGCACAGAAACACAGTCAGGATCAGGATCAAATCCACCACAGCTGCACATCTCTGAGTCGGTGTGCCGCATATCACAGTCTGTCCCCGCTTCTTAACGCGGTCTCATGATGTGCGCGCTGCGTGCAGCTGCTCTGTCTCTTTAACCAGCAGGCTCTCTGTCTCTCTGGTCCCTCCCATTCGCTCGGCCCCTCCAGTGCTGCTGGCCTGAGATGGGAGCGTACACAGCGGCACCATCACGGCCGAAGACACTGGATAAACCTAGGAAAAAGAACAGCTCCGACACAACCACACCGCCTACAAGCCGTGCATTTGAAATGGGATAACCCTCCGTTGGCTCACCCGTATCCCGGCAGCCTGTTCGCGTCCTCGGGAGAAAGTCTGATGTGGTTGTCGCTTGTGTTGGGCGCTTTTTCTCCGTTCTCCTTCAGCGCTGCTGGTACAAAGGCGCTCAGTGTGGAGCAGCAGCAGCAGAGGCTGGGGTCAGGGCTGTGTGAGGGGGACATGCTCATTCACTGTCAGGAACAAACAGCGGAGCGTCAACAGTGAGGCTCAGGATTTAAAGCCTTTCTTTTGAGCTCCCTGGCCCCGGAGCCAGTCATCCTGAGGGGCCAGGTCTGTGTTGTCATCGTGTCGAAGGAGGCTTGGATCCTGAAGGGAGACCAGTCTGCGTGGGAAAACGTCCCTTTCTGGAATAATGCGCGGGGAACCCGGGCTGAGAAACCGCTTCTTGTTCCCCTTTGAGTCCCACACAGTCCCTCTGAGCGGACCGCCGGCTCCTCTTCCACACAATGGGATGGATTACTGCATCTGTGCAGCCAACGACAAGCGTCAGCAGTTAGCCCGTGTGTTTCTGAAGGGGGTATCTGAAAACCTGGTCTGAACACTGCCACTGCTTCCTCACCTCAGGAGGCCATTGGTGGTGTTCTTGAGGATTCTTTGGTGGACAGGACTCGACTCTGCCTTTGGGCGTCCTTCATCCAGCTTGTGTGAACCCATCTCATCCATCAGGCTCAACATGGTGGAGCCCGTGGGTTTCATTGAGGCGTGGAAGGCACAGTTCCCAGAGTCTGAGCCCCCCAAGATGGAGCTGCGTTCTGTGGGAGGGATTGAGCACGAGCTGGAGAAGTGCAAATGCTCCATCAGGCGCCTGGAGCAGGAGGTAAACAAGGAGCGCTTCCGCATGATCTACCTGCAGACTCTTCTGGCCAAAGAGAGGAAGAGCTATGACAAACAGCGCTGGGGTTTCAGGAAGACCCCTCTGTCTGAGGGGATGGACCCTGCAGCCACTCAGGGGGCAGAGTGCCAGTCCCAGCAGCCTCACATGCAGGAGACTGGTGGAGTTGGTGTGGTGGTTGGAGTTGGAGGGTACAGTGCAGGTTCTACTGGTGTCGGGGACAGGAGGTATCAGCATCTTGGGGATGGAGCTGGCAGGTCGAAGCCCAGACCTCCACCTGCCAGAAAGTCTGCCTCCCACGGAGACGGCCTGGAGTCTGCCTTTGAGGTACCCCAGCAGGCTGAGTCGACTTCCTGCGACAACCTTGACGGCCTCTCACCATCCAAGCAGAGAAGTGGCGTCAACGTGTCCCCCCGTCGGCCCAACCTCCCCCCTCCAGACAAGGAACTGCCCTGTGACCCTGTGGGGATGGGCCTTGGCGTGGCTGCTCTCCGGTCCAACTTTGAGAGGATCAAGCGGGCCAACTCTCACTCTGCAGGTGATGTAGCAAAGGGCCAGGATAAGCAGCTGCCACCACCACCACCACCGTTCTACACAAACATGGAGTTTCATCACGAGAGAGGTCTAGTCAGGGTCAACGACCGCGACGTCTCAGACAAAATCAGTTCTCTGGGCAGCCAGGCCATGCAGATGGAGCGGAAACGATCCCTTCACTCTCTGCCAGGAAACCTGGCCACGGTAGCAGGGGAGCTGCGAGCCAGACCGGTGTACAGAGGTCGATCCACTGAGAGCACCTGTGGGTACGATGCAGAATACGAAGATGGGGAACCCAACCCGAGACATTCAGGGAGAGCCAACGGGGGCAAACCCCCCCCTCCGCCCTGGCAGCCCTCTGAGTTCCAGGCGTACTCCAGCGTCTATGTCGGCGGGGTGATGATGGGTGAAGGTGGTGGAGGAGACGGGAGAGGAGGTGGTGGTGGAAGTGGTAGTGGCGTCACAATGAGAGACATTGGGGGTGGCGATGACCACCTCCTGACCTGGCCTCGCCGCTCCTACTCCCCAGGCAGCTTTGAGGATGTCGGTGGAGGTGGGGGTTACACGCCTGACTGCAGCTCCAATGAGAACCTGACGTCCAGCGAGGAGGACTTTTCCTCAGGCCAGTCCAGCCACGTCTCCCCCAGTCCCACCACTGCCTTCAGACGGCCCTTTAGAGAGAAGAGTCGCTCACCGTCCCAGAATTCCCAGAACTCCCAGCACTCTTTTGACAGCAGCAGCCCTCCGACGCCGCAGTCCCAGAAACGCCACCACCGGCAGCAGGGAGGCCACGTGGTCATGTCCGAGGCCACGATTGTAAGTGTTCGCAAGACTGGACAAATCTGGCCACCTGCTGGCCACCATGACCTCATGCCACATGGCAGAACATCCCATGACAACAGTTTCCATGGAGACCATCTAGGTGAGTGCTCTTTACTCTTTGTTTAGGCAGAGAGGAGGTGTTCGGAGCCCACACAGAAACATAATACAGCTGTTTGGTTGGAGGGAGAGCAGATGAATGAATGATTGCCTGAGTGAATGAGTGGTTCAGTCATGCTGGAAATATGTTTGCACCACTTCTCTCACAGTCCGAGTCCCTCTCCCTCTGGTAGTCAGTCTTTAAAGACCTTCAAGCATCCAGATGTTCTCATGATTAAGAGTGCTGGAGTACTGGTGTGTGTGCTCACATCTCCCTGCGTCCTCTGGCTCAGGGTTAGGCCTCGTGTGGCACACAGATTAAAGACCCTCCGCTCCTGATTCCTGGAATCTCAGCTTTCTGGGTGAACAATGGATGTGGTCAGTCTGGGCTGCAGGTCTAGTCTTACTCAGACTGATTCCTGCAGCTCTGAGTGTTGCAATCACAGGTGTCAATCTGTCTGTCTCCATGTCCCTTGCTGTCTGGCTAAAGGACAGCCCCACTGAACCCTGAGCTTGGACAGACTAGAACAAAAGAAATGCAGTGTAATCTAGATAAACTGGTATCTGGTGTATCCTTCGCTGCTAAATTGTTGCCTTGCAGCCTGGGCACCGGTGATAGAGCAGCAGCTAGCAGATGGATGTGTAGCCTGGAGCTAAAAACACAAACACAGTCTAAGTGACTCAACAACAGCAGAGTGTTTTGCTCAAAGAAGCCCGTTTGGAGTCTTTAGTGTGCTTTATGTCCTCTGTACAGTCCCCTCTGCAGAGGCTGTGCCAGCTCACCATCTCTGCCCTGCTACTTTCAACACTTGGCTTAATTTTTAGACATAATCGCTGCTGTTGTGCGCAGTATGTCCTCTCTCTGTCCCTCTTTGATTCCTGCCGTTGGAGTGATTAATCATTTGGCACCAACACATATTCTGACAGATTTGGGAGTAGAGCCTGGCTGGAGCAGACAGGCTGCATGCTGCAGGGATCAGTGCCAGGATGAAGTTGAAGAGGTGGTCAGATATAAAGTAGTGCAGGCATGTCTGAAGCCAGGCCCAGGGACCAATCATGGCCCAGGGTCCTTTTCTAAATGGCCCCCAGCTCTCATCTTACAGTGTGTTCATTATAAGATAAATTGTGCTCTAAATTATATTACATTTGCATTTTCTGTTAAGGTTACAACCAAACTAAAGTTTGTCTTATAAGGCCTCTCTCTGACCTGGTCTGGGCTCACTGAGATACTGAATTCATTTAAAGAAAGAGTTCACACAGAGCATTTAGATGTGACTTTAACTGTTTGTAAATGTGTCAGTGAAAGCCGCTGGTTCTCTGGTCACTAAGTGTGGTCCTCTTTAAAAAAGGTTTGGGCAGCCCTGAAGAGGAGGAAGTAGTATTAGGTGGGTAAAAACCACAAAACAAGAACTTGTCAAACCTTATTTCATCCTGCAGACCATTTAGCCTCTGCATTATAGCCATAGCTCATGTACGTGTTGTAAATCTTTTATAGCACCAGTATGTTGCTGATGTAACATAATGCTGAAGACATTACTGTCATTTTTCTGGATAGCATTTGTGCCTGAAACCAGACACGTCTCTTTGCTCCACAGAGAGGAGGTCTCTGTACATCTATAATTCATCTGTTTAGATAGAGCCACTGACACGTGGGCTCTGCAGGGATCAACTAAATTTTTTTTCCCCTAACAGGAAACAAGCCTCAAAGAACAAGATCACTTCCTGTCCATAACCATCCCAGACATAAGCTGTGTCTCAATTCAGGGGCTGCAGCCTCCGTTGGCTGTAGCCTTTGGGGGACTCGGCCTTTGTAGCCTGTGTAGACCGCAAAGGCCGGACTGAATTGAGACGGTCTGGTCCATGAAGCATTTCCTGTTTGTCACCCTTGATGTCACACAGCACCGCCCTCACCTGTCAGGCTTACATTACTTTCAAACACACGTAAACCAAAACCTCACATTTAAAACAGGATGATTTTTACTATCGTTTTATTACTTTTGTATTATTATTATTATTATTATTATTATTATTATTATTATTATTATTATCTTTATTAATAAAGTATAAAACCACCACCATTCACATGAGAGTAAGGCAACAACGTACATTTTCAACATTTGATCAAGTGCTGGGGGGATGATAAATAAAAAAAAGAATAAAATACAAGCTGCTGAATGATTTGAGCCAGTAAGATGCTGCTCTATAATGTTATTTACAGCACCCAACACGTAGCAACCAACAAACAATCAGGAAAACACATCCTCTCAATGAGTGGACTCCTCAAATAGGACTGGACAACTCAGTGGGTAGTTATCTGCCACAACTGAGCTGACCAGGGAGAACAGGATGAAACCAAGGCAGAAACCTCGCACTGAACCAGACACACTGCTGGACAGACGTGTTCAGCAGCTGCACTGACACAACAGAAGACAATAGTTGACCCACAAGCAGTGGAAGGAAAAACTTCCTGCTAACAGGCAGAAACCTCAAGCTGAACCAGACACCATTAATGGACACTATGTGCTGCACCTGGACCGAGGAGGTAGATGTAGTGAGGGCAGGTAGACACCCCCATCACCTCCCTGATGGCATGTCATGAGTAAACACCATGATCACTGAACTACAGTGCTAACACGCCTTCCTCAAACAGCAGTCAGGACCCTGCATGGTTAGTAGCAAAAGCCAGATAGTGAGCTTTTAGCTAATGGTTGGCTAATTCCCCAGCTGCTATGTTTGGGATTATCACTGTGCTGTCTGCTCTCTTTGTTTTAACATCTTTTCCACCACAATGGGCCCTGGGGTGGGGGTGGGTGGGGGTGGGTGGGGGTGGGGGGGTGGGGGGTGGGGGGGATGGAGAGTGGGGGGATGTGTTGCAGATGGAGATGCATTTAGTGGGATAATCCACAATTTGAGCATTAGAAGTGAAATGTTGGTTAGACACCCTGCAGAGTGCTCTTGTTTTCTAGCAGGGTTTACGCTGGGAGGCAGACTGACTGAGGCCTGATGCTGATAGGGAAGAAGCTGATGACAAAGATGAACACTGGAGTAACGTCTCTGCTGTGTAAGGAGAGGACGGTGAGGGTTAAGGACTTGAGAGTGTGTTTTCAGTGGGTGTTTGATGAGAATGATAAAGAGTGGGATGGTGTTGTGAGGAAGACTGAGGGAGGCAGAGTGCAAGGCAGAGCTGTCGTTTCTCGCTTCAGTGGTCAGGGATGCGGGGGCTGCAGAGAGGCACAGATGGAAAGAACTCTCCCGTTGCGTAATAAAAACACACAGACTCTGGCTCACACACAAAGACACACACGCTTCCATGTTCACTTTCTTACCTTCAGGCTCCCTGGCCTTCAGCAGGAGGAGCACACATAGGTTAGAGATAATGTAATAAAATCTACCCAGTTCTTGAGTCGAACAACTCCCAAAAATTACAAGAGAGGATCCATTTCTCAGTTCAGCATTTAGTTCATGTTTACAGCGCTGGCCCCAAAAGAATGAGCCCTGATATCCAGGACCAATACAATTTTATAACAGTCATTGCTACGCCTACCGGAGGTTGAGTTCAACTTAACACCCGAGAGTAATAGGCCAAAAAACATGACTGACATACTGTGACTGTTAAATCAGAGCATGGAGCTAGGAGACTGGGTGAAAGTGAAAGACAGGGTTGGAGAGACCTCAGACACAAGCAGGCTACAGAAGCTATCCTTCTATCTGCCAGATAAATGTACATCAACCCTGAACACAGCATGTAACCAGGTTGGAAGGCTAGATTACGTCAGTTATTATAAAAATATTTAACAATTGATTGTCCAACTGGAGGAAGGATGTTTCATGCCAATGGTTGACCTAAGTCTGGAGAAATCACACCATTTGCCACTACTGTTTTCATCCACAGTGATCCTGTCTCCTCTGTCCTCTACGGTAGTGGTAGAAACCATTCCATGGTGTGTTCTGTCTGTCTAATGTAGGGGGAACTTGTCAGGACTCAGAGTTCCCACGCTGGGCAGAAATGAGGAGGTCTTTGTGACTGAAAAGAGAACAACACAAGCCACAGATCAGAGCAAAGAGGTTTCCCTCCCATGTTCCTCAGTGTGAAACATCTGGGAGGTGAAAACAGGCTCATGAAGTTAAAACAAAGGAATGTTTGGAGGCAAAGCCGTCAGCTGCCAACGCTTCATTTTTAACTCAGCTTAACAAACAGAAGTATTGCAGTATTACATCATGTTTGGGATCATAAGAGCCGAGCCAGAAGACTGACAAATCTCTGTCACATAGCTTTTTTAGAGTCATTCTGCCTGCAAAGCAAAGGTCTGATTAAATGAGAAGGTCTGAAAAAGCCTGATGTGGGTTGTCTCCTGTAGGGTTGGACTGTACAGAGAAAAAAATACAGATATTGAGGTTTCAAACCATAACCGACGCACGTTCCTGCTAAAAGTTAAAGTGACACCATAGGATGAAAGAAGCTTTCAGAGCTGTCCTGAAGAGGAACGACTGGTCGCCAGAAATGGCTTGTTTCTTCCTTTGCTGTTTCCATTTCTACATTTGAGGGGAGCTGTGCCTCTGAACCAGGGAATACCTGTGGGTTTGTGTCTGTGAGAGCGGGGATGCCCAAGCAGGATGGACCTTAAAGCATCTCAATGCTTTTATTGTCCACAGCCGTACACTCCCTTAGCCAGGTCCCGACAGGAGCTTTATTCTCAGTCACCACCTCACGGCCTGCCTCTGCAGTCCCGCTGGTCATTAGGTTTTTTTCATTACTCTGGAAGAAGTATGGGTTCCTCTATCATACTCAGTATTCAGTGTTTTTCCACATGTGGATCAGAGCTAAAGAGAGCTCAGGAAAAGGTGGAAAGCTGATTCTATTATTCTTAAAACTTGGAAAGCACAACCAAATTAAAAAAAAACAAAACAAAACAAAACAAAACAGCCTGCTTCAGGTTACAGATAGTTTTGTGGAAAACATTTGAATAGATTAAGATATGAGCTAACTTCCGCTAAGTCAGCATAATCATAGACTGCATGGACAGCATCTGGCTCCACCTTTTACCATGGTTTGAATTTGAAGCTATAATACCCCCGTCACATACGCCACCATTGTGCACCAAGAGTTGAACCAGAGAATCTGAGTCGAGCCAGGTGAGAAAAATACATTTGTTCTTTTTTTTCTTTGGAGAGTCTATTCTCTTGGCTCTCTTTACCAAAGCATTTTGCTATTCCTGAAAAATCTACACTAGAACAGCAGCTGTCAATTAACGTGACGTGAGGAACATTTCTACCAGGTGCATTTTTTTAAAGTTTGACCACAGCCCCTCTAGAATGACTGAGGGGACAGAGTTTTTGACCTGTAATGCAGCCAGTCACCAGGGGGAGCAGTTTTTGTGACTACCTTACTTCAGATCCTGTGAGATGAAGTCTGTTTTTTTCCAGCCTATGAACAGAACTTGATAAGCTAGCTGTTTTAAACAACACTCATGACTTCAAAATGGTAGTTACAGCACATTCCTCAGAATTATTAAAACATTTTAATATTTAAGTCAGCAGTTAAGCCTGGCTCACACTACAGGATTCTCGTCCTGGTTTAACCCAGATTCGGTCCTCCTGACAATCGGGGAAGAAATCTGGTTTGGGGACTGGTTGGGCCGACCCCGACATTTTGCCAAGATTATCTTCTAGTGTGAGCGGTTGACAGATGAATCTTTAGCCCCACGATCGTCTCACAGACTCGTCGGAGCCGCCCCGATAATTTTCAAACATGTTTGATATTTATCTGGATGATTACAACATTCATTCTCACTGAGGATGACAACAGACGATTAGAAAGAGCCCCAGAGTCCGCACAACAGACAACAAACTCAGGCTCAAAGTGCAACTGAAAGGCTCCGGGTCAGCTGACTGCGTGCTCCACTGGCTCACTCCAGCCAGTTCAATAATGCCTTTAAAAATAACACACAACCAGGCCATTTTCATACAGTAGCAAACTGTTGTTTTATCAGTGATGGGTGTGAGATCATGCCATTATTGGCTGATACAGCAACAGTTTCACTTCTGTCCCTCTGCGTGTGAGTAATGGATGAAAGGCACCGCTGCAGACAGCTCAGCTTCTCTCTCCTCCTGTCCCACCAGTGAGCTGAAAACCTCAGATCAAACAACTGAGCACATGTGGTCCATCACTCTCTCTGGTCAAATAATCTTGGTGAAATCCTGTAGTGTGTGCTGGTCAGTATTTTTAAATTGTAGTTAGTGCGTGCTTAAGATTTAAGAGAGGATGATCTGTGAAGATTCTCCTTATGTGTGAGATACAGCCCAATTTCAGAATCTTATAAGATTTTTAAAATCCTGTAGTGTGAGCCAGGCTTTAGCCATTGTGTGGAATAGAATCCAGACAGGATGGAACAAGACCCGGGTATCACATTGATTCCACTGAGGGTCATGCCAGAAAAGGTGAGGGACTTTTGTCTTTTCTCACCTTTATTCTTTGGGGCTTTGCAAATAAGAAGTTAACACAAATATAA
Source organism: Halichoeres trimaculatus (assembly GCF_033239565.1). NCBI lineage: Eukaryota > Metazoa > Chordata > Actinopteri > Labriformes > Labridae > Halichoeres > Halichoeres trimaculatus. The sequence goes on along the minus strand of NW_027437194.1, from coordinate 31,818,468 downwards.
GAGTGATCACACTGCTCCTTATATCTGTACAGCTTATGGCTGAGGTTCAGTCCCTGAAGTACTTCCCCCCTGATAGGGCTGTTTTCAATGTGGAGATAAAGGATCCCAGAATTCGATTTTGGACCCAAGTTCCTGTGGTTGAAAAGCAAACATTTCCTTATAAATTTCCTGGGGAGAGTTCCTCTCCATAAGCAACTTTAGAGATGAACTCACAGGCTCTGCTGCCATTGCCTGGATCCAGGAATAAGGACTAGCCTAATTGTTGAGCCTGCCAGTTTAGCGGGCTAACAGAAACTAATGTTTGATATTTACTGATAACTGTAACCAGCATTTCTCCTGCCTCGGAGTCACCAGGCAGGAGTAAAATCTGGTTTAGGTCTTTTCTGAAGATTGATGTGATGCTTGTCACCCGGTTTCCTCTGGCATCACTCTGGTTAAAGTTAAAAAGGGGTTAAAAGGATTGTGGAGGTTTTGACCTGTCATAGTGAAGCATCCAACGCTGCTGGCTGATTGGTCAGAAAGCCTGGTAACCTGGTGGTTACGAGGTGGTTACTATGCATCTCAAACACCCGTAGAGTGAGCAGGGACCCTGGCAGAAAGCAGAGAACTAAGTTAGTGATGGACACATTAGCTGAGCTCTGCTATCTGTGTCTGTGTTGCAGGACCGGCCCTTGAACTAGTTTCCCTCTTTGGGATGGATCAGGTCCAGTAGCTCATCAGGCTACCCTCACATCTCAAACAGCTGCTAACATGTCCAAGCATTCAAGTCCAGCCCCAGACAACCACTAATGATTTGCCACAGTGTCAACCGACAGGACTTAGACTTTTTCTTACCTTTGGTGTTGCCCCTTTGTTAAAGCTGTTTAAGAATGGTGTAATTGGGGTTTGACCAATCCAAATCAAGCGTTACACTCATCCAGAGGGTAGATGGACAAATCATCTTCAACCTGTAGTGAATCAAACCTGCCCTCTGGAGAGATGCCTCTTTATGCTGGGTGTACTTATGTAGATACTCAGAGCTTATGTGTGTGGGTGTGTGCGTGCGTGTGTGTGTGTGTGTGTGTGTGTGTGTGTGTGTGTCAGAGGATTTTGGGAGTGAATGTAAATCCTGTAACAAGCAGGCGATCTGTGGAGATGACGCTCTGTAGCAGCTCTGCCAGAGAGGATCTGAGCCTGTGTGTGTGTGTGTGTGTGTGTGTGTGTGTGTGTGTGTGTGTGTGTGTGTGTGTGTGTGTGTGTGTGTGTGTGTGTGTGTGTGTGTGTGTGTGTGTGTGTGTGTGTGTGTGTGTGTGTGTGTGTGTGTGTGTGTGTAGGGGGCCAGAGCTGCATGATGAAAGGAATGATGAGTAGAGACAGCTCAGAGGACACAGGGAGAGATGTTGTCAGGCCAACACCACAGGCTGCACTGAGGTCCAGCATGGCACAATGACCTTCTTTTCACACTGTAGGAGGGTGTGGGGGCTATGGGGGCTGTAAGGTAAAGGGTCTGTAGCTCTCTCACAGGCTCATGCAATTTGCTGAGCGAGCTTGGCAGTGACACACACACCCAAACACACACACACAGTCACACACACACTCACCTGGTCTGCAGGCTGGTTGTCAAGCCCTGAGAGGAGAACCATGGAAGGATAAAAAGAAGAAATAGAGGAGGAAGATGAGTCAAGGGGTGAGAGCAGATCCGTCTGGATGCTCGGCTCAGACCTTCACTGGGCTGGTGCAACCTGCTCTGCACAGTTATGCAGTCACAGAAACGGTCCCTTTGTTCCCTTTCCTGAAGCAGCTCTGGAGGAAGAAGAGAGGTTCATTCATCTATCAGTTTTTCTCCTTGCACCAAATCAGGGTCAAATCATCTTTTGGAGCTGGAACCCTGCTGAGCAGCAGAGGTTTTGATTTACTGGCGTTCATATAGAACCTTGAATAATGACCTTAGAGATTGGTATCACAGAAATTATTCTGGATGTGATAAAGGATAGATGAGTGAGAACAAGGGATGGGCAGAGGTGAAACACAGGGGGTTTTTAGGCAGAAGAAGGCAGATTGACAGTTTGGTCAAATGGAGGGGTTGCTGTCAGAAATCACACACACACACACACACACACACACACACACACACACACACACACACACACACACACAGAACTGTCTTAATGGTGAGTACTTCCCCCTCCTCTTTGCCTCTCTACATTTCTCCTCCTTTGAGCCATGCATCCACCCACAGCTTTGCATCCGCTGACCAACAGCTCCTAGCTTTGTTTTTGAAAAATGAAAGAATAAATGAGAAGAGGAAAATCCCTGACAGAGGTTGAGGTGACTCGTTTCTCCCAGCAGCCATCTTGGCGCTCTGTGAAATGGCACGCTCTGTCACAGTCACTGAGCTCGTCATTTAGATTGGTCTGGGCGCAGGGAGCTGTGCTAGTTAGTGTCCACCACTAACCACTAACAGCAAACCACTAACAGCTCACCACAGGCCTCTGGCTGTGCAGGGTAACTGTTGGGCTTGTGTGTGTGTGTGTGTGTGTGTTTCCTGGTCTGTTGTGTAGCTTAGTTTAGCGTAGCTTTCTTAGCTGTGCAGGTCATTAATTTTCAGGACTGGGTTAGGATGGGGTTGGGATGGAAAGAGGGACCTGGTTTATGGTCTTGGTCGTCAAGATCATGAGGCATCTATCTATCTATCTATCTATCTATCTATCTATCTATCTCTCTCTCTCTCTCTCTCTCTATATATATATATATATATATATATATATATATATATATATATATATATATATATATATATATATATATATATACATATACATATATATATATATATATATATATATATACATATATATATATATATATATATATATATATATATATATATATATATATATATATATATATATATATATATATATATATATATATATATATACATATAAATATATATATATATATATATATATATATATATATATATATATATATATATATAAAAATATATATATATATATATATATATATATATATATATATATATATATATATATATATATATATATATATATATATATACATATATATATATATATATATACATATATATATATATACTTGACCTGAAAGACCCTCAGAGGGAGACCCTCAGAGGGAGTCCATCTGGATTGACTGAGATGTAGGTGCTAGTTGCACGCATTAATGACCTGAAACTCACTGAGGTGAACTCAGGTGAATCTGCAGGCTCTAACATACATGTTACACACATGCATGATTGAAAGCTGGATTAGAGGGCAACACAAACCTGTCTAGTCATGCAAACATGTTAGCCTTAATCTACAACCTTTATCTGGGAATTATAAACTGGCCAACGGTCAGATTACCTTCTCATATAACACAGTGTTAATGCATGTTGTCCTGTATATTACGGCTGGGATTATCGGAGCTAAAGAGAACATCAGGAATAAAGAAAGGGATGAAGTGATGTGTGTAGACCTGAACTACGGTTGAATCCAACAGAGCATTTCTGTTCCTTATTTCTCTACTGAAGGTCTCATCTCTTTCACCTAATCCTCCTCTTTTCTTCATTTCAACTAGACATGCACTGATCCCTTAGCTGGCAGATCAATCGGTGCCGATTTCCTTAATTTTGGGGGATCGGAGATAGTGATCAGGGATCGGTGATCTGCCCATCTTTGCATATGAAACTGATCTTACATACGGCCGGGGAGGTCTGACAGCCAGCCATTTTTGCTTTTTGCTCTGAGACCTAAACCTCAGGACACATTACTGGTTGTTTAAGTTAAAACATAAAGATTTAATTGTTTTACAGGTATTGTTCAATGAATTTCAATAAAATAAGATTGGAACATTGAAGATATATGCTGTCAGTCATAAAAAATAAAAAAATTAAAATTGGCACCAGCCCAAATCAGTATTGGCAGGACAGGCTTTTTATCAGTGCACCCCTAATTTCAACCTCCTGTCCCATTTCCTTTTCTTTCTCTCACTCTTTATTTTCCATTCACGCACAGCTGCTGCCAGCTTCCTTTTGCTTGGAGCCAATTAGAGGTGCATCATCTCTCTATCTTTGTGTCCTTGGGTTTTCCAATGAGCGATCAAAGTCCCGACCCCCCCTGAAGGAGTGAGCAGGCTATCCCTGTAATTGTCCAACGGGGGTTTAACAGATGAATGTCTATAAACAACCCAATCAATGCCAAATGTCAGCAGCTGGCCTCCTGGTTACAGCATGGTATAGACTGCAGTGGATTCCCCTGCAGGCCTGTATGGAGAGCAGGCATCATTTTCTCATGTCTGCTCTCCATACAGGCCTTGTGCTCATGAGATTTGGAGCTACGCAGCTTCAGGAGCTTGTCCTGGTACTTGCTGAAATACAGGTTCCTCTCCAGATCCGGCTCCTTACACACCGAGAAGGCTCTGAACTGAGCCGGTACAAGTCCCCCCTCCCCCATCCAGATCTCTATCGTCATGCCTACGAGTGCTTCATTGACCGTCAGTGAGTCCTTCATACTCTGCAGCCTCAGAACCAACATACTATCTCTGACCTTCCATTGAAATTGTGGGTGGTTCAGTTGATTGCTTGAGCCTGACACATGCCAGCCTATCTGACAGTTTTGTTGAGGTGAATTATGGGTTGAATCATCTTCTTGACTGTTGGTCCTGTCATTATCTCCAACACATTTAACCCTGCTTCTCAAAGAACAGCAAATATAGAGGCTGGTCATCAAAACCAGCCCCATCTGTGAATAGATTTTAGATCAAATCAAATCTTAAATTTGATTCTAAGGAGTTTGCTGTTTAGGAACTATTCCTTCTGTAGCTAGAGGAGGAGCACAGGGGTTACTGGCAGATTACCTGTAACTGTAACTGTAGGCTGAAGCACTCTGTCTCTCACCCTCTTACACATCTTTTCTCCTAGAGTTTGCCCCCCCCCCTTCTACGTGAGTAACACAGTCGCACAAGCATAGGTACAGATATTGTAGAAATCTCTCTGCAGAGTGTTGTTAGGAGTGGTATTTTATTGATTCTGAAGAAAAACAGAATATGTAGCCTAGCTTAGTACATTCCTGTGTCAGCTAGCTTCAGTGCCTCTCTCCTAATAGGACTGAACCAAAGAGCAGAGACAGCAGCAGACAGCTGTTGGACAGAAGCCTGTTTGGATGACTTAATAATAAAGTGTCCTGTCTCAGCCTGTCTGGCTGTGTGTCACTAAGCTATAACTGATAGATCAGGTCCAACAGCAGACTCCTCTCAGCTTCATCTCAGAGCTCGGTTTTCTCTCTCACTGCATGTTTTGGAGCCTTTGACGTTTGAAATCCAGCGGTTCTCATTAACTGATCCAAAACCTGATTCCAAAACATCGCTCTCCTTCACACATCTGTACACACACATACATTAACACACACATTTGACGCTCACAACGAAACACCAAAGGTATGACAGCTCATCCTTATTCCTTCTTGTCTCTTTTCTCACTGTCTCCATGTCTTTCTCTCTCTTTGCCTTTGCCCTTCTTCTTCTGCCTCGTGTGTGTGTGTGTGTGTGTGTGTGTGTGTGTGTGTGTGTGTGTGTGTGTGTGTGTGTGTGTGTGTGTGTGTGTGTGTGTGTGTGTGTGTGTGTGTGTGTGTGTGTGTGTGTGTGTGTGTGTGTGTGTGTGCCCTCCTTCAGGCCTGTTATTTGTCTCTGTTTGCACTGGGCAGCTCCATGGGTCTACTCCATTAGTGCTGCTTGTTTTGGGGAACCAGAGCTAACAGGGTAGAGTGTGTGAGTGTGTCTGTGTTGTGTTTCAGAGTCCAAACCTGCTGAGTGGGTGAGCTAGAGAGAGACATGAGAATGAGGTAGCTCTGCTATAAAATAAGCATATAATCAAACTAATGAGGGTAAGGCTAAGGTGGTCGATCAGCACTGCAGCTGATTTTTCTGTAGAAAGCTGCAGGAAAGAGGGAAACAACTTAAGAAGCTTTGAGTTCATTCAAAGTTTGCTCAGGAAGGAGCTTCATCAAAGCCCCTCAGCTCTTCTGTTGTAATATTCCAAAAATTAGACTTTAAAGCAGACATGAACCAGCCCGGATCCTGCTCAGATAATCAAATAGCCACACGTGGTGTAACACAGTCTCTGGTAAACAGAGTCTAACTGGTTTGTCCAGTGAGACTGACGTCAGCAGAGTGAACGCCACTGGCCTTAAAGGTTACTTGCTGAAAATGCTCACATGCCTGTGCTGGTTCCACATTGTCCCTGCTGAGCGCCTTCATGCCAGTTTAAGACAGACACAAGCTGCACTCAGGGTCATCAACAGTGTTCTTTACAAAGAGACCTCCTAAACACACCTCCGAGGGGCTTTCTGTTCTGTTACCTGCTTGTTAACACCTGTCCACCTGCGGGTGTTTGATCCCAAATCTGACTGCCCATGTGCCTAAGTGTCCATGGGCAACAGGAACAACCGTGGAACTGCCCCTGGTGGCTGGACCAGCACTGTGTGAATAAAATTGTTTGTACTGATGAGCACTTTAAACAGCACCCTCTGTCATCATCATCATCATCATCATCATCATCATCATCATCATAATGAATGAAGGAAGGAAGGGAGGAAGGAAGGAAGTGAATGAGTGAGTGTGACTTGTCGATGCGCTCTGAGTGATCTTCACATGTTAAAAAGCTCACAGCTTACTAACACACTTACTAAATGGCTTCTCCAGTCTCTGTGACCCCCCCAGGTCCTTTCACCCTGCTAGTGTCAGTCATGCATTCATAGCTTACCCACACACTGATGGCCCACAGAGGCTGCTACAGTTCGGTCCTGTTCCCTCCAAGCAGTTCAGATCAGTTCGTCTCAGTACGGCACATATTTTGTTGCATTTCTTCTGACTAAGACCAGGACAGAGGTCCCCAAGTTACCGACCTGTACTGTCCCACTTTTTGGTACCCTTCTGTTGGGGTGCCAGACATACTGACCCAATCTCAGAAGGTGGAGCTAGAAACACTGCAGTCCTTTGATTGGTGGAAAGAATTGTCGCTTCCTGTGCGACAGCGGTAATAAAGGGCAATGCTCACAATGGCCTTCATTTATGAATCTTGCGTGGAAATTGGCGCAGATCTTGGTGCAAAAACAAGCTTACAGTGACGTTCATGTGTGATGTATGAAACATGCATACCAGGGCCAATCACGGCGTACGCCTAATCAGGTGTTGATAAATGTGGCGGCTGAAAACAATTAATTTAAATAACAAGGCACAGCTGGCCGAACCCACAGATTTACCACATGGAGGGATGCATTTCGGGAAAAAGTAGACTTCTCGGTTCTGGAGATCAACAGGGCTTTAGCAACCAAGATAGAAAGACATTAGGCTGTGTTGTATGGCTTTAGAGCGAGTCAGAAAAAACTTGTCTGCAAGGAAATCACTGCAGCCGTCAGCAGCATGAATGTGACAAACTAAACTACAGCAGAGTTTTAAACATTTATTTTACACATCTTTCGTTTGTACCTTTATTAAGTAAACTGTGATGTTTGACTATTAGAGGCCACAGTATTATTGTTTCTGTTCAGGTCCAGGAACATGGAAAGATCATTTTTAAAAATGTATTTGAGCTCTAAGAGAAGATGCAGACTCCAGCCTGAACCTGATCCTGTCATAGACTGAGGAAGTGGAGCCCTTACAGAGTCTGCGACAGTTTCAGGCAGAGGTGACGGAGGGACAGAACAAACTGCATTTTGTCAGATACAAATAATAAAACATTTCAATACTGCAAACTAGTTCACCTAAAAACTGATCTCATTTAACTAAGTTTGTTTTGTTTTGGTGCCTGGACAAGAAGTGTGTCCATCAGGTGCAATTATGCACAGGTAGACTGGAGTTTTATGATTACTGGTACCACGAGACTAGCCAATTGGCTGTAAGCCCATGTAAATGAACGTCTTTCGTTATAAAATAGACACTTTTTCACACTGTCCATGTTTATATAATATAGTGAGGAGTGAAATATTTATTTTCACAGTAAATCCTGTAATCAATACAGTTTCCCTAAAAACATCCAGCCTTAAGTTTCTCCAGCAACGTCTAAATGTTCTCTGCAGAGACTTTATTATGGACACGTGAGTGTATTAAAAACTGATCACAGCATCTCCTTTTTTTTTTGTAAGTAAACCGATAAAGGAAACACATTTTTTATACGGAGAAATCAGCTGACAGCTGGCGCTGCTGCTCTTTCATGGTGATGTATTTTACAGATTGCTGGAAGAACATTCTTGGTGTCATATCTAATTCAACAATCAAAATATTAATCTAAGAATAACAGTTTTTCTGTCTCATATGATCTAATAATTCTCCTCCACAGATGTATTTTTTTTGCACTGCACCACACTGCCCACTGACATGAAACTTGCGTAGACAAACTCAGACCTGTGGTAAGATATAAGCGTACCTTATGCCCATGTTCAGATAGGTAAATGCAGATCTGTGCGTGGAAGGGGGCGCACACCCATTTCTCGGGCATACGATAAATGAGGGCCAATGTGGGCAAACCCCATTAACACACATTCACACACAAACGAACAACAGCTGCAGCAACTCAGGGTTCAGTGCCTTGCCCAAAGACTCCACAACCTGGATTCAAACCTTCTGAACTAATTACCTAAGGAACAAAAAGTCAGTGTCTGATTGCTGCACTTGGTCTTGGAAATAACTTGTGATCAGTATTTCAGGCGCAGGAGTAACACTGGAGGGAATAAAGCCTTAGAGGAACTTCGTTAAAACCATAAAATCTCCAGAATGATGGCAGGTTAAAACTGTCCAAACACTAAAATATCAGGACTCTTTAGGTTTCTCCTCTATCTCTGTGAGTGTTTCTCTGCCTGCTTCCTTCACTCAGACTTCTCTTGACCCCAGAGCACACAGTAGAATATTAGACAGATTAAAGCCTGATTTAGCATTGACAGATGATTTCAGAGGCTTATGATGGTCTGCTCTTGGCTGCTAAATGAAGGACTTGTTACCAGGGACAGTTCTTTTAAAGTTTCTGCTTTGTTGGTGCTGGGTTTGGAAGAAATCAGGACTTTATTGAAAATGTTTCAATAATGGAGACACAAAATGCAAATCTTCAACCTCTCTCATTCATCCTGAGCTCCCAGATAGACTCTTCAAACACACACACACACGCTCACCTTGAGTCATTCATGGGTTCAGCCATCTTAACCCACCATAGATGTTCAACTGAGAGTTATCTTTATCATCTGTGAGTTTGAAACAGGATCTTTGTGCAGATATCTGTAAGTGCAGGATAACAGGGCCACATTGACGGAGTGTCATGTTTGCTCTGGGCTGGCACTTTGTCTAACCCTGACCAAAGACCTGACTGAAACATCAGGCTTTTACCAACAACAGGGAGACGAGAGGTCACTGTGTTCTGATTGGAATGAAAGGTGCTCACTGAGCGTTTGTGCTGAAGCTCAAAGTGGAAGGACAGAGATGTTTGTGGGTGTAAAAGGAAGGAAAGAAGAAGTGATTCCTCATGTGCTGCTTTGTTGTGGGAACTGCAGCTTCCTCTGGAGCGTCCACATGGCGTCTGCATGTTCCAGACTGTCACATGGAGCCTGTTCCTTCTTCCATGTCTCTGGGTTCCATTTCTCCCTATTAGAGTTTAACGCGTTGTCCTGTGTCTTTGTCACTGCAGCTCTCTGTCTCTCTTCTTTGGCCCACTTTATAGACCTATAAATGGCAGAGCGTGCTCAGGGCAGAACTGTTGTGATCACTGACAGCTCAGTAAGTGTTTTCTCGGTCAGCTCTGTGAGGTGGACATACTGTAGCTTTCCTCGTTGAGTTTTTGACTCTGTGTGAGTGAAGCAGACGTTCATCCTCAGAATCAGGCAGTTAAGTCTTTCCTGTAGATATCCCAAAGTAAACCGCTCTGATTGCATCTGTCTCACAAGAGATGTGATAACCCGTGGTGTTAAGACTATCATTATCTTACTATAATATGTGCCACAAACTAGTAACTAACAGCTTGTACAGACAGAAAGGGTTGGTTTTCCTGTTGTTCCACTCTCCAGTGAATTCTTCTTGAATCACGTTTTTAAGGAGGGGGAAATAAATGACATATCGACCCCTGCTCCTGCTGCCAACATGCCTCAGTGTGACAAGGCCCAGAACCCCAAGCTGCTCAAGATGGATGTGCCAGTGTGTGTGTGTGTGTGTGTGTGTGTGTGTGTGTGTGTGTGTGTGTGTGTGTGTGTGTGTGTGTGTGTGAGTGTGCGTGTGTGCGTGTGTGTGTGTGTGCCAGTATGTGTGTGTGTGTGTGTGTGTGTGTTTGTGTGTTTGTGTGTGTGTGTGTGTGCGTGTGTGCGTGTGTGCGTGTGTGTGTGTGTGTGTGTGTGTGTATGTGTGTGTGAACAAGCTCCAGAGAACGTGTGCATCACCCAGATCCAACATGAAGTGTTTAAGTGTTTCAGATAAAGCAGACATTCAGATCCATCAACAGACACAACAAAAACTAAAATCTAGGCAAGTGTTCATGTCTGCCTTTAGTAATAACCGTCATATTAGATTAGATTTCATATTAGCTGCTTTCACCTGATGGGTCCAGAAAAATGTCTTAATTCTAGAAACTAAAAGACAAAAATGCCACCTTGATTGCTTAAAAATCTGCAAATGGTGTAAAGAATTTATACTTGTCAAGGTTCTTTAAATAAAAGTTATGTCTTAATTTTAGAATAAGAGCCGATTAAGACAAAGCAGCTTTCTTTTTACTCTTTGCAAACTTTTGTTTGTTGTTTGTTTTAGTCTTTAAATCTCTTGAATCAGACGTTTCTCTGGACCTGTCAGTTGAGTGGCTCAGATTAAGTCAAATATGACACTTTATTTAAAACAAAGACCTCCTTAGATGTTAGTTTTTGAAGTTAAGTTTTTTTTTGGTAGGTGTCAGTGTTACAACGTTAACCTGTCACTTTTCTTTCCTCTACTTTCCAAGATATGTGGACAAGCTTTAAGAAAACAGGATCTTTGCATCCTCTTCTTCATGTGTTGTCTAAAGAACTTGACATTTAAAAGTCTAAAGCCAAAGCTGAGTTAAAAGCTGTGTTTCCACCAAGCAGACCGGTATGGTACGTCTTGCTATGGCGCACATTTTGTGGCGTTTCCACTGACTCATCCCAGGACAGATCCCCAAATAACCAAGCTGTCCCACTTTTTGGGAGTCTTTCGTATGGGTGCCAGATTGAACCGATCCGCTCTTGGAAGGTGGAGCAACACACTGCAGACCGTTGATTGGTCAAAAGAATCATCACTTACCCCGACAGCGGCTGTATTTCTCCTGGCGGCACACAGACTTCTCAGAAACAAAGCTTGATTGTTCTTTGTATTAAAGAGCTACATGCCAATCGCAGAGAGGATGAAATGCTGGATGTCTTCATCTCTGCTCTTTGTTTACTGTGTGGCGTTTTTCTTCTTTGTTGGATTTATTAGCGGGGTCACGCTATTATTTAACAGCTGTGGCTTTCAGCATCCAGCTTACACGCCGTCTACCATGAGAGGGCACAGTGTTGTGGAAACTCAAACGGGATCAGGCTTAACTGTACCAAACCGTACCAAACTGTACTGAACCAAACCAGACTGCTTGGTGGAAATGTGGCTGAAGCTTCATCCCTGTCCTCAAAGAGAAATCCTGCTGCTGGCTTTCACACAGTCACAGGAGACAGTCAACATGATTAGAGCTAACACCGTGTTCACTGACATCACTCATCTGTGTGCACGGTCTTTGTCTCAGTAGACCAGAGAGACACTGCAGGCATGATCTGTTTGCTCCAAACTGGACTCGAATCTGTGAACTTCTTCAGGCTTTTAGCATAGAGCTCCTAACAGTCACTGAGGAGTAGCCCTGAGACTGATGAGCAGTGGAAACAGCAGTACAGAGGCTTTGCTATAGGCTCAGCTAGCTCGATTCGTTTGCCGGCGCTTATTCAGGTTGGGCTCCAAACTAGAAAATAAAGGTTTTCTGATTAGCAAAGTGGAACAGAAATGGATCTCAACTATTTTTTAGAGGATTTTCTGATTAAATACATCATTGGAGGACTGGATAGCTCATAGAAATTTAACATTTGAATGGATATTTCAAACAGTTGCAGAGACGCAGTTTGGGCGTCCTAAGGGAGCCTGGAGCAGCCGACTGGAATGACCCCCCCTCCAAGAGAACAGAGCATCTCAAAGAGTCTCTGTGTAAACACACACACACACACACACACACACACACACACACACACACACACACACACACACACACACACACACACACACACAGCAGTAAACCTCCTGTGTGGGTCTTGTCTCCTAGCGGCCTAGGCTGGGGTGAAGGAAGAGGACTCTGCTTTTTGTGTTGTTACCTGGCAGCACAGCACGGCAGCACCGGTTCACACACACTCACAGGACACTCTGCCAGAAACCTCACACACTTAAATATTTGCTCTAAAGACAGCCCGCTCCCAGCTTTTGGGAGTGTTGTGTGATCTGGACTGAAGGTCCACTCCTCCTCCATGTGAGAAACAGGATCTGACAGTGTTTCCTTTGCACCCGGCTGGAGTCCACAGAGGAATGCCACTCCCACAGTTGAAGTGCGTGTTTCAATGTGTGGGCACAGATGTGTTTGTGTATGTATGCGTGTGTTTCGTTGCCAGTCTGCCTCCAGAGTGACCTTGTATTGAAAGCGGAGAGCACTGATTGATATGAGGACCTGCAGTGCCCACAGTCTGCTCCCCGTGCCTGAGGAAAGTGCAATAATTTTATTTGTGTTGTAGCACGCCGAGATATATTCATAACACTATTGATTGCTTAAGTGAATCCATGGTGAGGGCGCCTATCAGAGGACCTCAATAAACCTTAGACCAGGGGAGGACCAAGCTCTTGTCTGAGTGATAAAACCACAGCCTGCATCTGTTTCAGAGAGGCAGACATTCGGCATGAGCTGACTCCAGCTCTCAACCCCTGAAATCTGTTGTGCTATCCCCAGCTGAAGTAACAGATCCCTGCTCTTTTTTCCTGAATAACAACTTCAATGTGCATTTAGTACGTTGTTCTAGTTATTGTAAAGGATTTCACTAAAGGCAACCAGCCCTCCTCAATCTTTGCCCTCCAGCCTAAATCTAAAAATAATCTCTATTAAGGCTCCCCGCTCCCCAAACCTCCTTCCCTCCGATTGGATAGCACTCTGGAGGCCTGTTGGGGACAGAGCTAAGGGCACACCTTGGTGTTTGAGGCCAGCCCACGTGTCAGTCAGTAGATCACAATCAACAGATGGAATAAGGGTTAATTAAACACCGGATGAGAAAAGCAGGATCATTTAGTGCTGTGAATGAAGCTGCTACAGGGACCCCAAAGTATCAGCAACACCCCCTTTTTAATGATGACTCTGTAAACATATGATGGAGGCGAGTCAACCAGGGGAACAACTGCTGTGTTGAGTGTGCAAGTCTGGGGAAGGGAGAGCTCCTCCTCAGCCCTGATTAGCATCCAGTGGATGCTCCTTGGCCTGCTGTCAGTCAGCCTGTCAGTCAGTGCAGTAATAAGCTACTCACAGAAAAGCAATTTTGTTGTCAGCTGCACACGAAGGCTGCAACGAAAGGAAAGAGCCAGATCACCAAACACATAAAGCAAGCCTGTGTCCAGAGCACACACGGACTGAGGAAGCACCAAACATCCCACTCACTAACTCAGACCATTGTTCTGCTCTGTGAGGAAGACATGGATCCCAGCCTGCCTCTGTTTGTGCCACACATCCAAACTACAGTGTCATGTTTCCTGGGATGCTTCAGGAGAATCACAGCCCTGCTCTATCAGCGCTGTGTTGATCTCAGCTGCCTGTCAGTGTGTCTGTGTTTTTGTGTATTTCAGGCTCCAAGCTGATGTGGAAGCATACATCTACACTTGGAGTCAGAGAAATCCACTGTGGTGTATTAAATGGCCTGAGCTTGGAGCATATCTAATAAAAGCTTAAGTGTTCTTTGCCTCTCATGTTAATGTACAGCCTTTACTTTGGTAGAAATACAAAAAACTGCAGTAAGCTGCTGAAGGCTGCAGAGCATCTCAGAACACACCAGAACACTTCAGAACACTGCACAACGCTGTAGAACACTTCAGAATGCTGCAGAACACTGCACAACGCTGTAGAACACTTCAGAATGCTGCAGAACTCTTCAGAACACTGCAGAACGCTGTAGAACACTTCAGAATGCTGCAGAATGCTGCAGAACACTGCAGAACGCTGTAGAACACTTCAGAATGCTGCAGAATGCTGCAGAACACTGCAGAACGCTGTAGAACACTTCAGAATGCTGCAGACCTCTTCAGAACACTGCACAACGCTGTAGAACACTTCAGAATGCTGCAGAATGCAGCAGAATGCTGCAGAACTCTTCAGAACACTGCAGAACGCTGTAGAACACTTCAGAATGCTGCAGAACTCTTCAGAACACTGCAGAACGCTGTAGAACACTTCAGAATGCTGCAGAACTCTTCAGAACACTGCAGAACGCTGTAGAACACTTCAGAATGCTGCAGAACTCTTCAGAACACTGCAGAACGCTGTAGAACACTTCAGAATGCTGCAGAACTCTTCAGAACACTGCAGAACGCTGTAGAACACTTCAGAATGCTGCAGAACTCTTCAGAACACTGCAGAACGCTGTAGAACACTTCAGAATGCTGCAAAACACTGCAGAATACTGTAGAACACTGCAGAATGCTGCAGAACACTTCAGAACACTTCAGATCACTTCAGTACACTCCAGTACACTCCAGAACATTTCAAAAACGCTGCAGAACACTTTAGAACGCTGTAGAACTCTTTAGAATGCTGCAGATCACTTCAGAAATCCTTAGAACACTGCAGAATATTTCAGAACTCTTCCAAGGCTCGTGCATCCATGCTGCTCTGTGCTGGTCACATGTCTCCGTGGGCTTGAAGTCTCAGCTCGTGCTCTTATGTAATTGAATTGGAGATGTAACGTTTCATTTTTCATGTGCTGCTCTGGCAGTCAGAGACGAGCCTCTTCCAGAGGAGCAAGATTTAAACGTGAACTCAAACAGAGCTGTTTCTGCAATGAATCTGCAAAGCTCACACATTTTGAATGCTGTTTTTTCTCTGTTGCTGACTTAAAAAGACACATAATAGGTGATACATTAAGCCGTAATGATAACAAAGCGGAGAAGGTCAACAATTAAAGCCATCAGCCTTAGCTCTGTGCAGCTCTGTAGAGCAGAGAGGTGAGCCAGCATGTAGAGGCTGTATCAGGGCTAAACCCTGTTCTCCTATCAGCTGGATGGTTGGTATTGACTCTGGGCCACTTTCTGTTGCCATTTTAGTCTCAAGGCCGGACCTCTGGAGGAAAAGGAGAGATCTGCCAGTAAAAAGCCATTATCTCCTTTTCCCTGTACCATAGAAAGTGCAGTCTCACTGAGACAACTTATTTTTAACTGGGGTCATAGCAGAGCATGGACCGGGTCTGAGGGGGATAAGATGTCAGGTACGTGCTGTGTTTGAACACATTTGGGGCATAAGGTGAGCCCAAAAAACTGAAACTGTCCATTAGCCACATAAGCATCAGCACTAGCAGTCTCACCCCTTTTTGCCTTCCTTGCAGAATTCCAGATCTCACCATTTCCCCTTTAATCCCTGCCTGTCTTAGATCTTTTAGACACTGTCTACAAATCAAAGGAGAGTTCTTTTTTATGAAAAGCAGTTTTCTTGTTGGCTAAGTGAGCAGCTAGCTTGTAGCTGCCATAGCAGATGTCTTCTTCTGGCTCTTTTTGCTGAATGAACTCAGACATATTGGTGTGAAATATTTGTCATTGTCCTTTAAAGTTGCTGCTAAAGCTGATATCTGAAGTCATGTGCTCCAGACTTTTACAACAGAGCAAACAAGTGCAGAGTTAGCATCGCTTGTGCAGCTCCAACATGTGGATGAAGTCCAGTTTAAAAACACCACTGCCTGATTTTTACTGTGACCTGAGGAGCTGAGCTTAAATCACTCTGTTGACAGTGTAGTTAAAGTTCATGTCTTCCTTGAATTTTAGCTGATGTGACAGAGTTTGACTGGTGTCAGCTTTCAAACAAAAAATAAACACATTACCTCATTACTTTGCATTCTGGGAAAAGAACAAAGGAAAGTCTTTTCACTGGGAAAACACTTCAGACTCTGACCAAACGTGTGACTGTGATCCATGCCACAGTCCTCACATGCCTTTAACTGCTGGTGTAGATCATAGACTGTATATGGAGTGGACAGCGTGGCTCCACCTTTAACCATTGTACGGTTTTGAAGCCAAAGTTCCCCCGTCACAGGCGCAGACATTGGTAGCAGTTGCAGCCAGAGTCTGTGCAGTAGAGACTGTGAGGGATTCTGGGAGAATCTGAGTGGAGCCGGGTGACAAAAATATATATTTTTTTTTCTTTGAGAGTCTAATCACTTCCTGACTCTACCTTCAGACATATTTTACAATCCCCGAAAAAAATACACAAGAACAGCGGCTGTCAATCATTGTTAAACGTGACGCAAAGCCTCGTTTTTAACCTTGTGTAATTAATGAAAACAAAACTTTTCAGAAAAAAGAGGACTTGAATACAAGGCAGCCAAATGATATCTTCAAATCACCACAACAATCGGACGTGAGAAACATCCCTACAGGACCGTTATTTTTGCTATTCGGACACAGCAGTCTAGGGTGCTTCATATCATTTAAGTACTGATAACATCTATTTAGATTTAATTATATCTTTTAAAGCTGCTTTATAAAAATCTATCATACAGATCATTTGTGGCCTTATTTCATCATCTGAAGACTCTCCATATCTGAGCCTGAGCCTGGAGTCTACCGCTATGTGTGCTGCCCAAAGATCTACCACTGCTCATTACGTCAGTACCTGCAGTACCCAGACTGTTTCTATAACCAACATATGGGAGTCAGGCCTGTTGCCTTTGAGTCACCACACAGAACATGTCTTGAATACATTTTAACAGGCTTTAGACTCCAGAGCTAAAGTTACTCTCAGTCTGGATACAGTGGCTGCTCTTTGGATGGTCAGGCTTTTATGACTCCTTCTTTATTACTCATCCTTGGAGTTTATTTTATATATATCTTCTTTTCCAGTCCGCTGTTGTTCCAGGCCTTAAAATCACCAGCTTGAATTTAGGTTCAGTGTCATTTAAGAAGACTTAGGCACAGATGTGCACACACAGCAGTAGGAGCAGCCCAGGCTATCCCCTCAGTCGTATGTTCCTGGGATTCATGAATCAGCTAAATGAAGCAGTCAGACCACATGTCAGCCTACATGTGACTTGAGACCATGAGGAGAGGCTTTCTGCTGTCATTAACACAGCTCACTATTAAAGATATTCAGCAGGGCAGATAGGAGTCTCCAAAGACAAGAGGACAACCACCACGTGCTGGTGTTAAGGTTTAGTGTCCAGAAGGTGAGCAGACTATCTGTTTGTGTTCCTCATGGCCTGGGTTTCTGACAAGAGCTCTAAGTGCATCTTTGGTCTTCGTTTGTCCAACATAGATAATGTCCTACGCTGCAGATCTATGATATCCACCTGGAAATAGGTGTGTGCTGTCAGCAAGGTCATCAACAGTAGACAAAGCTGTTCACTTAATAGGCCTCAGAGTTTGTGTGTGTGTGTGTGTGTGTGTGTGTGTGTGTGTGTGTGTGTGTGTGTGTGTGTGTGTGTGCGTGCGTGTGTGTGTGTGCGTGTGCGTGTGTGTGTGTGTGTGTGTTTATCAAATACACTCATGTAGGAACACACAGAACCACCATAGTTCTATAATAAATGTTTTCAATTACAGACTGACCGACCCCCCAACACACATAAAGGCCCTCACACGCTGCCTCACATGTTCAGTAGGTCTCTAGGCCCTGCCCTATTGGTTGTGGCTGCCTATTGCAGTGGCTCTCTCTTCATTGTCCATTTCTTGTGATTTTTTTTTGTCTCTTTTTTGTCATTTTTGCATTTGGAGTGGATCATTACTTTGTATGGTTCATTTGTTGGTCATGGACACCAAACTAGTTTTGTCTTCAGTGATATTTTTACTATTTTTCTCCTGTGTTTGTCTGGAGATCCTACATGTAACCATGGCTGCATTGTTTACATGTGAAATCAGCTGTTAGCAGCCTGTAGCTTGTCAGTGCTAACTGGTGCAAGGCCCAATGTCTTCCCACAAGGTGAGGAGAAGGAGGTGAGGACGACGTGCTGGGTCTCAGGTGTGAGCTGAGAATTGACGACATCGACCTGTCCTTTCATTCATCCTTATTGGGAATGTAAGATCTATCTCCAATAGGAGGATAGACAAGGTAGCCATGCTAACCCAGCAACAGAGGGAATACCAGAAGGCAGAGGGTTCAAGGATTCAAGGTTTTTTATTTGCCACTTTGGAGAGCCCGACATCCAGACACATTGGAAATCTTGTGTGGGGGCTATCTCAGAGTCAAAGACTAAAGATATAAAGATACTTATGAAAGATTTAGATAGGTAATATAAAAAGTTTAAAATAGAATAGAATATAAACACTTTAAATAAAGAATATGAAACAGTTTGAATAAAGAATGTACAAAAAAACACTAGAGTACCAAAAAATCCACTGTAAATAGAGTAGAAAGAGGATACAGAGAGTATTGCACCAGAGTAGCATCATACTATTCACAGACATGGCTAACGGAGCTAACATCAGACACCAACACCACATTGGAAGCGCTTCACGTGCTGTGAGCAGACAGGATACATGAGACAGAGACTGAACAGACTGCTGAAGAAGCTCAGTCCTGGACCCTGTGGAGGTGGAGGCTGGCTGACTGGACAATGATGGACAGGCTGTCAGCATGTATTTTCTTATGGAGCTTTTTACACTTTTATACTCTTTCCTACTTTTGTTTTCTTAATTGCTGATCTGGCTCCTGAATTTCCCCTCGAGCATATTTTGAGTATTTTTTAAAATTCTTTTCTAATCTATTTCTATGATCAGGTTACCTGTTTCTCATGGCTAAAGTCATTTTCAGGTTGCTCTCAGGGTGCTGAGGAGGCAGGAAACCAAGTGGACTGTATTCAGCTGAATGACCCATATGAAAACAGTATGCTGAGGTTTGCTGTTGGACTGTTTTCTGTGTTTGCAGCTTTTTCTCCTGTAGTTTGAACATGTAACAGTCATGTCACGAGTAGAACAGGACTTAGGTTTATCTAAAGAGTTATGAGATGGATAAAACCTGGCTTCAGTGATGGTGCTGCGCTGATCACAGGATAATAAGAGGAGAGAGAGGACAGCTCACAGAGATCCAGAGAGAGAGGTAAGGATGAGTCGCAGCACATGCAGCTTTCCCACGCCCCTCCCTGTCTCTACGCCAACACTCTTTCTCTCCTCTCTCTCTTTTCTCACACACACACACACACACACACACACACACACACACACACACACACACACACACACACACACACACACACACACACACACACACACACACACACACTCCTTCAGCCTCACACAGTTCTGGGTGACTTGTGGATCATGGCAGAGTATCACTGGTCTGCTAATGCTGAAAAAGTGGGTCAGTCCAGGGTCTTGTCCCGTTTTTAGTAGGGGAACCTATTATGTGTTGCCTCTCAATTGTAGTGAGGCCCTGCCATGCTTTGTGTGGCTTGTCAATGGATAATGGTTTTCCTCTCTCCCTCTCTCTGTCTGTTTGTCCTTAACCACTGGTTGACTCAGTACTGCCAAGGGCTTCCTGCCAAGGGCTCAGGGCTGTGTGCAGAAAGGTGACTCTTCCTTTCTGACACTTCTTCTAAAGAGGGTGTGGGACTGTTGGAACAGTTTGCTGAGTCCACTAACAACAACAACTTTGTGTTGACTTACATGTCTTTACTTTCTCATTATAGCACCAATTTAAGGCTGTGAGAGAATTTCCGTTATCCATTCATTACAATAGCTAAAAGTACTCACCTTTAAAACAGATTAGTGTTTTAGTCTAGGTCAATGAAAAACTTATCAGCAGTACCTGTAGTACCTGCAAGAGCTCACAGCCAGGATAGGCCCTGCTCAAAGAAGTCAGCCAAAGATTGGCCAAAGCATCCAACACATAGGTAAGACAGGGTATGGCAGGGTACTACATGGTATGACAGGGTATGGCAGAGTATGACAGGGTACGACAGGATATTATTGTAGAAATGTTTCCTATTTCTGGGGAGGAATGAAAATAGAAACTTCTGCTGGCCAGAAAGGTTTTATTTTCTTTGCAAAGAAAAGGTCAGTCAACACGTGAGCAGTCAGAATGAAGAAAGACCCCAAACATGGGGAGAGTAAAACATGTAAACTTAAGGAAACGCCCCCTTAGGTACTCTTCACACCCCTCTGTCTGCTGCAGGAATCCACATTGAGACAGAGCCTTGAAGCTGGAAAGAAGATGTGAGAGGTCTAGACACAAGACAAAAGGTCTGGCAGCTAATTGAGGAATCAGGATATGGGGCGTCTCAAGTGGTGAAAACAAAGACAATGAAATAAGGATGCGGTCACACTGGCCGACCGTGCCGTGCCTAGGCACGCTTCAGCCGTAAAGCACGTTTGGAATGGCCAGTGTGACCGCAACTGTACCGTGCTCAAGCACGATTCCCTTCCGTGCTTCGGCACGCTTCGAAGAGGTGGGCTTCGGCACGATTTACTTCATGCACGAGCACAAACACGTGGACAGCGCGTGCGATCCATTACGTATAATCACCGCAAGCGCATCTCTCGACGATCATTTTAAACAAAGCGGGGGTGTTAGAGGGCTGTGTCGGGCGAAAATGACTTAATATAAGTCCTAAAGTCTCTAAAGTTGTAGCAGTGCTCTCTGTGTTTCATGAGCTGACTCTGATGAGATCGTGCTTTATATAAACGATCGTTCACGATGACGTAGGCGGGCTGTGGGCGTGTGTGATACCCGCTAAAGTCTGGTTCATATTGGGGTAGTGTGACCGCCGGCTGTACTCTCCAGCTGGGGAACAGCGCTGCAGGGGGGCAATCGTGCTTAGGCATGGCACGTTTTGGATGGCCAGTGTGACCACGTCCTAACACTCACAGTATTACAGGGTACTGCATGAAACGACAGGGTGTGACGGGGTACTACAGAGAATGACAGGGTATAAAGGGGTATGGCAGGGTATGACAGAGTATGACAGGGTACAACTGAGTATGAAAGGGTACAGCTGAGTATGACAGGGTACGACAGGGTGTGACAGAATACATGAAGGTACAAGGTATAACAGGGTATGACAAAGTATGACAGGGTATGAAAGGGTACTACAGGGTATGAGAGAGTATGAAAGTGTGCAACAAGGCACCACTGGGTATGACTGAGTATGACAGGAAACAACAGGCATGACAGGGTGCTACAAACTATGACAGGGTACGACAGGGTACTACAGAAAACGACAGGGTATGACAGGATACACTGAGGAACAACAAGGTACCAAGGGGTACGACAGGGTATGACAGGGTAGGACAGGGTACAGTAGAGTACGACATTACGACAGTATGTCAGGGTACGGCAGAGTATGACAGGGTACAACTGAGTATGACAGGTAACCACAGTGTATGACAGGGTATGACAGGGCTCAACTGAGTACGACTGGGTATGACAGGGTATGACAGGGTATGACAGGGTTCGACAGGGTATGACAGGGTATGACACGGTATGACACACTTTAAGATCAATGTACCACTGTGTTTTTATTTCAGATATGTCATCTTAAATTGATTGAATTATACCAATGATTGTCACATTTGAAATAAGTACAGGCAACCTTATTGCTTGGACAGTCAAAATGATATTAAACTATACATTAATATTTGTCTTCATTTTAGGGTTGCTACTTCTTTAAGTTATCTTTTTTTTTTTTTTTTTTTTTTACCACTGGTTTAAGTGTTAGTGTATGTATTGTCTCTATGATATCACCCATTTGTTTCTGAAACAGAGCTTTGAAGCCTATCATTGGTGGATCCCATGTTTGGAATCTCGACTAAGCCTGGCTTTGTTGATATGAGGATAAGGTTAGCCTCTTCACAGACAGCTTCAGGGAGCCCACCTTTCAGTCAAATCACCATGCCCCAATATCAGTAAAATGTGTGAGTCTGATAACTTTTGGCTTCTGCAGCTAGCCTCTAGTGGATCTTTGATGAACTGCAGTTTTTAACACCTCCACATGGCTTTATAAAAAAAAAAAAGGGGTTCCACTTGGTTAAATGGTGCTGGATTTGGCTAAGCGGTTATAAAATGCCTCAGTGGGCAGCCCAGATTCAGTTCCAGATGTTGCATGTCCCCTCCTTAGCCTGTCCTCCCAGGATCCTGCTGGGTCTACTATCTTCTCTGAAAGCCCTCTGATCTGCCTGTTATTGCTTATTGTCCAGTTGTGGCTCTAAAGTCTCTGTCACTGTCAGAACAGAATCATGACACGGCTTTCAGATGACCTGATGAGGTACAAGAAATTTTAAACGATTGATGTCTACCCCTCAAACTTCTTTAATGCCTGTTGATGGTTTGCTATGCATTGAACTCCATTTTCCTGCTGTGCAGTGGTACTGTAGTGGAAATTTTGACCTCTCTCCGTGGCGGTCTGTGGCAGATATGTGGCTCACAGAAACCACCAGGTCTAAATCCTGCATATCCTCACACTGTGTCACTAATTTGGGCTAACTGTTTCCATACACACTTGAACCGATGCTTCCCTGCATTTATCCTAACACGTCTAATGGCAAACACACACACACACACACACACACACACACACACACACACACACACACACACACACACACACACACACACACACACCACACACACACCAGAGTAAGAGGAGGCATCTGACCTGACCTGCCATTGTAGGGTTAGGATGGTTAAAATTGTGTGTAAGGATGGTTCAGGAGCTCTGGTCTGTGTGTATTCCTCATATATTATGTTACACATGTATTCGCGACAAACTGGTATATAATTGATCATACCAGCCAGCACAGACATCAACAGACATCATTGAATCAGTTGAAGCATTGCCTGGTTGGAGCATCTTGGTGTCTGAGTAATGAATTCCGACACTCATTCATTTGTAGAAGGAAATGTTAAGACCATCTATAGTAACAGAGGCTTCAGTCCTGGAGCTGCAAATCCAGCCCAGCTACAGAGAGTCAGGGAGAGCTTTATGAAACCTAAGATTCCTGGCCATTTAAACACATCTGCACTCAGAGAGAGGAGCAGACATCGTCATATCTGCTCTGATTCTTTGTATTTGTGCTGCTTATTTTGTGTGTGTGTGTGTGTGTGTGTGTGTGTGTGTGTGTGTGTGTGTGTGTGTGTGTGCATCGGAGTAATATCAGCTCAGGTACTCTACATGGTGTGACTCATGGTATCTGTCTGCTGAGGGTTTATTTTATTTACTTCTGTAGAGATTAACAAGCTTGTTTATGTCTTTTTAAAGGCCCACTCTTCTGAATGCTGTTGTATTTTTCCTGGTTGTTCGCCTTTTTCATCCAGTGATATGATGTTTGGTTGATTATGCTAAGATGAAATAGTTTGATAAGTATTAGCCTGCTTGTTACCTGGCACATTTCTCATTGTTTTTTGACTGCACCCTGTTTTGGTACATGGATTCAGGATATTGCAGGAACTTTCATCAGAAAGACAGAAAATGAGCATCCATAAAAAGTTCAACAATTTCTGTCAGGGCTGAACACTTAAATGAATTGAAACCAACATCGCAATGTAATAGAATGCAATTTTCAAATCGCAAAGGCTGCAATTAGAAAAAAAAAGTTTTATGTTCACTGACCTGGGGGATGGGGGGGGGTGTCACGGTTTGGAGGGCCAGTGAGACCGTGCTCTTACTACCTGTGGTACTTTCTGACACACTCTCAGGCTGCTCCTTTCGATGCTCATGGGAGTTCTTTCTCCTTTGAAGCTGTCAGATGCTCCACCACAGTGAAGAGTCAACGTAGAATTATATAGAAAATAGAATAATTATTATTATATAGAATTATAGTCATCAATGATAATAACAGTAGAAACATCATAAACATAGGACACAGTGCTTTCTCTGCTTCTCACTACTGTCACTGCACAGCTGCTGTAATAAAGTGATATCTAACAGGTAAAGCTGTTATTCCTTTTTAATATAATGTTCAGATTTTTAGAATGAATAAATCTCTGGTTTCATTTTAATGAAAGGTTTGATTCAAACATTGACCATGTCTCTGCAGTTTGAGGATTCTTTAAGCTCAGTCAGAGGATCTGCAGGAGGAACCAGTTTGGATTCAAGGACACCAGAAGGACATCAGGGCTTAAGTTTTCACTTCACTCAGCACACACAGACACACACTGACACACATACACGCACACACACTGACACACACACACACACAAACACTTTTTGTGGTGAGACAGGCCTGATTCATCGTCACACACTGGGCTCACAGGGATGATGATCTGTGTGCCTCTGTCTGCCTTCTCTTTTTGGGACAAGTGTGTGTGTGTAGTGTGTGTGTGTAAGTGTGTCTGTGTGTAAGTGCATGTGTGTGTGTGCGTGTGAGAGAGAGAGAGATAGAAAGAGAGAGAGAGAGAGAGTTGAGGGATAGCAGTCACATGTCTTCTGGTGTGTTCTGCTCTGTGTGAGGTCATGTTTGCTGTGTGTCTTTAAGTGTGTTTGGCTCCTCTACTGTGTCCTTGGGGTGCTATAACCATGTGGGACTGTGGCTCTTTGCACATCTGTCTGCTGGTGGAGAAGCGGTGCAGTGCTGCTGCAGCCGCTTTGCACCATTTCTAACTGGAACTTGCCCACCCCCCACCTGCTCAGCCCTTCCAGTCAGTGTGTTCCAACACACAGACACACACACACACACACACACACACACACACACACACACACACACACACACACACACACACACACACACACACAGACCAAAGGAAGTGGTCCACAGAGTTTAAGTATTCCCACATCCAGTTGTGAATCTGTCTTTGTCTGGATGAGGCCTGAAGGACCTGCTCTGCCTCCCATCACGTCTCCTCCTTCTCTGTAGTTCATGCTGTCATTCCTCTGTCTGTCGTAGTGTCTAATGAGAGTTGGAGCTCACTTCACTGTGCTCTGTCAGAAACGTGTGCTGAAAGGTTTCCACACTGTCACTGTGTAGACAAAGCAGCTTATAAAGGCTTAGCTTGTTCAAGTTCTCCAGGCAGAAATCTGAGACCTCATGTCATTTTATTATTTTTTAATTTTGTCTGTGTCAGATTTAAACTCAGTCTCCTGCTTTCCAGAACTTACAAATAGAATAGAATAGAATAGAATAGAAAATACTTTATTTATCCCCGAGGGGAAATTCAGGAGTCACCGCAGCATTAAAGAAAACAAAAGTAAGAAAGAGTATAGAAAGTGCAAAAAGGTCCATAAGAAATTAGATGACGACATCCCGTCCACCACTCGTCCACCACTCTCCAGCCAGCCAGTCTCCACCTCCACAGGGTCCAGGACTGAGCCTCCCCAGCAGTCTGTTCAGTCTCTGTCTCCTGGATCCTGTCTGCTCACAGCAGGCGAAGCTCCTCCAATGTGGGGCCGGCGTCCGATGTCAGCTCCATCAGCCACGTCCGTGAACAGCACGATGCCGCTGGGTTAGCACAGCTAGCTCGTCCATCCCCCGGGGCTAGATCCCACGTTCCAAATAACGCTGGATGGAAGGACAGGTCCACGTCGTCACCTCCCAGCTCACATCCGAGAACCAGCACGTCGTCCTCACCTCCTCCTCCTCACCTCGAGGGAAATCATCAAGCCCTACACTAGTTAGCATTGACATGCTACAGGCTGCTAACAGCTAATTTTGCATGTAAACAATGCAGCCATGGTTACATGTAGGATCTCCAGACAAACACAGGAGAAAAGTAGTAAAAAATATCGCCGAAGCAACAAAAAGTTTGGTGTCCGTGACCGACAATGAACCATACAAAGTGCAGAAAGCAAACATCCAGTTACCTCCTTCCTGACACATTGTGCTTTCACAGTGATGAGGTGGGCTGTCTTGGATCCATCTTATGGATAAAATACCATTACACAATAAAATACCTTTCTCTGCATTTTTAGTGGAGTATTTGGCTCTCTACAGGGCACTCTGACACTGTCACTGCATGAGTCTGGTGTGAGTGAATGAATGTTTCACCTAGTGTAAAAAGTGCTCTTTGCAACATGGTTATTATGGCTCCGGGAGTGTTTGGATGGCTCAGGTTGGAAGTCCACACTTGGTGTGACCATCATTTGGGGTACAGCATGTCCCTGCCAGCTCTGCACATCTAAAGGCCTTAGCTCTGTATCTGGTCTGTGAGCAGCAGTTTTCACACCTCTCCAAAGATTGGCTCTCAGCGTGGTCTATGTCACCATTTAACTTGTTCTGGCCATGCACCGTGGGTCATTGTGCTGTTATGATACACTTGAAACCAGTCTGCAGTCTGGTGCTGACTCAAATGTGTTTTATCAAACAGCTGTCTAGTGTTTGGCTCCATTTATCTTTCCAGGACCAGCCTCCCTTGATCTCTCGCTCTGGTTTTCCTGCCAACAGCATTTTAGATCTTGATCCAGAGCTAGCATACTGGAGTCCTCTGATCATAGTGTCCCCTCCCATTTTTTCCTGTGACTCCCCAGTCACATTCACATTTTTCTGATGGTGGTTCCAGTAGTGCTCTATCAGTTTGTTATTCTACATGAGTCTATCCCTCTCCACGGTCCACCGTTCACACATTCTGTGGGGTGTTTTGCGCGTTTGCTGACTTGCCTGGGTAAAAATTCATTGGAGGGGTTTTTATTTCAAAAGGACTGACAAGAACTGGAAACAATTACTCCAAGTGCATAACAAAGGCTTAAGTTACAGTGGGAAGAATAAGTATTGAACGCGTCAACTTTTTTTCTCATCACATTTATTTCCAAAGATGCAATTCAAACAATATTTCTACCACGCATTGGTATTAACTCAAATAATCCACACATGAAAAGAAATCACAACGTTCAGGTCCATAAATAATGATTATGGTGAATTAAGTACGATAACACAGGAAAAAAGTATCGAACATGCTAACTGAGACTCATCTAATACTTAGTGGAGAAGCCTTTGTTTACAATGACAGCTTCCAGAAGCTTCTTGTATGTTTGAACTAATTGCCCACACTGCTCAGGTGATTTTTGCCCATTCCTCTGCACAGATTGTCTTTAAATCTGGAATATTCTTTGGTGCCCTCTGGTGAACCCTTTTCTTTACTTCTTCCCACAAATGTTCAGTTAGATTTAAGTCATGTGATTGACCAGGCAATTCTAACAGATTGATTTTCTTTTTTTTAAACCATTTGAGAGTCAACTTTGCCGTGTGCTTTGGATGGTTGTCCTGCTGGAAGGTCCAGCCACGTCTCATCTTCATCATCCTGGTGGATGGCAGCAGATTCAGATCAAGAATTTCCCCATACATGGCTCCATCCATTGCTCCGTCAGTTATATGAAGTTTGCCAACACCACGAGATGAGAAACAACCCCATGCCATGATGCTTCCACCTCCAAACTTCACTGTTGGTGTAGTGTTTTTTGGCTGATGTGTAGAGCCATTTCTCCTCCAAACATGGTATGTAGTATGACAGCCCAAAAGTTCAGTTTTGGTCTCATCTGACCAGACAACATTCTCCCAGTATTCTACAGGCTTGTCAAGATGCTGTTTAGCAAACTTTAAACCAGCTTCAACATGCCTTTTCTTGAGGAATGGAGTCTTGCGGGCTGAGCGTCCATAGAGGCCATGGTGGTGGAGTGCATGGCCTATTGTTTTCTCTGTAACAATTGTACCTGCTGCCTCCGAGTCTTTCTGGAGCACTTTCAGGGTGGTCCGTGGCTCGCTGAGTACTCTTCTGACTATCTTTCTGACTCCCTGGTCAGAAATCTTGCAAGGAGCTCCTGTGCGTGGCCTGTTGATGGTAAGGTGGTGCCTCTTCCACTTGCGAATAATGACCCCAACGGTCCTGACAGGAAGATTCAGGTGCTTTGATAGAAGTCTGTAACCAGCTCCATCCTGATGCTGAGCAACAATCAGGTTGTGAATGTCTTCAGAGAGCTCTTTGCCTTTACCCATCATGAGGTGTGTGGTATTTAACTGCTTGGTGAAAAAACAACATTTTTTATAGGATTTTTTTTTGCTGTAGCCCAGCTGATGTTGGTTTGCACTAATTGGAAGTTCAAGTAATAATTACTGACAGATTTCAGGTGGTATGTCGCATTTCCATGGTGTGTTCAATCCTTTTTTCCTGTGTTATCGTATTTAATTCCACATAATCATTATCTATGGACCTGAACTTTGTGATTTCTTTTCATGTGTGGATTATTTGAGTTAATGCCAATTTCTGGTAGAAATTTCATTTGAATTACAGCTTTGGAAAAAAATGTAGTGAGAAAAAAGTTGATACGTTCAATACTTATTTTCCCCACTGTATGTGCTTGAGCCAGCAGTCAGGAGGAGCTCGCAAAAACAAACGCCATTTGAAGTGAATGGTGCTGCAGAAATACTTCACTTAGATGGGTCTAAGATGATCTCTTGGCATACCTTTAATGTATTTTACCTAACTGATAAATCATGAGACATACAGGACAGAGTCTTTTTTCTTTGCACAGAAACTGGGCTGGTAAAAGTTATGAAAAAATTATGATGGTTAGTGAGATGATAGCTCTGAAAGGTGAAAAATGATTGGTATTTGATTATATTGTGGCTATCTGTGTATTTGAGTCAAATCAGCACAGTCAGAGTAGACAAATCGTAGTGTCTGACTGCCAGCAGGACTCCTGGCTTTAAAGCACTCATGTGTACTGTTGCTCTCTCATAGTTCTTCATAGTTCAATGACGCCCGTGGGCGTACACCCATGCATACATATGAACTGCTCTACAACCCTGCTGCACCATGCTCTCCTCTGCATGCAGTGTCTTGTTACGTAAGCAGCTAATGTTACCCTGACAGGCCGTGTAACTGGCACCTCAGTATCAGCCTGTCAGAACCACACAGAGGACTTGTGAGTGGAGAGGAGGACAGGGCAGCCAAATGATTTGTTGAAAGTTTGAGAGGAGAAAAGAGAGGTTTAAGAAGCAGAGGGTCCTGATAGGAAGAGTGAGGAGAAGCACAAGGAGGGAAACTTAGTGATGCAGCAGTCAGTTTTATGGTTTGGCGTGTTAATCAACTGCTTTGGTGTTCATGATTTTATTTGCCAGTGTTTAGCAGAAGCTGTTCTCCTGAACCTCTCAATTACCATCCAGCTGAGTAACAGAGCAGAAATGAATATTCCAGTCCAGTCTTCCAGATACCACGGACCCGTGTCTTGCATTCACCACGGGGCCCATGGCAGCGTTTCCTTCCTAAACGCGCTCTTTTTAACCAGAATTGAATATATCATCTCTCCCTGGAGGCGCCACAGAAGAAAGGCTCTAATTCAGCCTGCTTCACTCACCATCTTTCTAAGTACTTAGTGTTTTGTTAGAGGCTCCTATCTCTCCTGCTCTCTCTGTTTCTCTCTCACTACATTTCTCTCAACCTCTAACACTTTGTTTTGTCTTAAACTGTGAACACAGCATACAGACCTTTACATTTTTCTGA
Source organism: Halichoeres trimaculatus (assembly GCF_033239565.1). Classification (NCBI taxonomy): domain Eukaryota; kingdom Metazoa; phylum Chordata; class Actinopteri; order Labriformes; family Labridae; genus Halichoeres; species Halichoeres trimaculatus. The sequence continues at coordinate 31,788,821 of NW_027437194.1, read as the reverse complement.
GCACAGTTACTGGATTCCTGTGAAGAGACGTCATTAGAGAGGTGAAACTGTTCTTTTTCTGACCATAGAAAGCAGCACAGCGTTCACTCCTGAAAAATAGACAAATTAACAGCTTCTGCCGTGGCTCACATGAATAACAAATCTGTCTGAATTATTGTAACTAGAAGAAAGTCAAGGAGAAACACACGATCATTTAAAGCCCAAACCAAGAGGCATTAAAAAATCTGCTGGTGACATAAAAAGTGTAACAAAAAAAAGCGACGAAAAAACACAAAAAACTACATCAACCAAAACACACTGTCATATATATAAAAAAAACACTGTTAGACAGAACTAATGAGGCAGTTCAATCTAATTTGATTATTCCAATTAATTTAGTCACTGGGAAGGGTATATGAATAGATGCATGTATGGACAGAAAAACATGCTAGAATAGATGGATGGATGGATAGATGGATGATGGTTAAAGGGATGGATGATGGATGTATGATGGATAGATGGATGGATGTATGATGGATAAAGGGATGGATGGATGGATGGATGGATGGATGGATGGATGGATGGATGGATGGATGGATGGATGGATGGATGGATGGATGGATGAATGGATGATGGATGATGGATAAAAAGATGGATGGATGATGGATAGATAGATGATGAATAAAGGGATGATGATGGATGTATGATGGATAAAGGGATGGATGATGGATGGATGATGATGGATGGATGGATGGATGGATGATGGATAAAGGGATGGATGGATGGATGGATGGATGGATGGATGATGGATAAAGGGATGGATGATGGATGGATGGATGGATGGATGGATGGATGGATTAATGAATGGATGATGGATGGATGGATGGATGGATGGATGGATGGATGGATGGATGGATGAATGGATGATGGATGATGGATAAAAAGATGGATGGATGGATGGATGGATAGATAGATGATGAATAAGGGAATGGATGATGGATGGATGGATGGATTAATGAATGGATGATGAATGGATGGACGGATGGATGGATGGATGGATGGATGGATGGATGGATGGATGGATGGATGGAAGGATGGATGATGGATAAAGGGATGGATGGATGGATGGATGGATGGATTAATGAATGGATGATGAATGGATGGATGGATGGATGGATGGATGGATGGATAGATGGATGGATGGATGGATGGATGGATGGAAGGATGAATGGATGATGGATAAAGGGATGGATGGATGGATGGATGGATGGATGGATGGATGGATGGATGGATGGATGGATGGATTAATGAATGGATGATGGATGGATGGTTGGATGGATGGATGGATGGATGGATGGAAGGATGGATGGATGGATGGATGGATGGATGGATGGATGGATGGATGGATGTATGGATGGATGTATAGACATATGTTTGAATCTAATCACTGATGTTTTCTTGTTTTCCCATATTTGGGCCTTGTTCTTGTATCAGCTTGTGTTCAGGTGGAGGTGCTAACAGTCATTGTCACAGTGGGTTATTATGAGTCATGTCCTTGCAGCAGAGCCATACAGAACAGAGGACAGTGGGTTTATTGTATCACAGGGTAATATGCTGTGATACAACAAACCCTTTACCCCTCACAGCATAGTTACAGAATAACCACAAGTAGTGTTCAACTGACTCTGCTGTGTGTGTCTGTCACATTATAAGCTACGAATCAGCTGTAATCCCTCATCCCGTGTACTGAGCCATGTCCACAGTTCACATGGTGCTGCTTCGTCCAAACTGCTGTTAAGAAAGTGATCACACTTATCATGGGAGAAGAATCAATACAAAGTGGTTCCTCATGACTAAATCCTTGCAGAGTGTGGTAAACTCAGCACATCACCTCCCTCCCACAGACAGCCGTCAGACAGCCAGAGGAATCAGGATAATTGAAATGACTGTGTGTCAGCATCCACTCTTCTTTTCATCAGGCTAATTATTCACTGTCCTCATTCTGAGAAAACCTGTTTGTGTGTGTGCGTGCGTGTGTGTGTGTGTGTGTGTGTGTGTGTGTGTGTGTGTGTGTGTGTGTGTGTGTTAACCCTGGGATCCAGTATAGAAAAAAGCAGTATAGAAAATGGATACATTTGGAGGGGAATATTGTGTCTATTAAGGGTCTCGCAGCACTCTGAAAAGGGAAGCCTGAGCTCATTTACTGCTAACTGCTAACTACAGGCAAAATCTGAAATACAGACAATTTGTCCATCTTTCATGGTCAGCTTTAATGTTGGTTAGCTATTCTTCTTGGACTGTTTTGTCTAAGTTTTTGTTTGCTGCACTTTGAGATTTGTTTTAAATGTACACAGCAAACCCCCTGGTGTTAAACTTACAGTGTTAGGCCAGTTCAGAGTAAAGTGTTGAATTCTTGGTGTTATTTTGAGCTATCTAACTCTGTGCTGGTGATAAACCATGCTACTGTGGGTGTTACGTTGCAGTGTTGATGGAAAATAACACCACACAGTGTTACTTTAAACACTCCTCACTCATGGTTACAATAATCATGTGTTTTTACAGTAACCCGTCCTTTGATCTGCACTGTTAACCCTGAAGTTGTTCATTAACAAACCTTCTCAGTAGAGTTTCAGTAAAAATTATGTGTGGGCCGTTTACAACTTTTAATTCAATCAAGATGAAACTGAAGTTTTTGGCAAGAACCGCTCTGTTTTAAAATGAAAGAAAGTGATTTTACTCAAAGGATTTGAGTCATGATGAACTAAATGACAGGTTTCAGTGGGTTCAGCTTCAATGCTAAAAGTATTGACTTCAACTACACTGCACTGCAAAAACAAACTGTTGGTCCAACTTTGTAAAACTGTTTCAATTAGTAACACACTTTTTTTTTTTCTTTTTCAAATAACTGTTTCATGCTGGACTAACATCGATGGTTTAAGTCTGATGTGCTTAGTAATATGATTCATTTCAAATCATCATCTTGTATAAATCCAACTCAAAATAAGCTAAGCTAAATTTCCAGACTTTTCAATTAAATATTCTCTGTAGGCAAACTTCAAAAAAACTGCTCCCTTACATTTTTAGACAATGGTTTTATGCCATTTTTGCTGTGGCAGCGTTTAGTAACCGTGTGTGAGGAGGGAACACAGTGGATATGAGACCCTGCTGAACATGAGGGCTCAAGCTGCGTGTGCTCAATGCTTCGAGCTGCTTGTCTGTGCTCCATGGCACAGGTTGGCTGTATGTGCTCTGCCCATCATGGACTGGCTGCCTGTGTACGGCATGGCACAGATTGTCTGTGTTTTGCATGGCATGGACTTGGGAGATAAAATAACACTATGAATACCACAAAGTTACTTCTTAGGTGTAAGGGAATAACACAACTTAGTGTCATAAGTACACTGAATGGGTGATGTATTAACACTGTAAATGCTAGAAATTAACACCCCCCAGTGTAACAGAACAACACAGCTTAGTGTGATAACATAACACTGTGGGTGTTACAGTTTAAACACTTTGAGAGAGTTAAAATATGAACACTTTTCAAAGGGTAAGTTTAACTCTAAGTTGGTGAGAATTATATAAACTCAGGGGAAGTGTTAAATTCAACACTATGGGAGTTGAATTAACACTCACGATTTTGCAGTGTAAGGAAGTAATGTTGAGTTGTGTAACACCTTTTACAGAGAAAGCTCACAAAGTTCTTTACAGAATTAAAACAGCTGTCATTATCACACACAACAAACACGTTAGCAGCATACTTTCATATGACATGTTTCAGCCCTGTTCTTTGTTTCTGAGCTAACTCTGTAATCAGTCTTAATCAGACTATGGTTCTCTAAAGAAAGTTATAAATGGTATCAGTGAGTGTCTGAAGTGCCCATGAGCCAGACAGCCAGAAATTCACCTGTGCCTTACAGGCTAAGCAAAACAAAAACTGGTCATTAGGTATTCACCTGGGACCCCTCTGGTTATTTTTCCTAATGCACCACAAACCAAAGCCTCTCTGGATCCTGACAGGTAACCTAATCAGAACTGAGGCCCTCTTCCTGTTGGCTCTGGTAACCCAGGCAACAGTTCCCCTGGAGACAGGCTTCAGAAATCCCTCTGGTCCTTAAGCAGAGTGGTAACGCATGTCTCCTGAACAGCTCTGGCAAAAAGCAGCAGTTTATTGCCCTGAGAGACCATGATGCTGCAGCTCGTGTTTGACCAGAGATTAGGCAGATTGGGCTTTTTGTGTCTGTTCTGCTGTTTGCTGATAAAAAACGCTGCAGGCCGTGATGTCTGCCCTGACAGCAGTGACAGAGGAGAAAGAGGAGACAGAGGAGGTGAAGTGCAGCCTTTTCTGTGTGTTGCCTCAAAGTGATGCACTATTTGCATGCTCTAAAGAAGGCCCTTAGGGTATAATGGACACAATGACTTTTTACTTATTGACTTCACATGTCAGAACGTGTGACTCCCACACAGTGCTCAAAGAATGATGATAGAGATGAGTCATTTCAGGGTCTCGTCCACTCTGAAAAAAGCATATAAGGTTTTCAGATCTTTTTTTTAGTTGGCTCATGTGATTGGATGTGCTCTAATAAAGGATTTGTGAATTATCTAAATGTCCTCCTCATTAGCCTTTATGATGATCCTGTAAACTGGTTGTATAGATCATATAAAGCTGCTGACTGCAGAGTTACGCTGTCAGGGTGTGAGCTGAGCCTCTAGGTGTTTGATTTAGTGTCTTGGAGACAGCCTGAGGAGCAGCAAAAGCAGGAGTGCAACAGCACCTGCGTTACAGGACTCAGGGGACACTGAGGGGATGATGTGATGCAACCTTGAGATGGAATAATGCTGATAACAAACTCTCATTGAATTTGAGCCTAGCTGTATGAGGTCCGTCCAATGATTGGCTGTGGTTTCAAACAGTGTGGGTGGAAGAACATGTGAGCCATTTGTACTGTCATTATATCACTGCCCAGGGTTTCTAGCTGGAGAGAGCAGAGCTTTATCTGTATTTATCTTCCACTGAAGTACCTGTGACAGCACACTCATCAGGTTTGTTCTAATGACTCATTCATGCACTCACATGGCTGTAGATCTACACAGTCACTTGTCATTGTACTCTCATGTTGCCACGATACAACTCTCAGCTGGTTGGTGAGAGTTTGGTGTCTGATGTGTTGCCAGACTGCTTTTCCACGGTGTAGCTCTGCACCCAAATAATCAAAATAATCCCAGAACGGGGCTGCACAGTGGCGCAACAGTTAGCGCTGCAGCCTCACAGAAAGAAGGTCAGCGGTTCAAATCCCCACCACGGCCAGTGGGTCTTCCTGTGTGGAGTTTGCATGTTCTCCCCGTGCATGCATGGGTTCTCTCTGGTTACCCCGGTTTCCTCCCACAGTCCAAAAACATGCTCATCAGGTTAATTGATCACTCTAAATTATCTGTAGGTGTGAGTGTGTGTGTGAATGGTTGTCTGTCTCTGTGTCAGCCCTGTGATTGACTGGCAACCAGTCCAGGGTGTACCCCGCCTCTCGCCCAATGACAGCTGGGAAAGGCTCCAGACACCCACGACCCTGAACAGGATGAGCAGTACAGAAAATGAATGAATGAATGAAAAATCCTAGAACTGTAAAACTTCCAATCACAGCAATTTACAGTAGGCGCTGCTGTTCAGGCACAAACCGACAGGGCACCTGTGGAAGAGCCCCTCCTGGGGAACTGACAAAGCACTTGAATTACTCTGGGCCTCATGTGCTGTTTCACAGGGACCAACCTCCAATTTACCAATCCAGACAAATTGCAAAAAAAAAAACTTATGGAATTGTATGGAAAGATGCGTTGCATATCAAGAAAACTTGGCCAACCTCTTTGCATGCAAAGACTTGTGCCATGAACTAATGACTTAATGTTTAGGGGGGTGAGACTATTCAACAGAGAACTATGATAATCCATTTTGATCAACATAAGCAGCCGATAAAGTAGGAAACAACAGAGAATTGTAAACAATCATTTGTATGGATGTCCCAAAGCTTCTGCAACTTGTTCAAAGAAATGAGAAACTGATTTTCTGATGAGCACAAGTGACACAATAAAGAGAAGATTGAACAAGTAGTTTGGATAATTTCAATTCTGATCTGAGAAATGAACTAAAGCAACTGAGAAGAACTTTAAGTCAGTGTAAATCATGTTTAAACTGCTAAACAGCATCTTTCTGTTCCGTTATAATAACCAAACAGGCAGGTTCTAACTCTCTTTGTGGTATTATGCATGGAGAGTATTATATTCTTTATATTCACTGAATAGCTAACACATTCAAAGTTATCCTCTTGTACCCAGTTGTGGTATGTCTGTTTGCTGTCTCTGTTTTCCACCTCTACTGAAGAAATATTAAATCTATGGTAGAGTAACGTTTCTTACACAGATATCTGTCACATTTATGAAGCTGTAGTTTGTTTTCTGTCAGAGTGGATGAAGTGAAACCTCGCCGTCATTCCTTGTTGAGCAGGAAGCTAAAACAAAGCGAAATAGAATGTGGAGAAGATTAATTCTGATGTCTGGAAGCACTTAGAGAAAACAAATAAAAGCCCAGCCCACAGAGCGGCCCTTTCATTTCACGTTGTGAGTTGTAATACCTTTACAGCAGCCTGACCTACATTTCACTGCTTTTTCCAGATTTCAGAGCTCAAACACACAGATTAAGCCTTTTGTTCTGTGCAAAGACTCCTCTCTGTAATTTCTTCTGTCAGACCTCTCAGCTTCAGCAAACCTGTCCTCATACTGTCAGTGTTTACAGAGGTGTGTGCGGTCTCTATCTGAAAGGAGCTTGTGGTTTATTGATTATAGAGCTGATACTGTTTGTCGAATAGATTTTAGCTCTCTACCTCCCTGTGTACATGGATTCACACACACACACACACACACACACACACACATAATGACACAATTACACAAAACCCATGTGACCTCCCTCCCCACTTGGCCAGTGTACTAACCTCTGACCCCTGACCTTTGCCCTGCTTGAAAACCCCAGTTAAGTGTTTCCGCTACATCTAAATGACCATGGCGCACCCCCACGCCAAAATAAAAGCCTCCATGCCTTTAGAACTATGATCCTTTTTTTTCCCCAAATGTTTCAAAGGTTAGTTATACTGTATGAGGCTCTTTTACATGCATGGTACTATGTGCCTCCGAGCAGGGGCGTGTCCAGACTTTTAGAATGGGATGTAACAATGACAACAGTGGAATATACATGGGTGGCCAGAGTGTGCATTATTACAAATGAACACCATTTATCTTCTTTATTTACTTTAAAAAAGTATGAGCAACTATGTTGTTTAACTCACATTCCAGTGTATGATTTTACTATAAAAAATATAGTATGTGAATCAGCCAGTTTATTAAATTTAAAGTAGTTTTCCATGAAAAGATCGATCTCAGCATGGCCACTGAAAAGTGCTGTTCATACCTGAACTCCTTTGGTGCAAGATGTTGCAGACATCAGTAATGCTCCCCTTTCAGCTTTTGTCTTTCTATTTCAAATAATAATAATAATAATAATAATAATAATAATAATAATAATAATAATAATAATAATAATACATTTTATTTAAAAGTGCCTTTCTGGCACCGAGGGACACTTTACAAAATAGAAAATAATGACACACTGCATTAAAATCACAGTTAAAATATATAAAAACAACATATAAAAGTGACACAGTTAGAAGAGGTGGAAAGTTAAAGGGAATATGCGGTTTGGAACAGATGGGTTTTGAGTTTTGATTTGGGGAAGAGAGTCAATGTTTCTGAGGTCTGAGGGGAGAGTGTTCCAGAGTTTGGGAGCAGAGCGGCTGAAAGCCCTGCTCCCCATGGTGCTGAGCTGGGCGGTGGGCACAGAGAGATGGAGGGAGGAGGACGACCTGAGGGATCGAGAGGGGGTGGCGATGTGGAAGAGATCAGACAGGTATGGGGGTGGCAAGGTTGTGAATGGCCTTGAAAGTATACAGCAGGATTTTAAAGTGAATTCTGAACTTAATGGGTTCCCAGTGAAGCTACTGGAGGACGGAGTGTTGTGATGAAAAGAGGGGGTCCTGGTGATGACCGGGCTGCAGAATTTTGAACCATTTGAAGTCTTTGGAGGGATTTGTGGGGGGCACCAAAGAGGAGTGAGTTGCAATAGTCAATCGGGGAGGTGACGAGGCTGTGGACCAGGATGGCCGTGGTGTGAGGGGTGAGGGAGGGGCGGAGATGGTTTATATTACGTAGGTGGAAGTATGCAGACCGGGCGATAACACCCAGACTCTTAACCTGAGGGGAGGGGGACACTGGAGAGTTGTCTATGGTGAGGGAGAAACTGTCAACTTTGGATAAATTGGATTTTATACCGACCAGGGGGAGTTCTGTTTTATCAGAGTTTAGTTTGAGGAAGTTGGAGGTGAACCAGACTTTTATTTCTGAGAGGCAGTGGGTGAGGAAGGAAGTTGGACGAGAGGCGTCGGGTTTACTGGATAGGTAGAGCTGGGATGTCAGCCGCGAAGCAGTGAAAGTGGATACCAAATTTACGGAAAATATTGCCAAGTGGAAGTAGAAATATAATGAAAAGGAGGGGCCCCAGGACAGACCCCTGGGGCACACCTGAAATGACAGGGGAGGGCTGTGAGGTGAAGGGTTTGAGTTGGATGAACTGAGTGCGGCCTGTGAGGTAGGAGTGGAACCAGTGAAGAGGGGTGTGGGTGATGCCTATGGCGGAAAGTCTATGGAGGAGGATGGGGTGAGAAATAGTGTCAAAGGCTGCATTCAGATTGAGGACGATGAGGATGGAGATTAACCAGGTTTTTTCAGGATGGGGCTGACAGATGCAGTTTTGAAAGAGGTGGGAACAGTTCCAGTAGATAGTGAGGAGTGGATAATGGAGGAGATGAAGGGGAGCAGAGAGGGGAGGCAGGATTTGACCAGAGGAGTGGGGAGGGGGTCTAGCTGGCAGGTTGACGCTTTGGATTTGGTTATAAGGTCTGCGATAACTGAGGAATGAGGGAGTTCAAAGGTGGAGAATAGTTGATGAGGAGGGGGAAGTTGAGAAGAGGTGAGTGGTGAGGAAGTGGAGCCCAAGTGCAGGTGAATAGTGTTGATCATTAAAAAAACAGAGGAAGGAGTCACAGGTATCTGAGGAGTACATGTGGGGGGTAGGGAGTCCAGGGGTTGGATGATCCTGTTATAAACGAAGAAGAGAGTCTTGGAGTTGTTGGCAGTGGAGGAGATGAGACCACAGTAGTAATAGGATTTGGCATTGGAGATGGAGTCCTTGTAGAGAGATAACTGAGCAAAGTACATGTACTTGTGGATGGTGAGACCAGTTTTCCTGAAGAGTCTTTCAAACTGTCCGTTTTGGGATTTTAAGGAACGGAGATAGGGGGTGAACCAGGGAGCAGACCGAGTGAAGAAGACAGGGCGGGATTTGATGAGAGCAAGTGTGTTGAGAATGTTGGAGAGTCCATTGTTGAACTGAGCAACGAGATCAATCGGGGGTGGAAGTGGGGTCCGGAGTCAGGGTGGTGATGCAGGTGGAGAGGGAGTCCAAATTGATGTCCTTAATGTTGTGGAATGAGATGATACGGGGAGTTTTGGAGATGGAGAGCTGGAGGGTGACATTAAATGAGAGGAGGAAGTGGTCCGTGATGTGTGGTTTATTGGCAGTACAGTTGGAGGGGGTGAGACCTGAGCAGCATATTAAATCTATTGTATGTCCTTTTGTGTGTGTGGAGAAGTCAGGAACTGCTGAAAATCAAAGCTGTCAAGTAGTGATGAGAAGTCCGTGGTGATGGCAAGAGCAGTGTTGTCCATGTGAATATTGAAATCTCCTAACAGAATTACACTGGGTGAGAGAGCGGACAGGTGGGTAAGGAGGGAAGAGAATTCATTTAAAAAGTCACTGTGAGGTTTGGGGGGACGGTAGATAGTGGCAATGACTGTGGGGGTGGGTCCGGGGTTCTGACAGACAAGGCACTCGAATGAGGAGAGGGGGGACCCAGAAACCGAGAGGACCTTCCACTTTTTGCGGTAAATTATCGCGAGACCTCCTCCGCGTCCCAAGCTAAGAGGTTTGGAGATGTAAACAAACCCCGCTGGAGTAGATTCATATAGCTGGGAGTAATCTCCAGGTACTTGCCAAGTCTTATTTCAACAAAGAAAGTCAAGCTTACCGTCGTGTAGGATATCCTGGATGAGATGTCCCTTTTCGGTGAGGGATCTGATGTTCAGCAGACCGAAGCTGACGCCGGTGTTAGCCAACCTAGCCAGGCGGGCTAGCACGCTGTGATCCACAGACCAACCAATGTTTCTGGGAGGGCGATGAGTGGAGGACCAGAAGGAGGTGATTCCCTTAGCACCGCCGTAGTGGAAACCCTGCCAAGACCCACGGTGAATGTACCTCCTACAAGGCAGGAGGGCAGTGTCCGGGTGGAGGTGCAAAGCTGCCGGTGGGGATCCAGGCTGCTGGGAGCGGAGCCAGAGAGGCTTGGCTGCCGAGTACTGGAGGACTCCTTCCACGGGTAGATGGAGGAGTGACAGGGCAGCCCTAACCAGAAAAGTCGACATATAGAGCCTTCTGACCCACATTGTAGAGCGTGGCCGGAAGGAGGAGACATGGAGCCGGGCCATGGGCTAGTGAGTGTTAGTCTGTGCGAGATATCAGTTAGGGCAAAAACACATATAAGGAATTAAAAACGTGTCTGGGGAGCAGGCAGCAAGACGCGCCAGCTTCCACTCATGCCAGAAGCCAACAGAGGATGTCAAACGATGCTGTTGGGTTTTATAAATGACAAAGTATGAGTGTGTTTTAAATCTGTCGAGAAAAACGAAGAATTATACACACACACACACTTCACACCCCTTACCACCCCCCTCCACACAGACCACAGGCTCACCCAGTCTGCTGACTTCACCAAAAACCAAGCATCTTCTATTTTTCATCAAACATCACCCTCTCTCCGCTGAAAGCCTAATGAGCGTGTCCTATGTTTCTGAGTGGATCTGCTAATTTAGCATGCTGTATTATTAATCACTGTGTGATTTTGCAGCAATTTGAACGCTTAATTCTTCCATGATGCTCTGGGCTGCGGGTAATGAGTCTCCTTCCTAATGACTTTAGCAGTTGACGAAGAAGACACGACAGACGCTTGTGGAATCAAAGGTTCGTCTGGGAGGATGACGGTAAAACAGAGTGTGTGAGTGTGAGTGTGTGTGTGTGTGACAGGAGAGTGATCATCTTGAAAGTCTGGTGTGATCAAAGGCAGAGTTAGGACACAGAAGCTGTAAAGTGAAGCAGCGAGGCAGCGAAGAAAAACACACAACATGGAGACACACACACACACACACACTCTCTGTCAGTCTGCCTGACAGTAATACTCTGTGTTGATGTGGTTTCTCCTCTTTTAGTTGTGTTTATTTCTGTCTTGCTCATTTCTCCTCATTGTAGATCTGATAGCTTCTGTCATCTTCTTACCATCTCTTTTCATTTCTCTAATTTTTCATCAAGTCTTCCTTTTCTTTCTCCGTTTCGGTTTCTGTCCCTGCTTGGTCTGCTCTTCTGTGCTTTGATGCAGGGCCCTATCCTGGCTATGAACTGTAAAGTTTGTGGAATTTGAAATTCAGCTCCAAAAATTCAGAGGGTTCCTGCATCCGCTCAGGAAAAAAAATCCTCCGTGTTTCTCAGGTAACAGGCTTGTGAGAAAAGTTTTAATGAGTAAAAATTTGCTTCTTTTTTCCTGCTTCTTTATACTCCATGGGTATTCAGTGTTTTCAGCAGCCATCTTACTGTCTCCACAGTCACCATGAAGTCTGACTGGATGCATTTTGGATCCAAAAGTAGCTTCTGTAAAAGAAGCTTCTGTAAAAGACAGCTATAGCACCGACTACAGGCCTGGCATGCTTACTACAGCATTTTCAGTCCCTTAGTGTTTCCGTGTTTTTCACTAGCGCCAATTTTAATCATACAAGAAGTTCTCCCTCAGACAGACGTCGGGCAGCTTTGATTGGAGTGGTATTGATAATAAATTGGCTTCAAATGAAAAAGATGAGCAGAGTTGGCGCCTTAACAAAAAGAATTATGAGCTTTTCTCTGTTGTCTCAACTTTATAGTGACACACACATTAAGACTTTGACTGGTAAATAAGATCAGAGGCAGTCACAGCTTTGAGGATTTATCCTGATCTTGATGCGGTCATTTTGCTCTTCATTCTTGTTCCTCTGAATTATTTCTGTTCTGGATCAGACCTTATCCATGGCCCAAACTGAAAACAGCATCCCTACAAACTAGGGCCTGACCGATATGGGACTTTTGGGGCTGATGCCAATACTGATACTGGGGGGCAAAAAAAGCCGATATCCGATATGTCGACTGATATCCGATGTATCGGCTGATATATATAATAAATGCATCGATATACACAGGATATATACTGTATATGAACACAAATTGTTTTAATACCCATATGATTCAAGACAGAGACAGAACACTATTAAATTAAAACAAGGAACTTAAATTATAAAACTGTCAACGTAAGAACTGTAGTGTAAACAATGATAAATAAGAACAAGCTGTAAACACAATAATAAATAAAAAAAGTCAAACTGTTAACACCTTAAATAAATAAGTCAAACCTTAAACACAGTAAGTAAAAAAAAAATCAAACTGTAAACACACAAAGAGCAACTTACACAACATTAAAATGTTATTCTATAGTCTTAGATTAGATAATGGTGGACATGTGAATTAACAGTACCATTGATCTCTGTTAATCTCACAAAAAAGCAACTTTCCTGACGTTTAAACGTTGATAGTCCTACATTGCATAATGGTGGATGGAGGGGCGGGGCACTCGGGCAGCGTGCAGCCCAACACACAGGAGCAGGAGCGACAGAATCTCCGTGGAGCAAAAGTTTTTATAATCGGCTACATTTTGGCCGATGTTGATTAATTGGTGACAGGCATAATAGCCCGATTAATCGGCCGGGCCCATTAATCGGTCGGGCTCTACTACAAACCTACCCTTACTGTCTGAGCAGATGGAGGACATCTTTACAATTTTATGCTCTAGATAAAGACTGCAATCCCTTTAAAAACATATCCATACATTTCATTTACAGCCCCACGTCATCCTGCTGACATAACCACATTTATCATCTGTCAAAGCACAAACGCAGGAGGATCACTGGAGAAGTTCATTTGATGGCGCACCCTGTACCAGCCCCTTTGGTGTCTCCATAACAGGGGCTTCACTTTAATTTACACAGCTTTCTCTCTTGACACATCCAGCCGCCCACTCTTCTCTCTGTCACTTTGTCTTTAACCTGGGTATTTGGAGGAGGGAGGACCTCTCCCTCCTCTTCATCATAGTTTTCAGCCCTGTGGATACATCAGACCCACACACTCAAGTTAAAATGAAATAATCATTATAATTCAGGAGCAGGGCCCATTCTTTTATCACCACTCTCCAGAGCTGACCACTTAAACCCACTGCAGCTCCCTGCTCGCTGTGTGTGAATCAGGTTCAACAGAAGGAATGGGAGGAAGCAATCAAAACACAACGTTTGATCTCTGATCACGCCAGCTGGATTAACAGGGGGAGGGAGAGAGGCTAACATTCTCTAAATCTGGGTTTGAGTCTGGATCTGGGTCTGGGTGGGGCTGTATGCCCCCCCCCCAACACACACACACACACACACACACACACACACACACACACACACACACACACACACACACACACACACACACACACACACACACACACACTTCTTCCAGAGTCCAATAAATGCAGGGCAGATTTATGACGGCCGGGTTGAGTGAAAGCATGATGGGGGTGGAGAGCCAGTTTTCACCATGGAGGATATCTTATTCCTCCTCTGAGAGTCTCTCTCTGTGGCTCCGGGTCTCACTGACTGAGGCTTTGTCCTTGTCTGCTCTTGTTTCTTTGTCTTTCCTCTGACTGCGGTTTCACAGCAGTGTTCATCTGAACCCTTCTGAATATGTTCACCTCTGCTTCCTTTCAACACCCCATGAAGTGCTGCAGGTGTTAACTAGCTGATAAGAGCTCTCAGTGTTTTCCAGTTTAACCTAGAAGACTGTCAAAACAGATTGTGTTTTCACTAAGTGTGGCCTTAAGTGTTTTCTACCTGATACCCTTACCCCTTTTACCCAGACCCCAATTAAACCCTGACACCCTAATACCCTAACCCTTCTTAAACCCTGACAGCATTATACCCTGACACCCTAATACCCCAATACCCTGATACCCTAATACCCTAATACCCTGATACCCTAATACCCTATAAACCTGATACCCTAATACCCTGACCTTCCTTAATCCCTGACAGCATTATATCCAGATACCCTGTTACCCCAATACCCTAATACCCTGATACCCTGACCTTCCTTAATCCCTGACAGCATTATATCCTGACACCCTGATACCCCAATACCCTAATACCCTGATACCCCAATACCCTAATACCCTGATACCCCAATACCCTAATACCCTGATACCCCAATACCCTAATACCCTGATACCCTAATACCCTATAAACCTGGCACTCTAATACCCTGACCTTCCTTAAACCCTGACAGCATTATATCCTGACACCCTAATACCCTTCTACCCTAATACACCCCCCTCCTGCATATCCCTTCATTTTCTCTCTTCTGACCAGATGCTTCTACATCCCAACCTGGGTGTGTGTGTGTGTGTGTGTGTGTGTGTGTGTGTGTGTGTGTGTGTGTGTGTGTGTGTGTGTGTGTGTGTGTGTGTGTGTGTGTGTGTGTGTGTGTGTGTGTGTGTGTGTGTGTGTGTGTGTGTGTGTGTGTGTGTGTGTTTCGAGGCAGAGTTTGGATGTTATGTTTGCCAGTAGCTTGGGGAAGGAATCAATAGTTGGATCGTTTTGGGGATAGTATAATGCAAATCTATCTGTGTATAAATGTGTGTTCATGTGTGTTTTTTGCCTGCTTTATAAACACATGCTGACTTTTTCTGTCAGTTATGCAGCTCAGTGTTTTCCTGGGGGAATCATTTCGAAAACAAGTAAGAGAAATGTGAGGCAGCTCAGAGCAGGAAGAGGAAGATGCTGATGTGTGAGCAGCATAAGGATGAAGAGGCCAGCTGTGGAAGCTACATACCAGTGGGCACACAGGGGATCTGTTCAGCAGGAGAGAGACAAGAGAGACAAGACAGAGAAGAGAAGTGGGACAGCCTGTAAAGACAAAGAAAGAGGCAGACAGATATA
This sequence comes from Halichoeres trimaculatus, assembly GCF_033239565.1. Lineage (NCBI taxonomy): Eukaryota > Metazoa > Chordata > Actinopteri > Labriformes > Labridae > Halichoeres > Halichoeres trimaculatus. The sequence continues at coordinate 31,773,578 of NW_027437194.1, read as the reverse complement.
TGCATGTAAACAAATAATGTGAGAGACAGATGCAGAGAAAGGGACTAGAGGTGGTATTTAAGATGAGGAGATGAGGTCAGAGGCGGGGAAATTGAGGCCAGGTGTTGGATGAGCACAGGCCGTGGTGACCCATTAACCACCTGTAAAGCTGATGGCTCTGGAAACTGCTGCTCATCTATTCACATGTTTTTGTCCCTCTGTAAGGCAAAGAGCGAAGGAAACTTCAGGATACTCTCCCCTTTGTTAAAACTGATAAAATGCAGCTGTTTACCTTCTGTTATGTACCATGGAGACTTTTATTTCCCAGAAGACACTGTGTGAACCCAGAACTGTGGTGGTTTATTTGGCTTCCCTCAGTTTATCTCCAGTTTGTCATTATTATTCATGATCCTGGTTTTATGTTTGTGGCTGTTTCCTCTTTTAACCAAGAGCTGGTTACACACCAAAAACGCATGTTTGGATGCTCGATATGTTTGTCCTCGGGCATGTGTGGGCACTAAGGACATTACACACTTATTTAGATACACTTACACACACACACAAAATCTCAGAGTGTTTCCAGGGATAACCCTTTTCCAAAGAGAGGCACTGGGCTGCTGAGAGTAGGCCTAGATGCTTTCTGTTGGCCTGAACACATGAAGGTGTGGCTGGGAAACTCTGTGAGAGGAAAACATTCCAGCATGGCATCATTTCCTGCTCGCTGTTTTTCACCTTAACACCTTCTGTCCTTCACACAGACAGAGTACAACACCAGCATCATTACCTGGTGAGCATTTAAAGCTAAGCACATCAGGGTCACAGGTGTTAGATATCAGTTTGCATCGTGGACGAAAGAGAAAGATGGCAAGATTACAGCTACCCAAAGCAAGATGCAAAAGCATTTGGAGCTACCCCTGCTGCCTGTCTACAGCACCAGCATATAACTAAGGGAATTAGAGAGTTACTGTATTATGACAGCAGTTAGTTACTAGGTAAATTAACTGAGCCTTACTTCTTATTGGTACTCTCATTAATGTACCCTGCCTCTGATCTCACTAGTTTTATGCTTATTAGCTCTTTTAAAGCTGCAGACTAACCTGTGCTCCTCCTGTGCTCTCAGGGCTGAAATGCAGCCCTGTAGCTTTTTGGATGAAGTGGCTCCTCGTTGATTTGCCAACGTGTGTTGCATGAGTGTTTGTAGCACCAGGCTCAGGTAAGGTGCTGCTTAGTCAGATCAAAAGTACTGGTCTTTGCAGTGAAGAAGGTTTTCCTGCCCCCTCAGAGACTATTGCACATCACAATACTCCAACCCTTTTCCTGGAGCAGTGGAACAAATGTGAATATTCCCCAAGACAAGAAGCTAACGGCTAAATAATCATCAGCTGCTCTCTGTGTTTACTGCATGAGAGGCTCTCTGTCCAGAGATGTCATTTTGCTGATGTAGACATATGTTTAAGATTTATTACCAAGAAGCTTTGTTTCAACAAAGAAATGATCCACCAAACACAAATGTCCTTACTTTTTGTGCTAAGTTGATGTTTTAACCTCTGCTAAGGGGGTTTTGTTTGTGGCAGGCTTTGTCTTTTTGTCTGTTAACAACATAACTAAATAAGTAACAAACAGATCTTGATGAAATTTTCCGGAAATGTTCAAAATGGGATAAGGAAGACATGATTACATTTTGGAGGTGATAAGGATCACCGTCTGGATCCAGGATTTTTTTTAAAGGATTCTTTATCATTGTGAGATAGGGCTGTTTTCACCATATGTGTGTATTACTCCACGATAAATAGGGATGGGTACTTTTCACATTTGAAACGACACAGCACTGGTACCCGGTATCTGGCAATCGGTATTGGTACTCAACAGTATCAATTTTGGGTACTTTTTGTGTTTATGTGGTAAAAATATCATTTTTTTATAATAAAATGTATTTTTCGGTCGGTACCTGTAAAAGTACCTAATTCGGTACCCATCCCGATGTAGACGTTATCTCCCTAGCCAATCAGATTCCTCATCTTATGTAGTTGTTGTCTATGAGTCACAAAGCAACAATCCTCTTTGGTCTCTGTAGCTTTAACGGCTGGACTGACTTTGAGGTTCTACACTTTGGATGAGACAGTTATTTTTTATTTCAAGTAATTATTTATTTAAGATGAATTATTTAACATCAGAACCTGAGATGCTGTTGGACTGAAGAGCAGGAAAATGACTACAGTGCATCATAAGGACTTAGTAAACGAAAACAGTCCTGGAGAAGATGATAAAGGAAGGTGTAAACAACTAGGAAAAGATGTGAAGAAGGAGTCTGTGCAAGATGTAAACAGCAGCACATGTGCACAATGTAAAAAACCAAAGCCGTGGCTCAAAGCTCTGACGTGAAACAAATGTGTGGCATGCTTTTTGGTTGTTTTGAGATTTGGATTTGTCCAAGGAGGCCATTTGCAAATAAACAAACACACACACACACACACACACACACACACACACACACACACACACACACACACACACGTACATGCATGCACAGAGCTGCTGTGTTGCCTGGCTGGCAGGGTGCCATTGATCCAAGCAGGCACAGTGGGCTGCACCCACCCACAGCCTGCAGCGAGTACAAGAATCGAGCCGTGGGTGGGCTGAAGGTCAGACGGGCCCTGGACACTCTGGCTTTGTTTCTTTCCATCTTTTCCTCTGGGTTTCTCACTCTGATCTGTTTCTTCATGAGCATATGTCTGTGTATGTGCTTGTGTGAGATCCTAAACACGCTGACAGAGAGACTGCAGAGGCAGCTGCTCCAACACTGGAGCTGATTCTGTGTTTGTGACTGGTGTGAACTGTAGCGTGCTATTGGTCTGAGTCAGCACAGAGAAGATATGCAGCGGCTATGTTGAATGCAGAAGTGGGAGGAGATGAGCAAAAGGTCTTCAGTGGTGTTCAGAGATGCATTATGTCTTCAGCACTCACACTCCCTGAACCGCTGCCTGAACCCTTTCCCACGAGAATCAGTAATGGCCTTAAAACTCCTTGTTTGGAAAAAGCCAAAATGTCAACAGACTAAATAAAATGAACCCATTTGAGAGATGAGTTGAGTGATAGTTTCTGACTTTGTTTTTCCTTCTATTCATCTCATCTTACCTTAAAAGGCCGCAGACAGAAATCAGAGACGTATCCTCTTTGTTCCAGCTGAGGTGTTACTCCTTCTTCTCTGACAGAAGATGTAATATTTCCCACCAGAGGAACCAGTGCGGGGGGGGGGGTGTCAAAATTTCCCCGGAGATGTCGCAGACATCTTTCTGAACCTTGACCCACTTTTTATTAGGCTTTATTAAAAAACTGTCTTCTCTCTCAGCTTTATGTTTTGTCTGAATACATGAAAGTGGATACAAGAGGGAACTCATTTCGTCTGCCCCAGTTTCTGGATCCTGCATTAATTAGTTTTGAAAATTAACTGTAGGGTACACACGAGCACCCTCCGTGAGCATAGAGCCAGCTAATGTAAGACATGGATCTCTTAGTGTGGATATTAAAGACACAGGTGACATGAACAGAGTGCAGCTTAGAGTGCTGTTAGGAGTCTGTTAACTCAAATCTCTGTCATTATCTGTGTGCGGTGAAAAGCTAGTGTTTACAAGCATGCTGTGATTGTATTTAGGTCATCATACAGATCCTGTTTTACCTAACCTGGATTCTCTTACTGTTTCATTGCTAAACACAAATACACCCCATCAGTTAACTAAGCTAACCTGAGAGGCAGCAACTCAGTGTGTAGCCTCTCTTCAGTAAATCTTCCCAAGACTCCTGATTTCTGTGTAACCCCAAAAGATTCATGATTAAATAAATAAAATCAACATTTTGAAATAAATAAAAGAAAAAATGTATAATATGGCCATTGAATTGTAAAATTTTATGATGAAATATATTTTATTATTCTGTAATAATGAACAATTATTATTAAATGTTTCATAATGATTATTTCAACAATTTCATAGTTTTAAAAATGACTTTTTATTTATTTTCCAAGCTTTCGTGAAATGATTTGATAAGAAAAATGTTTTTTTACAAAGTCAATTTTTATTTGATAATGCCCTTTTCCACAATGGCCTTTTTATTTCATAATGTCGTTTTCCAGCATAATGACTTGGTCTGTCAATCAAAGCACATAAGGCGTAGCCAGTTAAGTGATTGGTTGATCCTTTACGCAGACATTGCAACAGCACTTGCAGTATTAATTCAAACATGGAGGCTTATCACTAATGCCGTGAAGACCAAAATAGCTGAAAACAGGAGTGCCTGACACGTTTGAGAAATGCTGCAGGAGAGAAGTCAGTTTCAGAGATGCTCCTCAAGCAGCTGAGAGCGGAGGTCTGCAGCTAGACCCTTCTCAAGCTATTTGATCTTAGAGGATCAGGCAGAGGTACCACCCTCTAGCTTTGATAAATAGTTAGGGTTTTATTGGCTTGGGTTAAAAAAAATGAATACACAAAGTATGAACTTCCTGCTAGCTTTAGCATTGTGCTAACATGCTGTTTGTTGTGTGTTTTTTGTCCCTACTTGATACTGTACTTAAATTGCCATATTAAGTTTTTTGCTGGTCATGAAACAGACTGAAGAAATGGTTTCCCCCCGTGTAAGCTAAAAGCTAACTGAATCATTGACAGTAAGATTTAATGCTTCTTTGGACTCTTATCATAAAGTCTGAGACCCTCGGGATGTGTATAAAGAGATGAACTTCACTCTGCTGATACTTTCTCACATGTTCTACTGCAGAAAATGTCCACCCGGTTAGATGTTTGACCACAGGTACAAAAATAAGCAGAGAAGACTGCTCTGTCCACAGGGGGCACCAAAAATGACACAAAATGCTTCTCACCTGACCTTTGGTCTTGCATCATATAACTGGTTATTATGATATCAGCTTTATTTAATTTCAGTTTTTGAATCAAAGTTTGAAGTTTTGGGGCGTTGGTCATGGCCTAGCAGTGAAGTCACACACTCCATGAAGTAAGTCAATGGGTGGACAACTCAGGTTGGTCAAACACTAAAGCAGTCGATGGTTTAAGTATGACATACTGTAGGTTTTGGCTGTAGAAAGAATCTCTATCAATATAATTTTAGGGTTAAGGTTAGGTTATTCTACAAACACCCACAAATGACCAAAAGGTTAGAGCTCCACAGTATCAGCTGGACTGACCTCAGGTCACTGGATCAGAGCCTGTTGGGCACATTGAGCTGTCTCTTAAAGCTGCAAGAGGGTGAAGGACGTCAAACTAACCAAAGGTTCTGTTCTCTCTCGTCACAGATGGTCACTACACCAGTACCCCTCGTCATACGGTTACGATGCAGACCGAGCAGAGGAGCAAAGGAGACATCATGACATTCTACCGTACATCGATGACTCGCCATCATCTTCGCCGCACCTCAGTTCAAAGAGCCGCAGCAGTCGGGACACCTTGTCCTCGGGATCCTTAGAGTCCTCCAAGTCGGTCAGTATGTTACCGTGCTTGCTCACAACACAGAAGCAGATTCTAACCTGAGCTTCTGAATATACACTTTCTTCAAACTGTTGTAAAAACAACTTTGGCAAGTATTAGTATAATGACCCACTATCATGGTTTCCAGTAGATACCAATGGTTCCAATCTTTGGCACTAATACCAGGAAAGATGTGGACTAATCTGTTCTCAAAGCAATCCCAGTGCACCAAACCTCTGTCAGCTGACCTGAAGTTCAACCTCTCCATGGAGGGTATTGATGAAGGACAGTACCACCTGCCCCATTATCCCCCGCAATGATCCAGAGTTATCAGTTCCCCCACCCCATGAAGACTCTCACTCTCTGTCTGAGCTGCTGGGTGAGCTGCTGTTAATTTGATGAATGGTTGAATACAGGAGCAGTCTCCTCACTCAGTCTGACCTTTGACCTGTGAGCCAGGAGTTCTCACTGATTTCATTCACACACACACACACACACACACACACACACACACACACACACACACACACACACACACACACACACACACAAACACAGAGTTGTGTGTGTGTGTGTGTGTGTGTGTGTGTTTGTGTGTGTGTGTGTGTGTGTGTAAATGGTAAATGGTAAATGGACCAGTACTTTTTTTAGAGCTTTTCTAGTCTCTCAGACCACTCAAAGTGCTTTTCACTGCTAGTCTAATTCACCCATACACACCACACTGATGGTGGCTTTCTATTGTAAACCATCAGTTTTTATTTCAGACACTCACATCATCCACACACTACTGACCAACAGTGTGAGCAATTTGGGGTTCAGTGTCTTGCTCAAGGACACTTCGGCATGTGACTGCAGGAGCTGGAATCAAACCCCCTATCTTCAGATCGAGGGGCGACTACTCTACCACTGAGCCACAGCCGCCCCATACCACAAATAAAGCAGTTTTTTTTTTTTTCTAATATACCAAATCAAAATCTTTAAATAGCAACTGTAAAGAATAAAAGTGTTCAAGTCTGGTATTTGGTGGCTGTCTCTGCTAAATACATGAGCCTACAAGGAGTTCTTAAATAACCATAAAAACATGACACGTTTTTCATTCACAGGTGAATCAGCCTCTACGAAGAAGTGAACATAAAAAAACAAAACTGTGCTGAAACATGTGTTTTTCCATCAACGACACACCGACGCGTTACGACTGTAAGAAACTCCACATTATGAGAACTTCTGCCTGACCGTCCATCACAAAAAAAACAACACAGGATACAAATAAAACATAATGTACTGAAATGACGAATCAGTGGCATGATGGGAAAACTCCAAATGTTCACACCCCCTCTGAAAAACTGACAGTAGGATCAGCCGGCCGTTAATGCTGAAGGGCCGTGTGCTTCATCCAGACAAACTGGAAAATATGGACTCTCAGGTCTGACACACGCAGACAGCCCGCAGTCAGGATGAATGGTTTACAGTGCAGCTGTTTAACGGGCACCATAGGTGCTTACAAAGTCCTAAACGGGTGTTTTATTTTTAAATATACCGGGCATAAATAAAGTCCTTGGTTCTCTGCTCGAGGAGGGCGAGATCCTGTAAGAAAGCTGCAACAAATGTTTCCACTTTAACACTTTACACACGCAGAAACAGATACAGATTAAAGTGAAGTCTCTCCTGTGAGAACACGACGAGGGGCCGGAAACGACTGCAAAGGTGTGAGGTGAGGAGTGCCGACCCAGAACAGCAAACTATCCAAACTGGTGTCTTGACATACAGCACGACATTTGTTTCTACAACTACATGAGAGCAGCTCTGAACTGCTGCTCTGAGAACAGGCAAATAAAACTCAGCCTAACTACAGGAAATCAGAAACAATGAAAAGACCAGTCACAAGAGTGTACAGGTGAAGCAGGACGCGTGACGCCTGACACATGACACATGACACATGACACGTGACGTGTACACCAGGATGAACAGATTGGTTGGCATACTCAGAGTCTTTCCAAGAACAGAAAGCTGACACAAGAAAAGGACAGAAGGTGTGTTTGTTTTCAGATGTCTGTCATTTGCCCTTGGACAGCCCTCCCTTTAAACATCACCCTCATCTGCCTCCTCTCAAGTTGATGAGTCAGTGCCCTGCTGAGCTCTGATTGGATGAGTGGGAGCTGATGGTATTATGATGTCACTGTGATGAGTCATCACCATCAGAAATACCACAGATTTCATTTGAACAGTGTCCCCTATTCCTCCCACAATCTGGCTCTGCCTGGCATGGGGCAGAGCCAAGTCTCTGATCAGGAGTCTCAGGGGTCTCAGATTCTGATCAGATCTCTTTTCATTTTCCACTTCAGGTCCAGAGTCACAGCCAGACATCAGAGATTCATTGGTTCGAAGGGATGGGGGGGATCACTCTCTGCAGAGAGAAGAAAGGGAGTGAATCTGTGGGCTCAGGTTTTGCTCACTGTGATTACAGCTGCTCAGTTTGCCCCCATGTTGCTGGATGTTAGCAAAGGGAGAGAGCACAAAGTTAGGCCTGGGCTCTTATTTCCTGACTAACTAACAAAAGATGAACTGAGCTCCACAAAGTGTGCCTCATTAAACACTGCTTCATAAAAAGGGGTTAGGCTTGGTCAACAGATGATACAGCAAACCTCTTTCTCTCTCCAAACCTCACTCAGCTCAGAAAGAAACCTGCAGCCTCTGTCACACATAACCTCTGGACGGTTCCTTACTAACTCCAGGTTGAGGACCTGATTTCACAGCTGAGGTTATCTGTACCCCACAGGCTCTCCCACCCAGTTTACTCTGTGTTCCGAGGGTCAGGCTGCTGGTGGAGGAGAAGCATTCAGATTATTACCTGTGGTACTTTGAAATCACCCCCACATGTCTGAAAGTGTTTCCACAAACACAGCAGCAGGAAAACTATGCATGAAACCACAGCACACAGTACAGACCCGCAGAGCTCCCCCCATCGTAAACAAAGTGCCCACTCACTGGCTGTGTTGCAGAATGTCCCTGGCTGTGATTGGCTCACTCTGACTTACAGGCAGTGGCGGCCTGTGACATAAATTACTGAGGAAGCCAAAGTGAACATCAAATTTGATTCAGTGTCTAATTGTTATTTTCCTTCAAACAAATCACTGTTGTTTAACTGACTTCTCATCAATTTCATTGTGTGTGTTAAAGAGAGCACAGTGTTTGTGAGGCAGTCAGTCTCACGTGTCAAAGTGACCAGCGTATGAACCATGCTGTGACTGTGGTAAGGTGAGGGAGAGCTGTGTGTGCGCACTGCAGGCTGTGGCACACTGTAGTCAGTGTGAAGTTAGAGGAAGCCCATGCTAAGCTAGTTAGCCTCATTACAGATGCACTATCACAAGAACATATGTTAGAAAGACACAATCTAGTCATCAGAAAGGCCAAAGCGGCCAGTGGCAGTCCACAGCTGCCCACGGTGGCCCACAACAGCCAACGGTGGCCTATAGTGCTGTTTGTGGTAGTGAAGCCAGACAGGTGCTTTGAATTGGTTGGAGTCAGTCTATTTGATTTTTAGTTGAACCTCCAAAAAAGTTTATTAGTCTTTTTTTTAAATTATAAACTCAACATCCCAGATGAGCCTGGCCTCAGTCTAATTGGCTAACACTGGCTTGAAAAAGGCAGCGTGGAGCAGACGTGAGCAGGCTGTTTGAGTTCATGCACCCCACCTAGACAAATTCTGGAACCGTCAGGACTGCAGTCCATGTGTGGGAGAAGCTTATTAGCATCACAGCTTATCTGCATATGACCAAATCCTCAGTGAACCCAGTGTATCTGCCACATGAGCAAATAAACAGACAAAAACAATCGTAACAGCTAAAGTATGTCAGCTAGAGCTGCTGTGATGGTTTACAAGGAGCTGATAGGTGTAAGCTGCAGTTCACATGTTTAAATATTAACTTTTATAGACTTCTTTTAACAAAAAAAAACATGATCACAACAAAAATACATGATCACAAAAACAAAATCCCCCCCGAGCTGGAGACTTTTGGTTAGAGACACCCCTCCAGTGAGAATCAGTGATGAGCTCATCAGTTGCCATGGCAATGAAAAAAAAGATGATTTGTCTGGTTTATCCTGTGGAAGTCGTCTGGTGCCTAAAACAATGAATAAACACCGCGGGGTTCCTTTCTGTTCTTTCATTCATTCATTCTTCTCTGAGTTTCTAAGGTTTCCTACTCATGCTCGTCACTGCTGCAGTCAGCCTTCATTCCCAGTCTTCTTGCAGCAGAAGACAAACCTTATAATTGCAAAGTCATAAAGCTCATGCTGATGCTTGTAGCTCAGCAGGAATCATTCATGTTTCATGAGTTTGAGGAACTTTGTGGGTTCGCTTCTGCCTGAGGCTATTGTCTGTGATCCAGAGGAGACCCACATATTTAGAGCCACTCTGAAGAAATCTCATGTGTGTGAGAGAGCATCATAAGTCACATGACTTATTTATGGTCAACAATTTGATTTGCACTTTGAATATGAAAGCAGGCTCACTTTGTGGAGTTTTAATAAAATGCACTTTGGTGGAAACTGATCTTATTGTCGTCAGATCCTCAACAGCTCGCTGTCATGAATAATAGATGTCTGTCAGAATCATGTCCTCTATCCTGCACATGAGAAACAGACGCATAGAGATAATACACTGTTTCAGCAGCTGAAAACAGAAAAATGTCAGAGGAGGAGAGGGTATAAACTTTACAGAATGACCCTTTAAAGGAAATCAAAACATAGTTGAAAGAACAAGGGCTGCTGATTTAAAGAGGAAAACTTGAGATAGAATATTTGAATTTTAATCTAATTTTTATTAAATACAGCCAATGGTTAAATCCAGGATTCTTTGTTTGGTTTTTATTTTCACTCTTATTCTTCTCTTGGCACTTCCTCTCTGCCTCACGGCTCTACCAGCCTCTTTACCCCCCAGGCATATCCCTTCATTTTCTCTCTTCTGACCTGTTGGTTCTTTGTGTTTCTTTGCATCACTCTGAGCTTAAGAGGAAAACTGTCTACCTGTCTTTCCTGCTCCTATCTGGTATGCTGTGTGGATCATCTTTCAGATATATAACTAAATACAACTTCTGTGTATAACCAAAAACAAGCCTGTCCTCCTGCCTCTTTTCTTCATCATGACAGTGTAGCAGACTTAAGATGATTGTTTGGCAGCACAGAGGTCACTTACACGGTTGACAGGATTTCTTTATCATTTATTCCTGAAAGGAGCACAGGGGAAAATCACACACGCACACAATGGCAGAGTCTCCCTCCCTCTCCTGCAGATCAGTAGCTGCACAACTTTTTTTTTTTTTTTTTAGTATAACAGTGCATCTTTACAAAAACATAACAACATAAAAACATATCTCTGTCTTTTTTATCCATCAATAACACTTCAACTTTTCGTTTTCAATACATAGAGCAACAAACCACAGTTTAAACATACCTGAAAGGAGCACAGGGGAAAGTCACACACACGCACACAATAGCAGAGTCTCCCTCCCTCTCCTGCTGCAGATCAAAGGACACACAGACCCGTTGTCAATCTCCGACGTGATTGCGACGTTTAACGACTGTTTTTAGCGACAAGTTTTATTCACCAAACACACTGATGAGATGAGGAAAGCTACAACATTCATTAGAAATGGTTTTGGGCAGATTAAACGTTTTTTGACCGAGTTAGCTTAACAAAAGGGAGGAGGATGTTAATAGACGTCTTACCAGATCAGTAGCTGCACAACTTTTGCCGCGAAAGTGCAGCCACGTCACGTTTGTGTGAGTGGGTGTTACACTAAAAACAGACCCCCAATGCAACAACAAAAGGAACACAAAAAACATATTTACATTACATTAGAATACATATATAAGGTCGTGGTGCATAAAAATACTCTCTTCACTAAAAAAATGTGCAGAGTTTAAATTAAAGTTTTGAAGAAGTTCACAAAATAAAATTACAAAGTATTTCAAAATAAAATAAATATTCACTTGGCTACAACAGGAACACTGCCCTCTCTGTCTCTCTTTTATAGTAATTAGTCTAAATCTGCTTGGGTTCTCCATCCCTTCTTCCTATCTTCTTTCTTTCTCACTCTCTCCACAACCAGCCTCAGAGACCAGATGCTTCTACATCCCAACCTGGGCTCTATCTGTGTGTGTGTGTGTGTGTGTGTGTGTGTGTGTGTGTGTGTGTGTGTGTGTGTGTGTGTGTGTGTGTGTGTGTGTGTGTGTGTGTGCGTGCGTGCGTGCGTGCGTGCGTGCGTGTGTGTGTGAGTGCGCGCCTGTTTGTGTGTGTGTGTGTGTGTGTGTGTGTGTGTGTGTTTTTTGCATGTGTGTGTGTGCGCGCGCACGTGTGTGTGCGTATATGTGTGTGTGTGCGTGTGTGTGTTCTTTCACAGATACATATTTGTAAGCCAGCCTTGCTCCGTCCCATGGGAGCGTCTGCCTGTTTGAGTTATTTCAGAGTTCACGGTGAAACGAGGCAGCCCGAGGAATCTGTCCGTCTCTCTGTTTTTTTCTTGTACGTGGCGCTCAGCGAGCCCTGACTGGACTGAGGGGAACATGGAGCCAGCCAGGGAGAATCTGTAGACAGTGAATTTGTTGCAGTTTGATTTTCTAGACTCTGGCACTGACAGAGAGAGTCATGACGATCCAGTTTGAAAACAGAGCCTCACCATGCTCTGAGTGAGTGAGTCTCAAACATTCTTAGCCCTCTGAGAGACTTGTTATAGGAGGTGTCTGACCTGTACTTATGTTTGTCCATTATGTCTGTGTGTCTGTGTGTTCACTGCAGACTGAGTGTGACCTGGAGAAAGGGCTTGAGATGAGGAAGTGGGTCCTGTCTGGGATCTTGGCCACAGAGGAAACATACCTCAGTCACCTGGAGGCCCTGCTACTGGTAAGGACACACACACACATACACAGGTATACATATCAGCTGCATGTTGTGTTGACAAACAAAGGCTGTAGCGGTGAAGCATTAAGAGCGTAATATTAGAATTCTTGTCGAATTAAAGAAGCATTGATTAAATACAGCATAAACACAGTATAAAACTCTATTATAGATAAAAGGTCATTTTAAAAAACAGGTTCAAACTAACATGTTGATGAAGTTCACGTTACCTTATAATGTGTACTTCTTTTCTGTTCAGTTACAGATTAGAGCTCTGAGTGTTTTTGCTTGTACAGCGTTTGTTTAAGCATTCAGAGCTCAGTGGAACGGTTGTTGTTCTCTACGTGTTTTATTCATTTATTCTTTTCAGAGGGTTTGTCTGAGCTGTTGCTGATGGTAAATGTGTTACCCATGGGGTGTCCTGCTCACAGGTGGAAGTTACAAACATTTACAGATTTGTGTAACGTAGTAGAATTTTCTGTGAACTCAGACTTTTTGGGTAATGTTTAACATCAGTAATTGTATTTTTTGAAGGAAGAACTGTACTTAATATTTCTTACATTGCATAAGTAAAAGAACAAATAGGATCCAAGCTCTCATCCACTGTGTGACTGACAGCACGGCTGCTGTCCATCAGCTGGGCTCATGTGATCCAAAGTACTGGTCCTCCTTTCTCAAAATCAAAAACATGCTTGTCTTTGACTCCTCGTGCCTTTATCTAGTTTTAATTGAGCAGTAAGTGATCAATCCGTACCCAAACACTACCTTTGGTCTAAACCTGTTGTGTTTCCTTTAGCCCATGAAGCCTCTGAAGGCTGCAGCTACGACGTCACAGCCTGTGCTCACCGTGGCCCAAATAGAAACCATCTTCTTCAAAGTGCCTGAGCTCTATGAGATCCACCGGGAGTTCTACGACGGACTTTTACCCCGCGTCCAGCAGTGGAGCCACCACCAGAGAGTCGGAGACCTTTTCCAGAAACTGGTGAGTCGTGGGGTCTGGGGGGGTTGAGAGTGTCTGACTTTGCCCACGGATTGTCCCTGGAAGAGACTATGACACCAAGTCATAGTGAGAGCACTGGGATCCCAGAAAGTTGATGTTACAAACACACACACTCAGGTTAGAGTAGCTACTTTTCTGAGCTGTGACTGAGCAACATCACCCACAGTGAGGTCATCATCTGGATCTGGAGGCTTTCAGAGACAGAATCTGGCCCTGTGATAAAATAAACGGGAAGAAGAAAAAGATTGGATTTCTACACTGATGCTCTCTCTCTCTCACTCTAAATCCAGGCAAATCTGGAGAGATGGGATCTGTCTGTTTCTTACAGCCTCCTGCCTACTCTCTGTCTCTTTTTCTGTCTCTCTCTTGCTCTCTCCAGTAGTTTCTGTAAAGGCTGTTGGGGCTGAATATACACTGGTTCTTTTTAATCATCTCTACAATAGGTCAATTAACCCACAATGAATCATTTGTTAATTCTCTGCCAAAAACTGCTCTTCGCCCACAACACCCCCCACCCCCACCCCCACCCCCCCCACCCCGTATACTCACTCATCCTATAAAACACACACACACACACACACACACACACACACACACACACACACACACACACACACACACACACACACACACACACAGAGGGAGGTGCCGTCTTTCTGCCTGAGGCGGCTGAGGCCATGGCTGCTCTGTGTGCTTTGTGTCTTCAAGAAGCTGCTATAAATAGGGGGCTCCCTCTCACACACACACACACACTCACACACACACACACACACACACACACACACACACACACACACACACACACACACACAAACACAAACGCTCTCTCTCTTCTTAACTCGTCCCAGGAGCCTACCCTTGAGGCAAAGCCAAGAAATTAGTTTTGTTTTTTTGTTTTTTCATCATTTGACTCACCTGATCCAGTTTTGCTCTTTCTCTTCCTCTAAAGCTGCTCTGCTTACATTTCCCATCATAAATCTGCTTCAGACTGGTTCCTGAGTAATTATCTGATCCTTACTTAGCCTCCAGAGGAGACATTAGATGGTACAGAGCTTTGTGTGTGAAGAAAATTAATATCAGAGTGATTGGAGAAATGGTGTTTGATACAAGAGCTCCTGAATATAAAGACTGCACAGAACAGGAAGTACAACCTTCATTTGTCCTTCATATGCCCTCTGGCTGTTAATCAGGTGAATAACTTAAACCTCTGGCCTGAACATCAGTTGACCTGTTCTCTTTGTCTATCTAGAAAGAGTATGTCAGCCTGATGAAGTCTTTTTACGTGCTCTGTATGGTTCTCGGTACTCCAGAGTCAGGCTGTCTTTGTTGTTCTCTGTAACATCTTTGCACCTTTTCACAATCTTAGATACAAACTGACACCCTCTCACTTACGCACACACAGTTGCTCACTCCAGTCGGCACTTAATAGAAGTCAGGAGTAGAAGACGCTGAGCCTACAAAAAAAGCAAAGCAGGCAAAATGCTTCATGACAGCCGTCGTGTTAGGAGCTAGAAAAGGAGGGAGGAAGAAATGAGATGAGAGAGGAGGAGGAGGTGATGCAGGCCAGGAAAGGGGGGAGGAGGATAAGACTCAGCACAGCAAGTAGATTACAGTTGCTGTGGCTCTGATAGAGCTGTCCCACTGTGATGGAAACCTGGAAACCAGTGAAGGAACAGAGGAGCTTAAGAACCAAAAAATCAGAGCAAGAAACATGTGACAGAGAGCAAAGCAGCATCAGCAGGTTCTGAGTGTCAGGAGGAAGTGTTGGAAGGCAAACAGAGGGCTGAAGCATTCATCAGACATTGCTGAACGGGACAAAAGTTACACTCTGTTGACACATCCATCAGCTCTGAGTGTCAGCCCTCACAAGAGCTTTAATATGTGAATGTATGAAAGAAGAACATCTCTCAGTCTTACATTTGGCCTCACACAGGAAACCCACAAACTACTGTTCACCCTGCAGAGGATTCATCCACTTGAGTCTCTGCAGTGAGGATATGATGATGATGAAGATGGTGATGATGTCGATGATGATAGCTTTATTCGTCATTCAACATGTTTCAGAGCAACAAAGTCACATTTCAGTTACATCCTGTCTAAGAACATACAGTGACAGACAGGGGGGAAGGACAAGAGCGCGAGAACTGGGAGGGCACACTGCGCACGCTGCTGCCCCCTCTCAGATGAGAAAAGGGAACGGGAATGGGTGTATCTTCTTTAAGTTGTTATCCATCCTGCGAAGAAGCCCAAGAATCACATCCTGCCTGTAATTAAGTTCACATATCGCTTGACTCTGAGTGTTGACAACCCTGCACAATCCCTCAATGACGGCAGCTTGTCACTTGCCAAAACTGCAGCCAGTGTCTTCTGAAGTGTGTGATAAATCAGGAAACTGCCTGCTCCAAACAGCAGGAAACCTGTTACCATAATTCCAAATATGTAGACATCTTTAACATCCTCGATAAAAGGATTGGCAGGCATACGTATCCAAGTCTCGCAGGAGTTGATGGTATACCTGGCTGCAGATTACCACAGGGGCAGGTAGGCTCCCCTTTGCCCAGTTTCTTCATTGAAAAAATTTGCTCAATTGCGTTGAGGGACCAGCCAATCAAATCCATGATTTGGGGATTTGGATTGGATACAAAGAGAGGCTCTGATAGTTCAGAAAGAGACAGACCAAGAGCAAGCAGGGCAGATAGGGAGGAGGAAGCTACAAGAAAAGCATCCGCCATCTTTAGGAGCAGGAAGGGAAAAAAATCAATGTTCATGCATGAAACCATTTTTGATTTGGGGTAGTTGTTCTGTCTGTTGGTATCAAATCAAAAACAGCATATGGAAACAGATATCTAATATACTAATAAAAAGCCATAACCAGAGAGCTGATGTATCTAACATCTCCATGTCTGCCACTTACCTCTGAACTCATGCTCTTGTGCAGTGATTATTGTATTGTGCTTGTAGCCTGATTAATTAGAATAAACAAACAAGTAAATATATAAATGAATGAGATTTTGATAATTGTTTTACAGCGTTCCACCATGAAAATACAAAAAACAATCCACAAGGGCATCAGGGAAGAGTTCATTTTAAAATGCATTGTTCTTTCATCCACTAGCTGTCTGTGGGCAACAGCTAATGTTAGCATCAACCACATACAGCTGACATTACCATGAATTTCTGTTAGCTAGTTCATGCTAAAGTGTTAATCATGCCCACTGCTTCCAGCTGACAGCAGAGCTGGAAAGTGGCTAAATGCTAACATTACCTGGGGTCTGATGGTGGCTAATTAATTATCAAATCCTGTTTAATCTGTCATTTGTCTTTTCTTTTGTGGGTGGATGTGGAAACAGAAGACTTTTCCCACTCCCTCAGTCTGTCACGGGTCATGCTGACATTTCTCTCCACTTTCTGAAGGTGAATCCACTCCTTAGCTTTTCTTTTCTTAAAGCTTCAGTTTGTGGTATTCTAATCATCAGTTGATTTGAACACTGAAACAGGAGAAACTAGCACAGCAAACATAACCTGTTCAAGATTAGCATCTTGATTTGGATCATGTTAGCACTGCTCCGGGCATGGCTGTAGACTCCTCTTCTTATCATGGTATCATCAGAGACTGAGCAGAGCATCTTTCCTCTTTTTGAGAAATATCACCATCTGTGAGAAACTCCCAAGTGGCTAAATCCAGCACTTCCATGTAATGGCTGTGGACCGTCACCTAATATTGTTTTCCGCTGTGGATTACACACAGATTTTCACACAGGACAAATCCTGAACTGAGAAATCCAAACACCCAGGCAGTTTCTTTCATCACCAAAAGACATTTTCTGCTCTGATACTGGAGCTGAACACTCAGTAAGCCTTCACGGCACTGTGTGGATGTGTTTGGGCAGATGTGTGGCTTCTCTGTTCTCTGCACAGTCACGCTCTGAATGCCCTCCTCTGGTGCTGCAGATTGTGTGACCCTGGGTGTGACACAGGATTTCAGGTTTGTGAAAATGGCTTTACGTCTTGCCTTCCTTTATTTTAACATTTCCAAAGTGTGCATATTTTTCTGAATATATGTGGTGCTCTGGAGGTTTGAACACTTTCAGTGCCTGAGATGCATCAGTGGGTGTTTGAACAAGGGAATAAACTCGATTGTCTTCAGTCATGCATTCACTGTGTTGCTAAATATGACTCATGGGATGCAGTTATTTTCTTGACCTTTTGAAAAATCTACACATTCACATGTTGTGACTCCCAGCACAACATATTAGTGCAGACACTGTTGAGAGAAACTTGTGACTCCTGCCTGTGTTACATCTTACCCCGTCTGTTACTGCAAGGGTCAGGACTTGAGAGGAAGGTCAGGGCCTGGGAGGAAGGTCATGGGATGTTAGGGATAGAAATAAGAAAAAAACACATATTTATCACTAATCATCACTTTTCTTTCGCTACAGGCTGAACATGGTTTTTGAGTGTGTTATCATATGTGTGTGTGTGTGTGTGTGTGTGTGTGTGTGTGTGTGTGTGTGTGTGTGTGTGTGTGTGTGTGTGTGTGTGTGTGTGTGTGTGTGTGTGCGCGTGTGTGCGTGTGTGCGTGCGTGCGTGGCCCTATGTTTGTAGCCCTGTGGATGTAGTTCTGTCTGTGTGTAGCCCTGTGTGTGTGTGTGTGTGTGTGTGTGTGTGTGTGTGTGTGTGTGTGTGTGTGTGTGTGTGTGTGTGTGTGTGTGTGTGTGTGTGTGTGTGTGTGTGTGTGTGTTTGGGTAGCCCAGTGTGTGTTACATCAGACAAAGCTGTATTCTCTCCCCTACTCTCTCTTCGGCCTTTGATCCAGAGAATTGATCGTCTCTTTTATACAGCGTCGGGATGGATGGCAGGGTTTGCAGGCAGCGTGTGCTGGAGTTTCATTCAGCCGTCAAGCCAACTAAACATGCTTTAATAGCCTCTGTTACTACAACCATTAATCACTCAGGCTGGTACAGTGCAGGGCTTGCTGGTTTCCATGACAGCCAGAACCTAGCTGGGTGGTGCACCTTGGTTTTCAATGTTGTTGTAAGCATGGTTGTGTTTATCTTTGGTTGTCTATTACTTAGCTGACTGAGTCTGAAATGAAACCTCTGTGTTTTAAAGGGCAAGGATTATGTTAACTGGTGCGGCTCAGCTCCCCACATGGATTGTTGTGTTGGCTATCATTTGAGCTCTGTCTGTGGAACAAACTTCATCCCTTTCTCTTTCCTTTACCAGGCCAGCCAGCTGGGAGTCTACCGAGCATTCGTGGACAACTATGAGCTGGCTGTGGAGACAGCAGAGAAGTGCTGCCAGGCTAACTCGCAGTTTGCTGAAATCTCTGAGGTAAGAGGTGGGAGGAGGGGAGAAGTGAGTGAAAACCAAGGGCAGGGGTAGGTATGCGTGTGTTTCTGTTTCAGCTAAAAGCTACAGCGTGTCAGCGTTAGTAGAAGCTGAAAACAGACTCTAAAGATCATGTCCGGATCCTGGTTCAGAGCTGGTTCAGTATGTGTTGGAGCTATGATCTCTGTGAGTTATGGCAGGCTTGGGGCTTAACGGCTTACATGTAACGTCGTTACATAATTAGGGTACAAAGAACAACGTAACTGTAATCTGTCACAGTACAGAAAAAAAAATTGGGGGGATAAAAACTAGGATTACTTAAAAGGATTACACTACTATGGAACAGGATATACCATACTGTAGCAGACAAATGCACGGTGAGCACACATGCAACATTTTAAGTTTGTTAAGCTTTGGGAAAGCATATTTTCTGTCAACATTGTAAATAATACTGTTTTATAGACAAATACTTGGATAATTTGGAATCAGTAGGTGTAGCCCTAACTTGCTTTATAGTTTTAATTTCATTCTTTTTTCTTTATTTGAAATTTGGTATATGGACACTTAATTTGTTAAAAGTGTGTGTTAAAAGTGTTGTTAAAAGGAGATTTTATCATATGTTTGTCTAAAAAAATACACAGAGCAGATGACACATCTTTAATACTTTCTTGTCTTTATGTGCAAATTTGGTATGGAAGTTATTCAGAAGTGACTAAAAGTAATCAGGTACATAAATTAATATTGTGATACTTAAAGTAAGTTACTGGTTACAATTTTAAACAGGTAACTTGTAGTTGTACTGGATTCCATTTTTAAAGTTACACTCTTAACCCTGGTTATGGGATCATTTTACCAGCGTGTAAAATCAGTCAGTCTAACACTTAACCCCCACATACCAACATATTATCCAATTGGCTTTCACAAATTGGTCTCTTTTCACTGCTGTGTCTGATTTGGATCAGAGGGAGTACATGCCATGTTTGATGTTAGTACTGGAAACCTCACTGTTGTAAATTCTGTGAGAACAGACAGTGCTGGGGGAGAGGAGTGCTACTTTGTTACTATCTTTTACTTTGTCTTTAAACTGTCGTCTTATCCCTGTGTCATCTTCACATGCTGATCTTTTTTACACCACTATAATAAAACCAACAGTGTCCGTGCTGCTTTCTCTGGACTCTATGTTAGTGAGAGACAGCTCTACCTGCTCACACAGAAAAGTGACTTTCAGCAGACTGTCAAATGATGTGTAATCAGGGCAAAGAGCCATTTCTAGAGCTTCCCATTCTGCAGCTGCATTTCAGATTTGTTCTCCGTGCACTTTACATGCATAACACTCTCCCATTATTCACCCACACAGCTTTCATCATTTGACTACAGCTAAATCTGAATATACTGTATCTCTGAATGTTTCTGGGCAAATGCAGCTGCAGGCGCTTTTGTGTCTGCATGGATTTGCCGTGAATTATGAATGTGTGTTCAATACTGAACACAGCAGACAGGAAGGACTCCAGGATGGTTGGTGATATTTTCTTTAGCTTGGTATCTTTTCTGTTGCAGACCCTTCAACTTTTCAGAGACAGAGGATAAGACTAGACACTAATGATTCAGTTTTTCATCCTTTCTTCTTTTATCTTACATGTACCATAAAGGATGACCACGTAACGGCCCTCTCCATGTTTCAGATGACCAGTGTTTTGGAGCTGAATATGTTTTCCTGACTTGTTGTCTTGACTTGTTGTCTGAAGGTTAGCAGGTTGTTCACTGGATCCAGCAGACTGATGGCTTTTCTTTCAAACATCTGCCAGAGTCTATCAATCATTGGTCTATGTTTCATGAGATCTCCCTGTTAGAGTTGAGGCTGGTGTCTCCGTGCAGGGTGGGAAATTCATCATCCAGGGTTGTTAATGGTCCAAGTAATAAAGTATGACTCTCTGCCATCTGAGCAGGCTGGTGGGGGAAAGCTGCTGAGGTAGGCATAATCAATTTGGAAGTGGATGACCTCAGTGCTGGAGCTAGGATAGTAACCTTGCTGTGTTTGATAGGATTTACAGGTGTGAAGGGGTCTGAAAGGCCTCCTGATTTTGAAGGGCTATCACTTATTTGTGTCCTAACAGAACCTGAAGGTGAGGAGCCCCAAGGACTCAAAGGACCAGACAGCCAAGAACTCCCTAGAGGGTCAGTCATCTGCTGTTTTTTCCTTATTTGTATGAAATGAATGTGAGGAGTGGACTGTGACGTTTAATAAACCTTTGTGTGTGGCTCCTTTTGCAGCTTTGCTTTATAAACCAGTGGACAGAGTGACTCGCAGCACGCTGGTTCTCCATGTAAGTCAAAGCATTCATCATAAAGCTCATGTAAGGGGTTTGAATTAGCTGGTGAAACATGCTAACATTTGTGTTCAGTTTTTGAATGCCTATAAACGTTGAATGAGAAGCACCCAAATTTTTTTCGATTTTCTGTGAGAATATTACTCACACAATGACAGAAACACTTTATCAAGTGATAAGAACTGCTGATTCATCTACAGGGGGCGCAAAAATTGACACAAACGCAAGGTTTCTGACAGGAGCTTTAATGTTGTCACATGGAGATCACGTTATCTCATACCCTGGTTACAGCTTGTTTACGTCTGCTCTGTTGATCTTGCTGGCTCTGTTAGCGCTACATACTTATGCATCAATGTGTCTGTGTTTGTAACATGTGATTAAAATCTTAGCTTACAGTTTATTTTTGTTGTTTATTGGACTTGTCGTATTGGTCAGCACTTAAAGATCTGTAGCTATCTCTGTCAAACATCTGTCTGTACCTTACTGTCACATTTTAATTCATATTTCTTCATCCGTCGTTGTACCCCAGGACTTACTCAAACACACGCCCACCAGCCACCTGGACCACGCCCTCCTGCAGGATGCCTTGCGGATCTCCCAGAACTTCCTGTCCAGCATCAACGAGGAGTCAACACCCAGACGGCAATCCATGACGGTTAAGAAGGGAGAGGTGAGTGTCTCAAGATGTATTTATACCATGATTACGGGAGTGAACGGGTATAAAACAAAGACAGGTAAAGAGAACTGATCACAACGTGGACAGAAATTCTCTTTTTTACATTGCCTTTGTGGTTCATAACATATCAGTCTTATTCAAATGAAAAACACCCCATGTATTGCAACTGTAAGAGCCATAAAATGGATTCACTAAGCTCTCTCCTGAATCATGACTGTCATCCTTCCTCTGTTTATCATTTCTTTCATTTAGGCATCAGTATTCACTCATAACAGCTAACAGGAAGTAGATCTCACTCTTTGTTTTGTGGTTTAACTCTTGCACCTCTAATCTACAGCATGATGATGTCATGACCCCACCCTTTCTCCATGCTTTTGAAGTCACTGCCAAATGAGTGTAAGTGGGCGTCAGTGTGCAGCCTAAAGCAGAGCCTCATGCCCATATATGGTCATACCAGGGTTGTCTGTCTGAGGGTGATCCTCTATTTGTTCTGTGTGTCTCTTGTGGCTTCCCATCCCTCCTTCTCCCATGACGCAAACACACACACACATATTCACACACCACCCCCCACTGGCTCCCCCTCCCCTGGAGATGACTCGATGCACATGAATGGCTACTTCTTGATTGATAGCTTGTGTGACAATGCTGTACATAATGCCCTGTAATGAGCCATGGGTCCACTCTGGCAGATTCCTCCTTAATTATTCATAAACGGGGGGGGGGGGGGGGGGGGGTCCAGCTCCTCCCACTGCTCACAGGGGGGTCAATACCGCACCCTCTCTGCACACACACAAACACAGACACAGACACAGACACACTCACTCACACACACCACACACACACACACACACACACACACACACACACACACACACACACACACACACACACACACACACACACACACACACACACACACACACACACACACACACATACATCCCAGCAGGCCTCAGCTTCGTCCCAGTTAGTCCAGACCTCCACACCAGTCATCAAATATTAATGGTGGATGGATCAAAGTAACTCATGGAAATCGATGGGCTCATTATTGTGAAAGGTCCGAAGCTTTGTCAGAGGACTCAACAGCACACAAACAAACTAATGAAACCTACAGTTGAGACGTATAGTAGAGTCTGTGCTGCTGGCTGTTAGCCTCATTGTCATGAAATCATGTGTAATGGTAACTTCAGATATCTACACTTCTTCTGTTATTGTTATTGATACTGATACCACTACTGATATTTATGATGATCCTGTTAAGCATACCTCCATAGGCACTACTTTTAGACCACTCAGGACGAGTAAGATATTATGGTGAATATATCAGACATAACCAGGGACTTTGGCAAATTAGAAACTGCATGTTACCATAGGACATTATAAGATGTGATACCAAACAAAACAATTAGATGTGATACTATACATTATGACAGTGGCATGTACAGATGTTTTGAAAAAAGGAAACGAAAAAAAGGCACGTAGAGCTAAGCTTTTAAAATCAATTAATCATACAATAAATGAAATAAACTCAATAATTTTTCTGGCCTCAATATATCTCCATGCACATGCATGTTTGTTTTTTGTAGTTTGGGATGAGGCTGATGAAGCCTGATGGATGAGACGTGAAATGTCTTCACAGACTCTGAACAGTCCAATTGCCTCGGTTTGGAGCGTTCAGAATAACTCTGACCTGGATGATGAGAATTTATATGGACACAGGAAGTGTAGTTTGCTCGGAAAAGAAATACTGACCTTTAATTCAATATTTTATTTAAGTGCAATTTTTGACTGAGAGTCCATTTTATTTTTATTGTTATCATTATTTTTTGGGGATATGTGAAATGTTTTGACTTTCCAATTAAATTAGTAAAAAATGACAATGAGAAATAAAGTTTATAGCATTTTAAAGGGTATAGTGCATCATTATGATATCTTATTTTTATACTAGAGAAGTTGCATTTCCTTGCAGCAAATGCATTGAAATGCTGAAGCTGAAGAAGAAAAATGAAACCAAATGCTATAAGCAATAAAACAGAGCTGAAATGTGAAATGTGGAATGGAGAAAAGAAGTAGCAGAAATAGTAAAACAGTAAAGAGGTTGAAGTACCAGTGGAAGTTTAAGAAGTATAAGCTGTGGGTAAAGTTGTATGAATAATGGAGCATGTAGAGTAAGTCAAAAAAGGAGGTATGGTATGAAAAGTATCAGTAAATGAGTACTTGTAAAAGTCCTTGTGTTTGTGAGTGACAGAAAGGGTACACACGTGTGTATTTTTCCCTGAATGTTTTGATTAGTTAGTATAAACAGCTGTGTGAGATGAAAGGTTTCCATGGTAACCTGCCTGTTAAGCTGTGGAGAGCTGCACCTGTTTAATAACATCTATCTGAGACGGGATGAACAAGCAAAACGTAGAGTCTGAATCTCCAGAAGCTGTGGGGCAACCGTGAGGGCTTTCAGAAAAAGGATAACATTGTGTGAATCTGGAGACTCTGATAAACACAACGATGTGTTTACAAGTTGTTAGAGCCAGAAATGAGCATGGGACGGTGAACTACAAATGTAGTCAGGTTATGTGACAAAGCAGGTCGAAATTAACATTGCTAAATTGTTATTTTTTTTGCTAAAATACTCCCTTTGTTAGAAGCAGGAGAAATCAGGGCACATTTTAATGTAATTTTAATTTTTCTACAGTGAAGGTTCTGGAAGTGACAACGATTTGTTTGATAAAGTTGAAACGTCTCAGCAGTAGCAGCCATCCTCCACTCTAACTGAAGAAGTTGGGCACTCTAGGAGCTGACATCTAAAAGTTAGCTAAAAGTTCTATCATACATAAAAAGCTGAAAGATTTGCGAACATTTTAAAGTAAAAATGAAGTCTGTAATAGAAGTTTGCTGAAGTTATAACATCCCAAAGTTGAGGAAAATTTAGGAGGGAGAGGAGCAGATCCCTATTCATTTCAAATAGGATTTTTTTTTTCTAGAAAAAGCTGAATAATTTAAAAAGTTAAAGGGCTAGAGATAACATCAAACACCATTCAACAATCAAAAAATCACTAAACCCAAACAACAGTAGTGAGCTAAAGATAGAAATACCTTTACAGTTGGAGCCGGCGAGTGTTGCAGCTAAATCTCCTGAGGACAGCGTCCTCCCACTCCAATGTACATCTGCGGGTCAAGTTCTTTTTCAAAGGCAAGCTCAACAACCTGGGCCTTTCTATTGTGGAGCATCGCACGTCTTTGATCGGAAAATATTTATATATCTAAATATTATAATATCTTTTGCTACAATACTACTAAAACTCGTCACACTACTACTACTTTCAAAGCAATAAGTAGGGCTTCGTGTATTATAGCAAACTGACCCTTGAGTGTTCGCTGGTCTGGCCTCCG
The DNA here is from genome assembly GCF_033239565.1 of Halichoeres trimaculatus. Lineage (NCBI taxonomy): Eukaryota > Metazoa > Chordata > Actinopteri > Labriformes > Labridae > Halichoeres > Halichoeres trimaculatus. The sequence continues at coordinate 31,748,512 of NW_027437194.1, read as the reverse complement.
CCATGTTGGTCAGCTACGCAGCTTCTATGGTCGTTTCCATGACGATGCACGTCCATCTTCTTTCAGGCATGGAACCAGGGGTGGTGTATGAAGGGAGAGGGGGGTCTAAATTTGTTTATCAACAACCTTTCCACTCGTTTTCTCCCAGACGGCTGACTACACCTTTAATGCATGTTTTGGCTCGAGACAGGACAATTTAGCACATGTATTGGTTATGAAGGTTGTATGTACCTCTCCTCTTCACACCTCTGCTAAATGTTGTGATTAGATATGACATTACACATTTAAATACAAAGGGATGTTGATAGAATATTACCTGTAATAGGATGAGTTACAGAGCAATAGTACATGATATGTTATGATATCTTACTATACATTGCTCTATCACACACTACAGTACGATTTCATGTCATATGAAACTGTGTGATATTTAATGTTCAGATGAATTACAATGAGATTCCACATCCTTACTGATCCGTGAACTGGTTTAATGTGAATGACCAGTAGACAATAACAACAAACAACAACAGAGTGACTCTGAGAGGAAGTGTCATCAAAGCTAGCAGAATATCCATGACCAGTGCTTCTCCAGCAGTTAGGTGTAATTATTATACTTAGACCCCATTTACACGACAGCGTTTTATCTGAAAACGCTAAAACGCAGTGGAAAAAAATCTGCATTTACACGAAAACGCTAATGGACTGAAAACGCTGTATTAAGCATGCCAGGCCTGTAGGTGGTGCTATAACTGTCTGTTCCAGCCGCTTTTGGAGATCTCCACCGAAGTAGAGATGAGCCGATCATCTGGTGTATTGAGGAATACTAAGTACAAAAGTGGAGCAACAGATGCAGATTTTGATGAAAGACAGTCAGCAGATACAGCAGATTGAGCAGCACAAGCACAACACGGTAGTTCCCGATGATCGTAACAACAGTACTGTTGGACTGTTGGATGCGGGCGCGCGCGAGGCGGTGTGACATCAGTGTTTCCACTGAAAATGCCGGCCTACTGTTAATACGGCAACGGTGCTGGCAACATTTCAGAAAAATCCCACTCTAGAGGCTGTTTTCAAAAGTTTGTGTTTTAGGTCGGCTGTAACGCTGTTTGTGTGTGAACGCAAGGCTGAAACATAACAAAACTTTTGCGTTTCACCCTAAAACTGTTGTCGTGTAAACGGCCCCTTATACTATGTTATTTTATACTATGTTATTTTTTTCCACCTGAGAATACTTTGCATAGACCAATACTCAAGTCAGATATTGGGATTAGAATAGAATAGAATAGAATAGAATAGAATAGAATAGAATAGAAAATACTTTATTTATCCCCGAGGGGAAATTCAGGAGTCACCGCAGCATTTAAGAAAACAAAAGTAAGAAAGAGTATAGAAAGTGCAAAAAAAGTCCATAAGAAATTAGATGACGACATCCCGTCCACCACTCGTCCACCACTCTCCAGCCCAGCCAGTCTCCACCTCCACAGGGTCCAGGACTGAGCCTCCCCAGCAGTCTGTTCAGTCTCTGTCTCCTGGATCCTGTCTACTCACAGCAGGCGAAGCTCCTCCAATGTGGCGCCGGCGTCCGATGTCAGCTCCGTCAGCCACGTCCGTGAACAGCACGATGCCGCTGGGTTAGCACAGCTAGCTCGTCCATCCCCCGGGGCTAGATCCCACGTTCCCAACAACGATGGATGGAAGGACAGGTCCACGTTGTCATCTCCCAGCTCACATCCGAGAACCAGCACGTCATCCTCACCTCCTCCTCCTCAGCTCGAGGGAAATCATCAAGCCCTACACTAGTTAGCATTGACATGCTACAGGCTGCTAACAGCTAATTTTGCATGTAAGCAATGCAGCCATGGTTACATGTAGGATCACCAGACAAACACAGGAGAAAAGTAGTAAAATAATATCGCCGTAGCCACAAAAAGTTTGGTGTCCGTGACCGACAATGAACCATACAAAGTGATGATCCACTCCAAATACAAAGATTACGGAAAAGAGACAAAAAAATTACAAGAATCGGACAAAGACGAGAGAGCTGCTGCAACAGGCAGCTACTTGGGTAGCGCCTAGCAAGTGTAGTAAAGAAACAACAGGATCAGAGTGTCTTGATTAGGAGCTTGACTTTTTCTCTGTGGTATAAAAAAAAAAAAAACAAGTTTGACAAAGACTGAGAAATAAGTGTTTTGATAATAACTGATTATTTCAAACCTGAAACACAGGTTTCACAACAATCATGATTAATTTACACCTATACCAAACACAAAATTAACGTAAAACCAAACAATGAGCAGAGAAAAGACAAGAGTGATTCCTTATGTTTTATTCCTTTTCTGCAGAGAACCAAGGAAACTATGAAGTGTTAGTATATTGACGCTAAGCTCTATGCAGTAGTGAGTAATCTGTGTTTTTCAGTGTAGGAATGTAGGAGCAGAGCAGCACAAGTGGCCCCCAGTGGCCCTCACCCAACCGTATGAGGGGAGGGAACAAACAGAAGCTGCTTAATTAAAATGCAAATGATGGCACTGCCTAAATCTCAGTTCACCTCTTGCTCTGCTTTGTTTGCCTGTGGGAAAGATGTGCTCTTTGTGTGTACATGTGTGTGCATGTGTGTATTTAAAGTAGAAATGCACACATTGATTTATGTGCCTAGCTTGTCTTCTTCTCTATCATCAAATGAAAGCGTCCCTGTACAGTCAGAGATCTACAGGAAGTTCAGGCACCAGCACAGAGAAGCCCCTTGATATGAATTAGGGCTGTCATTTTAACGCGTTAATTAGATTAATTAATTACAACGCAAATTAACGCGTCATAAAAATTAACGCAGATTGATCTGGATCCCAAACCCGCGAGGCGTTCAAAGACGCTCTTATTTTCCAATGTCTAGCATTTCCAAACCGTTTGTCCTACATGGAAAGAAGTGGTATTCTCTTCAGATTTTCAAATTTCGGATGGTCCCTGAATGTATCACACCTAGCAACATGCTTTGAACCGAGGGGAAGAGAGAGCGCTGTTAAGGGGACTACCGTCCACATCGCGTTTATTCACTCGTTCTTTTTGAAAATCTACAGAAAATCAACCGTTTGCTCTAGCTTAATTCTGTAAAAAAAAAAACAGGTAATTTTAAACTCTTTACTGCATCAAACAAGCCCTGAATGATCAAAAAAGGTCTTGTATTTAAATCTAAAGAATTCTTTGAAAATTTCCTTCCATCTTCCTGGTGTCATGTTTCAGCTTGGGGCTGCTCTGCACCAATGAGCAACAGTTTGTGTGTTCAGAGCATGTAAAACTGAGAATACTTCACTTTTCTTTGATCCAAGACTTGAATTAAGTGTTTTGTACATAGTTCCTCCCAGTTTTTAGCCTTTAGCCCTGGTTCTCCTGACCTCATAGAAATATAGAATTTCATATTGCAGTGAAAATTGAGTCCACATCGAGTAAAAAATGTGAACAGAAGCAAAAAACATCCTAAAAATCAAATCAGCTTATCTTAGGTGCAGGACTGTGTAGATTTTGTAAAGATAGAACCATAACACTTTTTTCATTTGTTCCTTATGCTTCACAGTACCTAAAAATGTGTTGTATATATTCCCACCTTATTTTTAAATGTTTTTTAATGTCTTTTAATGTAATTTTAATGTCCTGGAATTCAAACTCTTTATTTTGGGACCTTAAGCAGATATGAGATTAAAATGCGATTAATTAGATTAATTAATTACAAATCCTGTAACTAATTAGATTAATTTTTTTAATCGCCTGACAGCACTAATATAAATATATAAATATAAATAAAATATAATAATATAGACCTTTGGTAAATTCATGCCATTACCTGGGTACGTGCTCTCTGCATCTTCTCTGCATATTTAATATGCGCAGTAACCGTGCTCTGCTTCATGCTGTTTTCCATCCACGCTGCTGCTGGCTGATGTTTTGGTCAGCTGTTATGAGAAACAGAGAAGTCAAATTCCTCCTCCTGGCAGTGCAGTATTAAGAAAATGTCATCTGATGCGCCGAGACAGGCGGTTTGTTAGGGATGTTGTTTCCTCAGTAGCAGAGAAAAAGCAGCAGCACACGCATTTTTTCAGAATCATCAGATTGCTGATGTAAGCATTAACTGGAAGATGAGTCTGTGTCGTTGTTGAGAACAATGAGCATTAATTATTAGTACCTCCAGGCATTTTTTGGTTTGAATAAACACTTGGTTGGAAATATTAAAACTCATTATAACAGTATTGTTTGGGCCATACTTATCATAGATATATCCTGATCTTCCGGAATGAAAATCTGTGAACTCATCATTTTGATTCACAGAGTCTGAATCTTTGGTTCAGGGCTTTTAAAGAGTCACTCTGAATGTGTGTTTTGCCCTGTCACATGACCCCCTTTCTTTGACGCACTGTTCAATTCCTGTAAATCCTTTACATCGTTGTTATCCCTCTCTTCATGTGATCCCTTTATCATGAGATCAGTGGAGTAGGGGATTATTACTAAGGCATGGAGGGCAGTGTAGTTTATGTGAGGTCATTTCCTGTCATGTTCACAGATGCCATACTAGTACACAGCTTCCAAGGCAAACACTGCAGCTCACCCTTAGTTTTAGTCTGCATGCATCATTGGTTTGTGAAAATGTCATCCGTATTGCCAGCCAACGTAATCTTCTGTTGTGCTTTTTGTTCGGTCCAACCAGGAAACCAGGGGGTATTCCACGAAGCTGGCTTAGCTCAAAGCCTGGCTTATTTCGGTTAGTCTAGCTAACTTTAGTGAGAGTTGGGTTCCACAAACTAGGCTTAGAGCTAGCATGGCTTGGTAACCATGGTAAATTAGCCAGCGCATCAAGCCTGGTCCTGGGCAGGCTAACGGTCAGGCTTACCTTAGCTGCGTCTCAGAGAGGGTCCGACAGGCTTCTGAACTACGCCTTGTGAACTGCAGGTGCCACATTAAATTAATCTAGAACTTTAATATAGTGCTGCACGATTTGGGGAAAAGGTGCGATTGGCGATTAGGTGGACAATATTGTGATTGCGACTGTGCTTGCAATTTAATAAAAAAAGTTGTGTCATGAGTCTACAGACTTGCTTGGTAGAAAAATCAAGAAAAAAGCAGAGATGGATTACTGAGGATTTTAATTGTGTAATAATTCTCAAAATATCCAAACTTACTGTATACAAACAATAATGTACAGCAAAACAGTACTGTTTTGTTTGTATTCAAAATAGCACATTTATGCCACTTTTGCTTTGCATGTTTTGAAAATTACATCTTTTTGCTGTGTCATGCAACCGGTAACCAAAATAACACCAAATAACAGAGTTAGAGTTTCTTTTCGCCCTGAGCGCCTCACTTACTTCTTTGTGCTCCATCTTGTCTGATTAAACTGCCATACCAGGGGGGGCAGGTAGTCACATGACCAGTTGAAACAGTGACTGATTAGTCATCTCACGCTTGCTCTCTTACTCAGTCAGACACACACACACACACACACACACACACACACACACACACACACACACACACTCACACACAGAGACACACACACATCACTCACACAAACACGCTCATTTTTTTTACACTTTTTTAAAATAATGCACAATCTCTTTTGCGATAACGTAGTTGCACGTGCTGACATTGCGATTGCGATAATCATGCAGCACTGCTTTAATAGATGTTATCCTTATTCGGAAACATAAATTGAGACCTTTAAGTAACTTTTCTGACACCTGCTTAAAACCTAAAAGGTCAGAAGGATCATGAGGTCCCGCTTCCACGGTCCGTATTCATACTGAAAATCAAGATCAAGCGAGCTTTTGTCCTTCAGCTCCACGGGAGGTTTCCGTCCTCCCTCAGCTTGCATTGGGACACCTGCGTGATCCTTTGACAGGTGAACCGCCCCAGTTATACTAGACTGGAATAACCGTGAGTCAAGACATGTCAGATACTAGACTGTCTGTCCCTGACAGGAAAGTCAGTGGCTGAGTAGTTAGAGTGCAGGACTCAGACTCTCAGTAATCCATGTTTTACTTTTGGCGTGGGTTCGATCCCACCAGTGGTAACTATTTGAAAATAACAGATTTTCCTTCTTCTGTCACCCTCAAAGTACAGTCAACATATAAGAGAATAAAGGCACAAATTGTCTTATGATATAAAAGGTGACAACAGCCACAATTTTCCATAGAAATACCTTCCTTTACCGGCGGTCCGTTCTGATCATGATGATAATGTAAAGGTGATTCCACATGGTGAGATAACTTTGTGTCTTCCCCTTATTCAAATATAGGGCACTGTATCACTGACACATCTCATCTGACAGCTGAATCATCTCTAATTAAAAAAAATGACATCTCATCTACATGTCTTTTTCTGCTGTTTTAGTCAGTGTTTGATGAAACATCACCCCATGAAGTATATAGGCCTATATATATGAACAGCTTTAATTTAATCAAGACCAATCTCCTCTGGGCCACAGCAGTGTGAGGAGCTTCAGAGTGAGAAGAAAAAAGGTCATCAAACTCAGCATAACAGTCAGTGTTGATTTAAAACATAAGCATGATATTCTTGAACCAGCAGCGTCTCTGGTTTTAGTTATTGCCACCGTGTTACCCTTTTATGTGATTTTCACTTTGTAGTCATCATACGACTCCATGAGGAGTTTTTTTTTTCCGCTGGGGGAAACATCTCCGCTCTCGGTTTTGACATGATTTGGTCATTTCAACAATTGACACGTCGGGGCTTTTTACATAACGCGGACGCGCGCTTAGCCGCAGCTTGGATCAGCCTGGTTTGAATAAGCGTCTCTGAAAATCAGCTGAGCCTCGTTAGTGGAACGAGTTGCAGCTAAGATTAAAGTGGCAGCTTATTCAAGCCACGCTTACCGGTGATAGCCCGGCCTATTTTAGCCAGCTTTGTGGAATAACCCCCAGGTCAAGTCTAGTTGTCCTCTGATTTGACTTGATTATCATAACAGGTTTCAGCTAATTGGATGAAAATGTTGCTTCAGAAGATAGGATTTCAAATTCAGGACTGCAGTTTGATCCCAGCCCATACATCTGATCTGGTGAATTTAATTTTCCAAATATGAATTAAAAGTCCACATCAGACTTTCTGAAGGCTGTACTGACCCATGTGGGTTCAAAGGTATCCTGAACAACCTCACCCAGCATCCTTTCTGGGTGTGGTTGGCCATAATGGAGACCACAACCTGCTGTGGTTCAGTGTGGTACCAAAGTGCCACCATGACATCACTGCTGCACAGGGTGTAGGGAATCGATGTAGTCAGATCTGACTGATGGGGCGCAGCTCCTCTGTCAAGGTTTCACAGAGCACTGAGGAAAGGAAAAAAAACAGAGATGTTTCAGGAATGGAGAATCTGATGTCTGACCCAAGTAGGGATGCATCGAATATTCAGTAGTCGAATACATTTGGCCAAATGTTGCAAAAAAAAGCCACATTCGAAGATGGGATGCGATTGGCTCCAAACGAGTGTGACATACTGGTGCTGCTGCCAGACTTTGAAAGGTTGGCTGGAATTGGACTTTTTTTAGAAAGCTGTGCTTCAAGTGTTGCCAAGTTGTAGTGCTCACTCTGAAATGTTAAACTCTGAGGTGAACTTGGATAAGTTCGGGACATGCACTGAAGCTCTGTGAAAAGAGGGATTGCAAAGACATGAGATGAGAGAGGAAGAGGAGAGAACACAAAGAGGATTTATATAGAACACGTGTTCATAGAAGCTGTTGTACAGAACGGGGAGGGGGGGGACAAGTATTCAGGAGGTGCCCTTCCTGCTGTGCCTGCCTTTTAAAGGTAAAGACAGAATCTGGTCATGTTCTCTGGTTTTTACATTTTTTGTTCCACCTGGCTCATGAAGTCCAGCCTCTGAGGCTGTTTCCTGCTGAGCTGTGCTTTGATTTCTGTGGCTCCTCTTTCATTCCAAGTCTATTTTTATGAATCTGGTTTGTTCTTGTTTGTAAAATGACATCAGCACCCCCCTCTGGTAAAGGTCAGTATTACAAAGCTCATTACATAGTCTGACATCAGTGATATGTGGTGGAGCTCCTGATCACACTCCTGGCTCTGGCATTACGTCACTGATAGTTCTGAGAGCTGGAAAAAGGAGGAATCCTGCAGAATTTGATGAAGACTCTAGCAGGTTTAACTCGTGTCAGTAAACTCTTCTTTAACAGCTGTCTCTGTCTTACTCAGAGCATGTGAGCAGCTTCTTCATGAAGACCAAATTAAGAGGACAGCTTTGAGTCTGCAGCCCTCCTGTAGTCTCTCTCTTTAGTTTTGTTTCGGGGTTGTGTTCCTGATTCCGTTCCTCTATAAGAGATTGGTTAAGGTTGACAAGGCGATTAACTTTGGGATATTACTGTCAAAGAAAGGATCTGCAAACTGTTTTTTATTTAATAAAGTGAGATGTGTTCCCTGAATCCTGAATACTACCCTGTATAAATAGTTTTCTTTTGTTTCCTGGTAAGGTATTTTGACATTTTGTGGTAAAGATCACTTTTAATGCCTGCTTACAAACTTGAAAGGGTAAATTTAACTCCCTCAGTGTTAAATTTAACACTGCTCTTGTGTTTATATGGGAACCTCTGAAAAGGTGTTAGATTAACACTTTTCAAAGTGTTAAAAGTTTAACACTATGACAGTGTCACCAAGTCAACTCTTACAATGTAAAATAACACCACAATGGTGTTAAATTAACACTAAATTGGTGCACATTGTTCTTACATTGGTACCACTATGATAATCACCCCAAAATAGATGGAAGTGATACTGAGAACATTTACTTTTTCTCTTCAATGATTCACATAAGAAATAAGAAGGGACCGACTCCATCTTCTAAATACTTCTGAAACACATGGTAGTTTATAAATGCAGTTCCCTCCTCACTCACGGTTCACTGCAAAGTTTAACTCCCTGGTAGTTAAATTTAACACTGCTCTAGTGTTTATATGGTAACCTCTGAAAAGGTGTTAAATTGACACTTTTCAAAGAGTAAAATCAACAATGCTCTGGTGTTTATTTTGGAACCTCCGGAAAAGGATTAAATTAACACTTTTCAAACAGAGTATTTAATTAAAAAATCTGAAAATTTAGCTTAGCTTGTTTTGAGTTGGATTTATACAAGATGGTGATTTGAAATGAATCAAATTACAAAGCACATGAGACTTAAACCAACCTTAAACCAAAATTATAAATGGCCGACTCGTAATTTTTATTGAAATTCCACTGAGAAGTTTTGCTTACTAACTTCTGGGTTAACAGTGCAGATCAAAGGACAGGTTATTGTAAAAACACATTATTATTGCAACCATGAGTGAGGAGTGTTTAAAGTAACACTGTGTGGTGTTATTTTTCATCAACACTGCAAAGTAACCTCCGCAGTAGACGAACTGACATTGACCCGTGGCCGTTTTCATCTTGTTGCTGCAGAACCGACAGCTCCTGAAGGACAGCTTCATGGTGGAGTTGGTTGAAGGAGCCAGGAAGCTTCGCCATGTCTTCCTCTTCACTGACCTGCTGCTGTGTGCCAAGCTGAAGAAACAGATTGGAGGGTAGGAGTCCTGACTGAAGCAGAGAAATGACACAGCTTGTCAGTCTATCTCAACTTCTCTAGGAACAGTCTGAAACACAGTTCATCATGTTTTAGTTGTTAATGAGCTTTGTATTATTTCTCTTTAGCCCTGCCTCCCTCACAGACTGGCCTCACATTGTGCTGTTCTTCTCCTCTTCTCATCTGGTTCTTCCCTGCAGAAAGAACCAGCAGTATGACAGTAAGTGGTACATACCTCTGACAGAGCTGACCTTCCAGAGCCCCGAGGAGACGGAGCCTCTCACTATCCCCCAGGTTCCTGATGAGGAGCTTGACGCCATGAAGGTCAAGATCTCACACCTGCGCAGTGAGCTCCAGAGAGAGAAGGTAACTTCAGAGCACTCTCAGTCAGGCGTAGGGACAAACGTTTTTCCTGGACTTTATCTGACCAACAGAAAGAAATAAAGCATTTTCATATTCCTGATTTCAGAGAGCCAACAAGGGTTCAAAGGTCATCGACCGACTCAGAAAGAAGCTGTCTGAACAGGAGTCTCTGCTCCTGTTGATGTCTCCAAGCATGCCGCTAAGAGTCTACAACAAGAACGGGAAGGTGATGATGGAAGCGTCTTCCTCTATTCTTATCATCACCCCTGCCCCATCATCATACTCATCTTCCTCATCTTCTCTCCTGTATCTGTACAAACCTCTTTTCTTCTATTCCCTCTCTTTGATTTTTAGCGACATTTTCAGACACAACATCCTCTTGATTGCCTCCTGCTTGATCCACCTCATGTTGTCTGGTGAAAGCTTGGAGCAGGTGCTGCCTGACTCTTCAGCTTTGACACACTGATTAGTGATGAAATAAAAGTCTGTTTGTGTCTTGTGTTCAGAGTTACAGTTTCCTGATTTCCTCTGACTATGAGCGTGCAGAGTGGAGGGAGATGATGAAGGAGCAGCAGAAGAAGTGTAAGTGTGTCAGAAATGTCACACATGAGATGATGTCTGGGTCGTGTTTCTGTGGAAAAGTAGGGCACAGTGAATGTTTTTGGTCTGTTGTGTAGGTGTAAAGACATCCCCACTGACCTCTGTGGAGCTTCAGACATTGACCAGCTCCTGTCTCAAGCTGCAGACTGTCCACCACATGCCGCTCAGCATCAACAAAGAGGGTGAGACACTCACTCCTGAGGTGAAGACTTATTTTTAACCCTCAGGCCGCATTCAGCTGAAGTGAGGATGAAGGGTAGAAACTCCACTCGTGTTAAACACGATGAGTTGTTATGATCGAAACCAATTTCAGACTGTACAGGATTCAGGCTGTTGTTCCAGCTCACGTTCTGCTCCAACTCAAACAGAGATGTGTGTGTTTTTCTGACCCCTCCTCTCTCTCACTCTCTCACTGACTGTTTTTCCAGAGGATGAGTCCCCCGGTCTCTGTGGGTTCCTGAATGTAATCGTCCACTCTGCCTCCGGCCTCAAACAGAGCTTGAGTGAGTCACTGGATCTGAGCCTCCACACAGACAACTGAGAGCACTGATGATTAGACATGATGAGACTGATGTGACCATGGAGCTGTGGGAAAGTCTGTTTTCTTAATTATCATCAGTGAAAGTGAAGTTTGGAGTTCCAACACTTTGAGCTCTGGTTTATTTGGATTAAAAGAGATCATCATACTTATTATTTGAGCTGCTGCTTTGGTTTATTTTTCCATTCAATTTCAATTTTCTTTATGGGAAAACATATATATGCAAACCTTCACAAAGCACTCTGACATTAATCTCACATGATTTTTTTAATCTCACATGTGTTTGTCCTCTCAAGATCTCTACTGCACATTGGAGGTGGACTCCTTTGGCTTCTTTTCAAATAAAGCCAAGACGAGAGTGTATCGATACACCACTGAACCCAAGTGGAACGAGGTAAGAGTCTGGGTTTAAGGGGCCTGGTCAAACCAACATGTCTTTGTAGCCTGTGGATCATGTGACTGTTTTCAGACCAAAGTTCCCCCTAGAATCACGTCACAAGTCTTCAAATAAAGCTGGAATATTAAAGTCCGTATTTTACCAGTGTGCCATCATCAGGACAAGATAAGAGGTCTGCTTCCCCGTTATCCGGCATGAGTACAGACCTGTGCAGTATTTAGGTGCAGCTCATGTTTCAGACCTTACAAACAGAAACAGCAAACAGTTTGCTCTCTAAAGCTCCAGGATCTACAGTTTGCTGATAATTTGACGAATGAGAAAGTCAGAGGCTTGCAGTCTGGATGATATAATAAACTAGAGATGGACAAAAAAAAACAACAACTCATGTTGAGCAAGTTCTCGCCACTATCCATCCATCCATCTATTTTCTATACCGCTCATCCTGTTCAGGGTCGCGGGTGGCTGTAGCCTATCCCAGCTGTCATTGGGCGAGAGGCGGGGTACACCCTGGACTGGTCGCCAGTCAATCGCAGGTTCTCGCCACTAGTTGCTGCTGTTGCTGCGGTTTAACACCACAGCAAATGTGCCCCAGGTCCTGTTCAGACAATGTGAATGAACCAGGGAGGGTTAACAGTTAAACTGTTTTATTTTGCACTTCAGTTGACTTTAAAAAATATTTAAACTCTGACAGTTGTTAGTTTTATTGTGCACTTTTAATATTATTTTATTTTAATATTTATCAAAAAATGTCTAAACTTAGAGAGAGATGTTTGTTTTATTTGGACTTAATGGCAGAGAGACTGTGCTCTCTTTGAACAAAACAGCCTGTCACTGTTAACTGAAATTTTAAGTTTCAAAAGTGCTAGTAGTATCGGTACTTGGTATTCGTGAGTACTCAAGAGGGACTTCTTGTACTGATATCGGTCTGTAAAAAAGTGGTATCGAACGTCCCTATAATAAACCCTTTGGTTAAATACAGTTTCCTGTTGAAACCCTTGAAAGTTGGATCAGGACAGAGGCGCAATGTTTTATACCCGTTTCAAATTTATCATTCCATATAACACTTACCATCATACAGTAAATGTTTACAGTATTTATCTAAAATGTTTGTTTTAATATAGATTATCCTTCCCTTGTGTCTCTTCCTGCAGTCAGTCATTTGTCCATCCTTTAGTGTTCCCAACCCCTGCAAAGGCACAGAAATGCAAATGTGCATGCGTTATGCTCATGCAAACAGCCATAACTCTCATAACACATCTGTATGCTGGAGCTAAGTAGTGCAGAAGAAGAAGGGCTTTGAGACACAATAAGTGGTTTATTTTTCCTCTGGAGCCCACAGACTCTGAGGATTTCTGTCCAGCTTCGTGGAAATAATATCAGCTAATGAGGGGTTGCTGGTGATGACACGCAGCTGTCCACATGCTAGGAGAACCAGCACAGTGTGGGGTTCAGGACGATGCGCAAACCATATGTGGACTTCTCCTGTGCTGCACATAATTACAGGGAATGTTGGTCAGCTGCGGAGGGATTTATGGGCAGAGGTGGCTGTGGATGGATGCTGATTTTCCTGGACCTACTATACCTCGTGTTTCTCTTTGCTTTAAGCTGCCCTGCTTCTTTTGCACGAAATTTTACAGAAGCTAATCTTCTAACTGTTTTTCCTGTTGTCCCTCAGGAGTTTGAGATCGAGCTGGAGGGCTCGCAGACCCTGAGGCTGCTCTGCTACGAGAAGTGTTACAACAAGACCAAGCAGAACAAAGAGGATGGAGAGAGCGCAGACCGCATCATGGGGAAAGGACAGATCCCGGTATAACATGATGTCACCCCTCCTCCTTCCTGCAGAACCACCATGAGTCATTGCAGAAAGATGGTTATGTCACTGCAACTGCTGCAAAGCATGAAATCCAAATAATTGCTTGATGAATGACTAAAAACTAGCTGTGTGGATTAATTAGTGGGTGATGTAATAGATGTGCAGGTCTAATAGAGAGTGTGGTCTGAATATCAAGAAGCCATGATGTGTCATTTCAATCAGTTGACATTTAACCCAAACTGTAGATGAAATGAACACATCGCACAGTCACAGGGAGGCCACTGCACTATTTTTAGGAGTGTCTCAAATAAAGCTGAAATTCTGCCATCAACAACAGTCACAAATGTTAGACACAGTCCAGAGTGGCCCGTCTGTGACTGAGTGATAGTAAATCACAGCTGATTAGGTTTCCAAGACAACAGCAGCACACAGGATAATGTCAAGTGTCATTGGAATGACTAACAGAGAGAAAGCAAAGAGAGAGGAAAAGACAGACAGAAACAGTCTCTTCTTTGATTCAGAAACCTCCCATGATACACACAAATATACCTCATTCATGTTTCAAGGGGATACACAGCCATTCAGGAAATGATATTACTGATAAGCTGATGAGCATCGAACAGATTGGTGTCATATCAGTCTTTATATTCCTCTGTGAGGTCTGTGTCCTAAAGAAACTGTTCAAAATGCATCTTGGACTGCACGGCCAACCATCCATGCTGATCCTCTGCCAAACTGTGGTTTACAGCAGTTTCATGCTCCACCTAGTGGCTCCGTCAGTAATCCAGCCACATGCTCACTTCTATACAGATGATGTCATTCACAGCAAACCACCCAGACAGGGAGAGAAAGCCTCTGAGCAGGATTCTCACAAATCCAGGACAAGAAACTGCTGAGGCTTTAGAAGGCTGATCAGACCCTCAGATTACTGTTCAGTCATTGTGTTTAACCAATCAGAGAGCTCCATGACAGCATGGCTTAACTCTGCCTCTAGCACGTGTTAACGTGGGTTCATTTGTTTAGACTTTTCTAAGGTGTCCTTGTGCTTCAGTTTGCTGGTTGTTTGTCCAATGACATGACTTTTATCATCTATGAGTCCAGTTCTCTCAGTCTTTCAGGGTTTCCTTTTCATTAGATATTCAATCATTTATTTAGACTAACTATTTAAACATCTGTGGACATTTCCAAATTAAAATTCACATCAGTTTTAGTCTAAAGGGTGGACAGCTAGACTCGTATATCAGGTGAGGAATGTTAAAAGATTCAAAGCTGGACAGAGTTAAGAGGGGTATTCTGGGCTCCAATGTTTTAAAGATGGATCTAAAAGCCCCATTTCCAGCCAAGCAGTTCAGTTTGGTTCGTCTCGGCACGGCACGGCACGCGTTTTTCAGCGTTTCCCCTGACTATTCCCAGGACAAACCCCCAGAAAACCGTGATGAGCCATCCCACTTTTTGGCACCCTCCTGTAGGGTTGCAAGACTAAACCAATCCAAACTTGGAGGTTGGAGCCACAACAATACAGATCATTGATTGGTCGAAAACAAAGCTCGATTGCACTTTGTATAAAAGGGCGACATGCCAATCTCAAGAGGATGAAATGCTGAATGTCTTCCAGCATGGCTCTTTGTTGACTGTGACATGTTTTTCTTCTTTGTTGGACTTATTAGAGAGGTACACTGTGCCACGCTGCTATGGCGTAACACTATTATGTTACTGATGTGGCTGTCGGCATACACCTTACATGCCGCCTACCTCAAGGGAGCATGGTTGCCTGTGGAAACGCAAACAGTGCCAAGCTTAACCTGTACCAAACTGTACTGATCTAAACCGGACTGCTTTGTGGAAACGAGGCTAAAGAAACACTCCTGGAAGTTGCTAGAAGTTCAGACTGAGCGCGAGCAGATCTCCAGGAGAAATGATGATGATGATGATAATGAGATGAGAAATGACTAAATCACAATGATGATGATGACATTTTTTTCCAAAGCTGCAATTCAAATGAAATTTCTACCAGATGTTGGTATTAACTCAAATCTCCACACATGAAAAGAAATCACAATGTTCAGGTCCATAGATAATGATTATGTGGAATTAAGTACGATAACACAGGAAAAAAGGATTGAACACACCATGGAAAAGCGACATACCACCTGAAATCTGTCAGTAATTAATACTTGAACTTCCAATTAGTGCAAACCAACATCAGCTGGGCTAGAGCAAATTGATGGTCCTATAAAAAAGGTGTTTTTTTCACCAAGCAGTTAAATACCACACACCTCATGATGGGTAAAGGCAAAGAGCTCTCTGAAGACATTCACAACCTGATTGTTGCTCAGCATCAGAATGGAGCTGGTTACAGACTTCTATCAAAGCACCTGAATCTTCCAGTCAGGACCGTTGGGGTCATTATTCGCAAGTGGAAGAAGCACCACCTTACCATCAACAGGCCACGCACAGGAGCTCCTTGCAAGATTTCTGACCAGGGAGTCAGAAAGATAGTCAGAAGAGTACTCAACCAGCCACGGACCACCCTGAAGGGCTCCAGAAAGACTCGGAGGCAGCAGGTACAATTGTTACAGAGAAAACAATAGGCTATGCACTCCACCGCCATGGCCTCTATGGACGCTCAGCCCGCAAGACTCCATTCCTCAAGAAAAGGCATGTTGAAGCTGGTTTAAAGTTTGCTAAACAGCATCTTGACAAGCCTGTAGAATACTGGGAGAATGTTGTCTGGTCAGATGAGACCAAAACTGAACTTTTGGGCTGTCATACTACAGACCATGTTTGGAGGAGAAATGGCTCTACACATCAGCCAAAAAACACTACACCAACAGTGAAGTTTGGAGGTGAAGCATCATGGCATGGGGTTGTTTCTCATCTCGTGGTGTTGGCAAACTTCATATAACTGACGGAGCAATGGATGGAGCCATGTATGGGAAAATTCTTGATCTGAATCTGCTGCCATCCACCAGGATGATGAAGATGAGACGTGGCTGGACCTTCCAGCAGGACAACCATCCAAAGCACACGGCAAAGTTGACTCTCAAATGGTTTCAAAAAAAGAAAATCAATCCGTTAGAATGGCCTAGTCAATCACATGACTTAAATCCAACTGAACATTTGTGGGAAGAAGTAAAGAAAAGGGTTCACCAGAGGGCACCAAAGAATATTCCAGATTTAAAGACAATCTGTGCAGAGGAATGGGCAAAAATCACCTGAGCAGTGTGGGCCATTAGTTCAAACATACAAGAAGCTTCTGGAAGCTGTCATTGTAAACAAAGGCTTCTCCACTAAGTATTAGATGAGTCTCAGTTAGCATGTTCGATACTTTTTTCCTGTGTTATCGTACTTAATTCACCATAATCATTATTTATGGACCTGAACGTTGTGATTTCTTTTCATGTGTGGATTATTTGAGTTAATACCAATGCGTGGTAGAAATTTTGTTTGAATTGCATCTTTGGAAATACATGTGATGAGAAAAAAGTTGACGCGTTCAATACTTGTTTCCCCCACTGTATTTGGGGCCCTTAATGTGAGCCTTTAAACATTTTATCATGGACATGAAGAAGCTCTGATAGCTTTGCTGCTGGAACATGAACTGATAGAGAAACTGCTTAGGCTGAAGATCCCTCCCAGCAGACACAGATTCGCTTCTGAGAAACATGATCCAGCCTCACACGCAACCAGATGGGCCTTGGCCTAGGTAAACATACTAGATGTGGTTTAAAGTGTGTGTGTGTGTGTGTGTGTGTGTGTGTGTGTGTGTGTGTGTGTGTGTGTGTGTGTGTGTGTGTGTGTGTGTGTGTGTGTGTGTGTGTGTGTGTGCGTGTGTGTGACAGGCTTTTACTGACCCAGATGACACTTCAGATCTCAGTGTGTTATCTGAGCGTGTTTGTCCATATCCAAGTGTGAGTCTTAGCTCATAAAACAGGATCATACAGTCCCACTGTAGAGATGAAAAAGTGAAGCTGTGTCACAAACAAGAAAACTCAGTTTGAAACCATCTGAAGGTGGAGGTCTGTTGATGTTCGTTATTTTATCTTGGGTTTTATGATATTTATAGATCCAGATCCTTGAAAACAGAAGTAAATATTCCAGCGTTTTAAAGAGCTGCTAAATTAATTTAGATTTTTTTTTAATGATAAATTTCATTTTTTTAGATTTTTAAATGTTAGGGGTCTTCCAGTGAATGGAAAAGAGAGTTCAGCAAATCTCTGATATTTCTCACACTTGTTCACCTTGTTACTTTCTTAAATAAGAAATTATTCAAAGCATTATCAAACAAAAGCCTCATCATGTCTGAGCTCATTGATGATGATCCTGAAGTATTGACACCCACTCTTCTCTTTCCCTGGCTCAGCTGGACCCTCAGGCTCTGGAAGGCAAAGACTGGCAGCGAACAGTGATTCCCATGAATGGGGTGAGTAAGTCGCCTCGTCCGTCAAAGCGTTGTAGCTTCTTTGTATATCTCTTTGTGTTGTAATGCCCAAGAGCTTCAGGGCTGTGTCTGTGAAGGAACGCTCCTGTACAGGAAGCGGCTCAGTGGTTCAGCTGTGAACTCCACCTCTGGCTCATACATGGCAGGATATCCTCCAGATCCAGGGCCCTGTTCTACGAAGCAAGTTCAGCCTAGCGAGATAGCCTTGGAGCTACCTCACTGAACTGAGCGCGGTAGCCGGCGGTCTCGCTACACAGTTTTACGACGCTGGTTATCAACCTCATAAGTGGATCCAGCTAGGCAATGAGCGCGTGCACATATATAAAGTGGAGCCCGCTGCATCTGACCAATCGCGAACATGGAGCAGTCTGGAGCGTCAGAGCAGGCCAGAGAGAGAAGGGCTGTTTTCGAATTCGCCTACTACATACTGCTTATTAAAGTAGTATGTAGTAGGCACTGCCTACTACATACTACTTTCATAAGCAGTATGTAGTATGACTGTTCAGTTGGGTTAATTTTTGTAGTATGCTATGCTGGTCTTCAGTTCGAAGAAAACGGAAGTTGGCTATGGCTGACTTTTTTTCCCAAAGAAACTTTATTGAAAATGTAGAAAATAAACGAACCACGAGTAACTATCTGCAAATATATTGCCAGAGAGAGCATTTTATATTAACTTTCAGTGGTGGAGATGATGAGGATTTAAAGATAAAAAAAGAAATGGCTCTTATATTTATATTCCTCTGCTACTCCGATTGTTGTTGCTCCGCTCTCTGCCGTTTTCACTTCTGATATGGGACCAGGCGTGTTGCATTGTGGGTAACAGTATGCGAAGCAGACTGGTCCGATGTATACTGTGGATTTTTCCCGATTCAGTACGTCATCCGGGTGTTTTTCTCATACTACAACTCTGACATTTGTTCGCATACTGCGTACTGCATACTGCGTACTGCGTACTGCGTACTACATTTTGGTGGAATCAGTAGGCACTGCTAGTACAGTATGCAAATTCCAAAACAGCCAAGGACCGCATACTTCACACAGGAGGAGCAGGAGGTGATCATGAGGAAGTATGACGAGGTGAAACATGTAATTAACGTTAAAAGCAACACCATCGCTGCTGCTAAAGCACGGAAGGAGTGCTGGCAGAAAATTTCTGACAGTCTAAATGCGTAAATGTAGTGGTGTAGTGCAAAAAAAATCTTTTGTGCCATTATCATCCTGAAATAGCACTGTTCACCATGCACTTTTACTGTAACATGCACCATATCTAATTTATTTCTTAGATGAATTTATTCATTTGTTCATTCCTATCGTATTTACATTTTTTGTGTGATATGCCACAATTTTTATACGGGCAATAAAACATTGTTATGGAACAGAAGTGTTGGTATTGAAGATCTTATTACAGCAATGAGAGTTCTTCATTCCCTTTAACTACCTGTAGAAAGTGTCATGTACTACCAACCCCTCCCTTTCATAAAGGCGGTCATCCGAAAAAGAGAGTGGGTCTGTGCGGTCCCTGAAAACTCTCGTGTGCCGGAGTGCTCCTCAGACAATGCGAGCTCCGATGTCCACGGGATCCTCTAAAACGGGCAAGCCGTTTTTTCGTGAGGGCTCATTGGTCAGTGGGCAGGGTTTTTATAGTCCGGTAGTCCAATCTGGAACCTAACCTGCCCCGGAGCAGGTTAGCCGTTCAGCGTATGTTGCCATGGAGACTCGCCTCGCTGAGGAGTGATCCCGTGTCGTGGAACAGGGAATCAGAAACCTATCCTCAAAGCTACCTCGCTCTGCAGTAATCCTACTTCGTAGAACAGGGCCCCCCCTGGACAGCAATACGGAAGGATTTCAGGATCGAAGACCGGCTTCTCACTCTGTAGACCTGCTTTAACTGTAAGCTCTTCTTTCTTGTGTCAGATTGAGGTTAAACTCTCCATAAAGTTCACAACCCGGGAGTTCAGCTTGAAGAGAATGCCGTCACGAAAGCCGATGGGTGTTTTTGGGGTGAAGATCTCCACAGTGACCAAGTGAGTTGATATTAAGACACAGAAAAGGAATCCTTTTTGCTTTTTTTAGAGATGATTTCAGCACTGTCATCATTTAATTCATCAGCACAGAGGAAAATACTTTGATACCTTATGGTGTTCCTCAGGGCTCAATCTTAAGCCTCCTTTTATTTTGTGCACAGGCTAATTTGAACACCTTATTCATAAATCAGCATGTTTTTTTGCAGGCTTTCAAAGACAATACGGAGACTTCAGGTGTTTTCATGATAAAAAGTATCCATTCAGGGAACACCATTCTAATCCTTGCACCACTCTTCATCCAGACATCGAGTTCAACACCTTCATGCTCAGGGCTTTACCGTGCATGTTGTCATCTTCTAAAAATCCCAGCATTTTCCCTGAGACCCTCAGAGCTACGCTACTGTTCAGTGTTTTGACCAAGGATGAATAGAAAAGCTTTGAGGGGCATGTGTGAGATTCAAATTTGATTGTGAACGTAAGAGACCTCACTGTGATCACAGCTCAGCCTTCAGCAGTCACAATCTGGACTGAAATTCACAGCACATCTGAAGTATTTGTGGAACTGACTCACCAGAATCCCACAAACATTGTACCTCATGGTCATCCAAACAGAAGACTGGTCCTTTAGCAGCTGTTTGCACATTTCAGCCAGGAATACAGAGGTGAAGCAGACTTCTCAAACCTTCAGACATGACAAATAACCTGGAGCAGAATTTAGAAACCTGACCTCGAGCACCTTAGGAATTAAGACTTCTTTGAGCCAGAATTAAAAAAAAGAATGGAAGAGACAAACTGATGGAAAGGCCTTGAAATCATGAAGAGGAAGAAAGAAAGTGTTTATTTTTGTGGGCTGGTGACTGACATGAACAGTGACTACAGATAATAACTGGGTTAACTAGATGTACCAGCATCAATTAGCATGTCATAAAGATTTCCTCTGAAACACAACCCAGAGGCGTTTAAAGCTCTTCCAGTCATCAAAACAAGACAGCATTCAACTTTCTATAATGTTGCCCTTAAAGTGAAATGAGTAGAAACATTTCTCCTGTTGCGTTTGGTGTTTACTCTGGGTAAACTGGTCTGTGGCCATCACTAATGTTTGTGTTCATCCAGGCGGGAGCGCTCCAAGGTGCCCTACATTGTCCGACAGTGCCTGGAGGAGATAGAGAGGAGAGGGATGGAGGAGGTGGGCATCTACAGAGTATCAGGGGTGGCGACCGACATTCAGGCCTTGAAGACTGCCTTTGATACCAGTGAGTAAAGGTTTGAGTCCATATTTAATTTATGTGAAGGTTTGAAGAAATACAGCTGTGAAATCTGTGGAATTCAGTATGAGCTACTTTCACTTTGCTCTTTGTGTCAAAGATGTGCAGGTTTTTGTTTGTGAAATCTTTATTTATTTTTCAATTCCTGTCTTTATTTTGAAATCTGCCATGCATTTTTAGGACCCCAAGCTGAGAGATTCATTCACCATAGCTGAAGAAAACCTGTTTCTAAACTGTAACCCTGGTGATCAGGTGGTCTTCAGCTGTTCTCCTGATGTGGTTAACATGAAGCATTTTGCCTGAGTGTGAACTAATAACCAGAGATCTGAAGTGATTTGTGATAAGACTGCATTCAGTGAATGTCCTCATCCTGACTTCCTGTTGTGTGGAGTAACTTTGGTTAAAGGCTGAAATCAGGCCGCATGGCACCTGCTGCTTGTGCCGAGGTGTTTTCCTGTCACGTTCCCTTCCTTTACTCTGGTCTTCACGCTGTTATGGTGTCTCTTCTGCAGACCATAAAGATGTGTCAGTGATGATGAGTGAGATGGACGTGAATGCCATTGCTGGGACCTTGAAGCTGTACTTCAGAGAGCTGCCAGAACCGCTCTTCACTGATGAGCTCTACCCTAATTTTGCAGGTGGCATCAGTAAGTCACTTTCCAACACAGCAGTCAAAACTTTTCTCTGTCTGCTTGTGCACAAAAAGAGATTCATCTGCAGGACGTATAAAGTCTGTTGCCTTTGTGTCTGTGCAGCTCTGTCTGACAGTGTTGCCAAAGAGAGCTGTATGCTGAATTTACTGCTGTCGCTGCCTGAACCCAACCTGGTCACGTTCCTCTTCCTCCTTGATCACCTGAAGAGGTAAGAGCCAGGGAGGGAAGACACATGGGCTGGTTTCATCTGCAGATCTGAATGTTCACATACAAAGACAGGAAAAAAAATACAACCAAAACATGAACAAAAAACAAACAACAAAAAAACCTAAAACAACAACAAAAGATGCACCGCAACAACAACAACAAAAAACAGATGCATCGCAACAACAAAACCTACACATCACAACAACAGCAATAAAACAACAAAAAACAACAACAAAACATCACAAACAACAACAAAACATCAGGGGCCTGTTGCACGAAAGTAGGATAAGGGATTAAGCCGTGATTCCTTGGTTATCCTGGATCAATTAATTCATGATCTGAGGCCTATAGCACGAAGTGCGGTCAACTTATCCGCGGTAACTCACATCTATCCAGGATTGAGTAACCGTAACACTGGCAATCAAGATAATCGATAGCACGACGCGAGTTATCAACACGGTAACTCAACCCAGGATTGTCTCATCAAGAGCCGTGAACGCGCACGTAAAAGAGGAGGGCTCAGAGGCAGCTGACCAATCACAATCATGAGCGACTAAGAAAGCTCCGTACTTCACCGCTGAAGAGCAGCGGCTGATAATGCAGCAATACAAGGAGGAGAGAAGCAATAAATCGGTAAGGGGGGACACGGTAGCAGCGGCCAACCGCAGGCAAAATGCATGGCAACACACAGCGGACTGTGTAAATGCCTAAGTTACTCATCAGTGGCTCAGTATGATAGTGATCACACTTCTAAATCTCATAAAATAATAAATACTACTGTGCAAATGACTTGCATGTATTCCTATTATTATGTCATTCTCCCAGATGTAATCCTTCCGGAGTCAGAAGAACATGGGAGCAGATGAAAAACAAATACAAGAACATCATCACATCTGATAAGTCTGTTTCAAGCAGTGGCGATTCCTCCAAGACTACAAGGGAAGCTCAGCTTCCCCCAAAATGTTCCCAAAAAAGTGGTGATATGTACTGCTGTGTGTACATTTCATTGACAAAATATGTGCTATAATTCCTTCATCTTTTGTTCAGAATCAGCTACCTTTCACAGGAAACTGGTGCAACTTCTTTCTCATTCATCCTGGGAACGCTATGAATTCATCCCTAAGTTGCGTGAGGGCAGCAGCCAACACGGGAGGCCGTTAACTTGTTCAGCCGCTCCGCATCCCTGACAGAATACATGTAGCTGCCCGTGGCAAAAAAACGCAGGGCAATGCACAATGTCTGTGGGACAGTCAGTGCACCGCTCCTGCGGGTTGCACGGGCAATGTACCGCTCTAATATTTCACAGAGGTAGAGTAGTCCGGGCTGTCAGAACCTATACCTCTCATACAGGGAATAGTCGCTTTGATCGAGCGGATCTGATCGATCTTTTAACACCCTTTCTCTTAAAGCTCTTCTTACAACTTGTACTCCTGGGGGGTATTCCACGAAGCTGGCTTAGCTCAAAGCCTGGCTTATTTGGGTTAGCCGCGCTAACTTTAGCGAGAGTTTGGTTCCACAAACGAGGCTTAGGGCTAGCGTGGCTTGGTAACCATGGTAAATTAGCCAGTGCGACTAGCCTGGTCCCGGTCAGGCTAAACGTCAGGCTTACCTTAGCTGCGTCTCAGAGAAGGTCAGACAGGCTTCTAAAACGCCTTGTGAACTGCAGGTGTCACATTAAATTAATCTATACCTGTAATATTTGATGTTCTTGTTCAGAAACATAAACTGAGACCTTTTGGTAACTTTTCTGACACCTGCTTAAAAGCCAAAAAGTCAGAAGGATCGTGAGGCTCCGATTTGACAGTCCGTATTCATACTGAAAATCAAGATCAAGCGAGCTTTTCCCTTCAGCTCCACGGGAGGTTTCCGTCCTCCCTGAGCTCGCTTTAGGACACCTGCGTGATCCTTTGACAGGTGAACCGCCCCAGTTATACTAGACTGGAATAACCGTGAGTCAAGACATGTCAGATAGTAGACTGTCTGTCCGTAATGTAGGAAAGTTGGTGGCTGAGAGGTTAGAGAGTAGGGCACAGGCGCATGGGCATCCATGCTTTATTTGCGGCGTGGGTTCGATCCCACTTGTGGTAACTATTTGAAAATAACTGATTTTCTTTCTTCTGTCACTCTCAAAGTACAGTCAACATGTAACAGAATAAAGGCACAAATTGTCTTATGATATAAAAGGTGACAACAGCCACAATTTTCCATAGAAATACCCTCCTTTACCGGAGGTGGGTTCTGATCATGATGATAATGTAAAGGTGATTCCACATGGTGACATAACTTTGTGTCTTCCTCCTTATTTAGATACAGGGCACTGTATCACTGACACATCTCATCTGACAGCTGAATCATCTCTAATAAAAAAAAAAAGACATCTCATCTACATGTCTTTTTCTGCTGTTTAAGTCAGTGTTTGATGAAACATCACCCCATGAAGTATATAGGCCTGTATTTATGAACAACTTTAATTTAATCAAGATCAATCTCCTCTGGGCCACAGCAGTGTGAGGAGCTTCAGAGTGAGAAGAAAAAGGGAATCAAACTCAGCAGAAACAGTCAGTGTTGATTTGACACATAAGCATGATATTCTTGAACCAGCAGCGTCTCTGGCTTTAATTATTGCCACCGTGTTACCCTTTTATGAGATTTTCACTTTGTAGTCATCATACGACTCCATGAGGAGTGTTTTCTCCGCTGAGGGAAACATCTTCGCTCTCGGTTTTGACATGATTTGGTCATTTCGACAATCGACACGTCGGGGCTTTTTATCTACCGCGGACGCGCGCTTAGCCGCAGCTTAGATCAGCCTGGCTTGAATAAGCGTCTCTGAAAATCAGCTGAGCCTCGTTAGTGGAACGACTTGCAGCTAAGATTGAAGTGGCCACTTATTCAAGCTACGCTAACCGGCGATAGCCCAGCCTTCTTTGGCCAGCTTCGTGGAATACCCCCCCTGGTTTGGGAGAAAAGGGCAGGCCATTGTTTCTGAGAAGCCGATTGGCCAGTGGGAGGGGCTTTTTATAAGATCAGATTCAACCTCCAACTTGTCCTGCTCCAGAGCAGGATAGCCGTTCAGAGTAGGTCACCACGGTGATCTACTCTGATAAAAAAGGAACCAGCTTCGTGCTATCAGTAATCAAATGTTAACCCTGAAGTTATCTCGCTAAGACACTAATCCTGCTTCGTGATATTGGCCTCAGGTTGCACAAAAGTTGGATCGGGAGAAGTGGGATATGTTTTGATATATGTTACCATGGAGATTTATTCTTTAGCTCTAGCCTGCTCCAAGTTCCAGGATTTATTTAATATCATCCCTTTTCTCAGCCAGCAGTCCCCACAGACGGAAACTTACATTTATTCCACTGCCCACTACACATTGTTATCACAATCAAGAAAACCTATTGTTATTATCTAACCATTTGTGATCATTGATTGGAACCATTTTAGATGGAATTGTGGCTTTATAATCATTACATAACAGTCATCCAGACTAATTATCAAATGCACATGTCACATAAGTAAAAATAGAAATCACAAGTAACATGTTTTTCTTTTTGCAAAAGGATAAATCAGATCAAATAAACCATCATCTACTTCAAAATTGAAGTCAAACAGAGCTCAGTAAGATAGAAAGTGTAGAATCAAAGCACATTATAAAACACAATAATGCACAACAACTGCACATTCACAAAAGTCTGTATATAATTTACCCTGCATGTCTGCACAATGAAATAAATAAAGGGGAAATCCATAAACAAATAAACCGACAAATTAATGGTTGCAGTAGCCTCACTGCCGGCCTGTATAAACCACAAACAAAAAGTCAAATTAAATAACAAACACATATTTGCCATTGCAGACCATATTTTACTTAAATTCACAGCATGC
This sequence comes from Halichoeres trimaculatus, assembly GCF_033239565.1. Lineage (NCBI taxonomy): Eukaryota > Metazoa > Chordata > Actinopteri > Labriformes > Labridae > Halichoeres > Halichoeres trimaculatus. The sequence continues at coordinate 31,722,764 of NW_027437194.1, read as the reverse complement.
CCTAACTGAAATCATTTAGGACATTCTGGTCCCTGACCAGATGGCCACTGTTGTCATCAGAAACAAGAACAAAACAAAAACAACAACAACAAAAGCAGCAACAAGCCACAAACATCAGCAGGATCGGCAGACGTATTTTAGAGCTACAGACATGAGTTTTAGTTTGTGTCATGTTTGTAATTGGTCTCATTGAGAGGACTCTCAGCTAAATTCACTGAGAGCTCTGCTCATTCATGACGCAGTTATTTTAAAGCAGCTGAACTGTGGGATGTGATCAAGCTGAACGAGAAGCCCTCTGGTGTCCACAACAGCGTAGAGTGACAAGAGCCTGTCATGAACACATCAATAGTGCTCAAGTTCCCATTAGAGTGTTCCTTGGTACCAATGAAGAGTTAAACTGTGCTAAAGCAAGGATCACTTACTCGTGTGGTATAAAGGTCAGTTTAAAACACCACATTCAGTATTGTTTGATTGACAAATTTAAAAAAAAGAAAGAAATATGATAATCCTGAAGATATGACAGGAGAAGCATGTGGTGGGTGAACCAGAATCAGATTGAGATTCAAGATTTTTCGCCAAATAGTTAAAAAAAAAAACAAAAAAAACAAGAGCATAAATAAAGTAAAACTTAGAATATGATAGAATATGAATATGATTGCATAGACTAGATAAGATAAAATAGAAAGATAAAATTGTGATGTTAAACCAATAGAATAAAAATAATCATGTTTTTCTAATGATATTTCAGTATTTGAGTGGTATCTAAATGAGCACCAAATGATGAGGTAGAAACATCAGTGTCATCTTCGATCAGATGTTATTATGGGATAGGGGATATGATGATTTCATAATTGAGAGTTACTGTGACAGTGCTTGAAGATGCATTCACACAGCAGAGAGGTGCTGGTCAGGCAGTTTGAGAGGAAGAGCTCTTGAAAGGATTAATCTGATACCCCACTGCTCTCTGAGCTATCTGAATAATCAACCATTTCACCACAAACACAATCTAATAAATGTTGGTACACTCAGATCCATCACGGCTCATTAGCATTACCTCCTGTGGTTGGTTCCCTCTGTACAGACTGGTATGTCTCTTTCCTCAGGGTGGCAGAGAAAGAAAGTGTCAACAAGATGTCTCTCCACAACCTGGCCACGGTGTTTGGGCCCACATTACTCAGGCCTTCTGAGAAGGACAGCAAGATTCCTACAAACCCCACCCAGCCCATCAGTATGGGAGACAGTTGGTCTCTGGAGGTCATGGCCCAGGTGAGAGGCTCAGGGGTTCTTCAGAGATCATACTCTAATCATCACTTCTACATCAGAGTGGAAAAGGTTCAACCTGTGTTCTGTGAAAAATCAAGACAAAGTGATGCAGACCCTTTCTGTACTGGCCAATCAGACATCAGTTTTGTTATTAGCAGGGAGAGCTAATCATCACTTAGATTTCCTGATTCCTGGATCAGAAATCTTCAATCCAACACCCCGACCTCTTCACACAGCTTGTCTTTTTACTCTTTACAAACCGCATCATCATTTTTTCAGTGAACTTGAGACTGAAAGAAAATCACAAACAGATCAGTTAGTCTTTGTGGTTGTGTATACATGGGCAGCCGCCCTCCAGCATGCATGGGAGACCTGTGGTCTTGACGCGCTCCTTCATAAAAGACTCACTTCTTGCCATTTGTCACACTTTTATTAATTTACTCATAAATGTTAAAAATAACTTAAACTTCAGTTTGAGACAGTAAAAATTAACAAAAGGAGAGACAGAGAGTGGTCCAGAAACAGTGTGCTCTCCCCCTGTGTAATTTGTCCTCTCCACATAGGGATGAGAATTGATAAGATTCGATGCCCTTATTGATTCTGCTTATTGATATGATTCTTTATAGATTCCCTTATCAATTCCTGTTGTGAATTTTCTTAGTACAAAAAGTAGCTTTACAGGTTTTCTGTGTCAACAACATTTAACTGAGTTTATACTGTGAATAAAATGGTCCCTGAGTCTGGATATTTCTGGGCATAATTAAACAGAAACAGGTAAAAACTGCTTGATGTACTGCGTTGTAATATATTAATAATTCAAGTAGGCCATCTAGTGTCTCAAAGTGGTTATAGAAATGGTTTAAGTTGTTTGGAAGCTTTCCGTTGTTATGAAGTCAGCCATGAGCCTTTCATTAGCCTGTTACCTTTTGACATTTGAAATTCTCTGTATTTTTTTACAAAGAGTTGATGTAATATGTTTCTGAGATGAAAGTTAAAATTATATTCTGAAGCTGAAGTTATAATGATGTATGCTAACTGTTGCATATCAATGCGGTTTCCCATATACGTTGGCATCAAGCTTGCGCTATGTTGGTATTAAATGATACCAGATTGTACTGGATATGAATATCCTGAGAGAGAGTAATATACATTTCTTTATGAAGTCAGTTCTTCAGTAAAACTTCAAGCTGGAAATCCTGAATCAGAGTTTTCTTGGGAAACATTATCTCACTGCAAAGCCAAGATAGCTGCAGCAGACTAGTCGACGTGAAGCCGGGCGGCTCTGGCACAATGTAAAGAATTGATAAGGGAATCTTTAAGCACAAAGGCTAACAATATCGATGGATTGAAACGTTTCTTATCAATTCTCAACAGGAACCGGTTTTCGATTCCCATCCCGAGCTCCACACCTTTTCTACACTCCTCTATATTATTTCCTGGGAGGAGGGGTTTTTGTAAATCAACTTAATTTTACTAATTAATTAAGGTTTGAAACAATGTCACAAATAGAAATAATTATCAAACAAATAAGTGAAATGGCTGTAATAGGTTGATGGGGTGAAGTTAGCCAAAATGAAGCCTCTGTGTAGCGTTTGCTTAACATTGAAACAGAGACTTATTAGAGACAAATCAACATGCTCCACTTTGGGGATGTAATGAAAGAAATGACAGCAGTACATTTAAAAAAAAAACCTGGATGGTAGGGTTTTAAACTGGACTAAAAACAGCTCAGCACATGGATTGGGGGGTGTTTAATGGCTAACTGGTGGAACTCCTAAGATGTAGCTCATCATCACCCATTAAAACATGACAGTCAGTAAGAATTTAACTGAGTTAATCTGTTCTATCTTCTGTTTGGTTACAGGTCCAGGTGTTACTGTATTACCTCCAGCTAGAGACCATCCCCACCCCGGATAGTAAACGACAGAGCATCCTCTTCTCCACAGAGGTATAGAGTGAGCTCTGAAGGAGTGGAAAGAAGACCAAACCATGGCTCAAAGTGAGCTCAAAGTGAGCCTGTACTAGGATGTTTTCTTATTGACTCGTCAGACTCAGTTCTGCTCCTGCATCTGATAAAGATTGTCTCCTGTGTTGCCTGCACCCCTTAAACTCTGGAGGGCGCTGTTGGGCTTGTGAAGGTCAGAGAGAGTGAAGATATTTGGTGAATCTCTGGAAGAAATCTGATACCTTTACCATCTACACACCTCCTATTTGCTCTTTGTTGGTTTTAAACCTTTAAATCAAGAAAACAGATCAAACTTTGGGATTCTTGGGTACTTTTGCCAACAAGTCAAACTTCCGTGTTCCTTTTTTTTGGATATTGTTCACCATCTTTCTTCATTTAGGACAATCATGCTATTCCATTTCAGGCTTCCCACCCTCCCGGGACATGTGAACTGTTTAACATCATCTCTGTTGTTCATTGAGACAAAAGGAGACATTCTGGACATGAATGGGAGTCAGAGATGAGAACCCAGAGCTGCCACCACCCCTCTTTGTGTTAGGAAGCCAGCACCTGTAAGTTAAAGAGTTTACAGCGTAAACTAACCTTGGTCAGAGTCAGAGACTAAGTCTAAGGGACAGTCAGGAAGAAAAGGAGACTGACCATGAAAGTTAAACTTCTCTCTTTGTGTTGTTTGTGTCTCAAGTTAGTCTTCAGTTTAAATATCTAGGAAGCAATATATTTTTTAACATAGGAGTGGTCTGTGTTCATATCTTTGCTGATGACATGTCCTTCATATTGTAACGTAGGACATCTTGCCAAAATGATGTTGTTTGTTTTTAGGAGCAAAGGAAGCTGGTGTAGTTACATATACAGTATGTATAAAATCTTAAAGGTGTATTTTTTTCTTTGAATTTAACACTATAACCATTGATGCTATTATTTTAATTTATTTGGAGGTGGGGGGTTGTTCTCTGTGTTCCCTGTGATTCAGGGTGGTAGGTCTTAGCCTTGACTTCAAGTCTTGCTGTAACTGAGCAGGATTTAGCCTTGTTCTTAATCAAACTACTCAGCTGTACTGTCCAGCCTATCAGTCATACATTCAGCAATTCACCATGAACACACCCTGCAGTCGCACACACACACACACACACACACACACACACACACACACACACACACACACAGACACACACACACACACACACACACACACACACACACACACACACACACACACACACACACACACACACACACACACACACACACACACACACACCCCTTGGTTGTGGTCTCTTTTTAACCTGTGGCTGCAGACGTCCATGCAACGTTATAACTACTGTATCACATCTGAAGTGGGCTTAGCGCTTAGCGTAGATGTTGGTGAGGTTATCTGTTGGATTTAACGGAGGATCATATTTGGATCTCCTGGTTTATTTTCTTATCCTATCTGATCCCTGTGGAGGTGTTTTCATACCTCTGTCCCTTGTCCTCTGTCTCACCCAGTGTCTCCTATTTAAGCTCCTGGGGCATCCTGCACCCTGCTGACACTTTTAAAACTGATTTCTTCTTTTCATTTCACTGTCTTTGATTAACATGCCGACATGTTTTATGGTTTTCTTTTTCCTTATCTTTTCATAGCCTTTGGGATCTTTCTAACATGGGAGACCTTATCTGTACGACGTTATTCGTGAGCCTCTCACCTGCGAACAGTTTAAAAGATCTGTCCGATACTAAACAACAAGGTACTCACATGAACAAATGGGCATTATTTTTAAGACATTGTACAGAGTTGCAATTGTGGATTTGCTCTGTGTCACAGGTGGGAAAACCTGTTTCAGGCTCCCATGAGGAGTTTGTGGCTGCACATAAAAGACTGAAAATAAGACTAAGGTCTCTCAGAGACCCACAAAATCAAACACAACCATCAGAAGGAAAGACAAGTTTTAATTTGTCACGTCTGAAATTAAATTAGATTTTAACATATGCGCATTAGAAAAAAGCAGAATGAGACAAGATGAGTGAAGGTTACTAGTTCCACTTTTCCAGGAGTCTCATCAGAACCAACAGAAAATAATGTTTGTGTGGGCACCTTGACTACTGTTCAGAGATAAACCTTTAAAGTCTGCACATTTTATATCACTGCTGGACACACGTGCTTATCTGCATCCAAACCTCTTTCCAGTCACCAGTTCCATGGATCCATAAGTGCTTGCCTGATGCTACATGGATGTGAAGATATCTGCAAGGCACATAAAAACAAAAGTCACAGCATGACACAAGTTTAGTTCTTACTAAAGACAGATGGCATTAGACTTAAGATAATGTTTGGATACTATCAGCTCTGTAAATGTCGAGGCTTGGCGCTTGCTTTGAGTGTAAGGATGCAGAATGAGTGTCACTGTATCAAACCCCAGCTTTTATTCTGAAACTGTTTGAGCCCGCAGTCCCAGACGTGTTATGTGTGTGTGTTTTCTTATAACCATGGTAAACTTGGAGTGATCTTGGCCGATGGTAGCATGCACAATTTTCTTTGTCATCACACAAAAAGAGACTTCATTCATTCACTTGTCACATTAACATGTCCTGATGCCTACACTTCTGTACCCTATCGTGCCTGACACTTTTTTGTTTTGCGCCTGTGGTACTCTTAAAGTTGGCCTCCTGTTGCCTTTTTTAGGGACGTTCACACACTTTGTATGTCTACAAGTCTAAGACAGGACCTCAAACTTCAGCATGGTCTTAGCTCTCACTGTACTCTGCCTGTCACCCTCATATGACTGTGACGCTGTGTTTCTAATTGTGTTCAATTTAGTCTTAAACAATTTATTATTCTTATTTTAGCTCTAAATGTGTCTCCTTCTTTAAAGCCTTTTATTCTTGTGTATTCACAGTGTTCCCTGTTTGCTGTTGGATGGCTCACGGGTCGTCTAAAGCTGAATTCATGTCAGAAAATCATCATTTGTAGTTTATCCAGTCAAAGTGAGAATCTCTTGTCTGTATTCCCACACGACTCAGTTTGTATGCCACAGATATTTTCTAGCTCCCTACTTCTACAGCTCCATCTGTGTACCTGTGTCAGAAACAGACGGGCCACTGTGATTGTTCAGCTCTCGGCAGAAGGTGAAGGGCATTTTCAGATGGAACACAAACTCAGAGTTTCACTCTTGTGCAGCTGTATGATATGTATTATATTAGAGAGTCCATTGTTTGGTTCCTGTTTTATTTATTGTGGCGTTCAGAATCCAGCCTGTGCTCTTCTAGTCCCTGGCAAGCTGAGCTGTCAGTATGTGGTAGAGGAAACAGTGTCTGTTTTGGTCTGTTGATTGTTAATGTAACTGCATGTTTACTCCATATCACACTCATTGTCCCCTCTGCTCTGTACAGGAGGAGTAAATACAGCACAATGCTTCTTTTTCCGAGGACAGATATGGAACATATTGCTCTATGTGACGTGTCCGGTCTCATAATCATCCAGTTTGATTTTACGTGTAACGTCAAGCAGAGGATGAGACTTTCTCTCTATACCTCCCTCAATTTTTGGACTCGTTCCTGTTCAACACTCAATATTCTACCTGTAGACCTGTAAAAAAAGGCAAACTGAATACTGAGTGCAAACATGTTTAGAAGGTATTTGCAGCCTTTGTTTGTACACAAACTGTTAAATAAAATCTCCTTGTATCTACATAGTATAGAGTGTGGGATTTTCTTCCTTTTTGGAAATGTTGGCAGAAAGTGCAACCTGAGAGTTCAGCACCAATGACATTTGCATATTAAATGTATGAGTCAAATACAAAGCTCTGAGACAAAGTTGATCTGAATGGGGATGAAAAAAAACCAGCAAGGTGTACAACAAACGATCCACCAGAGCTGCACTACAAACTGAGACACTGTGTAACTCGGAACCTTGTTTCTGCAACATTTTGACCAAAAATAAAATGCTGAAAAACAAACTGGGGACAGTCCTGCGGCTCTTTAGAGTCACCAATGAGTTAATGAGCCCTAAGGGTTCAATTTTTGGTGTTATCCAAACTTCAGAAATCTTTGGGAAAAACATGATTAAAACAGGGAGTCAGAACAGGTTGATCTTTTCTAATCTCATATGATCAGATACTTCTGCTCCTACTCTAAAATCCAAGACAAAGAGATTCACCCTGAGTTGATCTGACCACGCTCTCAGTTAAAGATTGAAAATAAAATATTTCCAGGTGGTCTGGTTAAAAAAAATGCCAGAGCCAACTGGAGAAAAAAACAAACAGAATGATAGAAAGGGATAGAAATGAAGGGAATTGAGGAGGAATCAAGACATTCACAGCAGAAGTCCACTGAGAGAGGAACAGCAGGAACAAAGTGAGGAAGAAGAGGACAGTGGTGTGAGGGATGAAGAGCAGAGGGGATCAGATTCAGAGAAAGGGACAGATAGTAACGATGAGTATGAGGAGGACCTTCACCTCCCTGTGCAAAAACCTTCACAAGAGAAATGTTCTGGTCTGGACTGTTTAATCATACCTCACCTGTTCTGAATCTGGCTCAGACTGTGTGACCCTCAACAGCCTCAACCACAAGATCTCAGAGAAGAATCACGTTTCTGGTGTGTGTGTGTGTGTGTGTGTGTGTGTGTGTGTGTGTGTGTGTGTGTGTGTGTGTGTGTGTGTGTGTGTGTGTGTGTGTGCGCGTGCCTTTAGCTCAAACTCCTGCAGAGCTCCTTGAACAGACTGACAGATGAGCTCTGTGAACATGTGAGTGGGCGTGTAGAGCTCAGTGCCATAAAGCCTCAGAGTCGAAGCGCGTCCCACTCTCTCCTCCATCACCACCTGCGCGCACGTTAACGCACAGCAGCATTTGACCACAGGTACGTGTAGGAGTGTACCACGTGGGCCAAGCTGTGGTTGTCTTGACTTGACACGGTTAGATTTCCTCCAGATGCAGTTCTAACTGAACCACCCCAATGAAGTCCGATGGATCCAAGAATCTTTATTGCATCTGCTGGGATCTGTTTACCGCTCCCCACAGGTCATTGCTGACTGTTTCCACCCATCGATACGTCACTGAGAAGCCCCCCCCCCCCGGTTTTCCCTCCCTCTCTCTCCACACACGAACGCGGAGGGTGCGCGCTGGTGGCCGCACTTTTCCTGTAGCAGGGTCTCTGTTCACACTGTTTCAACCATAGGTTTCAACGCGCGGGGACATCTACATCTTTCTGCCTATGCGGGTCTCCTTAACGTGATGTGAATCTTGGAGGTGAATGTATTAATCCATGGTTTACTTTTTAAGGCAGGCATCATCCCAGCTCACCCACTTATTCATGCGCTCACTCAGGTAAGAGTTTTGTTTTCTGCTTGTTCTTTAATTCTCTCAGAATCCGCACACCTGAGCACTCGTGGAGCCCTGAGCTGTAGTTGAAAAGGGTTCCTCACAGAGTGTTGAAGCGCTAACGGTGAGGATTAGGATCATTTGCTGTAGTTGAAAAGGGTTCCTCACAGAGTGTTGAAGCGCTAACGGTGAGGATTAGGATCATTTTCTGTAAAAGCACTGATGAATGATATGCAGAGGTGTCAACATTTGTTCGCATCTATTACTCAAGTAGAAGTAGAAATAGAGTTTAAAAAGACTTTTGTAGAAGTTAGAGTATCAACTTGAGCGTTTTACTTAAGTAAAAGTACTGGTTTCAAAACTACTTAAACTATGAAAGTAAAAGGTTGACAAATGTCATTAAGGACAAAAGCTTAGACTGCGCCACAGGGGCCTAAAAGGCACTCTAAAGGCCATAATGACCATAAAGTTTCGTTAAAATGTAACCCCCCCTCCACACGTCAAAATAATGTTATCTTCCATGTAGTGCCAGACCAAAGCATAAGTAGTTTAAGGTTTCTTCTGTAGATAATTTTCTGAATAATTGTTGTATTTTTCCTATTAGAGCCACCATACTTAGTAGGTGCTATTTCCTGGTTTGTGCAGCGCTGGGTGTTCTACACGTTGACAGACCGTGATGCATAGTGTGTTCACTTGGCTATGGTTAAATGAATGTTCGAGGGAGAACTTCACAATGCCATATTATTGTAACTCATGCTCAGACAGTGTTATGTTTATACTTCTCATCCAACCACAATCCAATTCACTCTACCTGGATTGCACAATTGGATCTGGATAGGTTTTCTTTTTTTGTGTGCATTTGTGTTGTTCTTTCTTTCTTTCTTTCTTTTTTTTTTTTGATGACAGGCTGAAATGAAAACAAGCCGAAATGAAACAGTAAGGTTATTTTTAAAATGTAGGGAGTAGAAAGTACAGATATAGATAGTAATAGTCCACTCCAGTAAAGTATAAATACTCCAAATGTCTACTTAAGTTAGGTAACAAAGTATTTTTATTTAGTCACTTGACAACTCTGTTACCCTAACAATAATTGTTTTGCATGAAATGCTTCTTGTCATCAGCTGCAGTAGTACTGTGACTTCATATCAAGCTGTAAGGCTAATAAATGGAGAAGAAGTGAAATAGATACATGTAGAAGTCTTTTTCATCACTTACATCTGTTCCATCAAACAGCCATCTCCTGCACTGCACAGTATTGCCTTACATCATGTTTATGTCTCCTTTATCAGCCATTAAGGGTCCAGAATAATGATTCAGGTTCCTGCTTCTCAGGTCTCCTCAGTGTGTTTTATTAAATGTAGTTCAGCAGCTTTTCTTGGTGTTTTTTTTTCCTTAGTGGAGCTGAGCTGGGACATTGATTGACAGGACAGAAACTGATACCCCAGGCAGGATGTACACCTTCTTATCACTTCCTCCAAGGCCTCTTTCTGCACATTTAGCCATGGTCATAATAAGGAAGAGCAGCTCTCTGCCAAAGCAGCCATCTGGAAGAAGGTTTAACAGAGAGGCTCAAACGTGAACCACAACATAAAAAGCTTAGTTGGTCCAGTTTTGCTCCACCTTTGCGCCCTCTTTAAACTTTGACAGTTTGAGCTGCTGCAGCATCCCACACTCAGCAGACAGACCTGAGCAGGAAAGGTTCGAACAGCTGAGGAGTGAAGAGAAATAAGACTGTGGTCCATTGATGTGTCCATCAGAGAGCTGCTGGAGGGGTGACAAGCCTGTGTGTGAGCTTCTGTCCTCATATCCTGTGTGTCTAACATTCTTCATGGGAGGATGGTGAGATAAAGTCAGTTTTTTTTTTGTTTTTTGTTTTTTAAAGAGGCTTGTGCCAATACAAGATGCCATTTCAGATGTGAATCATTGTTTATTAAAGACTTCCAAACAAAAATAGTTTGACATGCTGGAGCTTTTTTCCTGTACTGCTGTGGTTAAGGTTGTTTTCTAAAGCGTGATCTACTACCCTGAACTGCTGGAGCCCAGTAATCTAAATACTTTGGTCTACAACTCATTCATAGCCTCTGTTAAGGTCATCTTAGGTTGTGCTGTGGTTAATCTGCTTACATCGTCGACTAATTAAGCAAAATACCATGAAGTATGCTACTTAGATAGCTTAGCAAGGTGTTCCAGCGTTGTTTTGATGACCTTATCATTTCATCAGGTATGTTTAATGATCATCATTGATTTCACAGGGAGGTATGTCTGTGAATGATGAGGGGACATACCTCCCTGTGAAGGGAGAGGGTTTCAGGAAACTTTTCCTGAAATGAAAGGTGCTTTGTTAAACTATGTGCCTCAATCCCCCTGTGTGTAAAACAAACTGCCCCTTGTCTCCTGGAGATAAATGGCTCTTTAAACCTATGAGGGCATCCCTGTGGTACCCTGTAATCTGTTGGAACAGTTTCTACAGCTGAGGTTTTGCTCTCTCTGTCTGTCTCTGTCTCTATCTCCAGCCTGCCAGACACCTCCGTATTCTGCCACCATCTGTGACACATTTCAGTGGCCTGAACCCAACAGAAACAGAGATGTAGTGCAGACAAACGAAGACAAACAGACGGGTTTAGCGTTGCAGTGGTGATGTTTGTGCAAGGAACTTCCTGCCTGGCTCTCCTCCCATGACACAATCACTCCTCCCGTGAGTCGTGCCATGCCATGCAGTTTTACAGGCAAGTGTTTGGTCTAAAAGCACATGAAGTGACTGAGCCCGTGGGATGAAAGTAGAACAAAAGCAAAGAAGAGGAAAGACTAACCATGCTGAGGGATGATCAGCTGGTTTATATCATCCTGGAGCTGGTGATCGCACTGCTGGCCGTGTCCGGAAACGTCCTGGTCTGCTGGGCCGTCTACCTCAACTCCAACCTGCAGAGCATCACCAACTTCTTCGTAGTGTCTCTGGCAGTGGCTGATGTTGCTGTGGGGCTGCTTGCAATTCCATTTGCTATCACCATCAGGTATGAAAGAGTTTTTATAAAAAAGTTTCTTAGTTTTCTTAATCTAGACAGTGTCAGTAAATAGTCCAGTCAAGGTTGTTTAACACCATTATCAGAAGATTTTTTTCCAGTTTGAATCTTTTTCATAACTCTGATTTTCTTCAAACTAAAACCAGCACGGGCTTCTGTGCTAACTTCTTTGGCTGCTTGTTCATCGCTTGCTTCGTGCTCATCCTCACCCAGAGCTCCATCTTCAGCCTGTTGGCCATTGCTGTGGACCGCTACATCGCTATCAAGAACCCACTCAGGTGAGGAGGAGCAACAAGCCACATCAGCCTTACTGGAAAAATGGACAAAGACAGTTAATTAGAGTCTAGTACAGTCCTAATTCACTTCTCTTTCCTGCCTGTCCAAATAATTTATGTTACTCACCTTAGTTTTTATTCCTGTGTATAGTCTAGTTTGGTTTTTGTCTTTTTTAACTGTGAACATGGTTTTAAAAAACAATTAACTATAAAACAAGAGATAATCAAGCAGGATTCAAACATGTAGAAAAGAGAGGAAAACCGTTTGTTTTTCTTTTTCTACCTGCTGCTCCCTTCACATGTGGCACTCGGGCCAGAACAATGTTGGTGAATATTCTAACATTCTGAGCATCCAAAGCGCATATGGGTTGGTGAAGCAAACACATTGAATTACTGTGAGATCTTATTCAATTAGGGCGATCCTGGCCGGTTGTGGGCAGACAGAGATGTATGCCTCTACAAGCTTTATTGGGTTAGAGCTGGTGTGCTGCTGTGGGGATTAAATATGCTGAAGGCTTTCATCATCCTCATCCATGTTCATCAACACCCATCAAATGTCATTTTCCCTTCAACAGAAAGCTTACTTTGCAGTTTACAATGAAAAAAAGAGAGAATTGCAGTAGGTGTTATGACACACTATTGTCTCATTGTTCACGTGTGTGACCACAAAGAAATGTAGTCACAGCTGTACTCTTTACTCTTGCCATGGATGGATATTTCATGTATTAAACCATAGCAGGTAACACATTTGCATAAGCAGTTGTAGTACTGTCCCTGCGTCTGTGTGCATCTTTCGTGGCTCTCACTGGTGCCGTAACTCTGGCACCAAAGACTGAGGAGCTAACAACTCATCAGAGTTTCAGGGTGCTTATTATAGTCCACTGTCTGCCACCTGGCCACAAAAGACTTCAGTCACATGCCACAATGTTTGCAGAGGTGGGCTGATCTTACCAAGAATACTGTGGGAATTCAAGCTGACCGGCTATTTTTACTCTTGCCCATTCCTTTGTCTACATGAAGCAAAGTGCAAATAACTTTCTGAAATTCTCAACCTGTAGAAACTTACAGTGGTATTTTAAGATAGTTCTCTTGTTTTACCTGAGGACAATGAAAAGTTTACAGGAGGTTTTCAGCAACTTTTGTAAAGGCCCACAGGGTGGATGATTGTACATGGAAGTACTGACGAGTTTTCCTTGTAGAATTTTACAGAATAAAATAGAAGGTACTTTATTAATCTCCGGAGGGAAATTCAGAGTCACAGCAGCAAAACCATAAAGTATACAATGCAAAACATTCAAGAATATATAAATAGAATAATAGAAGTGTCAACTAGAAACAATGAAAGCCCATCAGAGATGACACCTTGGTCATCATTCTCCATCAGCCACCACAGGGTCCAGAGCTAAGCTGGACTTCTTCACCAGTTTGTCAGTCTCCTTCTCATGTATCCTGTCTGCCCACAGCAGGTGAAGTTCTTCCAATGTGGCGTTGGTGTCCAGTGTTAGCTCCGTAAGCCATGTCTGTGAATAGCACGATGCTACTCTACCTTCTGGTATTCCCTCGGTTTCTGTGTTAGCACGGCTAGCTCGTCCATCTTATTGGAGATAGATCTTACGGGTCAATGTCGTCACTTCTTAGCTCACACCTGAGAACCAGCACATCGTCCATTTATATATATATATATATATATATATATATATATATATATATATATATATATATATATATATATATATATATATATATAACCAAGTAAGGACTGGGAGGGAATTCTGGTGCTAGGGGGGTTTTTGCCCAACAACGCAACCTTGGGACTCTCACCCAAAGAGTAACAGATATTCTGTTTTTCTACTAGCCCTCCAACAGATGGTTTCCCCTTTTAGCACACAGGTAAGTTCCACAAATGAATACAAAGGAGAGTAGATTTGTTAGAAAAATTTAAATACAACTTTATTTTATTTCACAATAGAAAAATAGTTCTTTTAAAAATATAGATTTATGGATTGGCAAGATGGCGTTGTAGCGTGAACACCTTGTCTCATTAGCTCCGGTGAAGTTCATTGAATTATCCGTCTATGATACATATTCGCCTGGAGAAACGTTTTATCCGTACGTAGGAGCAGCTCTATAATGAGCCTGGAAGACTATTTTTCAAAAATGCCTCACAAGTTAAATCTTAAGAAAAAGACTGCTACGGGGAAGCATGCTAGCGGCGTCCTCGAGGACCCTGCTGCAGTTGAGCACGAGGAAGCTAGCGAGAGAGAAGCAGCTGCTGAGGCTGAGGAAACCGGGAGCGATGTTAACCCGAATATTCTTTTGGCTTTGAGCAAGATAACTGATAACATCACCAAGTCACTGGATGCTAAAGTCGACAAGGTACTTGCCGCTATACACGAACAAACATCTCGGATGCAGGCTTTGGCGACACGGGTTGGTGATGCAGAGACCCGGATTTCAGGCGTGGAAGACACAGTGGATGTTCTACAGGCTAAAGTGGCAAAACTCGAAAAACAAACATCCGACATGGCAGATCATATAGATGATTTGGAGAACCGCAGCTGCAGATGTAATCTCCGTCTGGTCGGGTTACCTGAGGGCATGGAGGAAAGTGACCCGGTCACTTTTTTGGAGACATGGCCTCCCTCTTATCTCAATCTCAAGACCAAAACTGGAAGGATCAAGCTGGACCGCGCTCACCGCTCTCCGACACTAAGGCTGGGTGCTAAACCAACGCGCCCGACCCATCATCATGAAACTTCATAACTTTACTGATAAACAACGAGTAATGGCCGCGGCTCGGCGCCTTGCTATAGAACCAAACCATCCAGCGGACCGGATCAAAGTCTCCTTCTTCAATGATTACTCGGCGGCGGTGGCCAAGAAACGCAAATCTTTTGACGAGGTGAAAAGTTGCCTGAGAAGGAAGAACGTGGAATACGCGCTTCTGTATCCCGCTACGCTGAGGCTGTCTGTGAAAGGTGTGGAGAAAAGATTCAGCACACCGGAGGCAGCTGCGACTTACGTGGAATCGCTGCCCTAATCTTTTGCAGTTATTCTGGATTATTACTTCTCTGTGACATTCCGCCTGGACAGTGCCTTATGAACGAATATAAGTACTTGTTTAAACTCAGGCGTGTGTATCTGCTCCCTTTCTCTCCTGTCCTTTACAATTTCTCAGGTGAGTTGCCCTACCTCGCCGTGTGCTTGAGAGACTGTGTTTATGTTTATGAGTAGGCGCGAGTTAAGCGCGTGCTGCACCTGTCGGTTTATCGCCGCAGGCAGAAGAGGGACGGTTTTTCCCTACATGTTCAGTAGGGTTGTTGCCATATCATTGTTTTTGAATGTTAAGTTACGCAGCTCTTACTTTCTCTCTCCTTATCTGATTGCCTTTTTTTGTTCCTTTTATTGTGGTGGATCTCCTGGCTCAATGTCCTCTGTAAAACACATGAATAACACCATTGATGAATAAGCTGAGAATATGCACCTGGAATGTAAGGAGAGACCATAATCCCATCAAGCGCAGGAAAATATTTACTTGTCTTAAAAAGGATAATATAGATGTTGCTATGCTACAAGAGACACATTTGGACGATACAGAACATTTAAAGTTACAACAAGGGCCATTTGGACAAGTATTTTTCTCATCCTTTACAACAAGAAGTAGGGGAGTAGCAGTGCTAATTAGGAAGGGCCTCCCGTTTATAATATCTGATTGTGTCAAAGATCTGAGGGGTCGATTTCCCACCTGCTCACCCAATTACCTTTCTTACTAAAATGTTTCTAGACCTAGCTCCATTTCTTTCTAACGCAACAACTATTATTGGTGGGGATTTTAACTTAATATTAAACCCACGCATTGATAAGTTTCCACATAGTACCATACCCCCTTCTCCTCAGGCCATCACACTCAATGCTCTGTGTGAGGAGTTTGGGTTCATTGATGCTTGGAGGTGCGCACATCCCTCTGATAAACATTATACTTTTTTCTCAGCTCCACATAAGTGCCATACCAGGATTGATTACTTTTTCCTGCCAAGAACTGACTTTCACTCAGTTTTAGCATGCGATATAACAAGTATAATCATTTCTGACCACGCTAGAGTAATAATTAATCTTAATCTTAAAACAGCACTACAGCAGTCTTGTCACTGGAGAATTAACACTATTATTCTTAAAGATGAGGAATTTACCTCCAACTTTTCTTCTGAACTTAAAACATTTCTGGAAATTAATATCCCATCGGCCAGCAATGCCTCAGTCTTATGGGAAACATGCAAAGCTGGGCAAGAGGTTTAATTATTTCATACTCTGCATCAAAAAAGCACAAAAGACAAGAGAAACAAAATCATCTCGAGAGTGAACTGATGAATAAAGAAAAAGCTTCTCCATCACCATTATTGTGGCAAGAAATTTTGACACTCAGATCAACTCTAAACTGTCTCCTTACTAGAGATGCAGAGAAAAAAATAAAGTATACTCGACAGAGGTTTTATGAGCATGGAGACAAAGCTGGTAAATGTCTGGCCTATTATGTCAAGAAGCGTGTAGAATCTCGTACCATCGCAGCTATATCCGATAACGATGGCCACAAGGTGTTTGACAATAAACAGATAAATAACCGCTTTCAAAAATTTTACCAAAATCTGTACTCTTCTGAACAGGCTCCGGAGGCAAGACAACTAATGGACAATTTCTTTGCTCAATTTAACTTACCAATTTTGACAGAAGAGCAAAAGAATACCCTGAATAGTCCCGTAACTAAAACTGAAGTGATTAACGCCATTAAAACTCTACAAAATGGAAAGTCACCAGGTTCTGACGGCTTCTGTTGTGAATTTTACAAACAGTTCCAAGATATTCTTGCAGAACCGCTTCTTAATATGTTTAATCACTCCTTCTCCATAGGAGAATTTCCACAGACACTGAAAGAGGCCACTATATCCTTAATTTTAAAAAAGGGGAAATGCCCTGACTCTTGTGGATCCTACAGGCCTATAGCCCTCTTAAATGTTGATAGGAAGCTGCTTTCTAAAATTTTAGCCTCTCGTTTGAAAATCTCCTTCCAGTTCTGATAAGGGAAGACCAAACAGGTTTTATAAGGGGTTGGAACTCAGCAATGTTAGACGTTTGTTGAATGCTATTTCAGCTTTCAAAGAAAAATCTGTTAACGGCCTAGTGCTTTCTCTCGATGCAGAAAAAGCATTCGACCGACTAGAATGGCCTTTCCTACTGTATACATTACATAAATTTGGCTTAGGAGAATACTTTATAAAGTGGATTAAAATTATCTACACCAAACCACAGGTAGCGGTCTTGTCAAATGGATTGAGGTCTGAATATTTCAGTACTCACAGAGGGGTGATGCAAGGATGCCCCTTATCTCCCCTTCTATTCGCTTTAGCCATAGAGCCACTTGCTGAGGCCATAAGGGTCACACCCACTATACGTAGTTTAGAGATCGGACAGCTGTGCCATAAAATAACCTTATATGCGGACGATGCTTTAATCCTTCTAATCCACCCTGAAACATCCATACCAGGTTTTATTGATGTGATAGACAGATTTAGCCTTTTCTCTGGTTACAAGATCAATCTTGCTAAATCAGAAGCTATGCCCCTTGGTTCGCTTTCAACAATACCATCTACTGTACCCTCCTTTCCTTTCAAATGGTCTCCTAACGGGTTTATGTATTTGTGAATCTTCATCACCCCATCCTTTGATCAACTATATAAAGCCAACTTTGTTCCCTTATTTCGCAAAATCAAACAGGACCTAGAGCGGTGGATGTCACTTCCGGTTTCCTGGTTGGGACGTATTGCACTGATTAAAATGAATGTGATGTCAAGAATATCGTATCCTATTCAAATGATTCCTGTTTTGTTTTCTAAAAGGGTGTTGAAAGATATCAATGGGTGGCTCAGCTCTTTTATCTGGAACAAGCGTAGACCTAGGCTCAAAATGGCAGTATTACATCAACCAAGTGCAGCAGGTGGCTTAGACTTGCCTAATATTAAAATGTATCAACTTTGTGCCCATTTAAGATTTATAAGTGAGTGGATTAGTAATAAATCCTCAATCTGGATGGATATTGAGACAGCTTTATCACAATGCAAACTGAGCGATTTATTATTTTTCAGTAATTTTAAGGAAATCAAAGCATTTTGTAAAAACCCTGTAACAATCAACACGCTAATAGCATGGAGCCATGTTCGCCGCCTTGAGGGAAGATCTAATATAACATCCATCTTCACACCAATAACAAACAACCCTGCTTTCTCCCCAGGTTTTTCAGACCCTGGTTTTCAACAATGGACTAAAAAGAATATTAAATCTCTTAGTGACCTTTTCTTAGATGATAAGCTTATGTCATTTGAACAGCTTTCAAACAAGTATGAATTGGTCAAACAAGATTTCTTTCGTTTTTTGCAACTAAGGTATTATATAACTCACAACACCACCCTTTTTGAACTCCCCGAAATATCCATTGTTGAGAAAATTCTGTTTCAACAACAATTGAAAGTGTCATTAAGTTCATTGTACCCTGTACTTGGTAGTTTTTTCTACCTCTGATGCACAGAGGGCCAGAGATGTGTGGGAAAAGGAGCTGTCTGTGACTATAGATGAAGAAAAATGGGATAACATTTGGTCACATGCAAAAACAATCTCAATTTGTACTCGAACTAGAGAAATACAACTCAAGATTTTACACAGATTACACATATCCCCTCATTGCAGACATCTCTTCAACAGCTCACTTTCCCCTTTGTGTCTTAAGTGTAAGACTGATGTTGGAACTTAAACACATTGTTTCTGGACCTGTCATAAACTTCAAAGGTATTAGGTTGAAATTATAAGTGAATTGGAGAGAATTTTTCTTATTAAGATAGAGATGGACCCTGTATCTTTGATCCTGGGTCTTCCAAGTGACTATTTAAAAACAGCAGTCAACAAAAGATTGTATAACATTCTAACCTTTGCAGCGAGGAAGAATATTCTTTTGCACTGGGTCAGCGACAAGATTCCCTCTGTCCGTGGTTGGCGCAAAATAATTTTTGAATTGATCCCCCTAGAATACCTTGCCAACGTTATACATAAAAGTGTGGATCACTTCTACAGGATATGGCGTCCGTTCTTAGACTATATTGGAGCAGACCTTTCATCCATCCTACTAAAAGGACTACTATGAGTGACATTTGTGCACTGAAAGAATGATCCACTGAAAGCCTGATCTACCACCTTTCGTATTTTGTATTTTGCATCCTGTGTTATGTAAGAGCTGTATTTTATATTTTATTTATTTATTTTTTATATTTTTTTTATTTTGATATTCTTGTGTGTGTATATATATATATATACAGATATACATGTATATATATATATACATATTGATGTGTTTGTTTTGTTATGTGTCTAGTGTTTATGGACCCGGTTTTTTTTGTTGTTCAAACAAAAAATACCAATAGAAATAATGAAAAAAAAAAAAAAAAAATAAAAAAAAATATATATATATATATATATATATAGAGAGAGATTTATAATAAATTATACAACAATAAATGGCACTGTAGCAACTCTCAGGGTAAGCCCCAGCACAGAGACACCAAACGGTGCCAGACAGACTTGTCAAGCTAAAAAAAAAAAAAGGAAACACAACACCTCTAATGGCAAATCAAAATGTGCTGTAACTCACACAAAACTCAAACAAAACAAAACAAAATGCCTGACTTTACAAAGTGCCGGACCCCTACGGACCCCCCAACCCAGAATGAACGCTAAATACTACCCAGCAGCATCTATGAACTGTGTCTGAGTTCACACTGTTACTGAGCGGCGTCTTTCTGCAGAGTGTTACTGAGCGGCATCTTTCTACACTCTGTTACTGAGCAGCTTCTTTCTACACTCTGTTACTGAGCAGCGTCTTTCTACACTCTGTTACTGAGCCGCGTCTTTCTACACTCTGTTACTGAGCGGCGTCTTTCTACACTCTGTTACTGAGCAGCGTCTTTCTACACTCTGTTACTGAGCCGCGTCTTTCTACACTCTGTTACTGAGCGGCGTCTTTCTACACTCTGTTACTGAGCGGCTTCTTTCTACACTCTGTTACTGAGCGGCGTCTTTCTACAATCTGTAACTGAGCAGCGTCTTTCTTACACTCTGTTACTGAGCCGCGTCTTTCTACACTCTGTTACTGAGCGGCGTCTTTCTTACACTCTGTTACTGAGCGGCTTCTTTCTACACTCTGTTACTGAGCGGCATCTTTCTTACACTCTGTTACTGAGCGGCATCTTTCTTACACTCTGTTACTGAGCAGCTTCTTTATACACTCTGTTACTGAGCCGCGTCTTTCTACAATCTGTTACTGAGCAGCGTCTTTCTACACTCTGTTACTGAGCAGCGTCTTTCTACACTCTGTTACTGAGCAGCGTCTTTCTTACACTCTGTTACTGAGCGGCGTCTTTCTACACTCTGCTACTGAGCAGCGTCTTTCTTACACTCTGTTACTGAGCGGCGTCTTTCTACACTCTGTTACTGAGCAGCGTCTTTCTTACACTCTGTTACTGAGCGGCGTCTTTCTTACACTCTGTTACTGAGCGGCGTCTTTCTTACACTCTGTTACTGTTTTCATTGATTTCTTTAATTAATGAGATATTTGATTTTGTTTGCAGTTTTCTCAGCTTATAGGAGAGTAACTTAAATGATTTTGCTCCTCCATCATAATATTTTGTTTGGTAAAAGCCATTGCACGCTCTACTTTTTCTGTTAGCAGACTATAGTTATTTTCTAGTTTTCTGTTATGCCATCCTAAGTTCCTTACTTTCATCTCCCATTCCTTTTTCCTCCATACTGCCAAATTTATAATTTCTCCCCAGATGACTGCCTTCATACTCTCCCATAGAATCACTGGATTGACCTCCTCTGTATCATTAACTTCTAAATAACTCACAATTATTCTTTGAAACAAAAAGAAGAGACTCCAAGGCACTCTCTTAATACTATTGAAATGCCTTTATTTTATTGGCATGGTCATGTGGACCTTAAAAACAAACTTCGACGCGTTTCGGCATCAAGCCTTCATCAGGAAGTAATGCAAACAGGTGTCAGGCTGTAATAGGCCCTTTTAAAGGGGTGCTCAACCAATCAGAAACTGCCACATAGACTTAAGGGCAAGGTCTGCAGGTAGTGTCAACCACCAGACTCACCAGCAGATGGTGTTATTCAGGCCAATAGACTTAAAAAAAGTTTCCATCCCCAGAAAACCTGCATGTTATCATACAAAGCAGATAAATTAGTTAAAAACACATCAGAATTTTATATATATATATATATATATATATATATATATATATATATATATATATATATATATATATATATATATATATATATTTGTATGCATACTTTAGAAAAGTCTGAGCCACTGCAGCGTCCAATCAAAGAGTGATATTTCATATGGGGGTACACAGTCTGTCAACGAAAAGACTTCCGGAGCCTGCACTCGTGTTTCTTAATTGACGCTCCTCTGATCAGTCTTCTTCCTCCTCCCTCCTCTCTCCTCCAAGCACAGTTATCGCTTTGGGACATCCTTCAATATGGCGACTCAGGAAGTATAACCAGTGTCGCAGAGAGAGGAGACATGAGTTTATTGCTTTGAGACGCAGCCCATGTTTCAGCTGTAAAATATTGACTTTGCCTCAGTGGGACACTATCACTCTGAGAATAGATAAAAATATTCATCTCTCTTTGAAATAATACTTCTCTCTACTCACCCATCAGGTACAGTGGCCTGGTGACAGCAAAGAGGGCCAAGGGCACCATCGCACTTTGCTGGCTTCTCTCAGTGGGTATTGGCCTGACACCGATCCTGGGCTGGAACAGAGGTGGGAGAACTACTGTGGTAAATGTTAAGTTTCTTCAGTGCTTCAGTCAGTGAGCAGCAAAATCAAAAATCTATATTCTACACAACCACCACTGTAGGGCTGCAAAGATTAGACATAATCAACTGGTTGACTGTAAAACGATATTGTCATATCGTGAAATGAAATACCAGGGGGTAATGCTCATCTGTAACTGAAGCGCCGCGTTAAAAGATATTTTTATGGTAAAAGATCACTAAATTCATACATGAGGAATAATGATGAGAAAATATCTCAGCGCACCAATGGCACTACGCACTGACGAAGGCTCTGCATCTCTGGCTTGGACAGCCTGACAGCTCCCAGTGTTTAGCATCTGATAATGCGATTTAGAAAGTCTCCTTCACTCTCCGTTTTGAACAGTTTTCCGGATCCGAGTCACAAACTAGTGTCAAGACTCCCTTAACTTTTTAAAAAAGAGGACATTTAACCGATGTAGCTCTCATACTCAAGCTCCACTTCACTGTTAACACTCAGCGGGGAGGAGGAGGGGCGGCATGTGCATGAGTGAAGTGTATGAGGTTATATTTGTGCCATCAGAAACTGAATTTGAATTAAAATATTGAACTTGAAAAAGCATGATGTGTAATGAAATTTAATGTTTTGAAATTGAATTTATTTTTTTTATTGAATTTTTTTTAAATTGAATTTGAATTTGTATTTTGCCTATGAAAATTCAACTCTTTTTATACTTTAATTCAACTGTTCTTTTAACTTGAAATTCAAAAACACAGAATTCAATTTCAATTCACAAAAAGCAGATTCAGTTTTACAATTCATTTTCAATCCAGAGTGGCATGACCATTACGTCATCTTGTGCCTGTAGGGAGACTAATCGAGCAGATTTACGGACCCCTCGACACGTCCGCTAGCTGTGCCGACATACCAGGGCTATTGTGTTAGCTGTTGTTAGCAAGCCCTGCGTCTAGTTCACAAATACCACACGAGTGATGTAAATAACACTGTGACAGCATTACTGTAAATATGAGTTGAACAATACTATGTATACGGCTGATTTACTGTTACAAACATTCGTCAGAAGTGCCTATGAACTGATTATTACAGGAGCTTGATAACTGTTTAGAATGGGGGGCAGCCATCTTTGATTGTCAACTCAGGGGTGGTGGGGCGTGTATGTGATTTCATTCATTTCTATACTGTCTATCCCCTTCGGGGTTGTGGGGCGAGTGCAGGAGCCTATCCCAGCTGTCACTGGGTGTAAGGCAGTACCGATTGCCAGTTGATCGCAGGGTTAACATAGTGGACAGACAATCATGTGTATTATGTGATTTTGAACTTGATTATTCAACCGCTGGTCTTCAGCCATCGTTGAACTGACGATGAGGGGAGGAGGAGTACAGCTAGACACAACACAGGAGAGTCTGTGGATGTGTCATAGACTGTATAAAACATGGACGTAGTCACCCGTCTGTTTCTGAAACGGAAAATGAAGCACATCGGCTATAGCGGCCATATTGGTAGTGGCAAGGGCTTTGCCTACAGCCATAGGGCGCCGGCCGTCACGTGACCCTCAGCTGTGCCTCTTATTGGGGGAGCTCATGATCTTCATATCCTCTGAGCGGCTGCGTCAGAAAAAAATTCACCCTTCTTACTGTGGGAGCTGGTAGTAAAATTAGCGACTCAGACAGAAGACGTTTTTTGAACCAGGCTGTAAATAGGTTAATTTCTGCTTTGAAAACGGCTTTTTTTGGCTTGGTGTATGTGACTTCCACTACTTCCGGAGCCAGCCTAAAGCGAACACACGAGAAACAGCAGATTTTAGCACTTCCGCATTGTCTCATATTCTCAGACCGGAGGTTGCCGCTTGGGATTTGTAGAGGGTGTCCGTGAATCTGTGCTCGATTAGTCTCCCTACAGGCACAAGATGACGTAACGGTCGTGTCACTTTGAATTGAAATTGAATTTCAAAACTGAATCTGCTTTTTGTGAATTGAAATTGAATTGTGTGTTTTTAAATTTTAAGTTAAAAAAGAGTTAAATTAAATTATAAAAAGAGTTGATTTTTCGTAGGCAAAATACAAATTCAAATTCAATTAAAAAATTAATTCAATTAAAAAATAAATTAATTTTCAGTACACATCATGCTTTTCGAATTCAATATTTTATTTATTTATTTATTTATTTATTTTTTATTTTTATTTTCCCCTTGTCTGCATTATCTTTTCTGCTGAGCACTGTGTCATATGACAGCGTTGAAAAGACCAATGCATTTTTTTTCTAGCAGTCAGAGAGATTTGAATATGATTAACTGCTATAGTGACCATCACCAGCCCTTCCTGTAGGCTACTCCATCATTTTTAACTTTATTTAACCTCTGATGTGAGCTGAAGGAGAGGGCTGTGCCACACCACAGTGTGAGAGAAGGGGAAATAATGACAGGCAGGACGAGACAAGACAAACCGAAGGGAGGACAAACGTCTGCTGTTGTTGAATTAAGATAGCAGTTCAAAATGGGGATTTGACCCATGTAAGATGGGGATTTGAAAAACCAGCACAGCACCTCCAGTCCTGTGTTCTCTGACATCACGCCCTTACGCAAGGTTAGCCCCTCCCACAAGAAGTTTACACACAAGTTTATGGTTCTTCTTTTTGTTCTTCTTCCTCTTCTTCTCCGTGTTGTCCTCGTTTAACTCCTTGGTGTTTGGGGGGTTGGAAGTCTGACAGGGCAGGTAAATGTGCGAGCCAAGACTTCCTCATGCGCGTTCATGAGAACAAAGAGCTTTACAACCAATCGCGATGAAGGATGAAGACCAATCAGGATAGAGCCTCAGGGGCTCTT
Organism: Halichoeres trimaculatus; assembly: GCF_033239565.1. Lineage (NCBI taxonomy): Eukaryota > Metazoa > Chordata > Actinopteri > Labriformes > Labridae > Halichoeres > Halichoeres trimaculatus. The sequence continues at coordinate 31,698,234 of NW_027437194.1, read as the reverse complement.
CTGATTGGTCAAAGATACCTGGAGCAGTCGAGAATCCTTGTCAGTTCATAACAGTTACAGATGGAAATGCTGCGACCTTGCGGTAGTGCAGTTATACTACACCCATAAAGGGTTATCGATGGATACTCTAGCATTTAATCCAAAGAAAACACAAAAAAATTAGCACTGACAAGCTAAATCCTGCCTACGGCACCTTTAATTTCCCTGTTATCTGCTTCATTCATTTTGAGATTTATTTTGTTTATTGTATTGTACTTATATTTTTATGTCATCATGAATGAAATAAAGACAAATAAACTTGACACAGGGCTGACCAATCAGAGGTGAGAACCTAACTATGTGTAAATGCAGTAAAAATGCAACACATAGGTTGAATTTTAAAGGTCTGTGCATTTAAAAGACCAAATTAGGTTGAAACACAACATAATAGTAACTAATTGACTAATCGAAAAAATAACCAATAGATTAGTCGACATTAAAAATAAACGTTAGGTGCAGCCTGCACCACAGTGCAGTTACAGCTCATACAGAGGACTGGAGACAGTGAAACTTGCTGACAGTAAGACTGGGTGCCATTGCTCAATCAAGGTTGGACATCAGTGTAGGCTGCAGGTCTGCTGTCATTGAGTCTCTCAAGCAAATTCCTAATCTCCTAAAATGAATGTACAGGCAGAGATTATATTTCCACATGAACTGAACCCTAGCCTCACCATCACTCACCGCACTGATGTACCAAATAAACAGAAACTTGGGGAATAAAAGCACATTAAGCACCAAAAATAAACCATAACCTTAAGCATTAATAACCGTGACAGATTCTGTTTTGTCATGTAAGAATAAAGCATTAAACTACATCAGCTGTGGCTGTGTTTACAGGGTGGAATGACACCGCAGCCAGTAACTGCAGCAACTGTCCTGAGGGCCTGACAGTGTGCCTATTTGAAGAAGTGGTTCCCATGGACTACATGATCTACTTCAACTTCTTTGGGTGTGTGCTGGTGCCCCTGATGATAATGCTGGTTATCTATGCTCATATCTTCATGGCTGCCCGTAGACAACTCCGCCTGATGGGACTGAAAGTTGCAAAAGTGCCTGCACCTGCAGAAGTACCTTCGTCATCAGGCACATCTCGTTCCACCCTGCAGAAGGAAGTGCATGCTGCCAAGTCTCTAGCAATCATTGTTGGTTTGTTTGCTCTGTGCTGGCTTCCTCTGCACTTCATCAACTGTTTTAACCACCTGTGTGAAAACTGTGGGCGCTCACATGTCTGGATAATGAACATTGCCATCATCCTCTCCCATGCTAACTCTGTTGTGAACCCGCTGATTTATGCCTATCGCATTCGCGAGTTCAGACAGACTTTTCGGAAGATTCTGTATCAGCACATCCTTGGGCGCAGAGATAGAAATGAGTTTGGGGCGGGGAATGGTGATAGCAGGTGTGTACGGAGCACCAGCATAATGAGGACTTCCTCTGGTATAAGCCAAGAGGGTTCATCAAGTGGCGCCGTGGTAAACAGCTACGCGCTAGATCTAAGTCCTGATGGAACGCCAAAAAAATCTGCTCATGAAACTAATTTTCACTGGATGTCAAGCAGCTCTTTACCCAATGGACATGATGAAATGGGCTGCACCCTTTCAGTAATTCAGCAGTGCATTGTGAGATATGCTGCTCAGGATGGAGTAGAGAGTGGAACAACTGATGTGTTGCAGGTGAAAGACAGTGGTTCCTGCATTTCTTTTGAGAACGTTCACGCCTTCTTTCATAAACAGACTGATTGCAAAAGCTCTAACGAGCTGACAGAAGTCTCCTGACAAAAATATTTCACTATGGCCATTGTTGTATAACTATGTGCACACCTGGCATTAAACATGATTCATGAAACCTCCATAAACCTGCATCGGCTGTGTCATGGGTATTCTGAAGGCTGATATTTGTAAAAGTGCCATTTATAGAAAAAAAAAACTTCTTTACCTTTTACAATGCAAAACCCTTAAAGGTCCCATATTATGCAAAAATCACTTTATGTCTTTTAGTGAAATTTGTGGGTGTTTGTCTTTCCTCCCAGCCCAAAAATTGTGATATTTAATGACAAAACCTGTACTAAGTAGTGCTTGTCAATGTAAAATCCTGACCTAAAACGAGCCGTTTGGATTTTGGGGATTTTCCGATGTCAGCGATTCCCTTTTTTGACCATTCTGGAGCAAGTCTGACCTGATTGGTCCACCAGAGCAGATACCTGGAGAAATCTCTCCAGCAGAGGGGAGGTGAATGCCAAAGTTGAAGAGCCATCACTGCTCTGTTTTTGGCTGTAAACAACCACATAGTTTCATGCACAAGCTTCCCATCTCAGAAGAAGATAAGACTAAGTGGCTAGAGTCCATTTATCAAGGAAATGTGCCAGCTATACTCAGTAAAACTGTGCATGTGTGTGCTAGTCTCTTCACGGCCGACTGCTTTTCCAACTTTGGACAGTACAACAGAGGGCTAGCCAATAGACTGGTCCTGAATCTAGGCGCATTACCAACCATCCTCCAACAAACCTGGGACCCTGGAAATGTGAGTATTTTAAATGCTGTGTGCTGTGGAGCAGATGTAAGAGCTTTTCATTAGTGTCCCCCCTGTCTCTGTGTTAACTTCAGGATGCTAACTTTAGCAGCGGTTAGCCTGTTGTTTTAGCCTGTGATGTTATGGTGAACGAGCTTTGCTGTTCTCTAAACATTTAGCACTCAGAGCTCGTGGCGCTGCTCTCAGTGACGTGGAAGAGCGGGGCGGTATCAGCGGTGACTCTTTTACATATAAGGTCATGACCATTAAATCAGACTGTTCTAAACAGAGGGGCTATGAGAGCCTGGAAACAATGCTGCTCTGCTTGATTTATTGGCTTTTTGTACCAAAACTGCCATTTCAACTGCAGAAAGGGAACACAATACGGGACCTTTAAACTGCTGAACTATATTTTTTACAATGCTTTATTGGGTACATTTTAAATGCTCGTCTGAATTACTGTAACCCAGAGGAGAATTAAAGTCTTAAATAAGTGTTAGCTTCCTGTTCTTATAAGCAACATCAGTCTGCATGCAAATTAACAGGTGTCATTCAACACTTTTACAATCAAACCAGCTTCATAATGTTATGGTTTTTCCAATATTCGGCTAACTATGTATCCAACTTAGATTTGCAGCAGTTTAACTGAACAAAGCAAGTCCTGTTTGAAACTTTAAATAGCTCTGTTTTTTTTTTTTTTTTTTTTTTTTTTTTTAAAGTAGCTTTGTTCATTGATTTTTTGTACACAGAGAAGTAGTGCATTCATAGTACTTATGAATGACAGTGTTGAAGGGTTTACATCAACAAAAAGAAACAAAAACATGGAGCAGGGTGGTCAGTCAGGGGGGTATTCCATGAAGCTGGCTAAAATAGGCCGGGCTATCACCGGTAAGCGTGGCTTGAATAAGTGGCCACTTTAATCTTAGCTGCAACTCGTTCCACTAACGAGGCTTAGCTGATTTTCAGAGACGCTTATTCAAGCCAGGCTGATCCAAGCTGCGGCTAAGCGTGCGTCCGCGGTAAATAAAAAGCCCCGACGTGTCGATTGTCGAAATGACAAAATCATGTCAAAACCGAGAGCGAAGATGTTTCCCTCAGCGGAAAAAAAAAATCCTCATGGAGTTGTAAGACGACTACAAGGGGAAAATCACATAAAAGGGTAACACGGTGGCAATAATTAGAGCCAGAGACGCTGCTGGTTCAAGAATATCATGCTTATGTGTCAAATCAACACTGACTGTTTCTACTGAGTTTGATGACCTTTTTTCTTCTCACCCTAAAGCTCCTCACACTGCTGTGGCTCAGAGGAGAGGTCTTGATTAAATTAAGGCATGCATATATATATATATATATATATATATATATATATATATATATATATATATATATATATATATATATATATTTATTTATACACTTCATGAGGCGATGACTTAAACAGTAGAAAAAGACATGTAGATGAGATGTCATTTTTTTTTATTGGAGATGATTCAGCTGTCAGATGAAATGTGTCAGTGATACAGTGCCCTATATTTAAATAAGGGGGAAGACACAAAGTTATCTCACCATTTGATGACATGTCTTGATTCACAGTTATTCCTGTCTAGTATGACTGGGGTGGTACGCCTGTCAAAGAATAATGCCGGTGTCCTAAGGCGAGCTCAGGGAGGACGGAAACCTTCCGTGGAGCTGAAGGGCAAAAGCTCGCTTGACCTTGATTTTCAGTATGAATACGGACCGTGAAAGCTGAGCCTCATGATCCTTCTGACTTTTGGGGTTTTAAGCAAGTATCAGAAAAGTTACCAAAAGGTCTCAATTTATGTTTCCGAACAAGAACATCATTCATTACAGTTATAGATTCATTTAATGTGACACCTGCAGTTCACAAGGCGTCTTTTAGAAGCCGGTCAGACCTTCTCTGAGACGCAGCTAAGGTAAGCCTGACCAGGACCAGGCATGTCGCGTTGGCTAATTTACCATGGTTACTAAGCCACGCTAGCCCTAAGCCTCGTTCGTGGAACCCAACTCTTGCTAAAGTTAGCGAGGCTAACCCAAATAAGCCAGGCTTTGAGCTAAGCCAGCTTCGTGGAATACCCCCCAGGTCATACTATGGTTCATGGCTGTTAGAGTGTACAGTTATCTCAGTTCTTAAAGCAGAGTAGGAGATGGGAGACAAAAAATACAATCAAGAAATAAGTACACAAGTACAATAATTATAATTACAAAGCATGACTGACCAACAGAGGCCACCTGCAGGACACAGAGCAGGATCTGATTCAGAAACAAATGAGAAAAGAATCTTTCTGGCAAAACCATAAGGGCTCCATACCTATCTAAACTTCAGAACTGATACTTTCAATGTTTATAAAATTTTTCAAGTTTTAAGTTTTTAAAAATCTCTTTTACCCAAAGAGTATAAGTGGAGGGTGATGTTGACTTCCACTTCATTAGAGAGAAGCGTCTTGCCAACAAAGTAACAAAATCGATCATATCTAATTGCGGTTTAGGTAAGGGCACCAAGGAGATGCCAAACAAGCCAGTCATAGCCTCAGGTTATAGAAATGCCCCAATTACCTTCCATAAAGATTTCAAATTGCAGTCCAATAATTATGCTAAGATGTGCAGAACCAGAACATGTGGACGTGGTTTGCAGGCACCTGGTGACATTTTTCACAGGACACTACATTGGATTAAGCCACAGATAGACAAGATGTGCACCCATTTAACGATCTCTCCCCAGAGCTTATCTGGGACGCCCTCCCTTAGTTCCTCTTCCCAGAGAGCTTTCACAGTATTCAGCAAGGCTGAGGATGGGGTTTGGATTTGATTACAAATATTTGAAATCATACTTCTTCTCCTGATGGGGATTTGAATAAAGAGAGCATCTCAGAGTGTATTGGCAGGCAGGTTTGGAAATCTGGTATATGTGTTGTGAGAAAAAACTACTAGCTTCTAAGTATCAGAAAAAGTGACACTTAGAAATTCTGTACTGTCTTTTATATAATCTGATAAAGAGTGGATTCTCAAAGTGGTTTACACAGGGCGACAGCCAACATGTTTTCCAGTATGTGTTTGTGCTGCTGGCTCACCACCAAAGGCACCAAGTGCTGCATATACAGGCCAGTTACAGCCTATCTATTCAAAATAAAGGGTTGTATGTTTGCAGTGTGACCACTCTTAGAGCCAAATGGACAACAGAGAAAAACAAACACACTCATATACTACACACCTAGAGTGCATACACATGACTACAGATGACTGCAGGTTATTTAGTGAGAGGTGTTTACAGAGTAGCCTGGCTGCATATGCCGGTCAATGAGCCTAATGCAATGGAAATCAAATGAAGGTCCATTCGATGGTGTCTTTTATTATGCCATTATGCTTTCTTTTTCCTCATTTAAAAAGCCTTTCTGTTGTGGAAAAGACCTGCATTAAGAAACATCTGTGTACTTCAGAGCAATCCCAGCCAGTCCAGTCCCAGTCCAGTATATTTGTATGTTACACCCACCTAGCTTCATAAAAACTCAAGCTTGTCAGTTGATTATTGTGTAATGTGCTTTGCATAAAGTCATTTCATTTTAATGCCCTTGTTTCCTTTTTTTTGTAGATATTTTCATGAGAACAAAGATAAGAGTCATGGAAATTATGTACTCAAAGGTGATACATGTCTGAGTCACACAAAGGCCATGGAAAAACAAAAACTCAAAACAAACAAGACAAAGTAACTGACTAAACAACAGTGATGCTCAAGTGCCATTATTTGCTTTGTAATCCCATGTAAGGCCCAGCATGGTCTGTGATAGCATGCTGACAGAAGGATTACTATGTACAGATCCATTTTATAGAATGCCATGGAGTCAAAAAGAAACTATGGGAGAAATAACTGCAGTCATTCGGCTGTGGCCTCTGAGGACTGAAAACTGAAAGCACGAAACCAGAGTTTTAAGAAAACAGCATTTTTAGTGATGTAAAGCTCCGGTTTCATGTAGATGACAGGCGTAAACGTATACGAATATATACGGTTTTTCAAATACTAGGCTACATGTGGACATGGGCTGTTTTCCAAACCGCCTACTGCACTAGCAGTGCCTACTATTTTAGTCTAAATTCAGTCTGTAGTAGGTAGTATGCCAAAACTTGCAAAATCTGCAGTATACTAAAAATCCCTGGATGTCCTACTGATCCAGGAACATTTCTCAGTATGCAACAGACCAGTCTACCTGGCATACTGTTAGTCTATGCGGTGGCAGGGTTTTGGTGAATTACTGCCATCTACTGGAATTAATCAGCATTATAGATACAACACAACACTAACCTTAGACCGTCCATGAGACAGAAGTGAAGTAATGCAAAGAAACACCCGTAAATCTGGTCACTTCCAGTCATAAAAGAGGTGTTTACTTCTACAAATTCATTGGCCCATATAAATCACTAATTCACTTTTTAAACCATATGTGGATTATACAGAAGTGTTTTTTTTTATTACATCAGCTGTAAAAATTAAAAGTCCCTTTTAGATTTATTTTCAGTAAACGTTACAACTTTTAGTGTAAGATTAGAATTCAAGAATGATGATTCTGTTTGATATGATTCAAAATAACCAAATGCCAAGATCTGCCAATTGCTTGTTTCGTATATTTATATTAAAGGCAAAAAAACCCACCATCATCTGTAGCCCACCTTCCAAGACTGGAAACCAGAGTGTACAACAAAACAGACCCAGAAGAACAGTCATACTACACACTACAGGCAACAGCAGTTGGGAGTATGCAGTGCCTACTACATACTACATTCACATGTAGTATGTAGTAGGCGGTTTGGAAAACAGCCATGGCCTCAGGAAGTTTGTACAAAAAGAAAGACCTACAAGTCCCACGATGCACCATGGCATGTAACCGGAAGCGCTTTATTAACTCTGGCATTGTGGGTAGGCGGAAAGGGCTCCATAAGGTACAGCAAAACGACTAGCGCACGTTGCAGAGCGTCTTCGGCAGAAAAAACAAAGAATACACACTTTGGAAAAGAGTCGAGGTAAATCTTAGAAATTACTGGATATAACTTCATCATTATGTTCGCCTCTCGACGAGAGCATCGATGTGTGAATGTGAAAGACACTCATTCATTCTATCGGCCGGTATGGATCCGTCTGCATTTCAAATACGAAAGCTTGTGTTGTAAAGAATTGAATTGGAACATTAAATTTAACATACCTAACGCACCTCTAAAGAAAGTCGCGTATTTTCAAGCTGCAAAAAAGAATACATTTAATACTTGGAGTTTAATAACTAAGTTTGATAACCTTTATTGTGTGAAGTTGTGGAAGAATACCGTCAGCCGTTCGTAGCACTTTAGGCTCAAGTAGGCCACCGAGCGGGTAAGTTTTGCAGCTCCTAATCTAATGAAAAGATTTATCAATAAATATTTTCTCGCCTGCTTTCGACGTACTAGGGTGGGTAAGGTAGAAATACTCGTTACTTTTCATTCTCCTGATTTCAAATTGAAATAATCCTTACTTATTCTTGATGGATGAATCAGTTGCGGAACTAAACTAGGTAATGAACACTAATCTAGGATAATGGTCTCTATCAGATTATTTAACATCAAACATACTGTGTAGTGTAAGATATTTAAGGTATGAACTTACTCACAGCTGTGAAGTTACGTGTGAAATAAATGATGTCAGAGACAGGTGGACTGTTGAGAACTTGGCTATGTCTCACGTTTATTGGAGAACACAATAGATCATGTATTTTGTTTTCCAGGAAAGCAGCTGAAGATGTCTATCGGTGTCCCGATCAAGGTACTGCATGAGGCAGAAGGACACATAGTGACCTGTGAGACCAACACTGGGGAGGTGTACCGAGGCAAGCTGATTGAGGCAGAGGACAACATGAACTGCCAGGTTGGTGTCCTAAAAGAAGGCTTCCCCTAGCAGACTAATAAGTGCACAGTGTTCTAGCTTCTCTGTCACCACTTGCTTTCTCCACTTGTTTTTGAGATACATGAAATACACAGTTTTTGTTTGGCCAAATGCTGACAACTTCTACACGCTGCTCCTTTCAAATATTAAAGTACAGGGTGATGTGGTTTTTAACCAGAAACAGTGTTTGTTTATGCCTTTGCTTGTTCTCAGTTTTTGAAGCTTTCCTGTCTGACTGTCTGACGGCTGTCTTATTTGTTTCTGCAACATGTAAATGACCATGGCACACTGCCATGCAAAAAAAGCTGCCGTGCCTTCAGCACTATAATTTTTTTTCCAGATGTTTCAATGTGAGTTATACTGTTAGGGGCTCTTGTAGATGTGACTAAAACTGCCTTGGCTAAAACTCACACTCGTGGGAGGATCACATTGTGGTCAAGACCAATAGGAGACAAAGCTCATGCGGGTCTTTGCAGTTTACAATTCTCAGCTCTCAGCATCAGGCACGGCAGAATTCTGCTCCAATGTGCACACAAGACACACAGTTACTGGACAAAGTTGATTACGCACATACTTTGATAATTAATCAGTGTTTACAGATACATCTTATCATCTAGCTCTATGCTCTCTAAGCTGTAATGGTGCACATGTTACATCATCAATAACCTGTGAGTGGCTGAGTAAACTTTGTTTCTGCACTGCACTGCAGTGTTTCTATCCAAATATGAAATCAGCAAGAGCACAAGTCCCCCCGACACTGTGCGTGGTTTATATTTTAATTAGAATTCATCCTGATCATTTTGTGGAGACTGTTATGATAGGCTCTGTGAGCCCAGTGGCACATTACGCACAGATAATCTTTAATCCTCCTCGCACTCATACAGGAGTCACTTTTCTGCTCTCTTTGGGACAGAAGTTGCAGTTTGTATATCTTTCCTTTAATTCTTTAAAAATCAACAGAAGAATTTCCTCCCACTTTTGTTGAACAAACACAAAAGCCTGTTAGCTTTCATACTGCTGTTACCTGTGCTATTATGTGCCTCTGTGCAGGGGCGTGTCCCGACTTTTAGACAGGGGTGTCCAAATGAGGGCAGTAATATATGTTGGGGTGGCCAGAATGTGCATAAGTACAAATTATCACCATTTATCTTCTTTAACTCCACTCTCAACCTTAACTACTATGAGTAACCCCACAGTTTCAAAAAATCCTGGAGGACACCCTGACTTCTTCTCAAACACTGTCCGAGTCTGAGTTGTCGCTGCCAGGTTCCATGAGAATAATTCATCACACTGGTTACAGAGTTCACACAAATTCACTATTCATAAAATCAAAAACATTAAAATTTGCTGTCCTGGCTTACTTTCAAACTGCATAGATCATGTATAAAGCAATAAACCATCTACTTCCTGGAAAAATTCAAAAATTGTTTTTTAGCAGAGATCGGGGTCACAATTTGAGGGGGAGAGCTGAACTTAGCTAAACATCAAACGACACAAACAACATTAAAGAGTTTCTGTGGAGTAAAGCTATGCTATAGATTGGGTGTGGAGCTCAAGCAGTGTCCAAGTCCAAAAAGCAATATAAGCACATGGTTTTCAAAAGGTACAGGGAGGAAGAAGGGCTTTAAAAATCGTGTGTTTTCATTAATGATGTATTTTATTGTTATTTACTCTATTTATTTTCTACTTTTGTAAGTACTCATTATTCATTCATTCATTTTCTGAGCTGCTTATCCTGTGCAGGGATTTTGGGTGGCTGGAGCCTATCCCAGCTGTCATTGGGCGAGAAGCGGGGTACACCCTGGACTGGTCCCCAGTGGGCCAGTGCCACAGGGCTTAAGTACTCATTATTTATTACGTGAATATGTATGTTTAACTGAGTTGCAGAGAAGGGGTGGGTTTTAAAGTAAGCTTTTGCTTCATCCCATTCCTTTTCAGACATGTTAAGGTGCTCACTGTTTTTGTTTTGATTATTCCCACTGGTTTTTCTTTATTGTTTAGTTTTTTTGTTAAGTTTTGTTTTCCACTTGACTTCTTGCATTATTTGCACACATGTTCAAAATAAAGCATTCATTCATTCTAGGTGCTTGAACAACCTGGTAACTGAGCTGTCAGTCATCCTCTGTTTAGATTGAAAGCTTTAAAAGCAGAGCCTGGATCTAAAGCCAGTTTGGCAGATATGTTCTTTTGTGTTTAGGTAAGCTGGAACTGGCATGTAAAGCTGCTGCTAAATTTACACACCTGTCCCTGTCCCTGCAGATGTCTAACATAACAGTGACATATCGGGATGGCAGAGTGGCTCAGTTGGAGCAAGTGTACATCCGTGGCAGCAAAATACGCTTCCTGATTCTACCGGACATGTTAAAGAACGCTCCCATGTTGAAGAGTATGAAGAATAAGAACCAGGGGTCTGGTGCAGGAAGGGGCAAGGCCGCCATTCTCAAAGCTCAAGGTGAGTGGTTGCTTTTGAATTGAAATGCCCCTTGTATAAGGAAGCTTCAGGTAATGAGTAAAAATAAACATTGTTATTATATCCAAAGCAACAAGATTAGATACTAGTTATTCAAAGTTTGTTGCTGCCGTCTAGTACCCCTTTGTCAACAGGGCTTCCCAAAGTCCTCACAGTTGATTTAAACTGGTGAAGACCAGCTAAACATTAAATCTTCAGCACTGTTCAATTCTCAAGAGTTAATCCATTCACTTACTACTAGGGTGGGCAAAAAAACTGAAAATAGTTGTATCAGGATTTTTTGTCTAAAAATATAAAAATCAGGATTCTTTGTCAAAATGTATATATTCTTTTTCAAATTTTAATTTTTCATATCAATCTTTGTTTATAAACTGGATTGGAAGAAAAGTTACCACTTTCCTCCAGCAGGGGGTAAAATGTTTCTCTCAGACTCACATGATGTGCATTTTAGAGAAAAATACGGCTCCAGATATAGTCTGTATACATTATCATCATTTAACTGTTTCACATTGCCTGTTGTTTAAAAAGCAAACTCAAATCGAATCAGCAACCCAAAAAAATGTCATAGAAATGAATTTCGAGTACAGCATATTCTCCAAGCCTTACTTACTATAGTCTGAGACATCTTGTTCTGGTGCTACTTGACTGAAGATGACTGATAGGGCCTTTTTCAAACTGTCTCCTACACACTCCCCCTCCATGACGGAGTGCACCTGCCACGGAGTCACACACGCAGCTGAATGAAGTTCACTTCATCAGGGTGTAGAGTATAAATACAGCTTTGGGACAGAAACTTCCCTCTCTGAGGCAGAAACAGATATGCAAAGACAAAAAGAAAATAAAACATAGAAAAGACAAAAAAAACTTACCCCCACGCTTCTTTGGCTGCATTTCTTTTTTTTTATTGAAGAGTTTTTCACGTTTCACTGGCGCTTGAATGAATTCTTTTGTTTTTGTGACAGTCCCTGTAAATATTAAACACTCAAACACGAACTGTCTGAACAAATGCTAGGCAGGCCTTAATCAATGACATGTACATCTAAAGTTGTGAACATCTGCATGACAATCATTAAATATTTGTGTTAGTTTAACAGTGTTTGTGCTGGCACATATGAGTGGAACTTACATTTGTATGTTGCTTCCTCCATGGCTGACACCGGACACAATTTGGCACTGCACGTTTTCAGTGAGTTGGCATCTGTACAGACTCGCTTGTGGAGGGTTTTATAGCCCACTACCCCTCCCCGCGGATCGGTTTGGGATAGCCCTTAATGTGGCGGACCCTCCGCAAGGGAGAGTGTTAAGGGGGTGTTTTTAAAAAGGCCCATAGAGTCCAAAACATGATGGTGACTGAGGCATATGGAAGAAACAGTTGAGTCTGAACCCTGGTATAAAGCCTCTAGATAAACCCCACTTTCAGGCTGTGATTTGTGTATTACATGTGAGCTATGATGTAGAGCAGACAAAATAGAACAAAAAATACAGAAAAAAAAATTATCTCAGCATTAATCTGACAACTAACTGTTTCTTTAAAGGTATGAAATTCTGTGTGCACTGTTGTTTTGTATTGTCCTAGTCTAAAACTTCTGTTCTTTCCTCTTCAGTGGCTGCGAGGGGTCGGGGTCGTGGTGGAATGGGAAGAGGCAACATTTTCCAGAAGAGGCGATAACTGTTCCAGCTTTGTTAAAATGTTCTGCATTGTTCTTTGTTTCTATTAATCTGTCATCATAGGGTTGGATACCTCGGGTATTGTTTGCAAATTTATGCTTCTCAGTCTTTTTTTGTGATGTTCCTTTTTTTAAAATAAAAGTTTCATTTTGAGCCTTGTTTTCTGGTAATAGCTTGACTTTGTCCCAACAAAGATAATGATGGTAATTACTCCTTTAAAAAAATCCAGGTTTGTGAACTGTCTTCCAAGTGAAGCTTAAGAACATCATAATGTCCAATTGACTGGGCAGATTTGTAATCTTATGACAAGAATCGCACACTGTTTTGATTAAATTTGAATGATTGGAAATCTTAAATTTAAGATTTTATTTTAGAGAATATATGAAATCAGCCTGGCTTGGAAAAACTGGAGGTTTCATTCATAAATTAAATAGTGAATCTATTGCAAATGAAAATACCAGCTTTTGCACTGTGACTTGAGTGGATCGTTGGGTCGATGATATCATATTGAAACCTTTGTCTGAATTCAAATCAAATAAGCAATTTAACGACATTTGCACACAAGCTGATTCAATTCTCGATTGCAACGCTCCAAGACACCGCCGGGGGGGGCATTCTTCCACATCACATATGGCAGAAATCCCTAAGAACCAGTGTTATATTTTTTGAGGTCGTGAGTCTGACCCTCTAACAAAGAGACTGCAAAACGTGGCTCACTCCGCCGCGGATGTTATTTTTTCCAGTGTGCATTGCTAGGACTTTTGTAAAATTTCCTCACTACTAATGTACCTGGCTCTTCCTCTGTGAGCAGCTCGGAACCTGTGTGCTCAGCTGGATTGGTCCATCATAACATCGCTTATCAGTCTGCTAGCTAGCTGTCGATGTACGGTCGCTACCGTCATTGCAGCTGAAGGAGAAGGAACCTCACTGCTGAACTGAGGGCCCAAGTAACACATAAGGTAAGGTTCATTTTAAATTCGGTCTTCGTTGTCTCTCGTGGCTTGATATAGGCCGGGATTACTATGGACATTCCTCAGGCGCACTAGCATCCGTGACTCCTGCTCAACAACATCTGTATGTTTGACAGATGAGGCTAACGCTAGCGAAGCCGCTGGACGCTGAGAGCTAAGTTAGCTTGGTGGGACCACAGACAACAGAATACACTCGGTACTCTTGACACTTAGTGATATCGTTTCGATAACAAGACACTTCCTCCTTTTAATATGAAAAAGACTCAATAATGGGTTTACTTACGGAGTCAATCCCACATCAAGTCAGCCTTGTCGTTTGTACAGGACGGAACAGTAAAGCCCAGCACGACGACTGAGCCGCTTTTTGTGTTTTGATGAACATTGATCTGTCTGTGGATTCTGATTCTGCTTAAATAACTTCATACAAATGCTGCACTCATTTTAATGTTTAAAGTAGACTGTTGTATCATCGTTGTTATCTTAAAGCATCCAGAAGTTGCTCTCTTTACCCCTTCTCTAACTGTCGGAGGCGGGTTACAGAAAAATATTGCTAAATTTATGTGCTTTCAATAGAAGACAAAGACTGAGATCAAAATGAGAGAAAAGCGAAAATGAGAAATACTTAACAATTTGATTGTACATAGGCATTGTAAGTGGTAATCTGGAGAACATCAACATGACTTTTCACGGGACGTGTTACTCCACATCACGAAGGTGTTATGAGCAGACTAAGGTAAAATGAAATAACAACAGTCAGTGTCATCGCAGGTCCAGAAACAAGTGTGGCGATCCTGATTTAATTACAGGATATAACGTTCTGCGGCGAAAACAGTAAACAAAGTAACTTTACCTTTGAGCTACAATTTGGAATTGAAATTAAACATCAATGAAACCATAAAAGCTTGACTAGCATTATTTTGGGAAAACTGGAAAATAAGGTGGTACTGGGAAGTAAGCTATCAGTCAATGTTTTGAGAGGGGATTCACCAGTCCATCTGTCAAAGACCAAATACCAATACCCATACTTGTGTTTTAAGATGGGCCAATCCTTATCCGATCTGATGCCTATATGTATGTCACATTCTCTATTTCTTTATACAAGGATGAAAGTGAGAGTTATACTTTTGCCACTTCAGGCTTTGTGAACTCTTGCAACCAAAAATATAATAAATATATATATATATATATATATATATATATATATATATATATATATATATATATATATATATATATATATATATATATATAAACATAAATAAATACAATTGTGTCATATATTATATTATTTTATGGGATTATAAATGTGTGGGGGAAAATCTCAAAGAACAACATGAATTTCGGTTTCAGTGTGGATCAGTGAGGAATTAAACTGGCACATAGTACAGGTTGTTGGTCAAACAAGTGCGAAATATCACTGCAGAGCAGTTGTAGTTATTTTCCATCATGATATTTTAGACTTCCAAGCACAAATTCATGGACTAGCCAGTGATAATGATGTGATACCATCATATGATAAATGTAGACGCAGAAAAAGCATAGAAATGAGTTGAACAGAACAGCCCTAACCAACCACCCTTACCAATACATCAACATACAGGCAGAGGAGGGGGCTTGAGGCAGACACAGTCTGTCAACGTTGACATTTTATTTTTTTAGGAAAATCCTGCAGAATCTACCTATGAATAGAATAGAATAGAATAGAATAGAATAGAAAATACTTTATTTATCCCCGAGGGGAAATTCAGGAGTCACCGCAGCATTTAAGAAAACAAAGTAAGAAAGAGTATAGAAAGTGCAAAAAAAGTCCATAAGAAATTAGATGACAACATCCCGTCCACCACTCGTCCACCGCTCTCCAGCCCAGCCAGTCTCCACCTCCACAGGGTCCAGGACTGAGCCTCCCCAGCAGTCTGTTCAGTCTCTGTCTCCTGGATCCTGTCTGCTCACAGCAGGCGAAGCTCCTCCAATGTGGCGCCGGCGTCCGATGTCAGCTCCGTCAGCCACGTCCGTGAACAGCATGATGCCGCTGGGTTAGCACAGCTAGCTCATCCATCCCCCGGGGCTAGATCCCACGTTCCCAACAACGATGGATGGAAGGACAGGTCCACGTCGTCACCTCGCAGCTCACATCCGAGAACCAGCACGTCGTCCTCACCTCCTCCTCCTCAGCTCGAGGGAAATCATCAAGCCCTACACTAGTTAGCATTGACATGCTACAGGCTGCTAACAGCTAATTTTGCATGTAAACAATGCAGCCATGGTTACATGTAGGATCTCCAGACAAACACAGGAGAAAAATAGTAAAAAATTATCGCCGAAACCACAAAAAGTTTGGTGTCCATGACCGACAATGAACCATACAAAGTGATGATCCACTCCAAATACAAAGATTACGAAAAAGAGAAAAAAATTACAAGAAACGGACAAAGACGAGAGAGCTGCTGCAACAGGCAGCTACTTGGGTAGCGCCTAGCAACGGAAAAAAAAAAAAAAAAAAAAAAAAAATGAAAAAAAATGAATGGATATTAGAGTTATAAAATACCTACTTATAATAAAAATAATAATACATTTTATTTATAGAGCGCTTTTCAAAAACTCAAAGACGCTTTACAAGGTAAACAAAGACAAAGAGCAAGTTAAAGACAGATACAAATATACAAAATAATGAAATAACAGTAATATACATGTATACAAAAAGAAGACGAGACAAAAACAGTTAAAAGGTGCAAAGAGAAGGCAAGGTCAGGACCAGGGTTTGTTAGTTTAAGTTAAAAGCTTTGCGGAATAGTTGAGTTTTGAGTTTCATTTTGAAGTCGGTGAGTTCATCAGCGTCACGGAGGAGTTGTGGCAGTGAGTTCCAAAGGAAGGGGGCAGCGACAGAGAAGGCTCCGTCCCCCTAGGTTAGGTGCTTAGTCCTAGGGATGGTCAGGAAGTTTGTGACTGAGGAACAGAGGGTGCAGGAAGGGGTGTAGGGGTGAAGCATGTCAGTACGGTATAAGAGAGCCTGGTTGTGGAGTGCTTTGTGGGTAAGAAGGAGGATTTTGAACTTGCTATGGTATCAACAGGAAGCCAGTGAAGATCTTGAAGAATAGGAGTTATGTGTTCACAGGAACGGGTACGGGTCAGAAGGCGGGCGGCAGAGTTTTGAATGCACTGAAGTTTGTTGAGGTGGTTGGTGGTTGTGCCATGAAGAATGCTATTGCAGTAGTCGATGCATGATGTGATGAAGGCGTGGATGAGGGTTTCAGCTGCAGGGAAGGAAAAAGAGGGCCAAAGGCGGACAGTGTTCTTCAGATGGAGGAAGGCTGTTTTGTGACTGCTTTATTGTGTTTTGAAAAATTGATCTTATTTTCAAAGATGACTTCTAGGTTACAGCAGTGGGAAGAAGGTAAGAGGTTGGAGTTTTAAAAGTTGAGGTGGAGGTCTTTGGCTGCAGAAGTAAGGGAGTTTGGACCAATTAAAAGAATGTCAGATTTTGAGACGTTGAGTTTGAGAAAAGTACTTTTCAACCAGGAGGTGATTTCAGAGAGGCAGTTTGAAAGAGTGGACTGGGTCAGAGAGGTTATGGATTTGGTGGATATGTAGAGTTTAATGTTGTCGGCATAACAATGAAAGCTGAGACTGGGTTTGCTTTGCTGCCTGTATGATCCCTGATTCTCTCCCAACTCTCTACAACGAAAAACCAATGCAACATGTTGACTTTCACTTTCGCTTTTCTTGGCACTCTGCCCCCCCTCCCCTCTCTGAGTGCCGTCCAGTCACGGCAATCAGCTGTGCACTGCTCGAAACATGACAACAGACGATGTTATTTTACAACTGAACAATTCAACCAGACCACAGGCTCAAAGACACAAGTCACCAGAGTCCTGTCAGTATGACCAACATTATCCGGGTGGCTGCTTCATGGAAATGAAAGTAATACCATCTCCAACTTTAGTTCATGACATTTTCAAAGTGTAATATAATATAATATAATATAATATAATATAATATAATATAATATAATATAATATAATATAATATAATATAATATAATATATATTATCAGCCAGTTGAATAAATCTGAAAGAATTATCTTACTGGAACTAAAAATATGTAACTACATAAAGTTTGGTTTAAAATGAAAGGTTTGCTGAACTTTATCTGGCTGAAATTTCTCCTTTTTGCATTCAAATTTTAAAAATCCAACCAAAAGGTCTGCTTGAATCATTATGCTGGTGTCATTTTATGCATTTAAGGGTTGGAATTAACATTTATACAGTGATATAGAGGAGAAATCAGAATATCAAGATATATATTGTGTATTTGAGATAGCCTACAAATATGGAGATATTGGATTTCGGCCACATAGTGCAGCCCTAATCTGATCAAGGGGTAGAAGGTAGAGGATGGAGAGGGCGGGACCGAGCACCAAACCCTGAGGGACGACTTAGGACAGAGGGGCAGTGGAGGAGGAGCAGTTGTTGATGAAAATGAAATTGTTTCAAGTTACTGAGGTATGAAGTCAGCCAAGTGAGGGCGTTGTCGGTGATGTGGAGGAGAGATTTAAGGTGGGAAAGCAGGATGGCATGGTTGATTGTATCAAGTGGCGGTGAGGTCCAGGAGGATGAGGATGGATAGGAGGCCAGAGTCGAGGGAGAGGAGGAGGTCATTTGTGACTTTAAGGAGGGCAGTTTCAGTACTGTGGTGAGTGGGTAATCTGGATTGAAACTGTTGGTAGAGGGTGTTGTTGGTGAGGTGAGTCTTGATTTGAGCAGCAGGGATCCCTTCAAGGACTGTGGAGAAAAAGGGTAGGTTAGATATGGGGCGAAAGTGATTTGACTGTCAGGATTTAGACCAGGTTTCTTGAGGATGGTGTGGAAAAGGAGTTGTTTATAGGGCTGCAACTAACGATTATTTTTAGTGTCGACTAATCTATCAATTATTTTTTCGATTAGTCGATTAATCACGATTATTTTGAGTTTCAACCTAATTTGGCCTTTAAAATGTGCAGACCTTTATAATTCAACCTGTGTTTTGCATTTTCACTGCATTTACCCAGAGTTAGGTTCTCACCTCTGATTGGTCAGCCCTGTGTCACGTTTGTTTTTTTGTTTGTCTTTATTTCATTCATGATGACGTGAAAAAATATAAGTACTTGGCTATACAAAAAAATAAATAGGCTAAATCTCAAACTTAATGAAGCAGTTGTACGGGAAATGAAGTCGTTGTACGCAGTGTTGGACAGACCGCTTATTAGTGACTTTGGGCTCGTTTTCTAATGTTTATTTGCTCATTGGGGCTTGCTTTGCTCTCTGTATGATCAAGTCTGACTCTCCCCCAACTCTCCATAACAACGCGTTAAGTTTCGTTTCTCTACATGCGCTATTTCCACTTCGCTCATGCACACTCCGCCCCTCCTCCTCCCCGCTGAGCGTTACTGGTGCAGTGTGAGCTTGAGAGTGATAAATTTCCTCTCTTTTCAAAAGTTAGGGGGATTTTTTACACTAGTTTGTGGCTCAGATCCTGAAAAACTGTTGGTAACAGAGAGTGAAGAAGACTCTCTAAATCACGTTATCAGACGCTAAACTCCGGGAGCTGAGGCTCCGTCAGAGGCTCCGTCAGAGGCTCCGTCAGAGCCTCCGTCAGCACACAGCGCTCTCTGGGAGTGGAGATTTTTCCTCATCAATATTCCTCACGTATGAACTTAGTGATCTTTTCCCATAAAAGTATCCAATAACACAGCACCTCATGGTGTGAACTGAAGTTACAAATGAGTATTACCCCCTGGTATTTGATCTCACCATGTGACAACAACAATAAAAACAATAATACGACGCGTCGACTATTAAAATTTGCGTCGATTAATTTTTTTCGTTGACATAGTCGATTATGTCGACTAATCGTTGCAGCCCTAGTTGTGTATAGAGTCAATTTTCAGCTGCAAGAGTAAGAGTAAGGAGTTTCATTTGTCAGTGGTGAGGGAGTTAGAAGTGTTATCGATGGGGATGATGAGTTTGTTAATGCTGGAAAAGAGTGCCTTTTGGTTATTAGAACCGGTGTGGATGAGTTTTGCGTAGTAGGTGGAGCGGGTGTGGATAAGGGCAGATTTGTACAGTTGAAGGTGGTCCATGTATGCTTGAAGTAGGGCTGCACGATTATCGCAATCGCAATCGCAATCGCAATGTCAGCACACGCAATTACGTAATCGCAAAAGAGGATATCGCAATCGCAATGTCAGCACATGCAATTCAGATTTTTCTCCATGATAACCAAGCAAGCCTGTAGACTCATCATGACACAACTTTTTTTATTAAATCGCAAGCACAATCGCAATCGCAATATTGTCCACCTAATCGCAAATCGCACCTTTTCCCCAAATCGTGCAGCTCTAGCTTGAAGATATACTGTGAGTCTGGTTTTCTTAATGAGTCTTTCAAGCCTGCGTTTTTGTGCTTTCAGATCGTGGAGGTCAGGGGTAAACCAAGGGGCTGAGTGAGTAAAAGTAACTGTTCTGGTTTTTTAGGAGGCTAGTTTATTGAGGCGGGTGGAGAGAGCACAGTTAAAGTGGTTGACAAGGTGTTCTGGGCTAACTGATGATGGAGGGGGGACATGGTCATGGAAGTACAGACGGAGGCTGAGAAGTCATGGGGCAGGATGGAGTTGATGTTTCTAAAGGATATGGTGCATCTTCCTTTAGCGGAAGGGACGGGGAGGTGGTTATCAAACACTATGGCGAGGTGGGCAGAAAAGTGGAGGTTGAAGCTGGTGAGTTGTTGAATGGTGAAACCGGTGGAGCAGACTAGGTGCAAGGCATGGCCATGGGAGTGCTTGGGGAAATTAACGTGTTGTGTGAAGTTGAGGCAGTCCAGGAGGTCGAGAAAGACAGAGGCTTGTTTGCAGGTATTGTTGTCAATATAGAAGTTGAAGTCACCAAGAATTAAAACTGAAGCTGAGATGGCTGATAAATGAGTGATGAGGTCAGTGAAATCAGAGAGAAAAGATGGATTTGGCTTGGGAGGACGGCAGATCAAAGTGGTTATGAAGGGACTGGGCGAGAGTAGTCCGGAAGCAAAGTGTCCAAATGATTCAACAGAGGGAGTGGAAATAGGGCTGATTTTGAAGTGCTTCTTATGGACTGATGCAACACCTCTGCCTTGACCAGTATGGCGGGGACGATCAATGTATTTGTATCCAGAGCAGGTATGGCAGGTAGAGGTGTTTGGAGTTTGGACTGTAGATGAAGACAGGGGGCACTACAGTTTGAGTGTAGACAATCAATCACATGGTTGAGTGTGGACAGCATGCTGCAGGTTGACAATTAACACATGACTGCCGAGTTTGTTTGGATGGAGACTGTCACGTTTAAAGAAGGATTCACGGCCCCAACACAAGTTGAAATTAGGGCTGGGGGATATATCGAGTATACTCGATGTATCGCGGGCTTTTGCACGTGAGACTATATCGCTATATCGCACTCATCGAGTATAAAGAGAAAACTAAATATTTTCAGTCGTCAGAACGTAAATCACTTCGGTGATCCGCTCGTTCTACTCTGCTGCTCAGCTGGTGCTCCTCTCACAGCGAGCTCCTCGCCCCCCCACCCCCCCAGAAAAATTCTCCTGTGCATGCGTGTTATGATAGGAGCGGAGAGAAGAGAAGACGCTTGTACGTCTTATCAGTCTCAGGTTGCAGGTTTCCGGGGCTTGTTTTCTAGAATGTGGTTGCTTATTTGGGTTTGATTTGCTGCCTGTATGATCCCTGATTCTCTCCCAACTCTTTACGAAAAACAAACACGGCATGTTGACTTTCACTTTCGCTTTTCTGCCGTTCGGTCTCAGCAATCAGCTGATCACTGCTCGAAACATGACAGGGGATGAGTTTAATGCTATTTTACAGCTGAATACCAAAATACCGCAAGCTGGGATATTATCAGAAGACAAACCCAAATCCCAAACAACAAAACCCAAAACAATTCAACCAGACCCCAGGCTCAAAGACAGAACTCACTAGAGTCCTTTCAGCATGACCAACATTATCCAGGTAGCTAATTCATAGAAATAAAAGTAATATTATCTCCAACTTTAGTTCATATTTCGAAAGTATAATATAATATAATATAATATAATATAATATAATATAATATAATATAATATAATATAATCAGCCAGTTGAATAAATCTTTAATAATTTATTTTACTGGAACTAAAAATATGTAATTACATATAGTTTGGTTTAAAATAAAGGTTTGTTAAACTTGACTTGATTGAGATTTTCCCCTTTTTGCATTTAAATTAAAAAATCCAACTAAAAGGTCTGCTTGAATCATTATACTGATGTCATTTTATGCATCAAAGGGTTAGTTTAACATTGATATAGTGATTTAGAGGAGAAATCAGAAAATCAAGATATATATCGTGTATTGAGATATAGCCTACAAATATATATATATGTTGGATTTTGTCCATATCGTGCAGCCCTAGTTGAAATTATGAATAACGTTTACGGCATGCAGGCAGATTTAAGCCAGGAATGGAAGGAGAGGATCCTGCTCACAGTTGTGAGAAGAAGAGATTGGACTGCTTATGGAGATGTATTTCTCAGTGGATTGGATGAAACAGAAATGTGTCCATTTCGAGCAGGAAGTCCTGCATGGCAAGGATGTCAAACCTATTACTCAGGTGGATTTTGTGATGGAGTGCTTGGGGCAGCTTCGCTGCAAGAAGTGACCAAGGACCACGATGCAGGATCTGGGGTGGAGGTAGCGAGAGACTTGGGCTTGGCCCCCTGGTTCGACCAGGTAAGGTCGTCAGTAGCGATCGGAGGAGGAGGAGCAGAGGTAGAAGCCAGTTGGTTGGGAGCGGTGGCACCGGGCGGAGGGGATCAAACAACTTCAGCTTGGACAGTACCAGAGGCGAGGCAGGACTGGACAGGACTGGATGACGTGGACGAGGGACAGAGGAGAATAGTGTCAATTTGCAGCTCTGCTTCATGGTGGGTGTAAAGTATGGCTCCAGCTCAGACACTTTTTCAACATGGACAGTGCAGTTGGTGCAGACCGAGAAGAGGTAAGTGGAGCCATGAACGTAGATAGCACCTGAGAACAGATTAAGAAGAGGGCCAATACAGGGCTAAAAATGCACAGAATTTGTTAGAGGCTACAATAATTGCAGCAGTTTAGCAGCTGTGTAGCGGAGAGCAGGCAGGCACAGGCACTTGCACACATTAGCTCCTATTACGGAGACCGCAGCGATGGGGTGGCTCAGTGTTAAGCAGAGGAGTACCAGCAAGGAAGACAGAGACTTACCAGCGAGGGCCCAAAAGTAGGGCCCACTGTTGATAGTCAATACGGTAAAACAGTAAAGCAGTGTTGGGAGGCGAACTGGAGATCTGCTGCTGTGTAGCTCTGCTGCTTTGTACTTGATATTTGTTATGGGGCTTAAGTTAAGCAAATCCTTTATTCATTCCCTTGATGCTGCTTCTGATATTGTGGCTGTCTAAACATTTCAAATTCTTTATGAGCTCCAGAAACTCATAAAAAGAGAGCATGTGAGTCTTGTACCCCTCCCATATATACAGAACCACTGTAATTTCTCCAAACATTTCAGTTACAAGTAATTGTTCTGCTATCTGAAGTGTCAAAACATCATGTGGGGCGACCGACCAGCCTTGACTTCTACTTGGACAACTGGTTTAAAATCACTTTAAATCCATTTGAATATATCCCTTTGCCTATTTGGCGTAATTTCTAACATGTTTTGCATTTATCAAAAAATTATGAGCCATTTGCCCATACACTTCCATCATAATACAAACAAATTTTGTCTGACGATTTTCATTCATGAAATATCATCCGGGGCGACTAACAAGAAAAAACAATTGTAGGACTTTTTTTTTTTAAGCCACCTCAAGGACAAGTTATGGCATCAGCTAGACATATCTAAGGGATCCAGGTAAACGACTAGAATGTTGCTAAGCATATCTTATCTATGCTAATAAATCTTTTAACTGCTTTCCAACTTGTTGTCTTGGTGTACATCTAGACAACAAGTTGGACTGGTCCCTTAATACAGATGCACTCTTTTTCTTAAGGAAGCTCAGATCAATTGACGTCTGTGGAAAGCTGCTGCAGATGTTTTATCAGTCTGTGGTAGCCAGTGCTTTGTTTTATGGTGCAGTCTGCTGGGGAAATAGTTTAAAGCAGAAGGACAAGAGGCGACTGGAAAAACTGGTGAAGAGAGCTAGCTCTGTGGTTGGATCCAGTTTGGACTCACTGGAGGCTGTGGTGGAAAGGTATACACAGAAGAAAGTGGAGGCCATCATTCGTCACTCTGATCACCCTCTTCACACCATCATTGTCCAGAGAAAAAGCAGCAGGGGACGACTCACCTCTGTGCGCTGCAGGACTGAGAGATACCGAAGATCGTTCCTCCCTGCAGCCATCAGAGTGTATAATTCTTTAACCGGAAGATGAGCCCAAAAAACATGAATTTCCCTTCGGGGATCAATAAAGTATATTTTATTTTTATCTTTTATCTTTATCTATGTAGTGAAAACTTTTGGGTATCATGTGGGGCGACCGTAACCTGACACGCCATACGGACAGTTTCATATATCTGCCACAGAAATATTTCACTAGTCCATCTGGGTAGCGGCTCTTCAGATTTGTTTTCAGGGGCGGCACCTTCAAAAAAAAATCAGCAGCTGGTGATTGGACGACCGTTCTGATTGACACACTCAGCACAGACCAATCCGCATCAAGCCACGGTATGACATAGCTTATGTTTGCCGCTGCTGAGTAAAAATAGACAAACAACTACAGGAACAGGAGAAACAGTTGTGATAATGGCGTTAGACGACTGCTGCTGTTTTTGTAAAGTCAACTTAAGAATCAAAGGAACACTGACAAGTACAAAAGTCTGCTGACATCACGTCTTCTCGTCAGCTGCTCCCACAGCTCCCGCCTCTCTTCCCTGGTTGGGCCGGTCAGAATTAAGCCAAGTTAACGGATGACCAAAGCAAGCTGGGCGCTGACCAAAATCAACATTTCACCGACATCTTAAAGGAGGTCTCCGAAACACAAAGAGCGGTGTCGGCAGTTGAGCTAAAGTTGGCCGATATGCTAACGCGGCTAACAGATGCTAAGGAGGGCATTGAGTTGTTGGAGGAGGCTGAGAGACAACGCTGTGATTCTCTACCAGCTGCAGCCTCCGAGGTCGAAAAACTGAATTCCAAACTGACGGAGTACGAAGACAGAGATAGGCGAGTAAATAAGCGGAAAATAAAGACGCCGTCTCCTTCTTGAGGAAAGTTCTGCCAGAAATTCTGGAAACTGACTTCAACGGCGGGCTGGATATCAAGAGAGCGCACCGGTCTCCCCTGCCAATCAAGCCTACAGGACCACCAAGGCCGTTCATTGTCCGCTTCCTGCAGTTTCAACAGAAGGAATTTGTGTGACAACGCACCAGGGAGATTGGTAACGTGTGCTAGAAAGGTCAACAGATAAGTTTCTACCAGGACTTTTCCAGAGCTACACAGGCACGACGTCATGCCTTCTTGGAGTGCAAGCGTTTGCTACATGCAGCCAAGATCCAGTTCGGGCTCAGATACCCGGCGGTGCTGTCCCTTACATTACCTGTAGGAATCAAACACAGCTTCGAGGATCCGAAGAAAGCTCTGCAGTGCATTAAAAGCTTATGAATGACTGGTACAAGTATTCCCCCCACCTGCCATGCACACATGCACATATGTATACTCACACACGTTCTTATTTAAAGTCAGATCTTTTAAAGATCTTCTCACTTAGCCGTTTTGCAAGATACTTTTGGAGCTGACAGGTGAAGTTTGCACTAGGGTGAACTTTTACTTCATTATTTTTTGTTTAATGTTTACCTCTGATGCATTCCTAAAATAATTATGTTCAGTACTAGGCTTGTCACGATACTGGATTTCTAACTTCGATACGATATTTTGAAAAATATTGATTTTCGATACAATTTTTGATACCACGCAACCACAAGGATTTTCAGTGCAAAAACGTCTCTTTTTATTCAACGAACAGTACAGAAACAGTACAGAACACATTTACTTAGCTGCAACTGAAACAACAAAAACAGTGCAATTGTACCGAGGTAGGGCACTTATTTAAAGGCCTCTGATATTTGTCAACATTCAAAAGTAACTTAAATGCAATTGAAAATAAAGATATGTACTGTGCACTTATTCAAACAAGGGCCTCAGAGTCAGACTATTTAAAGGCATTTTAAAGCAATTGAAAATAAAAACAGTGCAATTGTACTGAGGTAGGGCACTTATTTAGAGGCTGCTGATATTTGTCACTTATTCAAAAGTCACTTAACTGTGTTTGGAGTAGAGGAAAGATCTTAAGCCCGAGCCCGAACCCGAAGCCGCCCAAAATTCGGGTCGGGTCGGGCCAAAAGTGTTAATAATTAACTTGGGGTCGGGTCGGGTCGGGCTGGCCTTCGCTCTCACTAATTTTTTTAAATAATTGTATATTTATATATTATGTATTGAGTCGGGACACGCGCGCTTTACGCAGCGCTCAATGTCAGATGTTCAAGAGGACGAGACCCAAGACTGAAAACCCGCACAATACGCACTTTACACTGAGATGACCGCCCTGGACCACCTACCTCAGCAGGTCTGACTTCTGCAAACAGCAGCTGGTCCAGAAACATGTATGAATGGATTCATCCGTGCGCACAGTCTCCAGCGGAGGATATTTAAAGTCTGTTTGTTTCCCCCTTTTGTTACGAAGACTATAGTGAACCTGCTGCGCTCTGGAGGCTTTACCCCGTGTATCTCAGATGCCTTTCCTTGTGATCTAATGAAGCCCAGAGACCTGCTCCTGCTGCTGCTTCTCTACTTGTCAGAGAGGCGCGTCCATGTGAGCACAATATTACATACAGAAATATCTTTAACAAACTTTTCCAGCGTTATTTCACAGTATAAATGCATTTATAATGAGCATAAAAATATGTTGATTATTTTAACAATAAGAAAACTTGCGATATAAAATTTCAGGTTTGTTTCGGGCTTGGGCCTGCAAATCAAGTTAATTGAACGGGCTTGGGCCGGGTCGGGCTTTAATACCTCGGGCCTGGGTCGGGTCGGGCTGGATTTTTAAGGCCCGATCTTACCTCTAATTTGGAGGTACCATACTGTCTGGACTATGTCACTTCGTGGTATAATTATACATTTTTAAAGTTGTATCAATCAAAAGAAAAAAATGCGTCATGAAGACGAAAACAGCAGATAGGCTATAAGTCACACTGGGCCATAAGTTTCATTTATTTAGAATGATTTGGTTTGTTTACAGTATTTCCAGAGTGAACTTTTTACATATAACTGTGATAAATGTTTGTACATTACATTTTTTTTGTCATGCCTTTTGTATGGAGTAAACCATGACAGATCTTGATCTAATCTCAATCAATGTGAGGGGTCTTAGTATTCCACATAAAAGGACTATCATATTAGATTTTTAAAGGAAAAAAGATGTGGATGTGGCAATGATTCAAGAAACCCATTTGCTGCAAAATGACATTATTCGCTTTACCAATAAGTTTTACCATTGTATTGCATCATCCTCTGCTGTGACAAAATCCAAAGGTGTCATGATTATACCCAAGCGTATTTTGAGATGCGACATTTCTGGTTCCTGGGCGGACACGGAGGGACGGGTGACCATCGCAAAAACTAAAATAGCGGGCAAAAATATTGCTTTCATTTCAGCTTTCAGCTTATGCCCCTAATACACATGATACTGCCTTCTATAAAATGTTAACGACGACTTTGCTTGAGCTTACAGGCTATTACCTGGTGGTAGGTGTAGACTTCAGTGCAGTCTGGGACAGTGCTTTGGATCATTCAGGGGGGCTGGAGAGCAGAGATCAATGTCTGGTTTCAGTAGCTTTGCGCCAGTGGGCATCTGATATTGGTGTTATAGATATATGGCGTATGTTATAGTATGTTAAATCCATCACTAAAGGATTTTTCCTTTTTTTCTGCGAGACATAAATCTTTTGCAAGGCTAGACTTCATTTTTGCAACTAAAGATCTGTTCTGTAATGTGCACAACTCTCTTTATATTCCAGTCACATGGACTGACCATAAGCCCATCTTTTGTTCAGTCACTGTTCGTGATGTTCCAAATAAGGCACCTAGGTGGCGGTTTTAACACCTCTTTATTACAGGACGAATCTTACAGAACACAGTTTAAAACTAGTCTGGAGGAATTATTAAGGTGCAATATTGGATTGGTTTCGGACCCCAGAATTCTGTGGTAGGCTGTTAAAGGTTTTATAAGAAGTAACTACACTTTGTATGCTTCTACACAGGAAAACAACAGGCTGCTAAACTAAATGCTCTGGAGTCTAGATATGCAATGTTGATTGCCTCCCTGCAACAGAATTTTTCTGAAGCTACTGCACTTCAGATAGAACTTATTAAAAAAGAGATTAATGCGCTTTTGAGGCAGAATTTTAATGCACAAAACTAGGCAAACTTATTATTTTGGTTCCTCCAAACCTAGTCATTTGCTCGCTATGAAACTTAGGACTGATGAGCACTTTACAGATATTTTCTGTGTCAGAAATACTGACAGAGTTATGCAATCGGATCCTGTAAGTGTAAATGCTACTTTTGCCAGTTTTTACCAAACTCTATATAGAACTGAAGCCGCCTGTAATGAAGCAAGTTGCAAGAAATTTTTAGGCAAGTGCTGTTAAACCGTCTATCTGTGAAAGATTCAAAGGATTTAGATAGCCCTATAACTATTCAGGAATGTGAGATAGCCACAAAAAACATGCCAAAAGGCAAATCCCCAGGTCCTGATGGGATCCCCCCCGAGTTTTACCTGACCTTTTGGACATTTAATGTCCCTTGTTACTTGATATGTTCCATTCGTCGGTGGAAGTTGGCTCCTTTTCAAAGGATGTTAACTCTGCTTTGATTTCATTACTTCTCAAGAAAGGTAAAGACTCAACAGAATGCTCGAGCTATAGGCCCATTTCTATTTTGAATGCTGACTTGAACATTTTTGCAAAGGTTTTGGCTCATAGGCTGTAGGGTCTTATGCCTAGCCTTGTGCACTGTGACCAAACAGGTTTTATAACATCAAGTCTGGCCTCTAACAGTGTTTGGAGATTGCTACATGTCATTGACCAAGCTCAAGACTTAAACTCTCCAGTGGCAATCTTCTCCTTAGATGCTATGAAGGCATTTGATCGATTGGAATGGCCTTTTTTGTGGTCAGTTCTTGGAGCTATGGGGTTTGGTCCCCAATTTATTAATATGGTAAAGACTTAGTATAAAAATCCGTCAGCTGTGGTGCTTACTGGCAAAAGTAGCTCTCCCCCTTTATCTGTATCAAGAGGTTCTAGACAGGGTTTTCCTCTGAGTCCCCTGCTGTTTGCGCTCTCTCTCGAGCCCCTTGCACAAGCAATTTGTAGCTCACCCACAATCTCGCCTGTTACTATTAAAGGAACGCATCATTGCATATCTCTATATGCTGATGATGTCTTATTATATATTAGTGACCCATCTCAAAGTATCCCTAACCTTTTGTCCATGTTTGAAGAATACTGACAAGTCTCTGGTTTCAAGATAAACTGGCAGAAGTCGGCCCTGCTCCCACTTAACAAAACAATGAGTTGTGCTCCTGTCCCTCCTTCCATTCCAGTTGTTAAACACTTCACTTGCTTGGGTATTGAACATTTCGCTTCAATACCTGCCAAGGGTAAATTTTATCAGCCTGATGTTACCTCTTCCTCCTCCCTCACAACATTGGCACAGATTGCAATCAGCTATAACTAGATACACATGGAATGGCAAGCGCCCTCGTATTAAGCTTTCTACAATGCAACGTCAAAGACAAGCTGGTGGCTTGTCTCTTCTCAATTTTGAATATTATAACTGGGCATTCAGTCTTAGATCCTTACTAACCTGGTTCCAAGCAGACACTCAGGTGTCATGGAAGCTAATGGAGGAGAGACCTTTCAGTCCTCATTCTTTCACTGGTTTTTTGTTCTCAGGTCTTTCTATTAATAAATGCTGCTGTAAGTCTGGCCCTATCATCTCATACCCGCTATCAGTGTGGAGGAAAGCTGAAAAACTTAGTGGTTGTTTTTCTGCATGGTGCCCACAAACCCCTTTATTTAATAACCACAGATTACTGATTGATGGTACACCTATACGCTTTCCCAGATGGTATAGCAAGGGTATAGTTACCTTCAGTGATATTTTTGGTGATGAAGGTTATTTTCTTTCCAAGATTTATGTGATAAGTATTATCTGTCTTGCAGTACCTTTTTCTTTTTCTTACAATTGAGAGCTGTTTTGACCGCAAATCAGATCCCACTACACAGTCTTCTTGCAACACACCCGCTTTATAAAGCAATATCCACTCTTAAGGGCATCAGGAGGCTAGTTTCCTGAATTTATATCTTTCTGGCTCAAAATGCTTACAGACCTCTCCATCTAAACATTATATGGAGAGCAGATGTTCCAGATATGAATTCTGCCCTTGATTGGGATAAAGTTTGGCTTAATATAACCCTTGCCTCTAGGAATCCTAACCACCAACAAATCCATTACAATTTTGTTCACAGGCTCTACTTAACACCCAGAAAGATGCATATAATGAAGCTGGTGGCTGATCCTCTGTGCTCTTTCTGCTCTTTAAAGGCAGTCGGCTCATTTATACACATGTTCTGGTAATGTCCCCCAGTTGCAGTGTTCTGGAGGGTCTGTTGCGACTAACCTTTCCACAATTTTTGGTATGATATTACCCTGCTCAGCTGCATTTATGATACTAAATGACCTTCTGCTGACTGGTTTGACAGTTTTCAAAAGACGCGCAGTGTTGGCTGGACTCATTGCAGCTAAAAAGCTGGTGGCTACCCATTGGAAACCCCCTCATTGTTTGTCTATTAGGGCTTGGCTCCTTATTTATATAGACATTGCTTATTTAGAGTTTTCCATTGCCCGTATTCATGAAGCAAAAGATCCTGTCTTGGAAACATGGACTTAAGTCATAAACAACCTCCAAAAATGCTTGAATTAATACTTATTTTTCAAAGGTTGTTTAGTGTAGCCTGGACCTGTTTTTTTTTTTTTTTTTTTGCTGTTGTTGTTTGTTTTATTTTGGTTTTTATTTTGTTCCTTTCAAATATGTATATTACGTAATGGACACTGTTGGGATTGGGATTATGGATGCTGGGTGCTTTTCCTATTCATTCCTGGTCCCAATGGATCTGATGATTGACTTTACATATGTGTTTTGATACACGGAAATTTATGCAAGCTCTGTGACTCCTTTTTTTTTTGTAACTTTTGCTACTTGTCCTCCTTTTTTCCCCCCTATCTTTGTTAAATTGTTAAATTTCAATAAAAAGTTGATCACAAAAATTTTTTTGCTTTTATTTTATATATATTTTTTAATTTTGGCAGTTTTGGCCCTCGATAGAGATGGCCGATTCCAAGATGACACCGCCAGGATTCATTGAGCTCAAACTGTGAAAGAGTGGTTCAGGGAGCATGAGACATAATTTTCACACATGGATTGACCCCCACAGAGTCCAGACCTTGACCCGTTGAGAATCTTCGGGATGTGCTGGAGAGGGCTTTGCACAGCAGTCAGACTCTACCACCATTAATAAAAGAACTTGGCGAAAAATGAATGCAACACTGGATTGAAATAAATCTTCTGACATTTCAGAAGCTTCGTGCAACAATGCCACAGCGGGAGATATTGCAAATAATGACAATATGTTTAATTTTAGAATTGTGAGGGCCAGTTTGCAGTTTAAAACAAAGGCAATTTCAGTTGACCCACCAGTATTTTCTGTGAAATACTGTGGTTTTCGTTATGTCCCCTGCCACAGTGGATGATAAAAGTAGCTGTGTTAGCATACATTTTGGACCACTACTACATTCAAAGTATGTTGGGGAAGCATTAAAGTAGTAGACAGTAACACAGTAGATTTCAACTGCTGAGCACAGCTCAACTCAACTCAACTTTTTTTATAAAGCACTTTAAAACAACCACAGCTAAAACAGAGTGCTGTACATAAAAGTAGTGCAGGGATAAATAAGCAAATGAAACATATAAATCAATATAACAAAGGTGCATGTAGTAAAATAATTGTTAAATTGTATTAAAAAGTAATTGTTAAATTGATTATAATAATACATTTTATTTCAGGGTGCCTTTCATGGCTCTCAAGGTCACCTTACATCAGTTGCAGAGCACATAAAGTATCAGTAAAAGTGCATTAAAAGCAGGAGTAAAAAGCAAGTTTAAAAAGAGACATACAATACAAAGAGGGGCCGAGCGGCTGAATGCTTGGCCCCCCATGGTGCTGAGGCGCGCAGAGGGGACAGAAAGGTGGATGGAAGAAGAGGAACGAAGGGTACGGGCAGGTACATGAATGTCAATGAAGGTGGAAAGGTACAGGGGGGCGAGGTTGTGGATGGCTTTGAATGTGTGAAGTAATATTTTGTACTGGATGCGATGTGTGATGGGGAGCCAGTGGAGCTGCTGCAGGGTGGGAGTGATGTGATGGGTGGATGGAGTCCTAGAAATGATGCGAGCTGCCGAGGTCTGGACCAATTGAAGCTTATGGAGGGTTTTATGGGGGGGACCAAACAGGAGGGAGTTGCAGTAGTCAAGTCTGGAGGTGACAAGACTGTGAACCAAGATAGAGGTACTGTGAGGGGTGAGGGAGGGGCGGAGACGGTTGATGTTTCTGAGATGGAAATAAGCAGACCGGGTGATGTTAATATGAGATGTGAAGGAGAGGGTGCTGTCAAGGATGACACCCAGACTCTCAACTTGGGGTGAGGGGGAGATGGAGGAGTGGTTGAATGGAGTTGTGAAGCTGTTAGATTTCTTGAGAGTGGAGCTAGTGCCAATAAGTAACATTTCTGTTTTATCACTGTTCAGTTTGAGGAAGTTGACAATGAACCAGGACTTTATTTCAAGGAGACAGTTAGTGAGGGAGGATGGTGGGAGGAGAGAATCAGGTTTAGTGGAGATGTAGAGCTGGGTGTCATCCGTATAGCAGTGAAACTGTATATTGTGTTTGCGGAGGATGTGGCCAAGGGGAAGAATGTAAATGATGAAGAGCAGGGGCCCCAGGACAGAGCCCTGGGGCACACCTGTGGTGACTGGGAGTGGGTGGGAAGTGAATGATTTAAGCTGAATGAACTGAGTGCGGCCAGAGAGATAGGATTTAAACCAGGAGAGGGGTGTGTGTGTGATGCCAATGGAATGCAGTCTGTCTAGGAGGATGGTGTGGGAGATGGTGTCAAAGGCCGCACTCAGATCAAGCAGGATGAGAATGGTCAACTGGCCAGAATCAGCAGCTAGCATCAGATCGTTAGATATTTTCAGAAGAACAGTTTCAGTGGAGTGAAGGGGGGCGGAAACCGGATTGAAATTGCTCGTAAAGATTGTTGATAGACAGGTGAGAGTGAAGTTGAGAGGCCACTGTTTTTTCCAGAATTTTGGACAGGAAAGGGAGATTGGAGATGGGGCAGAAATTGTTGAGGTTATTGGGGTCTGCACCAGGTTTCTTGAGTACAGGAGTGACAGCAGCCGTTTTAAGAGGTAAGGAAACAGTTCCAGAGGTGAGGGAAGAGTGGGTGATGGATGTAATGAGAGGGGCCAGAGAGGGAGCAGCAGCTTTGACAAGGACAGTAGGAAGGGGGTCAAGTTGGCAGGTGGAAGTTTTTGATTTTTTTATGAGTTGAGCAATTTCAGACTCAGAGGAAAGAGAGAATGCCGAGAGAGACTGAGAAGGAGGATCAATGGGAGGAAGGAGGGTGGATTTGCTGGTATGGATGGGATGAGTTGCTGATGGATGTTGGTGATTTTGTCCGAGAAGAAGGAGACAAGGTTATTGCAGGAAGCAGTAGAATACATGTGTGGAGGGAGGGAGTCAGGCGGCTGAGTGATATTTTTTGAGTATGGAAAATAGAGTCTTGGAGTCTCCTTCATGATGGTTGATTAGACTGGAGTAGTAGGTGGATTTTGCTACTGAGATAGAGTTTTTATAGTGGGAGAGGTGATTGTCATACATGTCCTTGTGAACAGTGAGACCAGTCTTCTTGAAGAGGCGTTCCAGTTGGTGTCCATGGGCTTTCAGTTGTCGGAGGGAGGGGGTAAACCATGGCGAGGAATGGGTGAAGGTGACAGATGTGGTTTTGAGGGGAGCCAGGTTATCCAGGAGATTTTGGAGAAAACAGTTGTAATGGGAGACCAGATTGTCCGGGGTGGAAACACCATCAGCACTGGGGAGACAGTCAATACTGGCAGTAAGCATGTCAATGCTGATGTTTTTAATATTCCGGAAGGAGATGGTGCGGGGGGAGTTGTGCTGGAGAGTTATAGGGAAACACTGAAAGAAAGAAGCATGTGATCAGAGTAGGGGAGAGCATCAGCCTTGCAATCAGCAGGTGTGAGTCCAGAGCAGCATATTAAGTCCAGAGTGTGTCCTTTGGAATGCGTAGGGAAAGTTGCAAATTATGTTAAAAAATACTTTAAAACAATGAAACAATTTAATAAAAACTAAAACAAACCATAAAACACTGAAACATAAGAGCAGTCTCAAGCTGGGTTAAAACCCAAAGAATGAAAATTGGTTTTAAGCCTTTTTTTTTTTAAACGGACAGTGAGGAAGCTTGCCTTACGCTGAGGGGGAGCTCGTTCCATTTAGGTGTGGCCATGAAAAAGCTCTGTTCCTTTTGAGGTTACACTTTGACCTCAGTACCTCAAGGAGCAGCAGATCAGCTGACCTGAGGCACCAAGAAGGAGCGTGAGGGCGAAGGAGCTCAGGGAGGTACACAGGGGCCAGACCATTTAAAGATTTAAAAAACAAATAAAAGAATCTTAAAATGGATTCTAAAATGCACAGGCAGCCAGTGGAGGGAAGCCAGGATGGGAGTAATGTGCTCCCTCTTATATGCTCAAGTTAGAAGCAAAGCGGCTGCGTTTTGTACTACCTGGGCATGTGGGATGAATGCACTGACTCCCATAAAGAGCGTTACAGTAATCCAGCCAAGATGTAATAAAAGTGTGAATTACTGTTTTAAAGTGCTGCTGTGCAAGAAAAGGCTTCACTTTTGCCAGCTGTCTAATGTGAAAAAAGCTGGACTTTACCACCAAGCTTATCTGTCGATCCAATTTAAAATCACTGTCTATCTTAAAACCCAAGTTTGATACTGTTGGCTTTAAATAATCTGCCAAATGGCCCAAGTCAACAGGAGGGGGGTCACAAGGGTCACTGGGACCAAACACCATTACTTTTTTTATTTCTCATTAAAATTTGAAAAGTACAGACATCCAAGCCTTGATGTCTTCAAGACATGCCAGAAGAGGTGTTAAAGAGAAAGTGTCATTCTTTTTCACTTGCACATATATCTGACTAAAGTCAGCATAGCAGTGGAAAGAAATGCCATGCTTTTTCAGAATAGAGCCCAGGGGCAGTAAATACAAAGAGAAAAGCAGGGTCCCCAAAGTTGACCCCTGGGGAACCCCATACGACAGAGGGGCAGGGCTGGACTTATCAAGGTTTACACTCATGCTCCTATCAGCCAGATATAATTTGAACCACTGCAATGCAGTGTCACCAATACCCACTAAATGGTGAAGCTGAGCCACTAGGGTACTGTGGTCCACAGTGTCAAAGGCTGGGGCTAGGTCAAGAAGAACATAGTGACCAGATTTATTAGCCAAAAGGATGTCATTATAAACTCTCAATAAAGCCTACTTGGTGCTATGGAGAGTTTTAAAACCAGACTGAAAGACCTACAGGACCCCATGCTCATTCAGAAAAGACTTTAACTGAAAGTGAACAAAATTTTCCAGAATTTTTTAGATAAAGGGAAGCTTGGGAATAGGCCCAAAATTGGCAAGCACACTGTGATCAAGGCCGGGTTTCTTCAGAAGAGGCTGCACCACTGCATGTTTAAGGCTTAGGGGAACAACCCCAGAAGACAGACTACTGTGAATGATTGCCAGAACTGACTGCTCTATACCCTATACTAAAACTTCTTTAAATAGTCTGGGAGAGACAATATCGTGGGGAGACCCAAATACCTTAATATGGCCAACCAGATCTTCTAAGAAAGACAAGGACACCGGCTCAAACTCATCAAGAGCTGCAGAACAAGCAACAGGGTCAGAGGAATGAGATGCAGGATCTAAGATGAGAGTCCTTCAAGATAAAAGTTTTGTTCACCAGAGATCTGGCGTTTACCAAGCCAATCCTGGTGGGAGCCAGGGCCCATGGTCTGGTGGATTGAGGAGCCCGAGGCAGCGTCTTCAGCAGCCAGTGGTTTATCCTGCACAGAGGTGGGCAGATGTGGCGGGGCAGGACTCCCTCAAGTGAACCAGTGACAGGTACCAGGCAGACATCTATGGGGTCTTGGAAGCTCCAGGGCACTGTGAAAGGAGGAAATAATCCATATTCTGTTCGCAAGACGAATGAAGAGTCCAGCAACCAGAGATGTATTGTGTTGTCCTGTTTATTATCTCACATTCTTCGTCGTGCCAGCTGGTATCGTTTGGCACTGCTACCGGCCCGCGAAATGTTGAAGCAACTGAGTGTGCCAAGTATTTTAAGTAAGTCCAGTAATTAGAATATTAATGGTGAGAGACATGAAAAAATATGGAGAACTGATGAAATGAAGGAGGCTGAAAAAATGCATGATAATGATGATAACCAGCCATCTACAACAGAAGCTATGGGACAAGCGAGCAGCTGCCAGGAGATAATACAGAGGGATTACCGTGTCTATTGGGAGGAGGAATTCCTGTGGCTAACGCAGGAAGATGGAAAGATGTTCTGTGATGTCTGCAGAAAAGCTCATATGAACGATTGATTTACACAAGGGTGCAAGACCATGCAAAAATCAGCTCTAAATGATCATAAAATCAGCCTAAACCACATTGAAGCTTCCCAGATTGTCAGCCAGAGTGTTGAAATGGAAAAGCATGTCCAAAAATCGCAGGTTGCATGTGACAAGGCATTAATAACAACTTAAAGTTGTGCTGCACATGGAAAATGTGCTAATTAGCCTCTTGCAGTCGGCCAGGTGCCCCAGTCTGAACTCTGCACACACATACACACATCATGCCAGTATCAGCCAGATGGAAACTGCCATAGCAGTGACAATAACTGACGCCATCAATGACCGCATGGCCAACAGCAGGTTCCTGAGTGGCACTGCTGAGTGCATCACAGAAAAAAAAAAAGGATGTGCCAACAAAACGCGGTGTGGCATTGGCTCGGGTTGTTGTACTGGGGAGTGATGGAGCCAATGTGATAGTTAGCTGAAAGGCTGGAATTTCACAGCAGTTAGGGCAGAATGGTTGTCCCTTTCTGATAAATATTCACTGTGGTGCCCACAGAACAGCACTGGCTGCCTGCGATGTCTCTGGAGCAGTTCACAAAATTAGTGTACATGTGACCACTATCAACATCATTTACACATACTATAAAAAAACACCTGTTCAAACACACAGACTCAAAGAAATCAGAAAAGGAAAGGAAGAACATGACCCGCTAAGCCTGAAGAAACCGTTGGCGCTAGAGTGCCAGGCACTACTTTGAAAGTTAGCACAGTCTTATAAATATAAGCAACAATAATGCCCTGTTTTAAACAGCATGTTCAAAAGTACATATACCACAGCGCGAAGGATCAATAACAGCCAATTTAAATATTTTAATACAATTATAAGATAAAATA
This sequence comes from Halichoeres trimaculatus, assembly GCF_033239565.1. Lineage (NCBI taxonomy): Eukaryota > Metazoa > Chordata > Actinopteri > Labriformes > Labridae > Halichoeres > Halichoeres trimaculatus. The sequence continues at coordinate 31,660,901 of NW_027437194.1, read as the reverse complement.
AATAACCAAAGTCTGTGCATTATGATTCATGTTAGAGCTCTCAAAAAACTTTTTTCCCAACACCTACAGGTGAGGCTGAGAGAAAATTCAACAAAGCCTTGCAGGATGGCATGTTTTGTGGTATCACACTGACACAGGCTGTCGTGCAGACCTTTTCCTTTTTGCGCTGAGTACATCGCAGGGTTGATCAAATATCTAGAAAAGAGATCTCCCCCTGAGCATCTGGGCATTATCACAGACATCAACACTGTACTCAATGCCTCTCACTATCCCGTTTCTGACAGCACGCTGAAGACCTTTGGACTTGATGCGTTTGTGAGCATTATGGCTTATGCGGAACTGAGGCCTCGTCTTTCATAGATGGGGATCGCATGCTTAAGGATTTCGTCCTGGTGAAACGGGTTCTGGTAGGGTCGGGAACCCGTCTTTCATAGATTTATGCCAACTGCTCATTACTTCACTGGGGGAAATGTTCCCTGACTTTAAGATGCTCCCTGAAGTAGCAGTGGCCATCCCAGTGTCTAGCGTTGCAGCAGAACGCGGCTTCAGCCTCCAGAACAAAATAAAAACGGCTGCGAAAAGTCTTCTGTCCAAGGCAAAAACTCAAAACCTGATGCTCCGCTACCGTTCTCTCTCTCTTGATGACATTGTTTACGCCAAAACAAGCAGCACCTTCAAGTCCATGCGGCCCAGGAGAAGTTTGAGCACAGGAAAACTGGATCAGAAAAAAAAAGATGAGAAAAAAAGGTAAAAAGTTCAGTTTTAAGTTGAAAACAACTGTTTTTTGTTTTTTTTTCTGTTAAATTCAAAAAGCGAGTTCCGCTTGTTGTGAGAGTGTTTATTTTTGCTGTACAAAGCTGGCAGCAGAATTGGTATTATTATTTCTATTTTCTCTTATTTGTCTATTATCCATCATTTTCTCTATCTGTCCAATATAAAAAATAAAATTGACCTTCATGATTAATGTTTACAAGTTGTACTTAAGTCGCTTTTGTGATGATGCCATGCTAAAATAATTACTGATTAATACGTCGCATTATTGATTATTTAATGACGGATCATTATTCATTATGACGGAATTTTATGACCCTGTCCGTCAAAATGACGGACAAGTAAAATATCTAGCGCAACCTCTGGCGCCCACTAACCAGATGTGGAGAAACTTGCACAGCATTGTGTTGCTGTCGGCTTGTCGGCTTGTCCGTTAAACAACTTCCGTACTTACACAATTGTAGTGTTGAGCTTACAACATAAATTATCATTTATTTCATTTACTAGATGTTTACCCAGGAAATAAAATCATAAACACTTTGTTGTCAAACAAACACTGTTTTCATCAGTAATGCTATATAGTTTACTCAGTGCCTGTGTGGTGTGAATGATTTCACCATCCTCAGCCACAGACTGTGTATGGAGTGGACAGCGTGGCTTCACTATTTACCATTGTACTGTTTTGAAGCTAAAATACCCCCGTCACAGGCACAGCCATTGTAGCAGTTGTGCAGCCAAAGTCTGCGCAGTGGAGGCTGTGAGAGATTCTGGGAGAATCTGAGTGGAGCCGAGTGACAAATTTAATAATTATTATTTTTCTTCTGAGAGTCTTATCACTTCTTGACTCTACCTCCTGACATATTTTACAATCCCCGCAAAACATACATAAGAATGGCAGCTGTCAATCATTGTTAAACATGACGTAAAACCTTGTTTTTAACCTCTTATAACTACTGAAAGCGAGAATTTTCAGAAAAAAAGAGGACTTAAACACAAGGCAACCAGATGATATCTTCAAATCACCACAACATTCAGACGCGAGAAACGTTTCTATTGGGTATATTAATTTTTTTAAGTTTGACCACAGCCCTTGGAATCACTGGAGAGCTAGATTTTTTGACCTATACTGCCGCCAGTCACTAGGGGGAGCAGTTTTTGTAGCGACCTCACTTCGACCCAAGCAAGATGATGTCCATATTTTTTTTACAGTCTATGTTCTCAGCTCGGTGGAAACAGTAGGACCCTCTTTTTGTATACAGATAGGTGTGATGTGGGCCTTCTCATTTACCTAAGCTCTGATTTCTTGGTAAAAGTAAGTTTCACTCAGGGTCGCGTCTCTTAGTTTTTTTCTTGTCCACTGAGGCTGAGTCCACCTACCTGCTCACTGGCTACCTGTATGTTCCAAGTCAAACTGAGTTTAGTAAGCTTTTCTCAGCGTGAGGACACTAAGACCCTTTGGAGTGAACACTGAGGGCAACACAAGAGTCTTCTTTGGCAGATAATCAGGAGAAAACAAATGGCCGTGAGAACAGAGCTGCACCGAATAGAAAGGAGATGAGAAACTTCATCATGAAATGGTTTTGCTCAGTTTTATTGTTTAAAGCTTGTGCTTAAGGCTTTTTGTTTGTTAGTTTACATCACAATATAGACTGGCAGTGTAGGTAGAGAGGCCACCTGGTGTGGGTGTTTCTTCCCACACATGCTCCTCATTCTGAGCACGACTGGAGCTCCCACCGTCCTGCTTTTCTTATTGCCTCTTCTTGTTTCCCTGTCTGTGAGATTCACTCAGCTCCCACACACGCTCTGACACAATCCTATCAGAGCCATGACGGAAAACAAGGATCTCTCCCCTTCTCTCTCATCATTTTTTTTGTCTCTGTTCTTCTCCCCTGTTCTGCCCTTTCCATTTCCCTCACAGATAATGACCAGCTAATAGGCTGAGTGGAATTGGAGATGAAAATGACTTCTTGAAATGATGCAAAAAGGTTTTCACTAATAAGCTTTGCAGCTAATAATGAAGCATGTTATATAAGCACCATCAGAAAACAGACTGCTTTTACAGACTTGTCAGATGTGTTCATTCATTGCTGAAGTTTGTGATACCAGACACGCTAGCATGCAGTAATTAGCACGGCACAGAATGTGTGGAGGACACCACACCATGCCACACCACCGATGTTTCATCTGGAAAAAGCTGATTTCACTGATGTTTCAGAGCTGGCACCAAGCAGCCTCTTTGATAATTTACACACACACACACACACACACACACACACACACACACACACACACACACACACACACACACACACACACAGAGCCCCGATCATGCTGGCTCCTCTGTAGGCAAAGGTAATTACACATCAGAACATACCTTTTATTGAAGCCTGTCACATAATCCTGAATACATTTACACTTCACTCTACAGTTACAGTCTGAGGATACCAAAGGAAGCAGGAGAAATGAAGGAAGGATGGAAGAAAAAAAGCAGGAAGAATGGAAGGGAGGAGAGCAGTAAAGAGATAAAGAAGGAGAGCACAAAAAAGCTGGAAAGAGAGTAAGAAGGAGTTAGAGAAGGATAAAAAACAGCGCAAAGAAAAGCTGGAAAAAGAGCATGAAGGAGTGAAGGAAGGAGAGAAGAAAGTAAACCCTAATGAGTTCACAGAACCCAAAAATTATTTTGTAACAGATTACACAAAAATATTTTTAGTGATGCTTTTAAATGTTTTGAGTTAACATTAAATAAAAATTACATTTGAAGCTGTCTTGAATTATCATAATCTTATCTCATAAATACTAATAATACTCATTTTATAATTAGGGAGTAATTCACTTAAAATTATCAAAATTGTTAACACATATATTGTGGGAAATACACTCAAAATTTTCAATTCTCTTCAACTCATAATCATGTACTCCAAACTAATTCTAAACTGAAATACTGATGTCTGCCTACTACACAATTGTAATCAGCTGTTGAGAAAGTTAGAAAACATGAAGGTGACACCACAGTTCTTGGTGTTGTTTTAAGGTATTAAACTCAATGCTGGTGGTAAACCATACCACTGTGGGGGTTACTTTGTGGTGTTGATGGCAAATAACACCATTAAGTGTTTCTTTAAAGACTCCTCAATCAATTTTTGTGTTTTACAATAACCTGACCTCTGATGTAATCTTTGTAACACAAACACAGACACACACACTCACTCACACACACACACAGTTTCTTCAAATAACTGCTTTATGTTGGACTTACAGTGGTTAAAGGCTCATGTGCTTATTATTTTGATTAATTTCAGATCATCATCTTGTATAAATCCAACTCAAAACAAGCTAAGCTAAATTTCCAGACTTTTCAATTAAATATCCTCTGTAACCAAACTTCAAAACTGCCGCTTCATTTTTTAAGATGATGTTTTGCTGTGTGTCAGCCACATCATTAATAATCTGCAGGTTAACCTAAAAGGGTCCCAGTCTCTGAAATGTTTCAGTCAAAGATCTTAATCAAACTCTTGAAAAGTTACAGATAAAAAAGTATTGAAGGAAAGGGGTTAAATCAGTCTATCAGTTTATATTAAACTCTTTTGGCTTTTGATTCGGACCGTAAGGAACATGTGTCTGTCAAGGTGCTGGGTGTGAAAGACCCACAAGAACATTTTTTATGACATTCTAGTTTCTGTTGTTTTGTTAGTTTACTGTCAAAATTACGCTACACACAAACAAGTCAGTGCTTGCTGCGGTGCTAAAGGTGCACAACAGCAGGTAGAAAAATTCAAATTTTTATTTTTTTAAAATCATCCTCAAAGAAAAACTTAAATTAATCAATGTAATCGATTTCTTGCCCAGGTCTAGATGCACCCATCAGATCCTGCTCTCAGATATCAGTCTGATATAGGCTCAAAAAGTTTGACTGGATACTGATGACAAAGAGTAGATCCACAAGGTTTTTTGAACTTAGGTTTAAGCCCTCCAGTGTTCATCAATGCTGGTAGGTCTGTGTATTTAGCAGAGCTTAACTAACAGGAAGGACGAGAACCAAAGCAGCTCAGCAGTCTGAAGGAAGTTCACACTTGTTATGATATTATTCTAATTTTTCCCTTGTCCCTCAGGTCCTGGTTCCCCCTAAGGTTCTCATCTGATGGATCATTGGTTGTCAGTCTTTGTGAAGAGGCACGATGTTTCCTTGTCATGTCAGCCCCTGGCCGTCTGCTGAGCCGCCAGCTTCCTGCAGTAGTCATGCACCTCCAGCACAGCCCTCACAACCCCTACCTGATCTGCTCTGCAGCTGTCCCGCTGCACCTTTAAACACCCACTCTGAGACGCCCTCTCCCGACCCCATGGAGTCCCTCATCGTTGTTACAGAGTATGAACCCTGTAGAGCCAGGGAAGAGGAGGAGGTAAGGTGAAACATATACAGGTTACACTCTGGCCCACCACAAGAAGATGGCTCTGAGAACATGTTGGGTTAAAATGGGTTTCCACTGACATCTCAAGTGAGCCCCTGGGAATCAATGCATTTACACCAGCCCATAGCCCAAAGCCCAAACTGTTCTCATTGTAAACAGCATCAGTTTAAAAATGTGGGTTGTGCTAGCTGGAAGCCTCGTGTGACACCTGCCATGTTCTCTTGTCATCTCTCGATGAAGCATCAGTATCCTCTTGCATGGAATTGTTATAATCTGTAACACTCTGTAAGTGGGTCAGATCTCACGCCCCTGTCCCTGTACGGGGTCATTTTTCCTATATTGGAAAATGAAAAGCACTGTCTGTCAATAAGCCAATACCAGACAATTTGTACTGGATGAAAATGTGAACACCCCATCCTAATGCAAACCCATTAATATTTTTGGAATAAAAAGACGCAGCAGAGAAGTTACAGATCAGACCAGTGCTCTGTCTTTCAGGGTAACAAAGATAAGATAGTCCTTCCATGTGACCCTGGAGAATGGAGCCATTTGCAGCCCTAAATGACCCTGAACGGGGTCTGAGCCACTGGACGTCATCCCAACCTCACCTTAGATACCTTCAGGCCTGTAGAACAGTTGAGTCTGGTTAGCATCATCCAGGGTGTATCAAAGAAAAAGGAGCTTGACACTGATCAATCCACAGCATTCTTTTCTCTCAGACTCTATTTGAAACCTTTAAACCTGAACTTTTGGACTAACCAGTTGGACATCACTGTTAATATTCTCAGTTTTAGATCCAATGTTGTGCATTCATTTATGTTTATTGATTACATAAAAAGTTTTTAAGTTGGGGTTAACAAGCAGAGTTTATTCAGTTTTTACTCAGTCTTCTCAGAAAGTTAAGCATTATTGACAAAAACTTTTTCCATCCACTGGAAAAGAAGCACAGACTGAAGATTTTAACAACAATTACAACCTTGTTTGAGTGAACGTCAACGGAGGAGTTTTTCTGTCTTTTAATGTCTCAGGTAGAGGACATGGACAGTTCTGAGACTCCAGAGCCAGCCTCCTCAGTGGCAGCCCCTTTCCGGGCTCCTTCCTGTGACTTGCTGTCCCACACAGTCGGCCGATCCGAGGCCCTGTTACCAGAAAGGGGAAGATTGAACCTGTCCGACAGGAAGCTGTCCCTTCAGGAGCGCTCACAAACAGCACCCTGCAGCTCTCCAGGACTCAACGGGCGCTATATCTATCCCTCATTACCCTACTCCCCCATTACATCACCTCACTCCTCGCCACGCTTGTCTCGGCGGCCAACGGTCGAGTCCCACAGTGTTTCCATCACGGACCTCCAGGTATGGTCAAGACCTGGAACTAACACAGATGCTGTTTTTCAGGGCACACACTCCTGGCCGGTTGACTGTGTCTAGAACATTCCCTGCCAATTTTTTTAATGTTGAGAGTTTAAAAAACCTGTTCATTATTGAGTTAGTAAAATCTCAAGAAAAAACAGAGAGTAAGAACAAATATATGACTTAGTTATTGTTATTATGTTAAGGCTGTTTGTGGCACTTAAGTGATGCGTTTTCACGCAGACATACATAAAGCCTCATTCATGAAAGTTGGTTCTGCTGAATAAAGTAAGGCATACGCAGAGGCCAACGTGTTTATTACCGTAATCTTAATATCAGCATCATACCTGGTGTGTATTTTTTCTCAAAGCAGATGCTCACTGGTAAAGGCTGCTTTGTGGAAGTCTAAGGTAAGCTTTCACGGTCATGGTAGACGTAGATGATAGCTCTACTACACATAGATGCAGAAACTTGTAGAACAGTGGGTCGTGTCGTTTAAGGCCACTGGCTGCTGAGGATCTCCTCTGGTGTCCAGTTTCAGTCTCAATGTGGTTTTTAAAGAACAAGAAGATTAAAACAGCATGAGTTTAGTTTTCTTTACATTTAGAACAAGCTGCAGCTGCCGAAGCTGATCTTGTACTTGATCAAAAGCATGCTTCAGATTGATAAAATCTATTGTGATAGGTGTAGGTGCACAGCAATAAATAACAGTATCATCAGCATAGAAATGAAAATTAACATATGGAACATTGTGACCCAGGCAGTTGATATGAATAATAAACAAGAGTGGTCCCAGAACTGAGCCTTGATGTACACCCTTGTACAACCCTTGTTTTGATTTCTGAAAAAAGCTGTGTGCTCATTCGCTCACATCTTTTGACGAGCGGAGAAGGGAGGTGTGGAGACGTGGCAAGCAGAGGAGAGGAGGAGCTTGAACGCCCAGCGACACACTGGATATACACACCTTGATACTCCGGGATGGAACAAGTTGGGTCCTATCACAAGATTTAGGGCAGAAATTACCCCTACAGCAGTGTTTTTGTGCAGCAGAAGCCCAGAGCGCTCGCACCAAACACCGCCTCCCTGCACCTCTGCCGGTTTCCTCTGCACTCAGACAGGGCCATATTTTACTTGACCAAAAACACAAATAAACGGACTCCCACCGGAAAAATCTGATATCGGTCTGCATTCACGCTTTATTTAGAGAATTTTCAGCGCGTTACTTTCACACAAAAACACTGCTAAATAAGGCCCTAACCCTACCTCCGCTGCAGAGCCACAGCTGGCTATGACGCGTTAGCCACTTTGTGTATCAGTCTGCGCGCGGCGTGCAAGATATAAACAAACCCAGGTAGTCTGCCAGGACGAATTATGCAATAACAACGTAAATATGAGTGATTATGAGAGCGAGGACGACCTGCCGTTCACTTTGCATTCCATTCCCATAATGTTTATATCTGTTTGTTTATATCTGGCGTGTCTTTTTGAAAAAAAATCTGAAATTATAAGCTCAGGTTCTTTCACTCTCCTTATTTCAAGGAAGATGTCTTCTAATGTTTACCTCTGAGTTCTATTTTATTAATGGTCTTTCAACCAATATTAAAAGGAGATTTTATGATGCTGTTGCACTTAAAGTTGATCATTTTTTTAGAGTACACGTCGTATCGTATAACTCTGGATAATGACGCACTGCACTGATTATTTTTCTCCTCCATCCTCCAGCGGGGTTGGGGTCGGTGCAAGTCTGACGCCCAAATGTGCTAACGCTCCAAATGTGCAACGCTCCAAACATGCTATGCTCCAAACATGCCGACGCCTTAAGCGTGCAACGCAAATGCATCCAACGCGGCCAAACACATCTTTACATTGACTTTGTATGTATGTAATCTCAACGTTAATTCGCTATCGGTGTGGCCGTACTATAAAAGTTTCAATGAGGCTCTCGCTCAACTGTTTGTCGGCAGGCTTGAGCCCTAAATATAGCTACAAATAGCATTTGGGCCCGAGCCCATTGACCCACATGCCCCCGTCTGGGCATGTCCTGGTCACCACATGTGCAGCAAAATGTGGCTCAGCCAAAAGCCATAAGTATTGACATGATAGCTATGCCCAAACGTTTTCAGGGCATGTAGCTCAAAGTAGCTGAACGGGCTACAGTTTTGAGAATCTTTCCAAAACGGACATTTTGCACTGGGACAGTGGCTGTGGAGTCATACTAATAGGCCAGTATGTAAAAAATGTTTCTTGAGCTCAGATGCGTCAGGGTCTTTTAGGATCATAGTTATTCCAAATACTCTGTATTTGACAGTGAAAACTGTTTTTTTTTTAATTTAGAGAAATGAAAAGGATAGATCAGAGAGAAAATACTGCAGAGCTTCTGGGTAAAGATCAGACCTTAATCTCATAGACAGAAATGTGTTGTTTCCAGGGTAACTCGCTATAATATGCACTGTGATTTTATTTGAAAAGAAACCAATTTCTCTCCTCTCTCCTACTGTCTTCAAGGACTGTGTTCAACTCAACCAGTACAAGCTGAAAGATGAGATTGGAAAGGTACCATTAGAGACAACTCACTGATTGCTCCCTATCACTGACTCTTCCATTTTCCTTCTCCCTTCTGCCTACTGCACCCCCTGCAAATCTGTCAAGTAGTGCACATCATCAAGGACACGCAGTAACAGCCTCTGATATCCTCTCTCCTGGCTGTCCTCATTTCCCCAAACTCTGAGTAAACCAGCAGGCCATGGGAGAGTTGGAAGATGGATGAGAGGCTGGTATAAATAGCACTCTCTAAGGGTTGTGTGTGTGTGTGTGTGTGTGTGTGCGTGCGTGCGTGCGTGCGTGCGTGCGTGTGTGCGCGCACGTGTGTGTGTGTGTTTGTGTGTGTGCGTTTGTGTGTGCGTGTTTGTGTGTGCGTGTGTGTGTTTGTGTGCGTGTGTGTGTGTGTGTGTGTGTGTGTGTGTGTGTTTTAAGAAAGTGGTGCATGTTTTAAATTTCAGCATGTGGATAGAAATATTAATTGTGCTGTTTTGTGCTCAGCTGGGAACATTAGAGCCTTTGTGGGTTGTTGGGGATGCGTCTGTCCTCAGATCATATCTGGGACTGAGGGATGAGCACTATGCTGCCTGTTCAATCTGCTCCCCCAGCAGGAACTGATCCTGGTCTCCCTCTACCCATTTCCCTCTCTCTCCCCCTCTCGCTGTCTGTTTTAGGCATGTTATAATGCACACAGGCTACTAATTGGGCTAAGTGTGTTTTTTCCGTAAATTTCCTGCATGTGGACAGGGGAGCTTAATAGCACATACCAGATCCAATTTCCTTAATTAGCCTGAAATCAGATATGAAATGCGGAGAGAGGAGGTGATTTGAAGTTCTCTGTTCTGACTTCGAAGCAGCTGGTACTCTGTTGGCATACACTGTCAGCCCACACACTTCTCATTTGTGTGTGTGTGTGTGTGTGTGTGTGTGTGTGTGTGTGTGTGTGTGTGTGTGTGTGTGTGTGTGTGTGTGTGTGTGTGTGTGTGTGTGTGTGTGTGTGTGTGTGTATTTTTCACATGAAGAACTGACAGCTGCTCAGTCTCTCTTTTCTCTGTTTCTGTACCAGGGCTCCTATGGTGTGGTTAAGCTGGCTTACAATGAGGATGACAACACATACTACGTGAGTTGATCATGCACAGGAAATTTAGGTGTTAAGTCAGATGCACGTGTGAGTCTAAGTGTCATGTGCTGTTCTCAACGGTGTGAATCAGAGAATCATTTTCTTTAGAAGAAAAAGAAAAAGGCAGGGTAAAGCAGAACTTCCATCCAAGAGAAAGGTCAAAGGTCCTGAGATGTTGGATGGAGGCTGGGAGGGACACCAGCCTCTCCCGAGAGAGAAGGATGTCTGTAGAGTCTCACATGTCCGCCAGGTGTCAACTAAAAATCTTCAAATTTACAGCGATGTCTCAATGTTTTATGGTTTTGTGAACATCAGAGGAAGGGATGAGGCAGACTTTGGGAGGAAACTACTCAGGCAGAGACCTGATTTTTGGACAAGTTGCTTTTAATTACCTCTCCTTCCTTGGGGGGGTTAAAGCTGCAAGACCAGGAAAAAGCCTGACCTTCGTTACAACTGGTGTTATCATTTCCACAAAACACAGGGCTGTTAGGCTCGCTATTATCCCCAAAACTGTAGCTGCCAAACACCAAGCATTTCATTGTTTTCAGCTGTGGTTACTGTCTATGACAGAGTCAGGGAGGTCTCAGTTTTTTTCCATGGCATGACTGAAGGTCGTTCTGGGATTTGAAGTTCAGTTCAACATAGAGTTATGTTTCCTGTTGAGAGGAAACCTCAACACACCCCACCCTAAGAAAAGCAGCAGTTTAAATGAAATGTGGAGATGATTAAAAAGCCAGTGCAACAAACAAAAGGTGTCTAGATGGATATCTAATCCAAATGGCTGAGCCACTGTCCGTGAACAAGCTCACACAAGTCCCTCAGACCTGGTTAACACAGTCCATCATCTTATCTGATCTTGGCGCTTTGGTCTTCAAGCTGGCCAATCAAAGGCCAGACCTGCACTAGATTTACACACACACACACACACACACACACACACACACACACACACACACACACACACATACACACACACACACACACACACAGATACACACACACACACACACACACACACACACACACACAGGATCACATAGAAGCACACATAGAAGCACAGACAGTGTGTAGGTAAGTGGACAGAGCTGACAGGAACAGGTCCCTCTGTGTGATCAGACTGCTCTGCTCTTTGAAGCATCTGAACCAAACAGTTGTTGTGCATTAGTTCTGTTAAAATAAAGACTGATGGGCAAAACATATGATACCGATTCAGAAAGATGGCACCATAATAATCTGGAGGGATTTCACACCCACATGTAGATAGCTTAACTTCAGACAACTAAATGGAATTTGCTGGCAGTCAAATACAAGTTTTTGTTTGGATCCATGGCTGTCATAGTGTCAGATGTTCACCACACTGTCATTGTGACCAAAAAAAAGCACAAAAACAATAATATTATGTTATTCAGAGCTATGTTTTCTTTTAACCCCTACAGCTCTACAGCTCTGTCATGTGCTTGTTAGAAACTTACTTGGTGACAGTTTCATCCTGTTTTGCTCTTATGCTGCTATTCCTCTTTCATCTACAGAGATTAGCTGACCTGAATACCTGAATCTTCACATTCTTAGAGATTGCCTAACAAAAAAAAACAGGAGAAAACAATAAGATCTAGTTCTGTCTTTGTCTGTTGGCTACTGGCTATGACCATATGTGTGAGTTGTTATGAAAGAATATCATGATACAGCCCCTTTGGGATTGTATGTCCAAATGTATAGTCCTGTCTGTGAAATCAGTCTGTACCTCCTGCAGATATGCATCACCTCTTTTTCTGCTTTGCTCTTCTTAAATGTTTGTCTCTGTGTTCATCCCTCTCTGGATTTCTGGATCTCACTCTTCCTCTTATCCTCCCCAACTGTCCAAATCCATCCCCTGTTCTCTCCTGAAGGCGATGAAGGTGCTGTCCAAGAAGAGGCTAATGAGGCAGGCAGGTTTCCCACGTAAGTCTGGAGCCAGCAGCAGATGGCAGACTCGAACATGCTCTGCTGGCGCATGAACACTGCTTAAAATTACTCAGTCCCTCCATCACTTCTGACCAATCTGCTGTTGTCTCTCTGTTTCTCAGGGAGACCTCCCCCCCGTGGAGCCAAAGCAGCACCTGAGGGGCCCCCTCAGCCTAAAGGACCCCTGGAGCGGGTCTATCAAGAGATCGCTATTCTGAAAAAGCTAGATCACCCCAATGTAGTGAAACTAGTAGAGGTGAGTGCTTTTCAGACGTGTATTTATACTGTTTTTATGTTGCCCAACATGAGTAAAAAATGTTGCTTTAACTAGATTATTTCATTTTAAGTGGTTAAACATGCAGTCATTTTTTGGATAAACGTGAAATTATCAGGCCACCTTTTTTTTTTTTTTTTTTTTTCCCTTGTCCTGTTCAGCGTCACGACAACAGAATTATGGTCTGGCTGCCGTATTGTGCAGAACACATTTGCTTTTCCAAAGGGAGCCTTTAATGTATAAAGCTCCCCTTGAGTGTTAAAATTGTACTCTTTATTAGTGTTTTTTTTTTTTATTATATATATATATATATATTATACATAAATACACATACATATATATACATACACACACACATACGTATATATGCACATATATATACATACGCATACATGTATCCATACAGTTTCCCTCCCGTATATTACCAAGTTTGAAGATTACTGCTTAACCAGAACAAGGTGATATCAGGAAAGAAACAGTGAAAAAGGAAAAGATTGTAGAGAAGAGACTAGACAGGGGGAGAGAGAGACAACAAAACAACAGTAGAGAACAACCACAACAACTGAACAGATGACTACAGACAGGAGAAATAAACAACCAGCTACTGAGCCTGAAAGGAGACAGTATCCTGAGGTCTTTGACATCATAATCACAAGAAGAACCTGGAGAGATGAACTGGAGAAATCATGAGTAGCAGTGAGCACAACAACGACAATTGCAAAGAGGTACATATACGTATATAGATCTATACACAGAAGCATATACTCACCTACACATATAGGGCTACAGGTGGCAGTACAGAAAATTGGGTTTGATTTAGGTCAGGTGATCATGCCAAGGTGTGATCATGCAGATGTGGCCCCGCTGCTCCCAGAGGCCAGACATGCACTGAGATAGCCCTCATCCCCGGGCATCCTGCAGCCACAACAGAGCACAGGGCCCAGACAGACCACCATGGAGACAGCAGCACGCCAATCCAGGAGGAGGCAAGGAGGGAGCGTCCCGGGAAGGCTAGAGGCAGGCCCCCGACACTGCGGAGGGAGGACCCCAGGGGGCCAGGGACTGAGGTCTGCAGGCCCCGCTAGACGCAGGGCCCCCGATCGAGTGCAGGGGGTAAGACCAGGGGTTACCTGTGCCCAAGGGCCACCCACCCCCGAGGAGGGGGGGTTCGGCCAGGCACCCGGGAGGACGGACCCAGCCCAGGCCACCACCTATCACGAGTCGGTGCCAGCCCCCAGCGCACCCGGCCAGACACCGGAGACCACAGAAGTCCTCTCCCCAGAAACCCAGTGTCCCCCGTACACAGCCTCCTGTCCCAACCCACCCCTATCCCCCTCTCATCTTTATCACAGCTCACCAGCCCTCCACCGTGGACCCTGACACCCGCACATAAACATTCTGTCCATCCATACCCATACGTTCACACAACAGCACAACAACACCACAGCACCACAAGACGACCACACAACAATATCACAACACGGCAGCACCATATCACTACACACTCAGAACCTCCAGCCACTCAGGTGGTGAAATACCCCTCCTTTTCCTCCTCACTCAAATAAATAAATAAGTAAATAAGTAGATATAAAGCCATGGGCATCCTCCGGGGCGCCGCAGGACCCCTGCTGTGCCACTCGCCCAGAACCCAAGGCAGCGGATCCCCTTTTACCCCATGCCCCAGGGGGCATGGTAGAAACAGGGGTGTAAGAAGAGCCCCCTACCCCACCTCCCCCGCTCTGTAGTGTGTGGATGTTTGTGATCCTAATGCAGTTAAAAAGGAAAGTTAAAATTGGGGAGTGGACGGCCTCGTAGCTCATGGGGCAGTGCCCTTCAGGTGGTTAGCTCAAAGTGCCCTGCCTACCATATACCACTTGGCCCACCCCAAGGGTCTCTGTGTGTGTTGTGTAGAATAGAATAGAATAGAATAGAATAGAAAATACTTTATTTATCCCCGAGGGGAAATTCAGGAGTCACCGCAGCATTTAAGAAAACAAAAGTAAGAAAGAGTATAGAAAGTGCAAAAATGTCCATAAGAAATTAGATGACGACATCCCGTCCACCACTCGTCCACCACTCTCCAGTCCAGCCAGTCTCCACCTCCACAGGGTCCAGGACTGAGCCTTCCCAGCAGTCTGTTCAGTCTCTGTCTCCTGGATCCTGTCTGCTCACAGCAGGCAAAGCTCCTCCGATGTGTCGCGGCGTCCGATGTCAGCACCGTCAGCCACGTCCGTGAACAGCATGATGCCACTGGATTAGCACAGCTAGCTCATCCATCCCCCGGAGTGAGATCCCACGTTCCCAACAACGATGGATGGAAGGACAGGTCCACGTCGTCACCTCCCAGCTCACATCCGAGAACCAGCACGTCGTCCTCACCTCCTCCTCCTCAGCTCGAGGGAAATCATCAAGCCCTACACTAGTTAGCATTGGCGTGCTACAGGCTGCTAACAGCTAATTTCGCATGTAAACAATGCAGCCATGGTTACATGTAGGATCTCCAGACAAACACAGGAGAAAAGTAGTAAAAAATACCGCCGAAGCCACAAAAAGTTTGGTGTCCTTGACCGACAATGAATCATACAAAGTGATGATCCACTCCAAATACAAAGATTACGAAAAAGAGACGAAGAAATTACAAGAAACGGACAAAGACGAGAGAGCTGCTGCAACAGGCAGCTACTTGGGTAGCGCCTAGCAACCGATAAAAATAAATTAAAAAAAAAAAAAAAAAAGAGTAGTTGGCATCATGTAGGGATGTCTAAGTGTAAGTAAAATTGAGGCGCAAGTCTTATCAGGGTGTAGCAGAAGTGGTCCCTAAGGACCTCTACCACCGCACCTGATGATCGTGCACCTCAAGGTCCTAAGTGTGTGGATGCTCTAGATGAGCGGGGGAGTGAGGGCTGTGGGGCAAAGTAAGACCAGAGAGGAGAAAGCTCCCTTCTGGAGGGTGAGCCGCCCTATTGGCAGCAATAGGCACCCCTGTTTCCCGGGGCCCCCCGGGGCAGGGGGGGCCCAGGATCCGCCAGACAGGATTGTTTTATTTGAGACTGAAATAAAACAGTGAAATGTCAAGGGACAGAGTCTGTCATTAAAATACTTGTGAAACACAAGGTAGCCCATATTTGCTGCCCCCTCATAGTTGCAATGTTTATTCTGTTTTTACAATAAACAGTTCTTTGCTCTGCACTGTTAACCCAGAACTGTTTACAATTTAATCTTCTAAGTAAGGTTAAATAAGAAAAAAAGTTTTGTTTGATTACTTTATTTGTTTAAGTGCATTTTACCATCAGACATTCATTTGTGTTGGGATGAAGTTTTATAACCCTGAGTGAGGAGGGAACACAGTGAATATGAGACCCTACTGAACATGGGACCATAGGCAGCATGTGCTTAATGCTTCAGACCATTTGTCTGTGCTCTGCGGCACGGACCGGCTGCTTGTGTGCTGTATGGCATGCAGTGTCTATGCTCCATTTAACAGATTCCTCTCAATCAGTCTTTACAGTTTAGTGCCAAATCATAACAAACGTTATCTCAAGACACTTTACAAAAAAAGGTGACAGAGGGAGACACACACGCATGCACGCACGCACGCACGCACCAATGCACACACATACACACACACACACACACACACACACACACACACACACACACAGAAAGGGAGAGAGAGAACCACACACAAGCACACGCATTGTGGCGACCGTTAAGGTGTAACTACAGGTCCACAGCAGCAGACCAGTACTGGTAATAATGAAAGCTGTTGCAGCTGGAGTCTGACAGGAGCACTGCAGCAGTCCGTCCACATCACTGATCCTGAGGGACCTACAAGACAAACTCAAAGCCTCCCAGTTACTATAACAGGACATTAAGACTAGAAGTTAGACTGACTGACAGAGAGGGAAACAGGAGCCCTGTATGTCAGTTCCCCCCGGCAGTCTAAACCTATAGCAGCATGACTAAGAGCTGGTTCAGACCTGATCCAGCTCGAACTGTAAGCTTTATCAAAAGGAAAGTTTTAAGTAATCTCTGAAAGGTTTAGACCGTGTCTGTCCCCTGGACCTCAACTGGTAAGTTATTCCAAAGAAGAGGAGCCTGATAACTAAAGGCTCAACCTCCCATACTACTTTTAGAGACCCTAGGTACAACAAGCAGACCCGTCTTGCTGAGAACGCAATGACCTAGACAAATAATACGGAAAAATGAGCTCTTTAAGATAGGATGGCCCAATGCCATTAAGTGCTTTGTAAGTCAGAAGAGGAATTTTAAACTCTATTCTAAATTTTACAGGTAACCAGAGTAGAGACACTAACACTGGAGAGATGTGCTCTCTCCTCCTAGTCCAAGTCAGTACCTGAGCTGCAGCATTCTGAACCAGCTGAAGAGTCCTAATAGACTTAGTTATTAGGACAGCCGGATAAAAAAAAGTTGCAATAGTCCAGCCTAGAAGAAACAAAAGCATGGACTTGTTTTTCAGCATCGCTCTGAGACAAGATGTGTTTGATTCTCTTGATATTACGAAGATGAAAAAATGCTGTCTGTGATACCTGTTGTTTGTGAGAGTTAAAGAACAGGTTCTGATCGAAAAGAACTCCCAGGTTCCTGACAGTGGTGCTGGAAGCCGAGCTGATGTGTTAATCTGCATAGCAGTGAAAGTTTATGGAGTCTTTCCTCCATATAGTGCCAAGAGGAAGCATATACAAAATGAAAAGAATCAGTCCGAGCACTGAACCTTGAGGAACTCCATACTGCACCCTGGTGTGCAAAGAAGATAAGTTGTTCACATGAACAAACTGGTGTCGATTTGAAAGATACAATCCAAGCCAAGCTAAAGCGGTCCCTGAGATACCGAGAAAACTCTCTAATCTTTGCAGTAGAATGCAATGATCAATAGTGTCGAAAGCGGCACTAAAGTCGAGCAAGAAGAGCACAGAAAGAAGACCACTGTCCGAAGCTTAAAGTAGATCGTTGGTTACTTTCAGAAGTGCAGTCTCAGTGCTGTGGTGGGCTCTGAACCCAGACTGAAAGACCTCAAAGAGACTGTTGCTATGAAGAAACTCACAGAGCTGATTCGCGACAACTTCCTTTTAGAAATAAAAGAGAAGTTAGATATCGGTCTGTAGTTGACCAAAGAGCCTGAATCAAGTGTAGGCTTTTTAAGAAGAGGCTTAATAACAGCAACTTTAAAAAGTTGGGGCACGTAGCCTGTCAGTAAAGATGCATTAATCATCCTTGGTAAAGAAGATCCGACCAAGGGAAAGACTTCCTTTAACAGCCAAGCTGGGATGGGATCCAGAAGACAAGTTGATGGTTTGGCTGAAGAGACAGTTGAATCCAGTTCTGACAGGTCCATAAGCGAGAGGCAGTCCAAGAGTATATTAGCTCTAACCGACGTTTCAGCAGTTTCGCCATCGGTCGAAGGTTCTACAGAAGTTGCATGTAACACATTACTAATTTTATCTCTAATCTTTTATCTCAGACTGCGTGAAACTGAAAGAATCCAGTATTGACATGAAGGCAATACAAAGACTATCATCAACGACGCCCACGTAAATATTTAAGTTCCCGACAATGACATTTTTATCTGAAAGAAGACCAATGTTGAGAAATTGAGAGTACAGGCCAGGAGGCCGGTAGACAATAACAAACAAAATTGGTTGTGCAGCTTTTACAGCTAGATGCAAGAAACTAAGAAAAAGACTTTCAAAACAGCTTAAGCCTAGTTTAGGTCTAGGGTTAATATTAAAGCTAGAGTTAAAAATAGCTCCTGTGCGTGGCCTGTTGATGGTAAGGTGGTGCTTCTTCCACTTGCGAATAATGGCCCCAACAGTGCTGACTGGAATATTCAGGTGCTTTGATATAAGACTGTAACCTTTGGCTCTGTCAAAGTTCAGCTGTAGAGGGTGGTGCATGAGCGCACGAGGAGGCTGCGCGCGCGCCCTCACGTGGCTGAGCAGTGACACGTATGCTTGTCTTCGAGTTTTTTCTTTTGTCTGTTGTTACCATTATTATATTATTATAATAGAATAGAATAGAACAGAATAGAATGGAATAAAATAGAATAGAATAGAATAGAATAGAATATTCTTTATTGATCCCCCTTGGGGGAAATTTTTTTTGCCACAGCAGCTCACAAAAAAAGTGCAGTAATGCAATAACAATAAAAGTAGAATAATGATAATGGAATATAAGATTAAAAATTTGAAGAAATATACAGAATATAAGAGGTATAGAAAAGTAGAAAAAAATATCAATATTTACATTTTTATATAGGAGTGAGGTATATATACAAGATTGGTTCTGGAGAATGAAAATGAAAAGCACTTGACAATGAGAATTTACAGTGAGTACTGGAATGCGGTGCAGAAAGACATGTATTTATTAAATGCTTGATGTCATGGTGTGAGTTCAGGTTTGTGTGTTAAATCTTATTGCAGAAAGGGGCAATGACCTGCGGCAGGGTGGGAGTCTGACTCTGCTGCTGAAGGAGCTGCTTAATTCCCTCACAGTCTCCTGTATTGGGTGAGAGGGATTGTCCATGATGGATGCCAGCTTAGCCAGCATCCTCTTCTCACCCACCTCCTCCATGGAGTCTAGGGAGCAGTCCAGGACAGAACCGGCCCTCCTGACCAGTCTGTTAAGTGTTTTCCTGTCCCTCTCTGTGCTCCCCGCTCCCCAGCAGACCACTGCATAGAAGAGTGCTGAAGCCACCACAGAGTCATAAAAAGTCCTGAGCAGAGTCCTGCACACTCCAAAGGACCTCAGTCTCCTCAGCAGGTGGAGACCACTTTGGCTCTTCTTGTACAGGACATCTGTATTGTGTGTCCAGTCCAGGTTATTGTTGGGGAATCTGTAGGACTCCACCATCTCGATGTCCAGACCTTGGATGCTCACAGGTGCACTCTGGGGTGTCCTCCTCCTGCGGAAATCCACAACCATCTCCTTCGTCTTACTGGTGTTGAGCTGAAGGTGGTTTGCGTCACACCAGTCGACGAAGTCAGAGATGACAGTCCTGTATTCCTGTTCTTCCCTCTTCGACCCCACGCATCCAACGATGGCCATATCGTCAGAGAACTTCTGGAGGTGACGGCTTCCAGAGTTATAAGAAAAGTCTGATGTGTACAGTGTGAAGAAGAAGGGGTAATGCACTGTCCCCTGGAGTGCTCCTGTGCTGCAGATCACCATGTCAGACACACAGTCCTGGAGCTTCACAAACTGCGGTCTGTTGGTGAGGTAATTCACAGTCCATGCAGCCAGGTGACGTCAACCCTCGCTCCCTCAAGTGAAGGCTGGATGGTGTTGAAAGCCCTGGAGAAGCCAAAAAACATGACCCTCACAGTGCTGCCGGCGTTCTCCAGGTGAGACAGGGATCTCTGCAGGAGGAAGATGACACCCCAATGTTCCGTTGGTATGCGAACTGCAGAGGATCCAGATGAGAGCTCACCATGGGGCGGAGAATCCTCAGAACGATCCTCTCCAGGGTCTTCATCAGGTGAGAAGTGAGGGCCACAGGTCTGTAGCACCTGACAGAGCTGGTCTGCACAGTCCTTCAGGAGTCTGGAGCTGATGCCGTCAGGACCCGTTGCCTTCCTCGCCTTGTTCTTCCTCAGCTCACTTCTCACCTGGTCTGCTGTTATGGAGAGACCGGGGGCAGGGGTGGTGGTGGAGGATGTGAGGGGTGGGGGTGATGATGGGGGTGATGGAGAGCTGAGGCGGTGTGAAGAGGCAGACAAACAAATTCAGCTCGTTAGCCCACTCCTGATCTCCTGCCTCAGGTCCCCGCCCGTGGCCTCTGCTGTGACCTGAGATGGTTTTTAGGCCACTCCAGACCTCCCTTGCGCTGTTCCGTTGCAAGAGGTTTTCCATTTTGGTCCTGTAGCTGGCCTTTCCTTCCCTGATCTTCTTCTTCAGCTCTTTCTGCACCCTCCTCAGCTCCTCCTTGTCCCCCGATCCAAAAACCCTCCTCTTCTCCTTTAGCACGGCTTTGAGTTCAGGGGTCACCCAGGGTTTGCTGTTAGAGAAACACTGTACTTTCTTGGTTGGTACAGTGTTCTCTGTGCAGAATTTAATATATTCTGTGATGCAGTCTGTCATGGCGACCATGTCCTCACCATGTGGGCCGCACAGAACATCCCAGTCTGTGGCCTCAAAGCAGTCCTGCAGCGCCCCAGTGGCCTCATCAGACCACTTCTTCACATACCTGATGGTGGGGGGTTGTTTCTTCAACATAGGTATGTAAATGGGCTGCAGTCTCACCAGGTTGTGATTAGAGCGGCCCAGCGGGGGGAGGGGGGAGGAGGTGTATGCATCCTCAGTTCGTTCAGCCATGAACTCCGTGAACATCATAGGGCTGCACTCACAGTACTTCCACTGCAGCCAAGTCAGCGCTGTGAGCTCTTCCATCTTGTTCTGGAGAGACCTCATGTTTCCCATGATGATTGATGGGACGGCCGGCTTGTAGCGTCTCCCCTTCGCCCCATGCTGCACTCCGGCCCCGCATCCCTTCCTTCTCCTGCGGAGCTTTACGGGGACCTTATTATAATCATAGTATATTATATTATATTGTTATGTCATTCTGGAATATGTGGCTGCAAATTGTAGTAGCTCTGACTTAACTTTTGTGATTTTTTGTAATATATACGTCTATTTTTAATACATTAGCTGTCTTTTTTGGTTGGCCCAAGAGGATTTCTGACGCTGGTTCAGAGGCTGTGCTATACGGGAGATTTTCAGGATGTTTTTTGGCTTTTTCAAGACTTGTTATTCTGAATCTCCATGGCAACGAGACTTGTTTACCACCGGGATCAACTGATTATGCTCTCCAAACTCAAGATCATCAGTGAAATATCACCTCAGATCCCAAATGGAGTTGAATAGAAAGAGAGGAGGATGCAGGACAGGAGTGAGGCAAGGAGAAAAACGGGGGAGATTTAAACCGTTTCTTCCAAATGTTGTGATGGGTAACGTAAGATCGCTAGCTAACAAAATTGACAAGCTCCGGGTGCTAACCAGGTCTCAGAAAGAATACAGAGATTGGAGTATTATGTGCTTCACTGAGATAAGGTTGCATGAACACATCCCAGACTGTAATGCGTCTGTTCACGGCTTCATGACGGTCCGTGCAGACCTCAACAAACAACTCAGTGGAGAGCTAAAGGGAGGTGGAATTGCAGTGTTCTACGAAGCAAGTTCAGCCTAGCAAGATAACCTTGCTGACACTGGTTATCAACCTCATAAGTGGATCCGGCTAAGCAATGAGCGCGTGCACGCATATAAGGCGGAGCCCGCTGCATCTGACCAATCACGAACATGGAGCAGTCTGGAGCGTCAGAGCAGGCCAGAGAGAGAGGACCGCATACTTCACACAGGAGGAGCAGAAGGTGATCATGAGGAAGTATGACGAGCTGAAACATGTAATTAACGTTAAAAGCAACACCGTCCCCGCTGCTAAAGCACAGAAGGAGTGCTGGCAGAAAATTGCTGACAGTCTAAATGCGTAAGTGTAGTGCAAAAAAAATCTTTTGTGCCATTATCATCCTGAAATAGCACTGTTCACCATGCACTTTTACTGTAACATGCACCATACCTAATTTATTTCTTAGATGAATTTTTTCATTTGTTCATTCCTATCGTGTTTACATTTTTTGTGTGATATGTAGCCCACATGAGCCCTACATGAATTCCAGTCACAATTTTAAGACGGGCAATGAAATATTGTCATGGAACAGAAGTGTTGGCATTTAAGATCTTATTACGGCAATGAGAGTTCTTCATTCCCTTTGACTACCTGTAGAAAGTGTCATGGACTACCAACCCCTCCCTGGAAAACTGGTAACTTTCATAAAGGTGGTCATCCGAAAAAGAGAGTGGGTCGGTGCGGTTCCTGAAAACTCTAGCGTGGAGTGCTCCTCAGACAATGCGAGCTCCGATGTCCACGGGATCCTCTAAGAACGGACAAGCTATTTTTTGGTGAGGGCTCATTGGTCAGTGGGCGGGGTTTTTATAGTCCGCGAGTTCAATCTGGAACCTAACCTGCCCCGGAGCAGGTTAGCCGTTCAGCGTATGTTGCCATGGAGACTCGCCTCGCTGAGGAGTGATCCCGTGTTGTAGAACAGGGAATCCGGAACCTATCCTCAAAGCTACCTCGCTAGGCAGTAATCCTGCTTCGTAGAACAGGGCCCTGGTTAACCAGCGTTGGTGTCATCCTGGACATGTCACTGTTAAAGAGAAGATCTGCACAAGAAACATTGAACTGCTCGCTGTGAGTTTTCGCTCATATTATTTACCCAGAGAGTTCACATGTGTTTTTCTGGTAGCTGTTTATATAATATCTGGTACCGTCCCAGACGCAGCCTGTGGTGTTATTAACTCTGTAATTGCCAGGCTTCAAACACAACATCCAAACGCTTTTGTGGCGATCTCTGGAGATTTTAACAACATCTCCCTCTCTGCAACTCTACCAACATTCCACCAGTTTGTCAGCTGCTCCAGCAGAGAAAACGAAACATTGGACTTATTCTATGCAAATATTAAAAATGCATACAGTGCCTCTGCCCTGCCACCTTAAGGAAGATCTGACCATAATCTGGTTCTTCTCACCTCCTCCTACAAGCCCATCGTTCAGCAACAACCAATCATCAGAAAGACTATTGAAACCTGGTCTAATGAAGCTGAAGATGCTCTGAGAGGGTGCTTCAAGGCTACAGACTGGAGTGTCCTCTGTGAACCACATGGAGATGACATCAATGCCTTGACTGAGTGTGTGACAGATTAGATAAACTTCTGTGTGGACAGCATCATTCCAACAAGAACAGTGAGGTGCTTCCCCGATAACAAACCCTGGATCACCAGTGACCTGAAAAAGCTGCTGAACATCAAAAAGAAAGCCTTCAGAAAAAAACAACTGAAAACAACAACAAAGACGTGCAAGGAGGACTACAGGAAAAGGTTGGAAAGTCAGCTTCGGCAAAACAACGTGAGGGATGTGTGGTCAGGAATGAAGAAGATCACTGGCTTCAAGATAAAGAGGGATCAAACTGACGGAGGCCTGGACAATGCTAATGAACTGAACATGTTCCTCAATAGGTTCAGCTCTCCTCCTGCCTCAAACCCAACAGGCCACACACCCTCCCTGAACCCACAGCTTTCCTGTCACTGCCCCACTGTCACCCTGCAGCTCAGTCAAGGACATGGATAAAGTCTCATCTCCATCCAAATCAGGACTTTCTGAAATCTCCACAACTGGAGAAACTGAACCAGAACAAGGCAGTAGGCCCAGATGGTGTCAGTCCCAGAGTTCTCAAGACCTGCTCAAAACAGTTATGTCCGATTCTTTAGCACTTGTTCAAGACCAGCCTGAGTCAGAAAAGAATTCTGGTGCTGTGGAAAACATCCTGCCTTGTTCCAGTGCCTAAAAAACCACAACCTGCTGAACCAAATGAGACTCCTACTGGCTCACCTCAACAAGCAGGTGAACACCTTTTAAGACCCATTACAGTTTGCATATCATAATGGGCTTAGGGTTGAAGATGCCATCATCTACCTGCTTCAGAGAGCCCACTCTCATCTGGACCAGTCAGGCAGCACTTTGAGGGTCATGTTCTTTGACTTCTCAAGTGCCTTTAATACGATTCAGCCAGCTCTGCTTTGTGAGAAGCTCCATGGATTCCAGATGGATACCTCCATAGCCACCTGGATTTATGACTACCGAACAAACAGACCACAGTTTGTGAGACTGAATAGTTGTGTGTCTGAGAAGGTGGTCATCAGCACTGGAACACCACAAGGAACTGTACTTTCACCATTCCTCTTCACGTTGTACACCTCAGACTTCCAGTACAACTCCGAGTCATGTCATCTGCAGAAATACTCTGATGACTCTGCAGTTATTGGGTGTATCAGTGATGGACAGGAAGCAGAGTACAGAGAACTGGTTGGTCAGTTTGTAAAATGGTGCGGTAACAATCATCTCATCTTGAATACCAACAAAACAAAAGAGATGATTGTTGACTTCAAGAGGAACAAGAATACACATAGATGTGTTTCCATCCTAGGAGAGGAGGTGGAGGTGGTGGAGGGATACAAGTACCTTGGAGTTCAGCTGGACAATAGACTTGAGTGGAAATGCAACTCTGAGTACATCTACAAGGCCTGAGCAGACTCTACTTCTTAAGGAAACTGAGATCTTTCAATATCTGTACCAAAATGTTTCACGTCTTCAACAAACTGATCAAGAAAGCTGCTTCTGTGCTTGGAGTAACTCTGGAGCCGCTGGAGCTGATCATCCAAAAAAGTATAGTGCACAAGCTGATGAAGATAATGGAGGACTCTTCACACCCTCTCCACAACATGGTGAGACAGAAGAGTGTGTTTAGTGAGAGGCTTCCTCAGGTCCGATGTAAGACTGAGAGGTACAGAAGATCATTCCTGCCAGCAGCCATCAGCCTCATGAACAAAGTCCAGAATTATTTATTGTTATTATTATTGTTATTATCGTCATTATTATTATTGAACACAATCTGAACTACTACAATCCTGAATTTCCCTTTGGGATACATAAAGTATTTTTCATTCATTTTATTTTTATTCATCATGTTCTTCATGCTGAGTTGTTTTTTTTTTCTTGATCTCAAACTATGCCCCCTCTGGAACATAGTCTGCAAAGACCTTTTTTTCCCCCCCTCTCCGCTCCCAATATTGTCATTTCTAATCTATTGCAAAGGGGCACTGGGTACCTGGCAGCCCCTAGATTCATCTCATTTCTTTATTTTCCCCATGTTTGTTTTCTTATGTGTCTTGAAAGGGATGTAACTGAAATGAAATTTCCCCCTCAAGGTTCAATAAAGGTATTCGGATTCTGATTCTGAGTCTGTAACCTGTTCCATTCTGATGCTGAGCAACAATCAGGTTGTGAATGTCTTCAGAGAGAAAAAACAACCTTTTTTATAGGACCATCAATTTGCTCTAGCCCAGCTGTTAGTTTGCACTATTTGGAAGTTCAAGTAATACTGACAGATTTCAGGTGGTATGTCGCAATCCTTGCCAAAGCATACAGCCTTTCCATGGTGTGTTCAATACTTTTTTCCTGTTTTATCGTACTCTATTCCACATAATCATTATTTATGGACTTGAATGTCATGATTTCTTTTTATGTGTGGGTTATTTGAGCTAATACCAATGCCTGGTAGAAATTTCGTTTGAATTCCAGCTTTGGAAAAAATGTAATAAGAAAAAAGTTGACGCGTCCAATACTTATTTCCCCTACCGTAAGTTCACTAACTAACACAGCTTTAGATGATAGAGATCTAATATTTAATAAACCACACTTGCCTTAAGTTGGACCCACACATTCCAAGTAAGTAATACTAAGGCCAATACTTCATGTTCACACAAAATTTACAATTAGTTGGTTTAACAAATCAGAGTCTTGCTAAATGAAAGCAATCAATCATGTTAAAACAACACAGTCAACATTAATTGACTTAACATGGCTTGTTTTAATGGAGTAATATAGGTGGCCTGATAAAATCACGTTTATCCAACGAATGATTGTTTTGACTGCAAGTGCCCTGCCCCCCAAAAAGAGTGGAAATGCGTGTCCCTCACAGCATGTACTGTTTCCAGTCACATAAGAGGTGAGGATGGAGTGAGGGGGCAAGTTTTTGAGTGTGACATTAATGTGACATTAAAAGTATTCTGCTATTGCAGCACTGTAATTCATGCAACATGAGAACAGATGAAGCCGCAGAGCGTTACGCTGATCAGGTGTGTGTCACTTATTTCTGTGTCTTTGTTCCCAGGTGTTGGATGACCCCAGTGAGGACCACCTGTACATGGGTATGAAAAATCATTTACATATGAGAAGAAGTCTTCTTAATTAGTTTGAGGCTTTTATCACTAATCTTCATCTGTTTTTCTCTATCACAGTGTTTGAGCTGGTCAAACAAGGGTAAGCTGAGCCTCTTTTATGGTTCTGGTTGGGACACTGGAGCAGGTTCATCTCATGATGTATGGCTGCTGAAGGGTGTGTCTGTTTTTCTGTTTGCATGTTGCCATGTTCAGGGCAGTGATGGAGGTACCCACAGATAAGCCCTTCAGTGAGGACCAGTCACGCTTTTACTTCCAGGATCTGCTTAGGGGGATCGAGTACCGTGAGTCTGTCTTCTGGCCTGTGGTCAAAGCATTCAGCCTGTGCTTTCATACAGAGAAATGAACATTTAAAGCTATATTAGTGTGAAAAGAAGCTGTGAGCAAACCCCTTGGAGTGTTTTGCTGGCACCAAATTAACAGTGATAACCCATTTTAAACTGAATGATCTGACAGACTCCATATGGTTTCATCAGTTCAGGTCACGACTTTCTTAAAGTGAAACTTTCTTTTTATTTGCTGAATACAAAAGAAGATCTTTAATTAGCTGAGATAAACTTTTTAGTGATGGGATATCAACTGAAACATATCTATTGTATGTAGATCAGTTTCAGTTTCACTACCTTCTCTACAGAAGTTCAGTCTGTCTTCACCTTCCTTGTCTTCAGTCATTAACAAACCAAGTTTCACATCATCTCAGAGGCCCTTAATGTGTTCCATAGCATAAGGAAAGGTTTGCCCTGAGTGTTGTCTAGGAGACTGGGGAAATTTTTGCTCTGCGCCGAGGACGCTGCAGCAGCCTGAACCTTCATCTGTTCTTTCTAAGAAGTCATTACCAAAGTCCGTGTTGTCACTGCAAGTAGTATAGTAATGTGACACATTTCATGTTTCTTCACCCCCAAAGCAGAGACGGGGAGGGGGTGTTATCCTCTCTGGTGATGGCTCTCAGAAATGAATCCAACTTCTTAATAATTAATAACAATAATAATACATTTTATTTATAAAAGCGCTTTTTCTAGACACTCAAAGACACTTAACAGTGGATAAAAAAGCATATAAAACAACCCACCGTTTAAAAACATGAAAGAAAAGAAGCAGAGCAGAAAAACAAAGTGCATTCAAAAGACAATATTAAAAGCATTTTTTAAAAAGGTGGGTTTTGGTTAGTGTTTTAAAAGTGAGGAGGTCAGGACAGTTACGGATGTGTAGTGATAAAGCATTTCAGAGAATGGGGCGGTGACAGAAAAGCTCGTTCCCCCCAGGTTTGGTGCTTGGTGTCAGGTGGTAGGTAGCAGGGATGGACTTCAGAGGATTGGGGGTTATGGCGGGGGGTTAGTGATGGAGCAGGTCGGAGATGTAGGAAGGAGCCTGGTTATGGAGGGCTTTGTAGGTGAGGAGTTTTAGATGTATTGCAGTTTGTTGAGTTGTTTTGAAGGGAGGCCGTAGAAAATGCTATTGCAGTAATCAGGTCTGGAAGTGATAAATGCATGTATGAGAATTTCAGCGGTGGGAAAAGAGAGGGATGGAAAGAGACAGGCGATATTTTTCATATGGAAGAAGACAGTTTTTGTGAGGTGATTGATGTGATGTTCCAGAGTGAAATGAGAGTCAAAAATGATGCCGAGGTTATGGACATGAGAGGATGGGGTGAGGGAAGCATTGCCAATTGAGAGGTTGAAGTTGTTGGTCGGTTTGGTATGGGATTTGGGGCCAATGATCAAGAGGTCAGATTTATCACAGTTTAGTTGGAGGTGGTTTGCTTGCATCCAGGATTTAATTTCTGTCCGACAGTTGGTCAAGATGGAAAGGGTTGGAGCAGTGATGGAACTGGTGGAGATGTAAAGTTGGATGTCATCAGCATAGCAGTGGAAGCGGAGACCATGATGAAGGATTATTTCACCAATGGGGAGGATATAGAATATAAAGAGGAGGGGACAAAGCACTGAGCCCTAGGGGACACCACAAGGGTCAAGGGAGCTGTGGAGGAGGTACAATTGTTGATATAGATGAACTGGTATCTGTCTGTAAGGTAGATAGAACTTTTTATGTCATTGCAAACAGTACAATGAAATTGGAGATGGCTGCGACTAGGGGAGTTGGACCAGAGAGCTTGATGGTAAGGTGTTAAGGTGGAGATTGGATAAAGTCACGTGATGATTGTTTTTGTTATGGGGGCAGATTGGCTCCATGACTGAGTGGAGAACCTAGCTGAGGTGATGACTGGAATGGGGTGAGCAGTTAAAGGCAGGGTTGGCAGTCCTGAAAAACTAGCATGAATTTGAATGTAGCATCTCGTCAGGACTCTGCCTAGCCCCTTCTCCCCCTCCCCTTGGGGCTCCCTCAAAGCAACGCCCCCATTCAGGCGTTCACATGCACGGGCGCCGCTGATTCGCAACTATGATTGTGAATGACTGAAAGACGGACTCAGCACATTATTGTATGTTTTGCACAACGTAGAGTCATGTCTCATCTAGAGGTAAGGAAACAGCAAAACAGAAAAAACAATAAACAAATGTGGCTTTTGTCAGTACTCGCGACTGTCATGCTAGAATTGTCCACTTTTACCTGTGACATGATATCAGGAGTAAAGCTATAATACAAATAGTGCATGTACATTTTCTCTAGGACTTACCAAATATCAGTTTTTGGGGTTTTTTTTTTTTTTTTTTTGCTTGTCAGAGCCCCTGTGGTGAGAGTTTATTAGACTCTGATCCAAACTACAGCCCAGAGCCAAGTACCTCATCGGGTCAGAGGGGACAGGCCCGAGGTTGAGCGAGTGGGGCAGTAGTTAGAGGCAGGGGAACAGAGCAAGAAAAGAAAGCCTCTGTCTTTCTTTTCTTGCTCTGTTTAGCTGGAGGAGCGGCTACAGGCAATCGAGGTATAGGTAGCTTCTCCGCCGTTCTGCAGCACTGCTCCTTCCTTCTCATCTCGGCCACGCGCACTGAATCATGTGCACGCCAGTGAAATGTACGCGCAGGAGGCGGGCAGAACGGCGACAGGATTTGATTGGTTTACAAATAAGGTGTCCCAGGATGTCGATTGGTTGGTGTTTTCCCTGTTTTACTCCTGCTGTAGATAGCGGATATTTTCCGCTCTGTGATTTGTACACATCATGTATTTCTTGCCATCAGGACATGTAGATCATTTTAACCAGCATAACAAAAAGTGTATCCAAATCAAACTACCAATTATACCTTTAATGTGAATGGGGGTAGTGACAAAAGGGGCCGGCAAGGGGGAGCTCACAAGGGGAACAGTTCTTGGAGGTTAGATTTAGATTTAGATTTAGATTTATTGGTCCCCAGAGGGGAAATTCATTTCCACTGACTGAACATTACAGACTAACAACAACAACAACAACAACAAACATTGCACCTCAAACAGACAACACCAGACATTACAACAACAACTAACATTGAGCTGCGGACAGGTCAGCGGGGCCTGTTGTTCAAGGCAGCTATGGCTGAGGGGATCAGGCTTTTCCCCAGGCGAGCCCTTCTGAACTTGATAGTTCTGTACCTGTGCCCTGAGGGTAGTGGGATAATGTATTGGTTCAGTGGGTGGGTGATATCCTGTACTATGGTGTTTGCTAACCGAGTGATGGACCTGTTATTTAATTCTGTGAGGTTGGGAATGGGTAGACCAATGATTTTCGCTGCTGTTTTTGTTATGCCTGTGAGTTTGGCCCGGTTGGTGACAGAGAGCATGGTGTAGAAACAGGTAGAGCAGTACAGGAGGATGGGCTGGATGATACTTTGATAGAGTAACAGTTGGAGGTGAGGTGCAACATAGAGTCCTTTAAGTTTTCGGATGGCTGACAGTCTTTGTTGGCTACGTTTTTGAATGTCCGTGATGTGTTGATCAAAGGTGAGTTTTTTGTCCAGAGTTATTCCCAGATATTTGAAAGTGTCTACTGTCTCAACTGTTTGGGTGTTTATGATGATGGGGTGCTGGGGTGAGGGGGGGCTGATCAGTAATTCCTTTGTTTTATTTATGTTGATTTGTAGATGATTGTCCATGCACCAGTTCGTGAAGTGTGTGACAGTGTTGTAGAGTCCGAGGTGGATTGACTGTCAGAGAGGAGCGCAAGGATGGCTGTGTCGTCTGAGTATTTGAGATATGTTGTGGTGGGAGATACTGAGGCAGTCGTTGGTGAAGAGTGTGTACAGGAAAGGGCTCAACACACATCCCTGCGGGACCCCAGTGTTGATGGTGAGAACAGGGGATGTGGTTGAGCGTACCCTTACTGCTTGCTGTCTGTCAGTAAGGAAGTTGTGGGTGAGGTGGATCAGATGGGGGGGGATGTTGAGATGGAGTAGCTTCTGGATCAGCAGGTGTTTCAGTAGGGAGTTGAAGGCAGAGCTGAAGTCTATGAAAAGAATCCTGGTGAAGTTGCCTGGGGGTCCAGATGCTGGAGAAGGAGGTGCAGCAGACAGGCTACAGAGTCCTCTGTGCCTCTCGTTGCCTTGTAGGCAAACTGGAGGGGGTCCATGTGTGGGGTGGCAAGTGGAAGGAAGATGTTCAGCAGGAGTTTCTCCAGGCACTTCATTATTATGGAAGGGGCGGAAGTGGTTGAGTTCTGTGGGTCTGGGTTTCTTTGGAACTGGGATTATGACAGCAGTTTTCCATATTGTGGGTTTTGTGGCAGTCCGGTACGCTTGACAGAAGAGTGAGTGTAAAACCAGAGAGAGCTCCATGGCACAGGTCTTTAGCACCCTGGCTGGGATGCCATCAGGTCCTGAGGCCTTGTGTGTTTTGCTCCGGCTCAGCTGATGCCGTACCTCCTCCTCTGTAAAAGGGGCCGGTTCAGGGTCTGGTGGAGGGAGGATTCTCAGTGTGGCCTGACACTCGGGTGAGAAGTCCTGATTGTCAAAATGGGTGTAAAATTTATTCAGAGCAGTGGTGAAGGTTTCTGGGTCACTTTCTGTAATTGTGTGTTTGGGTTTGCCTCCAGTCAGGGTTTTGACCTTCTGGAAGGCTTGCTTAGTGTTCATGGTGCTGAATTTGGACTCAAGTTTGTGTTTGTAATCCAGTTTGGCTTTGAGTATGTCATTCTTTGTTGTTTGTTGTTGTTGTGACGTTGAAGGAGAGGGAGAGGTGGGTGAAGTAAACAGTCAAGCATAAATGCCTGAAGTTTCTGCAGCTGAATTCCTTCCATCCAAATTTTATTGTCAACCAACAACAGGCTAGTTCAAAATTAAAAATACAAACTGTAAATTTGAAAAAAGAAGTGTAGTATTGTGTTTTTTTTCTGTTTTTTTTTATCAATCTGACATTTCTTGCTGAATTCCTGGATCATATTGTGTGGATGTAATACTTCTTTCTCTGTCAAACAGTCCACTACCAGAGAATCATTCACAGAGATGTCAAACCCTCTAACCTTCTGGTGGGAGAAGATGGACACATTAAGATTGCAGACTTTGGAGTCAGTAATCAGTTTGAGGGGGCAGACGCCCTTCTGACTAGCACCGTTGGTACACCTGCCTTCCTCGCCCCTGAAGCACTCTCTGAAACCAGGAAGAACTTCTCTGGAAAGGTGAAGCAACTTTTAGTGCTCTCACGCCCTCTGGTGATGATATTTAAAATGGATGAAACATTGCTATTGTGCTTTGAAAGAAATATTTCTGCCAGAAATAACCTGAACCTGAATAACTTTAACTTTATTGTGTTTGTTGTTTAGGCTCTGGATGTCTGGGCCATGGGTGTGACACTTCACTGCTTTGTCTTTGGAGTGGTGAGGAAGAGATTATCACATGCTGGGACTGACTTCTTTAATTTTTTTAAGTTTGATGAATGCAGCACTTTTTTAACACAATCTAACTGTCTTTGATCCACAGTGTCCATTTATGGACGAGCGCATCCTCAGTCTCCATCAGAAGATCAAGACACAACCTGTGGAGTTACCTGAGCAGTCAGTTCTCCTCCTACAAACATATTATATCTGCCTAATCACTATTTGGCAATCAGTAAATGGTTGTTGGTTTACACCTTACATAATATTTATATTTCTGTGGTCACTTGTTTTTTAGTTTATTGGTTTGTCTGTTCACTTGTTCTTTTCTCTGTCTTAACAGGGCAGACATCTCAGATGATCTCAAAGATTTGTTGTTGAAAATGCTAGAAAAGAATCCAGAGACAAGGATATCAATCCCACAGATCAAGGTAAACACATACTGGTTTCCATGATGTGCTGATCAAGTATTACTGATACCAAGCAGAGTTCAGTGAAATACTTGGTAACAGGAAGAGCCTGTGAGGCCAAGTATTTCTCACAGCATCAATAAATGATAGCCCAAGATGAGAGATACATCCTGAATCACTGCTTTCTGTTCTCCTAGTGATGGACAAGAGTTTTATCATCTAAACTCTATTTCCCACAATAATGTGGTTTGGCTTCCACTGCCATCTAGTGGCTTTATTTTACATTGCATAAATATCATGTTTCTTTGAAATCAGCCTTAGCAGTGTGTGTGGTGTTTAGCCTGAAGCATGTGCATTGACATAGAGCACATGATGATATTTTGCTCTATCATTTTCCGTTTTTCCTTTAACTTAACTGGATATGACAGAAATGAATGTTCCTCAATCCTGTGTTTGTTTGGCTTCTTTCGCACTTCGTACCTTGGTATTCTTTATTCACTCACATATAATCTCTGTTAGTGTTACTCCTGAGACATGGTGTATTATTAATAAACCCTTATGCTTGTCTCCAGGTGCACCCATGGGTGACGAAACACGGTGCTGAGCCTCTCCCACCGGAGGATGACAACTGCTGTATGCTGATTGAAGTGACTGAGGAGGAGGTGGAAAACTCTGTCAAGCACATCCCTAGCCTGGCCACAGTGGTGAGCTTAAGTTAATGTGTCTAATGAGTTTAAGCCTCTGGTAACAATCAGTCAGTGACTGATGCGCTGCTGGCTCATTAATCATCACAAACTCATATTTATGGAGTTAGTGGAAGTTCATGCAAGGACATGGAAGTCATACGCCCAGCTGTGATCAGCTGATAGACTGGTGTTCAATCTCTAACCTCACAGCATGTGTCTAACGATAAGGCGGCGTATTTAAATCAGGTCTTCACTCTGTCTTATCACTGCTACCTTGTTGCTACCCAGCTGCTGCTTTCTTAATAATACCTTCTCCACCCCGGCCTCCTCCTATTAAGACTCTGTATGTATCGTACTGATATGTATGCATCCTTCTAAACTGTATGTACATATGGGGGTTTGCTATGCACTTCCTGGAAAGCTCGAGCAGGCTGCTTGGCTAATCCAGGGAGTACTCTGAAAAGCAGAGCTGTGACGCCAATTCTAACTGTATCCATCTGGCAATAAATGGTTCAATGTATGACGAGAGTGTTCCTGACTGAAATTTCATAAGCAGATCAAATGCTGTGTGAGGTGCTAATAATTTCTAATCTTGAAGTGAATTTGTTGAAGTGGAAAGGATTGTGTGTGTTTTTTTTATTTACATAAGTCCCATCACACCATCCTACAGACACTATGACACTACCACCTACTCCCTGAAAGCCTCTGAACTCTGTGCCTGAGCAGATATATGACTCATCCAGTCCTTTTAGGAAAGTTTCCCAGTAGTTCTATAAGTGGGTGCCGGATATTGTTGTTCTGTCTCTTTTGTGTTGGCTAATCTGAACTGTGGGGTCTGGTAGAAAAGAGCAGACCTGGTACTCATACATGCTCATCGTTTCCCTCTCTTTTCCAGATCCTGGTGAGAACGATGCTGAGGAAGCGCTCCTTTGGGAACCCCTTCGACTGGGCACGTAAAGAAGAGCGCAGCAATTTGAGTGCATCAGGGCAGACACTCACGTAAGGTCTGTATTCAAACACTCCACTGACCCTAAACCAGTGTTTCCCAAACTTTTTTTCAGGCGACCCTCTTTTTTGGAGGAACAAGCCACAATGACCCATTCCAAAATATGTCCAATCTGTAAATCAAGTGACAGGATACCTGTGCAAAGAAATAAAAAGGTTCTTTAACCATGTTTCTGCATCATCATAAACCTTTGGTACCAGCAGGCCTTAGAGACATATTTGATAAACGAATTACAGCTTTGTTAGGTTTACACTTTGAAAATACTTACATTTTTACAGTGACAGGTTAGCCTGCTTGCTTTTAGAATCATATCCTAGTCATGTGTGCAAGATGAGAGAGCAATGCACATATCTAGTGCAGCGTCCAGTCTGCTTCTATAGTTGGTCTTCATTTTTGTGTTCTCAGAGAACCCCATTTCATATTTGTATTTCTTTTAAGTAGTCAGTCAAATTTCTGTCACTCGTGATAGACAAGAATACGTTTTTCTATTCTATTCTATTCTATTCTTTGTGGTTGTGAAAGGGATGAGAAGCAAAATACAAGACTTAGGATACGATATTCAGATGTGATGCTTATCCAGAATGAAGGTAAAGGCATCTGTCTTTTTCTTTTTTTAGCGTGACGTCACTGCAAGCTCTAACAGCTCTGTTTCTGCAGCTGGTTCCTGTCAAAGATCCAGCAGTGACTTTGACTTCCAAACTCAAAGGGGTTTTGAATCTGATTTCAAATCCTTCTTTTGGAGTAGCGCCAGCTTATAGCATCAGACTTTTAAAAAGCAGCTACATGTTTTCATATATGGTAAACATTGTGGCAATGTACCTTTACAATGAAAATATAACTAGATATTAGTGTGAGAAGCCAATCATCAGTAAACAAATCGGCAAGGAGGGACTTCTTCTGGTTAAGGAAAGCATGAAATTTGTGTAAACATTCTGAAAACAAATTTGGTATAAAAGGTCTCTGGCAACCAACCTGTGGGTCGGAACCTAGACTTTGGGAATGATTACCCTAAACCTAGGATCTCAAACACATGCCAGGGAGGGCCAAGAGGCTGCAGGTTGTCTTTCCAACCAAAAACTCCACCAGATGGTTTCACTGATTACCGCACCTTCAAGCAGAGAGCAGGGACTAATCAGTGAAATCAGCTGGTGGAGTTTTTGGTTGGAAAGAAAACCTGCAGCCTCTTGGCCCTCCATGGCAGGAGTTTGAGATCCCTGCCCTAAACTATACCTCAGCATGAGGAGTCAGATGGTCAACCAGTGCTGATGGGTCCTCTCAGCCTCAGAGGATGTTAGCACAGCTCTCTAATGTTGAAGTGTTCTGTTTGTGTCTTCTTTCCTTCTCCTGTTCTGCAGGGAAGGCAGTGCAGGCAAAGTGACATACTGCTACACTGTAAACCCAAACAGCTGTACAAGCTCATAATTTCTGAGCTCACAACTCTAAGGAAGTTGAGCTAACTATAAAGTTTTGAGCTCTGTTTAGATTTATGCAACTTTAAGTGACTAGAGCTCAATATTTTTTATCTTATTTGTGTGGAACACTCAAAAAGTTTAGGAACCATACAGAAGTTTTAAAGGGTGGGTCACAGACTTTTTTTGTGTAACTCTCAATTTGCAAACCCCCTCAAAGAGGAGTATCAAAAAAATCATAGAAATTAAAGAATCACACTGATGGACAAAATTTACCTCATTTCAGCAGCTAAAAAGGCCTGGAAAATTATTTAAGGGAAAGAATGAGGATCCTGCATGGCTGAGCTGTAATAAAAATCACTGACAGAGTTTTAGATGCAGTTGTCTTTTCATTATGAATTTAACATCACTTTCTTGTACAGTAGCTTTTCAGGGAGTGTTTGGATGTTGTTTTATTTTATTGGCATGATTTGTATCACTGAGGGGCTGAATCATAGACTTTCTATTGAGTGGACAGCGAAGCTCTGCCATTTACAAACAAAATTCCCCAAAACAACAATTTAAGAGCCTGGGCCGCTGATGTAGAACTAGGGCTGCACGATTATCGCAATCGCAATCGCAATCGCAATGTCAGCACATGCAATTGAGATTTTTCTCCATGATAACCAAGCAAGTCTGTAGACTCATCATGACACAACTTTTTTTATTAAATCGCAAGCACAATCGCAATCGCAATATTGTCCACGCAAATCCCACCTTTTCCCCAAATCGTGCAGCACTATGTAGAACCCACTATGTGTGGCCATGGCACCAGCCGCCGTGAGGCCATTTTGTGCCAGTACAGCCCCTGTAGGGGAATATACTATCTAGTGTTCTCCTTTACACAGATTAATGAGCAAGCTTATATGTATTATTAGTACCTCAGCAAACCGCCTGTTAAGCATGACATAATAGCAAAAGTAGCTGCAATTATTTATTTTACATCAGATGCAGGAACTCATGAGCTTCTGAGCAGCCAAAACTTATTTTTTGTGAAGCCTGATGTAGCGATGTTAAGCCGATGCTGACCAGCAACCCAGAGATTTGAGGGTTGAGGTAGGCAGATGGAGAGCTGCCGTTGTGGCTGCACCAATTCTTAGGGAGTGAGGTGAATAGAGTTTAGACGGCAGGCCGCAGCTCAGGCATAGGACGCGCAGCTTTGAGGACAACCAGGATCTTGACATGGGTTTATGACCATCTACAAGGAAAAGGGGGGACGCTTGATGGGTAGGTGGACGAAGATGGAGATATCTCATCATGGAAGAAAAAGGACAGAAGGTGTTATTAGTTTTAGCAATGATTTTATGAGTACCATGGCAAGATCTATCAGTTTTAGAATGTTTTAGGAATAAAGAATACATGTGCTCTTCTATGTTTAAATCAGAAAAGGTGAGATCATGCTGTGGATTATAGGAGAGAGACCTTGTCGTGTATTCACCACACCTGAGAAAACCGTAAAAAGTCTTGGCATCAAATGTGAAACTGAATTCCAGCAAGCATGGCTTTGATACTTTGATACTTTGATACTGAAAGAACTTCAGCATGATCCCAGCAGCTCTGCTTCTTTCTGTGGCTGTAATTCTCAAACACTGACCCAGTCTGTTCATGTTTCACTTCATCAAACAGCTTTGGTTATGTTTTTTTAGAGTGCATCATGTAAGGTTTCACTCAGTCATGTGTATTGAAGCGAAGAAAGCCACTTTAAAACGTTTTGTTAGTTAAAATGACGTAGGTAGTTTAACTTGCAAGAGCTCATTTGTATGAATAAAGCCATGACAGGTGGCCTGAGCTGTGCTCATTTAGTGATACAGAACAAACAGTGGAGAAATTTCCCATCATTCATTGATGGGATCATTCATCATTCATTTCCCATGCCTTGTCCATTGCCTCCTTTGTTCTGTCTCTCTTGACTCTAATTTCTTGAACATCCTAGTGAGCAGAACTGCGCCTTTGGCTGAACCTTTTGGCTAACTGGAATGGAATCGCTTTCTTCTACCAAGCTCACCCAACCCTTTCAGCCAACATTCATCTGTTCACACATGCTGCTCCTCCTGTTGGTTTAAGAGGTTTCTATTAGTGGAAAATGGTATGCAGGTAAATGGCCCCCTGAGTTCACCAAAAAATGTCAGATCACTTCTCCTGCCCTCTTTGAGATCTACCCCATAGTCATAGCCACTATCTTTTGGGGCTACAAATGGTCCTGCAAGTCCATCATTATTCATTCCGTCAACCATGCAGCTGTTGACGTCATTAACAAAGGTTGTTCTAATGCTTCCTCCCTTATACCTTCATCCGTCGCCTGATATGGCATTCAGTCACACATCAGAATATCCTCTGAGCAACTTGCATTCCTCTTTATCAATTCTCTTTTCAGATGTTCAGAAGCTCCATCCCAGGTCCAGCTCACAACTACCATCAAATAAACTCTGTTCTTAAAGGGCTCTTGCCCCAAGAGCCCACCTAAACATGTCACTGTCTCCCACTCACTTTAGATACTCTTTACATTTGTTTCCATACCATTTGATCACGTTACACCATTCTTTTCATCGTACAAACCTGAGAATCCATGTTCAACCTTGCTTTCTTTGGCTTTTTATGATGGTCTGAATTTAAGGCTTCTACCCTCCACTTTGATCCTTGTCGACATGCATGCATTCCAGAGCTTTCTCTTTCCTCATAAGTTACCATCGTGTTTTATTTAAAAAGATCAAAAACAAACCAATTTGATCATGCTACCCCAATCGTCTACTTTGACATCCAAGCACCCATAAATCCCTTGACAACGCTTTTGAACTTCCTACAAGTCAGGTGATACCAGTGCAAGACATCAGAGGAACTTCTCTTCATGTCTGAATCAGTCAAGTCGTCACACGCTTGTGGTTACATGTACACCTCTGTCAAGGTATATTTCAGTCAGGTATCTCCCCATGCACTACTCTGGGCATTCTTTCAGAATCAGGGCCGCCATCTCATCTGCATGTAGCAGTAGACCACACCACATCATCCAAATTATGGGTCGCTGGTCTTCCCAACATATCAGAATCAGAATCAGAATCACCTTTATTTTCAAGAATACAAGGAACTTGACTCCGGTTTAAACTGCACTCTCTCAGTACAAACGTGGATAGAATTACAAGAGTAGAAAAAATAGAGTTTAAGTAGTAGAAAAGAATAATAATTATTACAATATTAAATAAAGAACTCTGCACAGAGTAAATACAAAATATATACACAATTTAAGTTAGGAAAATAGTGCACTGAATAAATGTCATAAAAATATGTGCAATTTGCAACAGGGAATGGAAGATGAATGTGCAATAGAAACAGAAACAGAGAGACTGTAGCTGTACATGAGGTATATGAGTTGTTTTATGTCAGGGTTAACTGTTCATCAGAGTGACGGCCTGGGGGAAGAAACTGTTCCTGTGTCTGGACGTCTTGACGCACAGAGCTCTGTAACGCCGACCAGAGGGGAGCAGTTTAAACAGTTTGTGTCCGGGGTGTGAAGGGTCTGCAGAGATGTTACCAGCCCGCTTCCTGGTCCTGGACCTGTACAAGTCCTGGATAGAGGGCAGGCTGGCTCCGATGATTTTTTCTGCAGCCCTGACAGTTCGTTGCAGTCTGTGCCTGTCGTGTTTGGAGGCTGAGGAAAACCAAACCGAGATGGAGGAGCACAGGACAGACTGAATGATGGAGGTGTAAAAAATGATGAGCAGGTCCTGGGGCAGGTTGAACTTCCTGAGCTGTCTGAGGAAGTACAACCTCTGCTGTGCCTTCTTTCTGATGGAGTCTATGTGTGAGGTCCACTTCAGATCCCGGGGGGATGGTGGATCCCAGGAACTGAAAGGAGTCCACAGTAGACGACGTGTTGTTCAGAATGGTGAGGGGGGGGCGGAGGAGGGGGGTTTCTCCTGAAGTCCACTGTCATCTCCACAGTCTTGAGCGGGTTCAGCTCCAGGTGGTTCTGACCACACCAGAGGACCAGTTGTTCCACCTCCTGTCTGTAAGCGGCCTCGTCACCATCCTGGATGAGACGGATGATGGTGGTGTCGTCTGAAACTTCAGGAGTTTCACAGAGGGGTCCCTTGAGGTGCAGTCATTAGTGTAGAGGGAGAAGAGCAGTGGGGAGAGCACACACCCCTGGGGGGCGCCGGTGTTGACTGTCTGTGTGCTGGATGTGATGGACCCCAGCCTCACCTGCTGAGTCCTGCCAGTCAGGAAGCTGGAGATCCACTGACAGGTGGGGGCTGGCACAAAGAGGTGGGAAAGCTTGTGGTGGAGGATGTCAGGGATGATGGTGTTGAATGCTGAGCTGAAGTCCACAAACAGGATCCTCACGTACGTCCCTGCAGAGTCCAGGTGCTGTAGGATGTGATGCAGTCCCATGTTGACTGCATCACATATCTCTATTACATTTGTTCTGATCTTAACCCTCCTGTTGTCCTGGGGTCAATTTGACCCCAGGTCAATCTTTTGCTGATAAAATGTGTTTTTATTCATCAAATGATGAAAATAAAATAGAGTTTGTTCAGTGCTATGCTCTTTATGGGTACACCAAATTTCAGATAATTTGATTGAATTATGGGTGTTTTATTGAATTTCATAATATCTGTTGTCCTCTGGGGTCAAAATGACCCTACAGTAAAAAAGTGGGGCAAAGGAGCAAAAGATCAAACGATACAGCTTTCCAAAACATCCTTGATCTCAAATGCTTGATGTGTGGGGTCCAGCAGCAGTTTTGACAACAACAGAAAAGGTCTTTTCTCACAGGTGTTTGGTCTTTTTACAATTTTTTCAAGGGTAGAAGCTGGTCCATCCCAAGGACAAAACAACAAGAGAGATCATGTGACCACAACATCTTACATGACAGTGGGAGCTAACAGCCTGCTTAGAATGATAGCGACTCTCGATAGGAGAATCACTGTGATATGTTTCCACAAGCTACCCATCAATTTCACCTCATCCCAGTCCAGTTGTCTCTTCCCCAGTTACATACTAAGATTAGATATGGAAATCCTGCAGGATTGCTCAGCTCCTCATCTGAAGCAGCCCCACCTCCAGCCCAAGCTGCCCCTTTTGACCTAGCTGCCCTTCCTGGCATAGCTGCCCTTCCTGGCATAGCTGCCCTTCCTGGCTTAGCTGCCCCTCCTGGTCCACCACCCAAAGATGTAGGTGCACATGTTGCCCTTGACAGGGTGATTGAAAAATGTTGAAATGTAAAAAAAAAAAAAGCGATGCATACATCTTCAAAGATCATGCTGTTCCTACCTGCACTGCTTGCATCAGAGGGCACTTTCAGACAGTTGGTTAGATTTAATTTTACTGTTAGTTTTGAAAAGTTAAATGTTTTGGAAATTATTACTGACATTGTTTATAAGTCAGGTAGTCAGTTGGAAAAAAGTTGACTACTTATTTGAAACTGAGGTGGGCAATAATTGATGCATTATGCTCTTTAAACAGTCAAAGCAGACGGGGTCAATTTGACCCCAGAGGACAGCAGGTGTTACTATTTGCTGCCATTCAAAAAATTCAAGAGACTCAAACTCAGTTTCCTCACTAAACTTTGACATTTACCAGTCTATGAGAGATCAAATAGTCGAAAATGATATAGAGTCAAAATAATCAATTGTATATACTTCTTTCTCTCAAAAATCAGTGTATATTTAGTATAAAGTATATCTATTTGCCCTAAATTTAAAATAAAAACGAAAAACTTGTGTAAATGGGTTGGACGGAAGTCAGACTAAAGATGTAACACAGAACTGATTGAAAATAAAAGTTTTTGCTTTAAATACCAGTCAATTGAGATGGGGTCGATTTGACCCCAGAGGACAGCAGGTGTTATTATTTTCTACCATTCAAAAAAAATCAAATGATTCATAAATCGTAATCTGACCAAACTTAAACCCAGACAAAGATATATATCACTCTGTGATAAGTTAAATTGTCAATATGACATCAGTCAAAATATTTAATTGTTCATCTTTCCCCAAACAAAAACAGGGTAATTTTTTATGTTAACAAGGTCCATCTTCCCCCAGTTCATTAAATAAGGAGGAAAATTTGTGGTTACGGGTTGGACCAAAGTCAGACTAAAGGTGTAACGCAGAATTGATTCAATAAATTCATGTCTTATGCCTTAAATGACATTCAAAACCGGATGGGGTCATTTTGACCCCAGAGGGCAAAAGGTGTATAGCAGTGGTCACCAACCTTTTTGAGCCCAAGATCTCTAAACCCAACCGGCGTGAATGCAAGGGGCTCTAATTTCGTGGCGCAGCGCAGGTGGCGCAAGCCTGGCGCAGCCTGTGCAGTGCTAATTTCGTGCGGCGCACCGCCGTGCGCTGCCAATTTGACAATTTGGTAGACCGTCTGCACTTAGATGGGTGTGACAGCGCGCCAGGGGGAGTGGCAAAAAAGTGCCAAAAAACTTAGCGCCAAAAAAGTGCGCTGAAAGCTCACCAGCTCCAACCTGGTCTATCCTCGGCGCAAGGCGGAGCGCACCCCACGCAGCTGTAATTTGGTGACAGGCGCACATGTGCGCACATGTCATCAAAGCCTCAGAGGCAGGTTTCCAGAGTGTCAGGCACATTTTAATGTAGTAAACAATCACAGCAATCACTATTTAATGTAACTGTCTGAACCAGCATTTACATTTGTATCTATATTAACTGTCCGTCACATCTGATGTCAGATTAAAGCCGTTTGTCATAATGGAAAGTTAACCTGACGGCAGCTGGAAGTTTGATGCACATCTTACAATTAAACAATAAACAGCCTTAACATCAGATACTGAGTATATATCTGGTTCTCTCATTTCATTTAATTCAAAGAAAAGAGGGAGAGAAAAGACGAAGAAAAAAGAGACAAAATAAATGTATGTTACTCAGGATTTACCTGTGATTTCCCATATTTCTCTGTTTTAGTCTTTATTTTAAACGTGATCTAAAAAGATGGAGTACATTGTTGTAAGGAGGATGAGGTGGAGACACTGGGAGAGTATACAGTATATCACCAAAGGTTCTGCTATTTGGTGATGACAAACCAGGAGTGCAGGTGGATCAAAAGTATTCTGAATAGATAAGCCAGCTGTGTAATTGCCTCTTAATTTTTTACTCCGGATAAAGACAAAGAAACAGATTAAATCTGTCCCGGGAGCTGGCTCACAAGGTGACGCGCGTCGTGTCCTCCGATGCGCCCCACTGTCCATTCTCCTGCTGCAGGCACAGCGGCTCTGACCGTCTCCGCTACCAGCACTCTCTCCGTGGTGCTGGAGATCACTCAGACCAATCAGATGCTGCGCCTCAGTTGCAGGGCATTTAAAGGCAAGGAAAGGTGCTCATTTGATTGGTGAAAACAGCGCTCGGCTGTGTTAAACCCACTCACGGCTTTTCTCCTCCCTCTCTGCAATTTGCGCGGAGGGAGGCGTGGACGCGCAACTCTGCGCTTATGTGCGCCTGTACTGCGCCTCTCTTGGCACTGCAGGAAACTTGCAAAGTGCGCCGGTCATGCCCTGTGCGCACGGCGAAGGCCAGCGCAGGGCGCCTGCGCCTGCGCCTGGTCTACGAAATTAGAGCCCAAGGTCTACCTATTGAAGTCTTGAAGAAAAATTGGAAAACATATGATGTATTTCTAGTTTTTATGAGCTTAGATGTATGAATTATAATCAAGTCCCTCGTATTTAAGTATTATAAGCTGTTTTGCTTACCTGCTAAAACTCTATAGATGTTATAACTTTTTCCTTATACATTATGAGAAATTGGAACTCTAGTGTAAATTTTCAATCAGTGCCATTCTGTTACCTGCAGTTACCGTCAGTTACATGTCAAAGCAGCATCACTTCAAAACATCATATAAAAGACACACAAGGTAGTGAGATAGCTGTGACTGTATATGACTGTGAGTGCCTTGTTGTCTGGCTCATAGCTACAAACAACATGTCTGAGACAGTCAGTAGGGTGGCTGACAATAAGATGGCTCCTGTTCTCTGATTTGTCTGCATGTGACTGTGTGTCTATCAAATTAATATAGTGTTTAATTGAGTAATAAGGAATGTTGCACACAGAATATTTTTATTAAATATGTACTTGCCATTGCCCACTGCCTTAAATGTTCCCTTTGTAGTAATTCAAAGGTTTATCTGTTCAGTTTTGTCTTAGAAGTACTGCTTTAAAATAACAGACCGGCTGACATGCATTATGCATGATACAGTTTTTATACTGAAACCAAAAACTGGGATTTAACATCTATAAAATTATAGTTATTCATAGAGTGAAGTTAAATAAGATAAATAGTGACAATCTGGAAATGTGCACATCCTGCCCCTCTACCCCCTGCCCCCTGCCCCCTGCCCCCATTGAGCCACCCTAGTCTGAAAGTCTGGACATGCCCCAGCACAGAGCCACACAGTGTAGTATGAAAGCTGACAGGCTTTCAGGTTTGATCACCAAAAGCTGGAGGAAAACTCATCAGTTGATTTCTAAAGAATGAGAGGAAAGATAGACAAACTGAAACTTCTGTCCCAAAGGGAGTAGAAAGGTGTTTCCTGTATGAGCGTGAGAAGTATTAACGATCAGCTGATGTGAAGTAAACGCGTGCCAAAGCACAGCACTTTATTACAATCCACAAACTGATTAAGATGACGGTTAAATTAAATATAACCCACACGGAGTGACAGAGGGAAATTCTGCTTTTAAATCTTTTAAATCTGGGCATAGCAGAGAACGGAAGTTTTTCTCACAGGATATTTAGATCATGATGTGAATCATTACAGCATAGAAAACACAGAGGTATAGATAATAGTGCGTCTGTAAACACTGGTAAATGATCGTAGGAAGCATGGATTTGATTTCCTCAAGCAACTTTTTTA
This sequence comes from Halichoeres trimaculatus, assembly GCF_033239565.1. Classification (NCBI taxonomy): domain Eukaryota; kingdom Metazoa; phylum Chordata; class Actinopteri; order Labriformes; family Labridae; genus Halichoeres; species Halichoeres trimaculatus. The sequence continues at coordinate 31,616,483 of NW_027437194.1, read as the reverse complement.
GCCATGGTTCACGTTTGTCTATAATGTGCAAGCTTCGAGGCAGAACTCTATCATGCGTGATGAGGAGTGATTCATTTTCTATTGTTTTCAAGATCTACCAGGGAAGCCTTAAAGATCGACCGGTCAATCGCAATCGACGGGTTGGCGACATCTGGTGTATAGCAACCTGGAGGACATTACAAGGGTTAAAGAGCTTAGATCAGCTGATCTTGCTTCTCATAATCCTTTCACTGTTTTGGGGGGGTTCAGTCATACCCAGGAGCTACAGTGGACCTTTCAAAGTTTCCCACAACGCTTGCATCACTTTTATTATTATTCTCATTCATTTAAATAAACTGTCAAAAGGCAGTGTTGATGTGTGTTCTTTGCTAGTGAAGTGGAGCTTCTAGTAGAGTTTCAGGAGCAGGACCACACCTCAACCTCACCCCTTTATATATTTAAATCCTCCAAACCCTTCTCTTCCTGTTTGTTCTCGCTTTGCCACAACACAGCAACAAACACAAAGAAATGAAGTTAAAGAAACATGTTCCTGAGATGATGAAAAGTTTCTAAAGTTAATAAAGAAAGATGTCCAAAAGGACCCACAGTCAGTCTGGGTTCAGACAGCTGCAGTCCTTGTAAGAATTAATATAGAAGATGAGAACTCCGCTCTTGACTCGGACTCAGAACATGAGGACTTAACTCAGATTACCCTTGGGTAACTCAGACTTTGAGGACTTGAGACTCATCTCAGACATGAGGTTTGGTGACTCTACTATAGCGTTGCCCAATGCACAGACGTAGTCCCCACATGACCAAAATCTCAGCAGCCATCTTTGGGCATTCTTGGGCTTTACTTTTGGAAACTGGAGGAGGCAAGTCGCCCATCTTTATATAAAATTCATACTACTAAACCCAGGACATTTACTGATCTGGCTAAGTTGTGACTCATTCATTTGCATGAAGCCTGTGAAAATGCAGATGTGCCTCTTTGCCTTCCTCTTTAAAACAACTGCTTTTAGTTTCTCTTTGTTTGTAGTTTGAACTTTCCTTGTTTGCCTCAGTGCTTTTCATTATCCAACGGTTCAATGGTTGATTTTGATTTTTAAATGTTCTTTATTATTGGCTCATTCTTCTCTCTGAAGAGGGTAACAGCACAGATGACAGGACAGATGATAGACTTTCAGCAGTGCCACGACTGAGGCTGTGATTGTTTTTGACAGGAAACAGGAGAGCAGTGACGGCATGAGGGGGATGGACCTACCCTTCATGGGAGAGGATGAGTCTCTTTCCTGATGCTGAGGGTTTAACCTGTACACTGGAATCTGCATGCAGCCTCACAGCACGACCCCCCTTTACTCACAGTTTAATACTGTCACTGCCATCTGTGTGCACTTCTGTGTGAATGGACAGGTGGAACCAAAAGGAAGAAAGAAGGATATAAGGCACTTTCCAAAGCTCATCTTCACTTCTCTCCACTTCAGAGGCTCCGTGTTTAGATATGGGACCTGACACCATGACACAGGAACCTAAAGAAGAGAAAACTCCTGAACTCTGAACTGGTCTTCAGCGTCTGTCACCCTTCTACTCCCTTATCTTATCCTGCATGCATCTACAGTCCCCACATGCTTTGTCTCAGGCTTCAACTGTACAGTTTGGTGTTTTATCATGTACTCTCTGCATGTACTTCTCCATTCAACTAGACTGTACTTTCAGGGACAAAGAAACACAGGACAGGCACACAGAGACACTTAAAATTGGTACAGTGACACGGTCATGGACAAAGAGACACAGGGCATTGACACAGGGACATGGGGCAGGGATAAAGGGCATTGACACAGGGTTTGACACTGAGACAAAGGGCAGGGAAAAAGGGACACAAGGCATTGACACAGGGACACAGGGCTGACACAGGAACATAGCGCATTGACACAGGAAAGCAGGGCATTGACACAGGGACACGGCATACACAGGGCATAGACAGGGACAAAAGGTAGGGACACAGGGCAGGGACACAGGGCATAGACACAGTGACACAGGGCATAGACACAGGGCAAAGACAAAGACATGGGGACACAGAGGACAGACACAAGGCAAAGACATTGGGACACAGGGCAAAGCCATGGGGACACAGGGGATAGACACAGGGCATTGACACAGGGACACAGGGCAGGGATACACAGTCAGTGGTTGGAGAGGTGAACTGGCTTCCCCAGAGCTGGGGTCTCATGTACAAAGAGTGTGTATGCACAAAAACGTGGCATATGCTCTTTTAACGATAAAATGACCTTGGAAATGTGTGGTGCCTCATCTTACTTCATGGCTAGCATGCCACATTTCTACAACTGTTGATTCTTCGGCAACACTTAGAGGTTATGCTGGGAAACAGTTAACACATTTTAACACACAAGTCTGCAGTCACATTAGTGGATTTAAAAGCATGCGCACAGTGGTGCAAAAAAAAGCTTTAAAACAACAACTGCTTTATCAGATTGATAAATCTGTACACTGTAAACAGTGGAATAAGAAAAGAGCATGTATTAAGAGACAGAGAGGATGTACTGGACCATGTTGACAACTGGCTCATCAGACACTTTAGGTTCCTGAGGGTAAGCCATGTGAATCCCATAATTCTGTCCAGTCTTCACAGCATCATTAGTCAGTGGTCAAGGGAGGTGTCAAAAAAGTTACCACTTATGGTTTGCATATGTAAACAGGGGCATGGACAGGGAGAGGTCGGGACTCTAACATGTGCACTTAATTCCACGCTGATTGGGATAAACAAAGGAAATGTGCTTGGATTCATGCTTGTGCACAAATTCATACATCTGAATATTTTTGTGTGTACAATGTTTCTGAGTTTGAAGTTTCATTATGAAATCCACACAAGTCTTTGAACATCAGGCCCCTGGTTTTTTGAAGGGCCTGTTTCTTGACTCTGAGTATCCAGCTCACTTGTCCACAAAGGGGCAGGGCTCAGTTTTGTAAAATATTTTCAAGAGTAGAAAATGTACAGTTTTTCCTGAAACTTAAAGGGGAGTGGAAGTAATGTTTACTTCATTCCATTCCATCTTAAGGCAAATGCTATACAAGCTACTTTTAAGCATTTGCAAGCTCACAAACTTCTTTCCACAGTCTGGTTGGTTCATTAAGACTCTGGTTTACTGGAATTAATCAAAGCTTTAAAATTATGTTGGTGTGCTCCTTAACAATCAAATTATCACCACTGGGTTTAAAGATAGCAAATGAAAAAGCTCCTACACTGCATTATTCTCTGCAGGAGTTTTAATTGTTGGTACATCATGAAAGTAGCGGTCAACAGATTTCACAGGAGCTAAAAAAATGAATGTTTGTCAGAGAGATTCTGTAGCCATCAGGTGCAGTCCTAACTCATGTGTTTTACCTCTTACATCTATTCTCTCTAGTTTGAAGGGTTAGTAAAAATGAAGCCTATGAGGAAGTGCTAGAAGTTGCTGTTCATCCAGAATCTGCTTGAGGCTGGCTGCAGAAAGACCGGAAGTCACATACACACCCAGTAATAAAAACAGACTTTACAGCATTAAAAACATATTTACAATCTGGTTAAAAAAAAACTGCTTGGATCACAACACTGATTTCACTATCAGCACACACTGTATGGTGAGTGAATTTTTTTCTAACTCTGTGGTTTAGAAGTTCTTAGGATCATCTGATTGTCCAATCATAAACACAGCTCAGGTCACATGACTGACAGGTGCCCTGTAGCTGTTCTGACGGAAACTCACAGCCAGCGTCATATCGATTGTGGCTGCTTCTGCAGATTTGCTTTATTTCACGGTATTAGGAGCGGGCGGGTGAGGCTATTCATGAAGGCTACACGCATGTTTTATAGTCTATGGTTCAAACATTTCCATGATGGACCCCATTTATCAAACATGTGTACCCTCAAAAAACGTGTGTATGCTCATTTTCATGCACAGATCGGCATTTATCAATCTGAACATGGGCGTCAGGTACTTTAAAAAAAAAACACGCCAGGTCTGAGTTCACATACCCAAGTTTTATGTTAGAGAGAAGCGCGTTGCAGCAAGGAAAATCCATCTGTGGAGGAGAACTATTAGAGCACAAAACATTTGCAGACAGAAAAAATGATGTTATTAGATTAATATTTTGATCATTGAATTAGATATGACACGAAGAATGTCTAACATTTTTCTCTTCTTCTGACAATCTGTAAAATACATTGCTATGAAAGAGTAGCGTGAGCTGTCAGCTGGTATAAAAAAAAAACATGTTTCATTTATCAAGTTGCTTTAAATGAAAAATGGAGATGCTGATATTAGTTTTTAATACACTCCCATGTCCATGATAAAGTCTCTGCAGAGAACATTCAGTAATGAATCAAACTCTTTGCTTGGATTTTTTAAAAGGGACATATCATGCTGATCTGTGATTTAATACTTACATATAAAATAATAAAGTTGAAAACAAGAACTTTCACCCCCTGAACTTTCAAAAAATGAGATATTGTATTTTTTCTGATATCCAAGAAAATAGAAAATAGGTCATTGACATTTGGCTTCGAGATTTCGACCTTCATGACGACACGAGGATCCTTTCTTTTTATTGGAGTAATCTGATAAAGCAGCTCCTCCTCTGTGATGTTAGTTAGTCACACAACTGCCACCGAGGGATACACCCACCAAGAGCCGAGTATAATCGTATAAACTATACATGTTACAGTACCGGTTTGACTCACTACACTGAAGCATCCTGAGATGATCTGTGTCGAGGTGGATTTTCTTCCTCCTGAGCTGCAGAACCGTCCGGGTCTGACTCGGGGTCCAATACAAAAGGACGTATCCTACACTCTGCCATTTTATTACTGCTATCAATGCCTTACGGTGAAGTTTTGGCAAACAGCAAACTCGCCGGGTTTCCCTAATCCAGTATGGCGATTTTGTAAATACTGCCATGCTGCAAAAAGCGCCCCCTGGCTCTACCCCCTCCGCCCCTCTGATAGAATTGACCAATCAGAGCACAAAGGGCTGTGACGTTGCGAGGTTACTGGAGGTCATTCTCCAAACGGAGCGTTTCAACAAGATCTTTAGAATGGTCTAAACTGAGGATATAGAGAACGCTGTTGTGGGGCAATGAAGGAACTAAATGACTTGTACTGAGGGCAGAAATGCTTTACAGGCATCCTAGTCTGGCAGAGTGCAAAGGAGAAACAAGCATGATATGTCCCCTTTAAGGAAGCTGCATTGATCACAGGAAGGCGATGATTTCACTCCTCGCAATATTATCACATAAATGTGAACTGTGTGTGAAAAAGTGGATCATTTCATAACAACAGACATCCATTACCATGGGATCACAACCAATCTGTTTGTCATGGCACAAATAATGGTACATAAAACTCAAGTAAACCTGCACATAATTGCGATACACTACTTGTCCAGACACCAAAATTAAACAAATGAAGTTAATAGGATAAGTTTTAAGTTGAACTACTTTGCAGTCTTGAAATTTTTTTATTATCTGTATTTGACACAGTGAAGGTTGGTCTGCCCCGTTGTCACTTCTGCCTGAAACTGAAGAAGTGGAGCCCTTACTGGGTCTGCGTCAGTCTGTAACAGGTTCAGGCTCAGGCTGGAGTCTGCAGCTTCTCTCAGAGCTCAAACACATTTTTAAAAGTCAACTTTCCATGTTTCTGGACCTGAACGGAAACAATAATACTGTGGCCTCTAATAGTCAAGTATCATAGATTAATTAATCAAGGTATAAATGAAGGATGTTTAAATTAAATGTTAAAGACTCTGCTGTAGTTTAGTTTGTCTCATTCACACTGCTGACAGCTGCAGTGATTTCCTTGCAGACAAGTTTTTTCTGACTCACTTAATGTAGCGCTACTTTTCTGGCTGCCAAACAACATGGCATCATTTCTCTCTACCTTGGTTGCTACGTTGTCAATCTCCAGCACAGGAAAGTCCCCATTTTCCTGTAATGCATCTCTCCATGTCGTAAATTCTGTGGCTCCAGCCAACCTTAACCTGGAATACATAGGGGCGTACTGATTAAATTACGATTGTTTTCAGCCACCACATTTATCAACACTTGATCAGAGGTACGCCGTGATTGGCCCGGGTATGCGTGTTTCGTAAATCACATGTGAACGTTGCCGTAAGCTCATGCTGTGTTCCAGGCAACCCGTAACTCCTGTTTTCCCACCTGTAATTAGTGGTAGTGCACTGGAATGGCAGTTGAACTTGTAACTTCCACTCTGTGAAATTGAACCAGATTGGTGCACTCTGAGTTACGACTTGTGACGTCACATCACTTATTTTTGTAGTTTATCAAAGCAAGGTCCTGCTCTAACATTACTCATCTGCTAATGTTAACTCATCATTGGCAGCTGCTCTGGCATTAGCTAGTTTTCAGTGCATTAATCAACACAAAATATGTTTTAATATATTGACAAATACCGTAAAATAATAAGTATAAGCTTCTGTTGCTTTATGCACAATTTCCCCTCCTCAATTTTACTTAAATGAGCAAGTTGCAGGCTCTTCTGGTGATTGAAATGATTAAGAATTATACTTATAATGTCTGTAATGTTGGTTTGAATTCCTTGTGCTTTAATTGAAGTTGTAATTTGCCTGGAACGCTTTCAGGTCAGAACTTAGAGATTTCCGATGTGCAGGTTGCCTGGAACGCAGAATCATTTTTACACCCAGATCAGTGCCAGTTCCCATGCAAGATTGATAAATGAGGGCCATTGTGAAGTCACACATTTATTCCTTGTGTATGTGTTTGTTTCACCTCTGAAGTGGAAGTTTGTATGTTGACTGAAAAAAAGGAGACTAAACCTTAAATTCAGATTGTGAATGTCTCTTCTTGTTTTATTTGCTGTTTTATATTGTCATGATTACAGAAGTTGTTGTAAAACAGCACATTTTAATACACCCAAAAACTGAAACCCTGTCTGATTTTGTATTGGAGGGTATTTAAAGAAAAAAAAAACATTAACCTATTTGTTCTTTAAGGGGCTATAACAGGCAGTGAGTGTATTCAGAGGAAGCACAGTGCAGCTACAGACTTTTTGTACAAATCTATGCATGACCTTTCTGTAGTCCTGCTGAAGGTTGTCATCTATGGCCGAAGGAGGAAGCCACTCTGCAAATGTTCAAACTGTAATGATGAAGTCCTTTAACTGTTTATGTATTTGATTTTAGATGATCCCAAAGCAGTAATCTTTCCACTTTCCTTCCTTTGATTGAACTGTCATTTATTTTCTTTTATTTTCTGGTTTTCTTTAATATTTGAACCGGTTCAGATGAAGTCTTGTGTCTCTAACAGGGGATATTATCCTGTAAATGAAATTGCCATTTAATGCTTCCACACACTAATCACTTCAGCATACGTGTGTTGATTAAAAAATGAAGAAAGAGACTTTTTTAATGTAAAACATGCATGTCCTTGAACTGTACACACTGTATGCCTGCTTTAAAGACAAGTACTATGCATATAATGTGACTTTCTCTATACGGTGCAGTGTACTGGGCAGATGAGGGCTGTGCGTGGTTGACTCATCATTCATTTGTGCTTAAAAAATGCAGTAAGTTGTGCTTCCCACTGAGGAAGGCTACAAACAAGGACTACTGTTAGAAATCTCCACAGCATCATCCTTTTTCTTTTGAGGAGTGTTTTCACATTTCATAGTTCCAAAATAAGAACCAGTTATTCCCCTATGATTTAATGATGAGTGGTGTTAAACTGTGAAGTGTTACTTCATTTAAACCATATTTTTACACATTTAGCCTCTTTATATTGAGAATTGAGTATTGTCGCTTTAAAGAAGTTAAAGTTTTTACCCTAAGCAAAGACAGCTTGTATCTTCTAGTGAACTTTTAGGATAAATCACAGCCAGAGAAGAGCTTTAGGATGAATATTTTATACTCTATATGTAAACCTGTGCTTTGTTTTAATGCTGAGCTAAGTGACTCCTCACACAGTTTTACAGGCTGTGCTGTGAATTGGTTTCACTGAGACCTCAGAAGGCTGTTTTTCCCTGAATGCATGCCAATATATTGAACACATAGCACTGTACCATTACAGCATGACAGGTCCTTCACTACACAAAGGGTCTTTAACACTATAATTATTCTATACATACTGTATCTTGTTCAATATTTGAATAAAATATTATTGGCTTTTTGAAATCTTTCTCTCACTGGTGGGTGCTGTGCACTGTATCGTGAGGCTTAGAGGGACTCTGTGGAGCCTGAAAATCACATTCTGTTCCTTAAGTATGTCAACAGCAGATCCTCTGCTCCTGCACCATGCTTTCATCTGAAGTCAAACATCCAGGGCTCTAAAAACAGACACACAAAGGGTGAATACCTTTTCAGGATCATTTGTGTGTTTTTAAACTAAAAGTTTAAATTTAAAAAATTTGGGGGACAAAATAATGGGCTGGCAAAATTTTGACAAAATTAAAATGCTGAAAAATACAGACAGAGTCATCCCTAGGATTTGTTATAAAACAGCCAGGGATAAATTAGCTGTCAGGGTTCAAAAAACTTAGGAAATAAGAAAAATAAAAAATAAAAAACATGGACTAACCCCTTCTAAAATTTTGACCAAAAAAAAAAAAAATCTTGTAAAAGACACTGGGGACACTCCTAGGGCTGTCATAATAACACCCAGGGGGAATCAAACTCTATCTATCTATCTATCTATCTATCTATCTATCTATCTATCTATCTATCTATCTATCTATCTATCCATCCATCCATCCATCCATCCATCCATCCATCCATCCATCCATCCATCCATCCATCCATCCATCCATCTATCTATCTATCTATCTATCTATCTATCTATCTATCTATCTATCTATCTATCTATCTATCTATCTGTCTGTCTGTCTATCTATCTGTCCGTCTGTCTATCTATCTGTATCATAAAAATAAATTAAAATTACTTGTGATGTATTCTTACAAAAATTCCTGTCTTCATTTTATTAAAAGTATAAAATACAATAGAATAGGACTTTATTAGTCATGCATCAAGTACAATGAAATTGCAAAAGCCCTTCAGTCAGTGCACATCCATGTGAGACAAGTACAATAAAGTACAGTGCAGACATAAGTGAAGTAAAATAAGAAAACAAATAAAATTGAATAATATATATATATATATATATATATATATATATATATATATATATATATATATATATATATATATATATATATATATATATATATATATATATATATGTATATTTACACACACACAGTGGGAAAATTAATCATGAACGCGTCAACTTTTTTCTCATCACATCTAAACAAAATTTCAACCACACATTGGCATTAACTTAAATAGTCCACACATGAAAAAAAATCACAAGGCGCACACGGTGCCAAATGCTAATGCACCTGTTGATAGCCCTCTCACCAAAGTTGTGGCTAAAGAGCTCGCCAAGCTCACTGCACTGATCCTGGAGAAATCTGAGACCCATGAAAAAAGCGCCTACGCCTAAAATTGGACGACGTTGAGGACTGGGAGAGAAGGAATAATTTACGGTTCTTGGGGTTTCCAGAGGGCTGTGATATCAAGGATACTGAACATGGACTTTCCACGGGGTCTTGAAATTGAAAGAGCCAATTGAATCGGTACCCTCTGAAACAACCTGGACCTAGGAAAACCCTCACAAGCAAGACCCATATCCGCAAGATTCCTGAGGTTTCTGGACCGAAGCCTGATCTTGGAGCCTGCTCACAAGGGAGGTAAAGTGACATGGAAGGGTCTTTGCTGACTACTGGATTTAAAGGCCAAACATATAGATGTCAGTTTCATATGATATTTGAGAGAGTTTAGCTGAGGTGAGTTCTGTAGCCAGAGACGCAACAGGCATGTTTTGGGAAATGGTGCTTTTGAGAGAGGTCAAGAGGTGAGTTTCCCAGCAGTAAGAGAAGAATATGCTATGAAACGCCTTTCATAGCATATTCTTCTCTTCTCTAAATAATACATTTTAATAATAATAAAATATATTATTATTATTATTATTATTATTATTATTATTATTATTATTAATAGGTGAAACCTTTGCCAACACGTCCCAGCCTGATAGGAGTGCGCAGAAAATCTCATAGCATGACCACTCATAGTGTGGCTAGGGCCAAACTATCCCCATATCAAAGAGCTAGCTAAAAACAGGTGCATAATGACATCACTGAAACTCTCATAAAAAGGTATGTGTATGAACTTACAGGGGTCAGTCCGTCTGTTCGTCCCTCAATCATAATGTGTGCTGGGTTGTGAGCTGCGTTATCCAATAAACCCGTGGAGGCTGCCAAGTTAATTCTTTCGCCTCATCATTCATATATCTGTGTTTGCATCTGGGAAATCCTCAACACTACTCAAAGCTGGTGAATGAGAAGCGTGTAAAGTTCAATGAATGTAAGAAGCTGCTCAATGAAAAACAAAGTTCTCCCTCGGCTATTTGGCTCCATGCAGAGCGGACCAAAAACAGGCCGTGGACTACATTCGGTCTCTGGGATGATACTCAGGGCTCTAATTTTGTAGACCAGGCGCAGTACAGGCGCACCTGCCCTGCGCCGGCCTTCGCCATGCGCACAGGGCGTGACCGGCGCACTTTGCAAGTTTCCTACAGTGCCAAGAGAGGCGCAGTACAGGCGCACATGAGCGCAGAGCTCCCTCCGCGCAAATGGCGGAGAGGGAGGAGAAAAGCAGTGAGTGGGTTTAACACAGCCGAGCGCTGTTTTCACCAATCAAACGAGCGCCTCTCCTCGCCTTTAAATGCCCTGCGACTGAGGCGCAGCGTCTGATTGGTCTGAGTGATCTCCAGCACCGAGGAGAGAGTGCTGGTAGCGGAGACGGTCAGAGCCGCTGTGCCTGCAGCAGGTCAATGGACACAACGCGCGTCACCGTGTGGGTCAGCTCCCGGGACAGCCGTAATCGGTTCCTTTGTCTTTATCCGGAGTAAAAAATTAAGAGGCAATTACACAGCTGGCTTATCCATTCAGAAGACTTTTGATCCACCTGCATTCCTGGTTTGTCATCGCCAAATAGAGCCTTTGGTGATATACTGTATACTCTCCCGGTGTCTCCACCTCATCCTCCTTACAATAATGTACTCCATCTTTTTAGATCACGTTTAAAATAAAGACTAAAACAGAGAAATATGGGAAATCACAGGTAAATCCTGAGTGACAAACATTTATTTTGTCTGTTTTTTTCTTCGTCTTTTCTCTCCCTCTTTTCTTTGAATTAAATGAAATGAGAGAACCAGATATTTACTCAGTATCTGATGTTAAGGCTGTTTATTGTTTAATTGTAAGATGTGCATCAAACTTCCAGCTGCCGTCAGGTTAACTTTCCATTATGACAAACAGCTTTAATCTGACATCAGATGTGACGGGACAGTTAATATAGATACAAATGTATATGCTGGTTCAGACGGTTATATTACTGCATTGTTTACTGCATTAAAATGTGCCTTACACTCTGGAAACCTGCCTCTGAGGCTTTGTTGACATGTGCGCACATGTGCACGTGTCACCAAATTACAACTGCGTGGGGTGCGCTCCGCCTTGCGCCGAGGATAGACCAGGTTGGAGCTGGCGAGCTTTCAGCGCACTTTTTTGGCATGAAATTGTCACTGCGCCAACATGAATCTGCTGACACCTCCCCCTGGTGTGCCGTCAACTCCCCCTGGCGCGCCGTCAACTCCCCCTGGCGCGCCGTCACACCCATCTGTGCTCAGACGGTCTACCAAATTGTCAAATTCGGAAATAGGTGCGCCGCACGAAATTAGCACTGCGCAGGCTGCACCAGGCTTGCGCCCCCTGCCCTGCGCCACAAAATTAGAGCCCTCAGAGTTCAATTCTGGCATCCTGAAGTCTCAGCCCATGAGGGGAAAAAGAAAAAAAGAGGAACACATCTCCACATCCTCCTTGTCCCTCATCAGCTTCCCACTGGTTTCGGCACCTGTTAAACTGAACTGTTAAAGAACATTATCTTCACAGCTACCTGTAATGAGTGCTAAGTTACTCCTGTTTTGGACTGTGGATGCTTTACTTTTTATTCTCGTGTTCTTCCTGTGAGAGATCACTAAGTCTTTATTTTTTCTCTGTGCTTTTCTTTATGTTGGTCTCTTCATTACCCTTTGTTCATATGTTATTGTTTTGAGATGCCAGGCATAGAATTTCAGAATGGAGCCAACTACAGTGTTTTCATTAATTTTACTCATCATGATCTCAGACAGCAGTAAAAATGGGTTGAAAATAATGAGCTGGAATGTTAGAGGCCTCCATAATGCAGTTAAGAGAAAAGATATTAAGCTTTATCAAGGCCAAGAACTGTGATATAATATAAGCACAGGAGCCTCATCCCCTTGTACAAGAACCACTAAAGCTGCGTAGAGACTGGGCGGGCTATGTACAGGATTCCCAAACATCCTGGAAAATGACTGACCAATTTTCCAGTCATGGAAAATGTATGGAAAATATGAAAAAACATAAAATGTCCTGGAAAAGCTTGAAAGGTCCTGGAAAATTATTTAGTTTCCCTCTGTCCTTATGTCCCTCTGCGCATAGCCTAAATGTCTGTTCTCAGCTGAAAAAATTGAGCTGCAGATTTTCTCTGCCTCCAGCCGGCACAGCACGTGATGCTGCCCAAAACTAGGGACTCAGTTATAGAGTGTTGCTGCTTTGTATATGGAGTGTGAGATTGTTATCTCCTCTCTGTGTTTCCTGTTGAGTGACAGACAGAGGAGCAGCACAGAGCTGTGGTGGGCGTTATGTTTATCAGGCTGCACGTTGTGAGTTGAAACGCCTCCGAGTGGTTTCAGTAGAGCCGCAGCGACCATGAGAGGGACAGTTTCGAGAAACAGTTCACAGGTAGTCTGACTGGGCCATGTTTCACGTAGTATCTCACACTGTTCCAGAAAATATGTGAATGAATAGGAAAGATGTCACAAGGAATTCAGCTCCATTTAAATAGTATATGGCACATTTACATAGAGAAAAGAGATTAGCAACATTTTATGCAGTTTTTAGCTAACTACTTTCTAATTAAAGTGGCAGGCAACACTGAGTGAGATGCACACAGACCACAGAGAAGAGGAAGAGGGACAGTGAAAACTGAAGACTTGCATGCTTATTTGAACTGCTTGCAGTTCTATTTTCCAAGGCTGTAAGCATAATTGAATGATATTTAGCATGACTAAATAAGCAATAAAGCGACAATCAGTCTTTACTTTGTAACTTTTAACCAAAAAAAAAAAAAAAAAATTAGAAATGAAGTTAAAGAGTCGGAGCAGGGAGCTGAGAGGGACGGACTTGAGCTTCAACGACCAGTTTCCTAAAGAGATCTTGGAGCGAGGCAAGGCTGTTATTTCTGTTGAAAAGCTGTTAGTGAACAACCAGTTATATCGTGATCCAGGTGTCACTCCTTGGCTCTATTAACATCAGGTAAATAATACAACTCACCAACACTTTGAGCATGATTTACATACCTATGTGAAGCACACAAATTAATTAAGCAGTAACAGATAACAGAAAGCTCACTGCTAGTCTCCATGTGTGGGTTTATTCTGTTTATGATTTTTTTTAATGTTTTTTCTATTTGAATGTTTGCATTGTTTCTGTTTTCTTCTTTCCCCCTTTTTCCTTGTTTTTCTTTTTCTTCTCTCTCCTTTTCTCTCTTCCACAATTAGTTGCAGCATGAATCTTTTATGCTGCAATAACAGCTGGGTCTTAGACAAGTACACCCAAAAACATGTCACTTATAGCACCTCTGCACTTCAAACAGCATGTGGCCACATATCAACACTCACCATGCACAAAAACACACTCACAGCATGTGGATTTAATGCACATAAACAGATACAGAATTATCACACAGGTGATTTCACTGGTACACATACGTACACGAGTGTAAAATGCATGATCACATGGACGCATGCATACGGGACACACATACATACATACCTGCTTGACACACATGCACATAGTTTTCCTAGTTGACTCACTCTGCTGGCCTAGACATGACACCATTTAGGTCTATTTCATGGAATATACGTGGAGCTGGTTCCAGGGAAAAGAGGCTAAAAATATTTAATAAATTGAAAGATCTACAGGCAGACATTGTTTTGCTACAAGAGACTCATTTATCAGAGACAGCAGTGGGTTCACTCTCCACTGCACAGTTCCCTCATGTGTATTCAGCCTGTCTCAATTCCAGACAAAGAGGTGTAGCCTTCCTAATGAGTAGAAAGGTGAATTTTAATGTTGAAAACACAATTACTGACCCAGGCCGATTTTTAATTATCACATTAACTATCCAAAGTATGAAGCTATGCATTGCTAACATATATGGGCCAAATGTTGACGACCCCTCTTTTTTTCACTCCTTGTTCACTACACTCTATGACCACTTAGATAACACGATCATCATAGGAAGAGACTTCAACATGGCCTTGGACTCAGGAATGGACAGGCTGAGTACAACCGGGAACCATCGGCTCTGGCAGTCCACTAAGATTGTTAAACAATGCATGGAGGATTTTGGGCTTTGCGATGCCTGGCGTTCACTCCACCCCACTCTGAAAGAATGCACCTACTTTTTATCAATGCACCATTCATACTCCCGAATAGATTTTTTTTAGTTAAAGGGATAGTTCGGCTTTTTTGACATGAACCTGTATGGCATCTTCATCTGTAGTTACGTACATCAGCACTGACTTACCCCTGTCAGCGTCCTGTGACTCCAGATCTGGTGCGGTTTTGGTCCAGATGAAAGTAGTCCGGTAACATGGCTGGGGTCACGAAGATAAAACGTTTTTCCTCTCAAAATAATTTGTGTTCAAAAGAGTGATAAATTTGCATCACAAAACTGCAAACCGGAAAAAAGTCAGACTCCGTTATCGATTGGCACTACTTTCTGGTGCGTATCACTGCGCCGCGCGGTGCATCCAGCTGACCAGGACGCGTTGTCACCGTCATTACAACTTAAAAAAGTTAATGATAACATGTCTGACTACGACACTGATGAAGATGACATTACACTTAGCACAGAGCCAAGGGGGTAGCCGTGAAAGAGAGGGTGACAGACAAATGGTGGTGCACTTGTCAGAAGTATGAAGTGACAGAGGTGCAGTTTTGTCCAGGGTACATTAACAAATAAAAAGATAAACATGATAAATATATATGCCCCAAACAATGACAATCCCAAATTTTTTGAAAACTTATTTTTTATTAATTTCTTCTCTCTTAGGAAATGCTGTCATAGCTGGTGATTTCAATTGCACTTTAAACCCTGAACTGGACCGATCAACTGGGGTAGACTTCTCTCACACACAAAGTTGGCAGAAGCTGTTACGGTATATAAAAGATCTAAACTTGTGTGACCCCTGGAGGAGATTACACTTGAACAAACTACAATTCTCCTGTTATTATCCTTGGTTTAAATCAGTGGTCACCAACCTTTTTAAGCCCAGGATCTCTAAACACAACTGGCGTGAGTGCAAGATCTACCTATTTAAGGCTTGACGAAAAATGGAAAACACTGTTTTAACGAGCCTAGATGTATGGATTATAACCAAGTCCCTCATATTTTAGTGTTCTAAGCTGTTTTGCTGACCTGCTGAAACTCTTCGAATGTTATAACTTTTAACATTTACATTATGAGAAAATGAAATTTTAACATGTGTTTAATAAATTCTCAATCTGTGCCATTCAGTTACCTGCAGTTACCATCAGTTACATGTCAAAGCAGCATCACTGCAAAACACAATATAAAAGACACACAAGTTGGTGAGATGGCTGTGACTGTATATGACTGTGAGTGCCTTGTTGTCTGGCTCATAGCTACAAACAACATGTCTGAGACGGTCAGTAGGGTGGCTGACAATAAGATGGCTCCTGTTCTCTGATTTGTCTGCATGTGACTGTGGGCTCTAATTTTGTGCGGCGCACCGCCGTGCGCTGCCAATTTGACAATTTGGTAGACCGTCTGCACAGAGATGGGTGTGACTGCGCACCAGGGGGAGTTGATGGCACCCCAAGGGGAGGTGTCAGCAGATTCATGTTGGTGCAGTGACAATTTCGTGCCAAAAAAGTGCGC
The DNA here is from genome assembly GCF_033239565.1 of Halichoeres trimaculatus. Lineage (NCBI taxonomy): Eukaryota > Metazoa > Chordata > Actinopteri > Labriformes > Labridae > Halichoeres > Halichoeres trimaculatus. The sequence continues at coordinate 31,600,370 of NW_027437194.1, read as the reverse complement.
TGAAAGCTCGCCAGCTCCAACCTGGTCTATCCTCGGCACAAAGCGGAGCGCACCCTGCAGCTGTAATTTGGTGACAGGCGCACATGTGCACACATGTCAACAAAACCTCAGAGGCAGGTTTCTAGAGTGTCAGGCACATTTTGATGCAATAAACAATCACAGCAATCACTATTTAATGTAACTGTCTGAACCAGCATATACATTTATACCTATATTAACTGTCCTGTTACATCTGATGTCAGATTAAAGCCGTTTGTCATAATGGAAAGTTAACCTGACGGCAGCTGGAAGTTTGATGCACATCTTACAATTAAACAATAAACAGCCTTAACATCTGATACTGAGTATATATCTGGTTCTCTCATTTCAGCACCGTGGAAACAGTGCTGGTAGCGGAGACGGTCAGAGCCGCTGTCCCTGCAGCAGGACAATGGATAGCAGGCACATGGGAGGACATGAAGCGCGTCACCGTGTGGGCCAGCTCCCGGGACAGATTTAATCTGTTCCTTTGTCATTAATAGGAGAACAAAATGAAGAGACAATTACACAGCTGGCTTATCCATTCAGAATACTTTTGATCCACCTGCACTCCTGGTTTGTCATCACCAAATAGCAGAACCTTTGGTGATATACTGTATACTCTCCCAGTGTCTCCGCCTCATCCTCCTTACAACAATGTACTCCATCTTTTTAGATCAAGTCAAAAATAAAGACTAAAACAGAGAAATATGGGAAATCACGGGTAAATCCTGAGTGACATACATTTATTTTGTCTCTTTTTTCTTCGTCTTTTCTGTCCCTCTTTTCTTTGAATTAAATGAAATGAGAGAACCAGATATATACTCAGTATCAGATGTTAAGGCTGTTTATTGTTTTATTGTAAGATGTGCATCAAACTTCCAGCTGCCGTCAGGTTAACTTTCCATTATGACAAACGGCTTTAATCTGACATCAGATGTGACGGGAAAATTAATAAAGATATAAATGTATATGCTGGTTCAGACGGTTACATTAAATAGTGATTACTGTGATTGTTTACTGCATTAAAATATGTCTGACACTCTGGAAACCTGCCTCTGAGGCTTTGTTGACATGTGCGCCTGTCACCAAATTACAGCTGCGTGGGGTGCGCTCCGCCTTGCGCCGAGGATAGACCAGGTTGGAGCTGGCGAGCTTTCAGCGCACTTTTTTGGCACGAAATTGTCACTGCGCCAACATGAATCTGCTGACACCTCTACCTGGTGCGCCATCAACTCCCCCTGGTGCGCCGTCACACCCATCTCTGTGCAGACGGTCTACCAAATTGTCAAATTGGCAGCGCACGGCGGTGCGCCACACGAAATTAGCACTGCGCTAGGCTTGCGCCACGAAATTAGAGCCCTAGGTGTCTAACAAATACAAAAAGGCTATTAACGAGAGCTGATGTTACATTTCTCAATAAATTAGGCACCATTTAGCATATATACCAGTCAGACGTTCACTGTGCGACCAAGAGAGAGGCTCAGAGCTGCAACAAGCAAAGAATACAAACTATGGGCTTGTCTTTGGTGTTGCTTCTGCTCCTGTGATCTGGCAGAGTGCCATGGATCAGGTGCTTCAAGGTATTCCAGGCACACAGTGGTAACTTGATGAAATTACTGTAACAGGCAGGAATGATGACAACCACCTAGAAAACCTCTGCAAGGTGCTAGCTAGGCCAAGCGAGTATGACTGCATGCAAAGAGAAATAGTTGTGGGTTTTTCAGGAGTGAAATCTCATACTGTGGACAGGTCATTGACAAGCATGGCTTACACAAATCAACAGAGAAAATTAAAGCTTGTGTTTCAAGCACCAAAACCAGAAAGTGTGTCACAGATTTTGCTTCAGATAGATCTTCTAAACCAAAATCTGCAGAGGGAAGTGCAGAATAAGCAGCTCAGTCAGTTGTCAGGTAAGACAACAAGGGACTTTGAAATTGGACAGGAAGTCCTGGCATGTGACAACAGAGAAGACAAGTGGACTCCAGGCAAAATAATAACCAGAACTTGAGCACTGATGTACACAGTTGACATTGTAGAACAAACATAGACAACCGAATCAGACTTTGGATGTACCAAAGAGTGACAAATTATCATCTCCAGACACGCCCCTCAGTGACAGTGATACCACTACAATCAACACGTTAGCTGTAACAGAGACTCTTGCCCCTGACAAAAAGCTCTGCTACCCTTAAACCTACTCCACAAATCCAGAGATGTTATCCTGAAAGGCACAGAGCGCCCCCCAAAGCAACTAGACTTGTACTTTTCACATGTTTTGTTATGACAAATAAAGCATTAGAACACAAAGGTGTTGGGAAACAATAAAAGGTTTCACAGGGTATATGCTGAAATCCTGAGGTTAAATTCAATACCTTTTAAAGACTTTTTTAAAAACCTTTCAAAAAGTCTTAAGACCTCATCGTGACTTTAAGCTGTTGTTAGCAACCAATCTTTGATGATTGTAGTTTTCATTTTAACATAAATTAGATAAGCTGAGAATACAGCTTGAAAGTATAAATGAAACTAAAGGCAGGTTAATTGACATTCCCATTACCACAACAAGTAACAGTTATTTAAGGCCAACTTGCATAAAATACATATGGATAGCTACTAACCTACTGTATGAACTGAGCTTGTTGTCACATTAGTCTATGGATATGTTGGGCTGCTAGCGATACATATAGCCCGCGCCCCACAAAATTACAACTTTGCTTGTTGTCACGTCTCAAACAACTGCGCTACGTAACTGTATAGATAAGTACCTTATCTCATCGTGTAGTATTCGGTAAAAAGGTGATTTTAACAAAGAAAATTTGTTCCAAAACAACCGAGATCAGGAGAACCTGGGGAAGCTTCCTCTAAATCGTAAGAATCCAAAATCCCTGGTCATCAAAAGTCTGAGAAATTTTCTCAGTAGGCTTGAGAAACTCTTATGATCTAGAGAGAAATATTTTGAGATGCTAAAGCTTTTTCCAGATCCTCACGCTGGTCTGTGATGAGTGTGGCAAGCAAAATGATCGTCCAATCACCAGGTGTGGTGATTTTTTAAGGTCCAGACCCTGAAAACATTTTCAAAATGGATGGACTATCTCTGTGGCGGATATGGAATTGTCTGTCTGGCGTGTCAGATTAGTTTGTAACAGTCGCAAGGAGGAAAAGAAATATTAATGGATACTTTTAGAGTCAAAGCTTGAATACCAATACAATTTGATACCTCATAACATTACGATTAAGACTTTTTAATACTTTTTAAGGGCCTTAATTTTCCCACAATTGATTTATCAACTTTTAATACTTTTTAAGACCCGGCGGACACTCTCTTTCAAGTGTACACAGAAGAAGAGCTGCTACAGATTGCGACTTAAAGGAATACAGCGGAAAAATCCACGGACACTGGACATCAAGACAGAGTTGGAAATACTCAGTGGTGTAAATGTCTGAGCTGTGACTCAATGCCCATGGATGCTGAGTGTTACTGCTGCCACGAGTGGAACTTGGTTACAGACACTCTTCAGGATTTGAGTTAGAGGACACTGCTGGCTCTAAAGCCGTCTGTATAACTCATCACACAGATTTCCCTGCTCTTCTGAATTCTGGAGTGTCCTGTAACAGCAACATCAACAACAGTTGTGGCAGCAGTAACACTCAGCATCTCGATGTCCAGTGTCCATGGATGTTTCCTCTGTATTCTTTTCAGTCGCCGTCTGTAGCAGCTCTTCTTCTGTGTAGCTACTCCGGTTCATACAGGTATCCTTTTGGTTCCAAAGTGAATGGAACTTCATCGTTGCTGTCATAGTCACTCATTTTGAATTTCCTACGCTGCCTCACAATCCTTAGAGTACAAACAAAAGAATTACGATACTTGATCAAACTTACACGAGGCTACAACCGGCGCCCGAAGCATGGCTCGTTTACTTTCCCTTCAGCTGAAAGGAGGAGGGGGGACGGAGCGCACTAGCGCTGCGCGGAAGGATACATGACCAGTTAGTTAGGTCCGGATAAATGTTTATATTTCCGAAGACTTAATGCACTTAAAAAATATTTTATGTATCGTACTCTTAAACTGTGGTATTACTTTTTGATTTTAGTTCTTGTAGGCAGAGAAAATAGCCTTTGAATCTGGTACGGTATTTCCCTGTTAGTGCCTATTTCCTCGTCACCAGCGATTACAGTCTGTGTCTTACTGAGGAGACTACTTTCTACTGTATCTAATGTCCTTAGTGGTCACATAGAGCTCATACAACCCCACTTAAAAAAAAAAAAGAACTATCCCTTTAAGTTAAATACTAATATTAATGGTCTACAATGGCAAATATGTGTTTAATTGTTAATTATTTGGCTTATCCATTTGTTTGTGGTTTATACAGGCCGGCAGAGAGGCTACTGCAACCATTAATTTGTCGGTTTATTTGTTTATGGATTTCCCCTTTATTTATTTCATTGTGCAGACATGCAGGGTAAATTATATACAGACTTTTGTGAATGTGCAGTTGTTGTGCATTATTGTGTTTTATAATGTGCTTTGATTCTACACTTTCTATCTTACTGAGCTCTGTTTGACTTCAATTTGGAAGTAGATGATGGTTTATTTGATCTGATTTATCCTTTTGCACAAAAAGAAAAACATGTTACTTGTGATTTCTATTTTTACTTATGTGACATGTGCATTCGATAATTAGTCTGGATGACTGTTATGTAATGATTATAAAGCCACAATTCCATCTAAAATGGTTCCAATCAGTGATCACAAATGGTTAGATAATAACAATAGGTTTTCTTGATTGTGATAACAATGTGTAGTGGGCAGTGGAATAAATATAAGTTTCCGTCTGTGGGGACTGCTGGCTGAGCAAAGGGATGAGATTAAATAAATCCTGGAACTTAGCCTGGTCTGGAGCAGGCTAGAGCTAAAGAATAAATCTCCATGGTAACATATATCAAATCATATCCCACTTCTCCCGATCCAACTTTTGTGCAACCAGATCATGGATTAATTGATCCAGGATAACCAAGGAACCCCAGCTTAATCCCTTATTCTTCTTTCGTGCAACAGGCCCCTGGTATTATACAAAATATTATACCCTGACATTGATATACAGATTGCTCACTTTCCTGTAAAGGAAGTAGTAAACTGTTATTTGTTAGGACTGGACTAATTAGAGACAAAAAATGTAACTTTCTGCTTTGATTGACTTCAGTTTCATCTGTGAAGAAGCAGTTTTTTAACTTTTAATGCATGGTAACCCAGCAGAAACCATCCTCTAGCTCTACCCCTGGTCTCATTTTTGTAAAAGCATCTACTGCTGCTGTGGTCTAGCTCTTTGACCAAGCTGCACTTTAATAGACAATGACTAAGTCCATAAGGAAAAGCAAACCTGAAACAGTGAACTTGTGTGGCAGCTCTTGTTTCTTGGTGGTTTTTGCAGTGAGTTTTTAAGGCTGTGCGGTTTCTATTCTGTGTGAGGTGCATTGATACATCTCTGAGTTCCTCATCTGTTATATTCTATAAGGGCCCTGACAGCGATTCTCATCCTGGAATCTTATTGATTTGAGTCTTTTGTACTTCCTTGTTATTTCTCTCAGTTTAAGGAGTTTTTGTTACTAAAAGTCAACAACTGAACAGAATTGGTGGTTCTACTGCAGCTGTATGACCCCCTACTCGTTCTGTTTCTACCTCACAATATGGACTGAAGAAAAAGTAAATTGCTGTATCAGTCTCTTCTCAGTTTTGCACACAGCTGTTGTGAACTGTGTTGAACCCCTGTGTAGTAACTTTTTCTGGTGCTTCGGGCCTCCTGCAGGCCACGTCGGAATGGGCCCCTAATTCCTTTCTTTAAATACTTCATAACTAAATTTCTAAAACCTTGATAATAGACTACTGAAGAAGAAGATGGGGGGTCTAATCAGCCAAAGAGGCTAGTCAGCCTGAGTACAAAAAAAATCTATTTAAAACAAGCCATCTTGAACAAAGTGAGGTCCCTCTGTCTGCAGTGAATCAACTAACCCCATCCTCCTAAGCCTTTAACTGACAAGATTCTGGCGAGGAAGACTCAAATGCGCGACTTCCAAACAAAAACTTTGATGGAATTATCAAGGTCCACAAAAAAACACAAATTCGCAGCTTAGGTGGTAAGACTTTTAACAAACTTGACAGAATGACTCCTTGACGATTGGTACAAGACATGACGATCTGGCACAGGACAGGGGAAAGACACAGACTAAAATACAGGAGGTAAAGGGGCACAGGTGAGAACAATTAGGGGCAGGGATGACAATCACAACGGCGGGAAAACACCAGGGCAGGACATGACGTAACCTGAAACGAGAGGAAAGACGTGACTAACACAAAACCAGTCCAGGTAAACATAAGACAAAACTGATGAAACAAAAGATGAACTTAATGTATAAGACGAGACATGACACTAACAGCCAAAAAACCCTCCTCCAAAGACCCAGAAACCTTCACCCAAAGCCTCTCCAAAACCCAACGACCTCAGAAAAACCTTCAGGTAAAACCTTCAGGTAAAACCTCCTTTATGAGACAGAAGCAGCTTCTTTAATACCCTTGTGTTGGGCGTTCCTTCTGTACCAGATGGTCTGAAAGACATTCCTTTCCTGTGTACAACACGGTGCTTGGCTGTTCTTTTCTGAGCAACAGAAGCTGTCCTTCTTGGGTCCACATTTGGAAGGGATGCATCAGTAGTCAGTTTTGAGTTCATAATAGAAAATCCTATTGCATCCTGAATTGGAGTAGGCTCAGGTTCAGTGTCCTCAGATGTTTCCATGTTATTTCTGTCATAGCTGGCCTTGGACCTGCATGTCAGCCAACACTTCAGGAGGGAGAATGGCTTTGTCACTGGTGGACAGGGGAGGTGAAGATGTCTTCACTTGCCAGTCAGCAAGAGGGTCAGAAAATGTTTCTCAGACTCAGAGGTCTTATCGATGTAAACAGCAACATCATAACATTCAGCAAGCTTGTCCCTTGGGCAGTGTCAAGTTTTTCCCCCTGTATTCTTGAAGACATTGAAAGCAATGTCTGTCACCTGTCATTCCGTTATTTACGATTGTTTACTCCTACCCAGAAGCTGAAGAAGCAGGAGGGACAACTGACAGCCAGGGGTGTTTCTTGGGACTGAGAACATTGGGGGCTGAGCCCAGATCCTATAGGGAATTTTAGGGGATCCTACCCGGGACAAATCGTCCATTTTTATGCTTTCTCTAGCCATGTTGTGTCTCGTCTACAGCCTGGTACTGCGAACATGTACTTAAGAATGTGTCAAAATTAAATTATATTATACTGATAGTTCAGGATGATGCACATACAGATAACACAGGAATTAAAGCCAAAAATAGATTTTTTAGGGAATATTTTGACTGAAGCGCAGTCATATTCCCCTCATTTAAAAAAAAAAGTGTAAGAGGTTACATGATTTGCGATTTTAGTTTGCTTTTGTTTTGTTTTGTTTTGTTTTGTTTTACACACCAGGCCATTAAAAAAATGTTGAGTGATGATGTCCACAGACTATACCAGGAGCAATATTTCCCCCCCAAAAGCACAACACATAAGTATATTTATATATATCCAACAGAGCTAACATCAGACACCAACGACACATTGGAAGAGCTTCACCTGCTGTGAGCAGACAGGATACCGGAGACAGAGATGGAGCATGACTGAAGAAGCTCAGTCCTGGACCCCGTGGAGGTGGAGGCTGGCTGAACTGCAAATGATGGACAAGCTGTCATCATCCATCTTCTTATGGACCTTTTTGCACTTTCTATACACTTTCTTACTTTTGTTTTCTTGATTGCTGCTGTGACTTCAATTTCGTTGTACTTGTCAAAATGACAATAGAGTTCTATTCTATTCTATTCTATTCTATTCTATTCTATTCTATTCTATTCTATTCTATTCTTTTCTATAAAACAATAAAATGCTAGTAGATTTACAGATAGTAGTAATTTTAGTAATTAATTAGTTAATAAGTAATTTTAGTTAATTAGTAATTAAGTAGTAATTTCACACGGTAAAAAATAAAACACAAATGTTATGGTTCTTAACCCCTATTTTTTAAGTATTGCTTCAATTTTTTTATAAAAATAGTATTCAGAATAGTAAAATTACAGAAATTATCCAGGATATTATTATTATTATTATTATTATTATTATTATTATTATTATTATTATTATTATTATTATTTTAGCTATTATTATTATTATTTTAGCTATTATGCCAATAATAGCATAAAGCGGCACCCTGTACCTTCCTCACACTGTAAAAAGAAAAAAAATACAGTCAAACACTCTAAAAATGCAGAACTATGTAAAACAACAGTAAAACTACTAGACTACATTGTAAATAAAATAAATAAATAAAAAAGGTGAAAGTACTGGCAGAACTGGCACTCCATGCAGTGTTGCAAAGGCAGCCAGTTTCCCCATCCCAATACCTTAATGTACAGCAAAGTCATATCTTCTGTGTTCTTGAACTTTCCCTTGTCATTACATTAAAGGTGTTTGACCGTAATAACAAAGGAAAAAATACATAAATGATGGTATTTGTCTCTAAAATTACATATAAATATTGTAAATCCTCAGAAATTTATCTTTAATTTTACAGACAGTTTGTTTTTATACATTACAAATTTGTTAATGTACATGGGAAAAACTGTACTTTTACAGGGAATTACTGTGGATCGATTTGACTGTTTCCTTAAATAAATAATTTAAAACATGAAATTACAGAGATTAACCTTAAAGGAATCTGATTTGAATGTGTTTTGACTGAATTTATTTAACAGTATATAGTTTATAAATACTGATTTTACTGATTTTTAATTAATTTTGATAGTAAAATATTGTCCTGTTTTTTTTTACAGTTATTTTACATAGTTCTATTTTACAGTGTTTGACCGTAATTTGAAGGTATCCATCTGAAAACTTTGCTGCCAGTGCTTTTATCATTTTTTTCACTTTTTTTTTTTTTTTTTTTTAAAGTGTGCACAACTCCAGTTAGGCCAGAGCCAGATTTGAGAGATCACACTTGTCATGTTAGCTTGTGTTTTTTTTTTCCAAAGTTGATGCTGCATAGATGGAAATTTTTGTTTTGGGAATGTCAGCCTTGGTCTTTTCTTTGGTTTAATTTTGCCAAAGTGATGAAATGAGAAGACAAAGAAAACACCAGAGAGTGAGAGGGACAGATAGACACATTTGCATCTTTAATTAGATTACCAATGAAATGTTGCTAAATAAGGAAACAATAAAGCTCCCCCAAACTCCTGAGTCAGAGTGCTCCTCACACCATGGTCCATTCAGTTCAATCAAACTGAGGGTTAATAAACAGCAGTTATTCATTTATTTATATCTAGATATGCAATACGTTTTAAAGGGGTATGGGACACTTCATAGTGCTTCTTTGCAAACCACGGTTTCTTTCGGCCCACAGGCGACGTTTACAAAAAACATCCCATCTTAGTCATGCACCTGTGCAGCATCATTTTAGAGTTTGGCAGCGTAATGCTCAGCTGGAACCAAAGTGCCTCAACGGTATGACAGGTTGTGTGGCTGTTGAATTTTTAAAATCTGTAGTGAAAACATTTACAGCACGACTCAGGCTGAGAGAACACTTGTCTGTGCCAGACAAATGGTGAGCCAGCACTGCAATGTCAGAGAGAGGGCAAAGGCAATGAAAAGCTCAGTTCTGTTCACACTCCAGAGAGACTAATGGACTTAAGAGGAAAAATCTGCACACAAAGCTCCAAATACTGTTGCCATGAGTGTGTGTGCGTGTGCATGTGCGTATGTGTGTGTGTGTGTGTGTGTGTGTGTGTGTGTGTGTGTGTGTGTGTGTGTGTGTGTGTGTGTGTGTGTGTTTGTCTGATACAAGGCTGGAACATGTGGAAAATTTCTGTATTTCATCAAAGTTTACCTAGCTTTTCTAAAAATTGATTTAGTATTGTCTTCTTAGACTTGAGCCACTTTGACAGTTATTCTTGACTTGTGGCTGCATGTTGAAAAGCCAAAACTCATCCATTTTAATCCATAAAAACAACAAAACAGACTAAATAAACCTTTCATACCAAGCTGGCTGAATTCTGAGTCTGAGTTTGGTCTTAAATACCAGTCAGAAGTATAGAGTTGAACTCAGGCAGAAAATAACATTTCTCACCCCCAAAAAAGTAAATTGAAGAAAGTGGTTTTTTAGAGACATTATATCTACAATCCAAAGCGTTCAACTCCTCTTTAATTCTATTTTGTGAATTATGGTCATAGTAAGAGCTGGGCCAAAAAACTAAGGCCTGGGGGGCACTCTCTCACCACTGGTTAAATCTGAGCTGTGGCCCATTTATGCATGTCACCCCCCAGTGTCTCTCCAGTTTTTAATAATAATAATAATAATAATAATAAATTTTATTTGTATTGCCCTTTACATCAAAAGATCTCAAAGGGCTACCAGTTAAAAAAGGGCAGTTAAAAAGATCTAAAACAGCGACAACTAAGAAGAACCAAAAGCCTTGTTAAAAAGGAAAGTCTTAAGGTTCCTTTTAAAACGGTCTGTGGACTGTGGAGCCCTCAGGGTATCAGGGAGGGCATTCCACAGACGGGGTGCAGCAACACTGAAGGCCCTGTCACCCATGGTCCTAACTCCCACTTTTCCCCGGCTTGTGCAACAACAAAAAAAGGGTACAGAAAGGCCCCAAAACAAGTTTTTTTAAAGACTGCTCATTTAGGGTGCTGTTAGCTATTGATGGATATTTGCCAAAAAGGCAACCTGTCAACCTCTATTGATTCATAGCTGTTTCATTCAACAGCTTGTCCTGTTTCCTATCACAGTCCAACTGTCTGTGTGTGTGTGTGTGTGTGTGTGTGTGTGTGTGTGTGTGTGTGTGTGTGTGTGTGTGTGTGTGTGTGTGTGTGTGTATGTGTGTACGTGTGTGTACGCGGGCATGTGTGTGCATGTGTTAGCACTTATATACTTGTTTCAGAATGCAGTGTATTAGTTGACTGAGCCATGAGTCTCTACAGTCCAGCAAACTTAATCAATCAAAGACGTCTAAGGTTGCTCATCAGTTCATTGAGGTCACTCAGACTCAGACTCAGGTCACTAAGGTCACTGAGGTCAGTCAGACTCAGGTCACTCAGATTCAGGTCACTGAGGTCAGACTTAGGTCACCGAGTTCACCCAGACTTAGGTCACTGAGGTCAAACTCAGGTCACAGAGGTACTGTAGTGTCGGTCTTGGACACCTGGTGCATGTTTTTGTTCTCTGTTTGGGGTTTCTTAAGTGTGTGACACTTGGCAGAGGCAGCAGGTGGCTGTAACCAACTTGAAATCCTGGCCGATCTCTTTCACCCAGAGAACTTGAGTCCTGGATCACAGCTCAATGAAAGGTGGAGAAAGCTCATTTGGCTGTCATCAGGAGAAGAATAGAGTATTTGGCTGGCAAACAGAGCAGCTTGCACACAGGGGGAGGAGCACTCAGATGGCTGTTACATCCCTCTTGACATCATGGTTCACAGGATAATGTATTTGAGTCTGTGTATGAATGTGACAGGTAGGGAGAACATCTGAAGGATGAAGATGAAGAACAATTATTTTTGCTTTAGCTGAGAAGCAGAAACTACACACAACAGATCTGAATGGTAACTTTTTCCCACTTGGAAAACACACCCACATCTGTGCACACTACCAGCACAGTGTACTTTTTTTCTCCTTTTTTTTTTTTTTTTTTTTTTACTAATCAAAACATTAATTTCTCAAACTGAAGATATATTTGGAGAGAAATAATACATTCATTCAAAGCATGGTGATGAAATTACAATATCTTGATAGAAGAACAGATTAATTACTTTATGGCTAAAACCTGAGTTATTTCAAAGTATTTCCGTATGAAACTGCACAACAATGCACCTAAAAAATAAATTATGCATCAATATTCTCATTGGGGTATTATTTGCCTGACCAAAGCCATGCTGATATATATATATATATATATATATATATATATATATATATATATATATACATATATATATATATATATATATATATATATATATATATATATATATATATATATATATATACATATATACATATATATATATACACACACACACACACACACACACACACACACACACACACACAATAACAGATCAATTTATCTGAGATTAACTGAGGGCTCCTGTCAAAACGCAGAGCCACGTTACAATAAATGATTTTCAGCAGTTTTGGGGAAAAAAATCTAATTAGTATTATTTCTTTTTTTTTTTACACATTTAGATTTTAATTCTTTTTTCTTTTAAGCCCCAGAGGCAAAGGACATGTGGACAGTCAGGGTGTCTGCTCTTTCTTCCTGTCTTCTTTTGCTGATTTTTTTTCTGCCCATTTTATTCAAAACTAAATCCTTTTTTTTTTGGAAAATGAGGATGAGCAGAGGCACAGCATGTTTTAGTTCCTCTTTAGCCCACGTGTTCAGCCGCTCCTCTTACTCCCCTCCGGGATGAAGCAGGTATGATTGTTTCAGAGTTAGTTTAAGCTTTGTGGTTGAGCATTACAGTTAAGCAGAGTCCAGTCATTGGATCAGTTTTGAACGTGTTCCCGTGGCGATGGATGGCTCAGTTTGACCCACTATCCAGGTGTCTTTGTCACAAAAAATCCTCATAGTCCAACAGTTTTGAGTGCTGGCGTGTCTTCCAGAGTCGGTAGAGGCGAAAGTCAAAGTACAACTCAATCATCTCTTTGCCTTTATTGAAAAATAGAAAAAAGGAGAAAGTTATGAAATTACAAAATTTAAGTAAGATAAACAGAAATATGCTTGGCCACAGAACATGAAAAGTCCCCATGATTAACATTTCTCCAGGCATTTGCTTATTTAGGTCTGTGTGCTGAGGAACTGCCTAGAGATGACACTATATCACCCCTATGAGGAGAACTAATGCATATGCTAATTTTCAAAATTCATTTGACCAATCAGACTGCTGAACACTCAGAACACTTCTTAACAGTAACTAATAAAAAGAAGTTGGACCAACTTAAATTAATTGCTTCAATCGGTCACACCTAAATTAATTAAATTATTTAAAATGAAATTAAAAAGTTCACTTAAAAACTTAAAAAGTCAAATAAATTAAATATCTTAATTCCTCTCAAATCAATATTTTTGCATTATTCCAACATAAAATTTTAAATTGTTTCAACTCAATAATCTGCAAAACCTCAAAGGAAAAACCATGGATGAGGAGGGAACACTGTGAATATGAGACCCTGATGCACATTAAGATACCACGCGGGGACAGTGTGTCTGTGCTCCATTGCATGGACCAGCTGCCTGTCTGTGGTCCACTGCGCTGGCTAGCTGTTTGTCTGGCTGTCTGTCTGGCTGGCTGTCTGTGCTCCACAGCACAGGCTGCTTGGCTGTGCCCCATGGCATTGGCTGCCTGGCTGTACTCCACGGCATAGGCTGCTTGTCCTGGCTGCCTGGCCATCTGTGCTCCATGACATAGGCTGCTTGTCCTGGCTGCCTGGCCGTCTGTGCCCCACTACAGCGAAGGCTCCAATTAAAATACTCTCTCAGTAACGGTAATTTGAATATAACTGAAGACAAAACCCAGTTTGTCATTTCTGATCATAAATTTAGCCCATCAAAACATCTAATTTATTAACATATAAAATATTGAACATGCTTCAAGGTACACGGTCCATGCCACAGGGCACAGACAGCAGGTCCATGCCATGGAGAGCACGGAAAACCAGTGCCCTTGGCCGGTTAACATCTTACTGTACAGCTGGGTCTAATATCCAATGCACTCCCTCCTCACTCACGGTTTGAAATGAGTCAATTCAATAATTCAATACAATTTAGTTCGATGAACATGGGTTTAGTTGTGATCTCCCAAGAAATTTGAGTAAAATCTACTATGTGTACTTGAGTTACAACAATGAATGTTATTAATTTGAAATAACTTAAAGATAGCATAAACATTAAGATTAAATAAATTATCTAAATCTAGATAAAGATATTGCGTGCAACTGCTAAAATTAATAAAATTGGGTTAATTCAACAAAACATTTTTTTCAGCGTATGTGATTGTTCTCTGTTCTTGTAAAGTGTATAAGTTTCCTTTTTTAGGTATATATTCTTTCAACTGTAAACATTAATTTATTCTTGTATCAAAAAAAAAAAGTATAAGTATAAGTTGCCCTCAACTGATCTGTTGTTAATGTAACTGATAAATGTAGGGAGTGATGTTGTCTTTTTGTTTTTTAAGCTGGATTATTGATGGTAAGCATGGGTGGCCAGTCTTACCCCAAACCCTGAATACATATGAAATGGTATAGCTTGCTTTTTCAGTGTCATATGAGTAATTCCGAATTCCTACTGTCATATCAGGACAAAAAAGAGGAGAGGTCAACAAGAAGCTTGAATTAAAATTAAAACAGTAACCATCACTGGAGGTGTGAGTTATGACCCTGAAGTGACATGTAAATGTCAGAGACCTAAACACACATTACAGGGACACAAATTGTACATGTTTGAGTGTTTGGTGAGATTCTATAAAACCAGACCCACCCTGAGCCGACAGCTCTAGCGGTGACTCAAACTCCACAGAATAAGGCCTCATCAGATTCTTCAGCTTCTGGAACAGCTGTTGGGAGGAGATAAGAGCGCACACACCAATTAATCTTACTGCACTTGGATACACTGGCATCAGGGAGAGGCTTCATCATCACTCTCACACACGCACACACACACACACACACACACACACACACACACACACACACACACACACACACACACACACACACACACACACACACACACACACACACACAAACACAAAGCAGAGAAACCAGCACAGTAGGGCCATGAATCCATATCATTACTACCAGGTGTGTATCATCCCTGCTTTTCATGGTGTAATCTCTCCGTACCAGCGCTGCACAAAGGTTCAGACTATGAACCCAGCCACTGGCATGTCTCAAAGAAGGATCAACTTTTGGAATATCAAAAGAGCTGGAAATAACAGCTGATTGTTCTCTCCATCTTCTTCTTATGACACAGCTGTTTGACATTTAGGGCTCTAGTTTCGTAGACCAGGCGCAGGCGCAGGCGCACCTGCCCTGCGCCGGCCTTCGCCGTGCGCACAGGGCGTGACCGGCGCACTTTGCAAGTTTCCTGCAGTACCAAGAAAGGCGCAGTCAAGGTGCAGAGGAGCGCAGAGCTGCGCGTCCACGCCTCCCTCTGCGCAAATGGCAGAGAGGGGGGAGAAAAGCCGTGAGTGGGTTTAACACAGCCAAGCGCTGTTTTCACCAATCAAATAAGCGCCTCTACTCGCCTTTAAATGCCCTGCGGCCGAGCCGCAGCGTCTGATTGGTCTGACTGATCCACAGCACCGTGGAAACAGTGATGGTAGCGGAGACGGTCAGAGCCGCTGTCCCTGCAGCAGGACAATGGACAGCGGGCACATGGGAGGACATGAAGCGCGTCACCGTGTGAGCTAGCTCCCGGGACAGATGTAATCTGTTCCTTTGTCATTAATAGGAGAACAAAATGAAGAGACAGTTACACAGCTGGCTTATCCATTCAGAATACTTTTGATCCACCTGCACTCCTGGTTTGTCATCGCAAAATAGCAGAGCCTTTGGTGATATACTGTATACTCTCCCAGTGTCTCGCCTCATCCTCCTTACAATAATGTACTCCATCTTTTTAGATCACGTTAAAAATATAGACTAAAACAGAGAAATATGGGAAATCACGGGTAAATCCTGAGTGACATACATTTATTTTGTCTCTTTTTCTTCGTCTTTTCTCTCCCTCTTTTCTTTGAATTAAATGAAATGAGAGAACCAGATATTTACTCAGTATCAGATGTAAAGGCTGTTTATTGTTTAATTGTAAGATGTGCATCAAACTTCCAGCTGCCGTCAGGTTAACTTTCCATTATGACAAACGGCTTTAATCTGACATCAGATGTGATGGGACAGTTAATATAGATATAAATGTATATGCTGGTTCAGACGGTTACATTAAATAGCGATTACTGTGATTGTTTACTGCATCAAAATATGCCTGACACTCAGGAAACCTGCCTCTGAGGCTTTGTTGACATGTGCGCCTGTCACCAAATTACAGCTGCGTGGGGTGCGCTCCGCTTTGCGCCGAGGATAGACCAGGTTGGAGCTGGCGAGCTTTCAGTGCACTTTTTTGGCACGAAATTGTCACTGAGTCAACATGAATCTGCTGACACCTCCCCCTGGTGCGCCGTCAACTCCCCCTGGTGCGCAGTCACACCCATCTCTGTGCAGACGGTCTACCACATTGTCAAATTGGCAGCGCACGGCGGTGCGCCGCACGAAATTGGTACTGCGCAGGCTGCGCCAGGCTTGAGCCCCCTGCGCTGCGCCACGAAATTAGAGCCCTTAGTGTTCCAATGACTGACCAGTGAAAATTATCAGCTTTTGTCTCAATACAATTACTAATGGAGCATTCGGGAGAATTTGGAGGAGAGCTAAAAGGAGGAGAGTAACGGGGGCTGCAGTTTGTTTGTGGAGTAGAGAAAAGTAATGTGCTGTGGTTCAGGTAGTTCTCCCTTTATCCTCGGTGGCTTTAAACCTGCTCTCACTGCTTGCAGTAGTCCAGGCAGTTGCACATTTTGTGCTGACACGCTTGAAATTGTCTGGGTGAAAACTGGGTCAGTTTTCTTCCCAAAGCTGCTCACAGAAAAACTTTCTGTGTACCTGATTTATGGTTACATGCTCGGGCTATTTCATATCCCAGTACAGTCAGTGATATGTATGAAATCTGAGTTTGAATCCAGATTTTGAAAATGTTCTGATTCTGGATGTGTAGTGGGAGGGTCTTTAGGAACTAAACGGGCTATTCAACCAAACATTATAATATAAATATAATGTTAACATAAATTAAATAAAATAATATAAACATAAATTATATAAAACAATATATGAGCTTAAATAATTAGAAACTTGGACTCTGCAACAATAAAGGCAGCCTCAAATACAGTTAAAGTCAGACTCACATGCAATCAAACTTTTTTTTAAACTTCATTGCTCCACTAAGTTTAGTGGCAGCACAGCGCACAGCCAGTCAGTGCAGTAAACAAGCATGTCCCAGTACATCCCTATGATGGTGCTGTACGGCACTGACAACTGACAAAAACTGTCGTAAAGATGGTTAAGAAAATGTGTCCGATTAATTAAAATCCTAAAGCAGGGATGTCAAACTCGTGCCAAGAGGCTGCAGGTTTTCTTTCCAACCAAGAGCTCCACCAGCTGATTCCACTGATTACCTCACCTTCAAGCAGAGAGCAGGGACTTATCAGTGAAATCAGCTGGTGCAGTTCTTGGTTGGAAGGAAAACCTGCAGCCTCTTGGCCCTCCATGGCACGAGTTTGACATCCCTGTCCTTAAGGCTATTAATATTGTCAGAAACGATAAATAAGGACATTTTGTCTTTAAATTTGGTTTGTTTCACCTAGTTTTGTGAACACAAGATACAGTTTTAGTTTACTCATCGTTTTTGTTTTCTTTTCTAGTTTTTATTAGTTTGAGTTAACTGCAATATATTTAAAATTTAAGTGTTCGTTTTTAGTTAACTATTATAACCTTGACCAGAAGTGATCTTCACTCAAGGAAAGATACGTCAAACCCACAACAGTTGTTTAACAAAGAGAGTTCTTTTTAGGGTCCTCGGCCTGGGCAGAGGGCACCTTCTAGCAAGAGCTAGAAGGTGCCCCCCGCCTTTGGCGGAGGGCACTATTGTATTTCGTCCGTTTCTTTTCTTTTTTTTTTCTTATTATTCCACCCGCCCCGAGAACGCAAATTAGACCCCCTAAACATGCTCGAAAACTCACTAAAATTGGCACGCACATCAGGATCGCGTGAAATTGCGATTTGATACCAAACATGACCCCCGACATCCCATAATAAGCTCAATAGCACCACCTAGGCACACGCTAAGGGCCCTAGCTCGGGCTAGGAATGTCGTAGAGAGATGAAACTAACACCAAAACGTTCAGCTCATCGAGACTCAAAAATCATACACTGATACCCCTGACCTATCTCCAACAGGAAGCTGGCTATTTGCCCCTCAGAATAAGATCAAATTTTTTTTTACCCTTTCTTCAAAAATTATCTCCTCCGAAACCAAAAATGATACCGGCTTGAAAATTGCCTCACATGACAGACCACACCCTGCTCTACAAAAGTTGTTCAGGAAGTTGTTTGTTTGGGCCCGGTTTTCGAATGGCGAGCCCTCAAAGTGGCCGACCGCTTTTGGCCCATTTCTGATTTCTCCATGTTAGCAGATGAGGAGAACAGATTTCACGTCCACACACACATTCTCCTAGTGTCGCATTTGGGCCTCTAGACAAAAAACTAAAACTCATACAGCTTCAAAAATGACATGGTTGGATTCCTGACAAAATTTCCTACAACCATATCATATTTTTACACAGATTAAGCCAACATTGTGGTCTACAGGACAAGTAGTTCGGACATTCTCTAAAATAAATCATCCATTTCTAGCACTTTTCCACCGGTTTTGTGACACATTAGGGCTTCTAGTGAAAAAAGTATTACTCGTACAGCTTTAAAAATGCCAAAAATGGATTCCTGACAAAATCTACTATAGAATATGATATTTTTGACACAGATTGGGGTAAAATTGTGGACTCTGTGAGGATTTCTTTACATTAGATGGCTGATAAACTCTCCCTCCACACTCTATTCACACTCGTGTCACGCTAATTAGGAGTTCCAAGCATGCAGCTGGTGATGTCATTCAGCATAGCAGAGGATACGTTGCCATGGTATCAACTGACTCCCCGACATCCCATAACATTCTCTCAGAGCCATTAGGCTCACTTCCACCTATACACAGCAAAACAGCCCTAACTGGGGCTAGGAATGTTGTAGAGAGATGAAACCAACACCAAAACGTTCATCTCCTTTTGATGGACACAATGGAGAGAAAACCGGCAGGAGCCCGAGGACCTGTCCAACGCTGCTTGCAGCTTTAATTTGTCAGGAGGTCAAAGGTCATATTCCCCGATCAACTCTGCCACAGGTTTGTTGTGAAATCCACAAAGTAATTTCTCAATTTAGCACAAAAGGTAAGGAAACTTGTGTTTGGTAGATGATTTCTTTGAAACAAAGCTTCTCTGTGATAAATATAATCCTGGTGTAAAACCCATTTAATGTCCTCTTAGATGAAGCCCCGTTTGTTAGCAATGTGTGTTTGTGTGATGAGCAGCAGAGCTGAGTGTGTGAGCTGTTCCCATTAAAAATTTACCAGCTCTTCTTTGCCAATGCCAAACAGCTGAGAAACTGATTCACGTTTTGTGTCAAAGTGTAACATTTTAAACACTTTCAGACGTGTAGATTCATATTAAGTGTGGATCAGTGGAGACACTTTCAAAGTGTTCAGTTTATCTCCTGGTGACGAATCTGATGATTTACCGTGTTCCTTGTGTTTTAGCTTGGAAAATGTCCAAGGCCTACATTAGACAGGCTTAGTGTTACAGTCTTACTTTGGGATCCTTGTGTTGGGCAGAACCCTTAAACGAAACACAGAAACACGTTTTTTCTTGTTTTTCTTTGTTTTATTTTTGATATGATTGAGATATCACTGATATGCAGTCTGTTCTGCCGACAGCCAGACTGTCCATCAAGCCCTCTGATATCAACTTTATATAACACAGCATTTTGGCCGACATGACTGAAACAAACAGGTCAGACAAACACTGCTGGCTTTGTGAGCATGTGTGTGTTTGTTTTATGGCAGCTGCTTCTCTCTCCTATTTGTTCCCATCAGACGGGCTGTGGCATCACACAGATCCATGGCCATATCCAATACCATTACACAGAGCCTGATGTCACAGTCACTGTCAGTGAGGAGAAAGAGGAGGAGGAGGGAGAGGCAGAAAGACAGGAGGGGAATACAGACAGAAAGGGACCAAAAGAGACACAGAAAGCAGAGTGTGACAAGCAGGGAAATGAGTAAACACAGGAGGAGGGAGCATGAGGAGGTATAAGCTTCAAAATGAAAAGAGACCAAAAAGAAAAGTTCTGATTCTCACATTCATGATGTCGTTAGGTTCTTATTGTGATCAACGTCTAGGACACCAGAGCTGAAACTGATTCCTGGTTCTGCATCAGATTCCAGATTTACAAGTAATAATATGAGTAATAATTTTATTATGTAGTTTGAGGCACACAGCACCACAGCAATGTTCCCGCCTGACTGACTTTGTAATATGTTCTGATAAATGGAGCCAGCCTTAAAGCAAACCTGGAAACTGAACTGTGTTATTCCTCATTCATCAGACTTTCCTCTTGTCTGGATCAACAGACTGCCCCGTGTTAGTATTTGTAAGGAAAACCCCAACAGTCCATTGATCAATCACACTTTTGGTCTCCATTGCAGAACCATCCTTTGAGCTTTTACCTTAATCTCAAATCTAGAGTAAGCTCATGGAGTTACATTTGATAACACATGTGATCATATGAGATGCAGTGTACTACTTTTAGTGTCATTTCTTTTGAGCATGTCAATGGATATGCCTTTGTTTTGAGCTTTGTTTCACTCTTTGTTACATTAGTGTGTCTGTCTGTGAGTCTGCATGGTTAGTGTCTGTGTACCTTCTCTCCGTTGGGGTTGCCCAGGACATAACATCCCATTATGTGGATGAGGTTCGGTTCTGGGTTCACTTTACTCATGAAGCGGCTCAGTCTCCTCCAGAATCTAAACAGAAACAGTCATATTATTCTTCCTCATGGACAGAGTCAAACTGGTCAACACCTGAATGCAGTGTCAGTGCAGAGGCTTTAAGGCATGATGCCAGTGATTTAGAGTTCACTTTAACATATTCAAAATGGGCCATACAGGGGAGGAATGTTGGGCTTCTTCTTAGTGGATACTAAATGTAAAATAAAACTATGTGGTATAAACATCCTGTTTGCTCTTATTTTTAAAACTGGATCAAGCACTTTTCAATGTCACAAAGCGAAGTGGGAACAGTGGTCGATGCAATACATGAGAATGAGAATAACAATCAACATAAACTCATGTAGTCCATGCACTGGATTCATGATCCAGTGGTAACTTACTGGCTCATGTCCTCCTCCTTCTCCACTTTGGCAAAGGTTGCCACTTTATTCTTCAGTAAATACAGGTGACCTGGACCTCCCTAAGACAAACACAAACACAGGAGTCACATCTGCAAATTCGCCTCCACTTGTTTGGGATCATAAGAGATTAGATCCCAGAGGACGCTTCTCTGAGCAGTCTATCTGGATCCACATATAGTCTACAAACACTTTATCCCTTACAACCAAAGCAAAGCCTACTGTTCACAAGCATAACTTTTTCTGTGGTTGGCTCCTTCTCCCTCACCTGACAAAGGATAAGCATCCTCCAGAACTTGCTTCCTCTTCGGTAAGCTGTGAGCTTCTTCTCGATTTCCTCTGAGACAAAAGAGAAACAGAAGTGAATGCCTGGAACTGGGGATGGGAGGAGAAGGTTGCTATGAAAGAGATGCCTTTGGCAGTACAGAGAAGAGACAGGGAGCAGGGAGCACAAGGGGAGTCTCTGGAGGGCGAGTTCAAGTACAGGAGCAGTAATAGACAGCAGAGACATTAATGGAAGGTGTGTTTTAAACCCAGATCAGCTGTGTGAACATGAGGCGGCAGAAAATGTTAGCCAAATACAGCAGCTCAAAGGAACACTGCTATGCAAAATCTACAAATTACTTTGAGACATACCTTGAATAAGTGTGCCAGCTCCATCCAAGGAGACTTCATTATCAGCTGAGAGAAGTGCAGAGGACACTTTTTTGCCCGTTAAAGATAATTATTACAGAGCGCAAAGGTACCTGCACCAGTTTTAAGACGAGGACAAAAGCAATGTTTCTGAATTTCTACACATACCACCTGAAAATTATTCAAGTGTCTTGCAGGAAAGTTTTAGCCTGGAGATATGCTTCTGCCCAGGGGCGTCACTAGGATTTAGGGACAGGGGGGGCTTCAGCCCCAGGAGATGCAAATGATCAAATGTGTAAAAAACGAAACACAACACATGGGGCTCTAATTTCGTAGACCAGGCGCAAGCGCAGGCGCACCTGCCCTGCGCCGGCCTTCGCTGCATGGACAGGGCGAGACCAGCACTCTTTGCAAGTGCACTTTCCTGCAGTGCCAAGAGAGGCGCAGAGGAGCGCAGAGCTGCGCAGAGCTGCGCGTCCACGCCTCCCTCTGCGCAAATGGCAGAGAGGGGGGAGAAAAGCCGTGAGTGGGTTTAACACAGCCCAGCGCTATTTTCACCAATCAAATAAGCGCCTCTACTCGCCTTTAAATGCCCTGCGGCCGAGCCGCAGTGTCTGATTGGTCTGACTGATCCACAGCACCGTGGAAACAGTGGTAGCGGAGACAGTCAGAGCCACTGTGCCTGCAGCAGGACAATGGACAGCGGGCACATGGGAGGACATGAAGCGCGTCACCGTGTGGGCCAGCTCCCGGGACAGATTTAATCTGTTCCTTTGTCATTAATAGGAGTACAAAATGAAGAGGCAGTTACACAGCTGGCTTATCCATTCAGAATACTTTTGATCCACCTGCACTCCTGGTTTGTCATCACCAAATAGCAGAGCCTTTGGTGATATACTGTATACTCTCCCGGTGTCTCCACCTCATCCTCCTTACAACAATGTACTCCATCTTTTTAGATCAAGTCAAAAATAAAGACTAAAACAGAGAAATATGGGAAATCACGGGTAAATCCTGAGTGACATACATTTATTTTGTCTCTTTTTTCTTCATCTTTTCTCTCCCTCTTTTCTTTGAATTAAATGAAATGAGGGAACCAGATATTTACTCAGTATCAGATGTTAAGGCTGTTTATTGTTTAATTGTAAGATGTGCATCAAACTTCCAGCTGCTGTCAGGTTAACTTTCCATTATGACAAACGGCTTTAATCTGACATCACATGCAACAGTACAATGAGTATAGATATAAATGTATATGCTGGTTCAGACGGTTACATTAAATAGCGATTACTGTGATTGTTTACTGCATTAAAATGTGCCTGACACTCTGGAAACCTGCCTCTGAGGCTTTGTTGACATGTGCGCACATGTGTGCCTGTCACCAAATTACAGCTGCGTGGGGTGCACTCAGTTTTGTGCCGAGGATAGACCAGGTTGGAGCTGGCGAGCTTTCAGCGCACTTTTTTGGCATGAAATTGTCACTGCGTCAACATGAATCTGCTGACACCTCCCCCTGTTGCGCCGTCAACTCCCCCTGGCGCGCAGTCACACCCATCTCTGTGCAGACGGTCTACCAAATTGTCAAATTGGCAGCGCATGGCGGTGCATCGCACGAAATTGGTACTGCGCAGGCTGCGCCAGGCTTGCGCCCCCTGCGCTGCGCCACGAAATTAGAGCCCATAGAGTTAATAACTGCTCAACCTTGAGACTAATGCCATGACTTTTACAGACAACACAATAATAGCTTTGTATTTTGAAGTCAGATTGATAAAATTTTGGCACATAAGCAACTAGAAAAGGTTTAGAATAGAATTTAAGGTTCTTTTATTGGTCTCAAAAGTCTCTTAATGGTCTTGCTCCTTTATATATATCAGATTTGCTTTTATCATTTGAGCCAGGTAGGGTTCTCAGATCGTCTTTAATGGTACCTAAAGATAGAACTAAAAATGGGGAAGTTTCTTTTTATTGTTATGGCCCCTGTCTGTGGAACAGCCTACCTTAAGACCTGAGGGTAGCTCCTACTGTTCATATTTTTAAAAGTAAACTCAAGACCTACCTTTTTAGTCTGGCTTTCAGCTGATTGTATTGAGTATAATTTATTGTATCATTTTATTTATTTAAATCCTCTTAATCTGTTTTATTTCTCCTTTTTAGACCAGATCTATCACTTCTAATTTTATGACTTGCTCTGCTTTAGCTATTTTTATTACCCACCAAGTTAGGCTATCTCATTTTTACCACGTTACTTATTCAAATTTTGTTTTATTTATTTTCAGTGTCCTACAGACAAATTACTCTATCTTTAGACTCACCTTTCCTGTGGAGGTCTCTCCCCTCTCATTCCCTGTGCTCCTCTGCCCTGACTCCTACAGATCAATGGGGATCTGATTATTGTTAATGTATTATTATTGTTATATTCATCACAATAATATAATGATAATAATAATATTGATAAACTACTGTTAGCGGGGGGCTGGAGTCAATTGTTAACTACCATCAGTGATAAATACTTACGTTTTGGAAAAACTTCCTTATATCCATTCTATATAGATGGCTTAAATAAAGACTTCTTGTGTTTTGCTTTACTCCTGAGTCCATGACAAGAAGATAGCCTCCATCCTTTTGACTGTCCGTCCAGTAACAAGGAAGAAGAGACGGATAAAGCTTGCCCACCGCTCCTAGCTTAGCTCAGACACTGGGAGTCAATATGAAAGTTTAGCCTGTCTCTGCCTCATCAGATAAACTCTTCAGCCCTCCAAACGGTCTTATGAGTCGATTTTACCTCATTAGTTAAGCTAGCTTCTATTGTCTCCTTCCACTACTAAAAAAAGGCTTTGTTCCGTAACTTTAGTTGTCCTACTACCGCAATGGTTTTCGCGAGAGATGGGACGTTCTCGAACGAGTTGACTTTTTTGAACAGCGCTTTTCAGTGAACAAAAATAACTGATTCGCTGCTCTGTCAGCCCTTTGTTTGCAGGCCATTACTGAATACAAATTGCCTGCACGTTTCAGAACGAACAGCTCACTCGCAACTGTCAATCGGTTCTCACCGTTCATTTGAAAAAGCTATAAAGAGACTTGACTCGTTCGCGATTTTACATCACCCGCGAAAACCACAGCGTATACAGAGTAGTATGTTGAAATCACCTCAAATCATTTGGGAGGCTTGATGATATTTTCGGGGGGGGCTTAAGCCCCTCAAATTAGGCCTAACGACGCCACTGCTTCTGCCCTTGCCTTCACTGGTGAGCCCAAACCAGGATCAAGACCAAAGAGGACTGACATATCATGTTAGGACCCAGGGGAGGACTTTTAGATATCATTCATAAGAAAAATGAGTTAAAGCATTACTCTGTCTGTAAGTGATAGGAGTATGGTTCGAGACAAATTAGAGTCACTGATTAATGAAAGTCACTTACGAATGAAATTTAAAAAGTCAAATCAATTCTTCTATCAGAAAGGAACATTTTCACTCTATTTTCTGTTTCCTAGAATCTGAACATTAAAGTTTAATGTAGGCGATCCTAAACTGTAAGAATTGCGTAATTTCCAGTGATGATGTTTTGTCTTTTTAATAAAATTATATTTTAATAAAATACACTGTAAATATAAAGACAGCACTGACATCACATTGTTTGATATCACTGGGGAAAGGTTTATTTTATAGATATATCATTTAAAAATAAGACTTCAGAAGTGAAAATGCCTGCAACTCTGGCAAATGATTTAACAACATCTTTAGACCTCTTTGGATTAATTAAGCTGTAAGTGTTCATGGTAAAATTCCAGGACAGATGACGTACATTTCTGTTTTTGTGTTATATGTTCACAAAAAATTGTGCTGCGCAATTAAATTCTTGAGGAGTAAGACATAATGCATCAAAGCCCACCTCTTTCCAACCTGGGCCCACATCATTTATGTCACAGAGACTACATCTATTTATCATACAGTCGAAGACTCAGGGCTCTAATTTCGTGGCGCAGCACAGGGGGCGCAAGCCTGGCGCAGCCTGCGCAGTGCCAATTTCATGCGGCGCACCGCCATGCGCTGCCAATTTGACAATTTGGTAGACCGTCTGCGGTGCAGAGATGGATGTGACTGCGCGCCAGGGGGAGTTGACGGTGCACCAGGGGGAGGTGTCAGCAGATTCATGTTGGTGCAGTGACAATTTCGTGCCAAAAAAGTGCGCTGAAAGCTCGCCAGCTCCAACCTGGTCTATCCTCGGCACAAAGCGGAGCGCACCCCACACAGCTGTAATTTGGTGACAGGCGCACATGTGCCCACATGCCAACAAAGCCTCAGAGGCAGGTTTCCAGAGTGTCAGGCACATTTTAATGCAGTAAACAATCACAGTAATCACTATTTAATGTAACCGTCTGAACCAGCATATACATTTATATCTATACTCATTGTACTGTTGCATGTGATGTCAGATTAAAGCCGTTTGTCATAATGGAAAGTTAACCTGACGGCACCTGGAAGTTTGATGCACATCTTACAATTTAACAATAAACAGCCTTAACATCTGATACTGAGTATATATCTGGTTCTCTCATTTCATTTAATTCAAAGAAAAGAGGGAGAGAAAAGACGAAGAAAAAAGAGACAAAATAAATGTATATCACTCTGGATTTACCCGTGATTTCCCATATTTCTCTGTTTTAGTCTTTATTTTTAACGTGATCTAAAAAGATGGAGAACATTATTGTGAGGAGGATGAGGTGGAGACACTGGGAGAGTATACAGTATATCACCAAAGGTTCTGCTATTTGGTGATGACAAACCAGGAGTGCAGGTGGATCAAAAGTATTCTGAATGGATAAGCCAGCTGTGTAACTGTCTCATCATTTTGTACTCCTATTAATGACAAAGGAACAGATTAAATCTGTCCCGGGAGCTGGCCTACACAGTGACGCGCTTCGTGTCCTCTCATGTGCCCGCTGTCCATTGACCTGCTGCAGGGACAGCGGCTCTGACCGTCTCCTCTACCAGCACTGTTTCCACGGTGCTGTGGATCAGTCAGACCAATCAGACGCTGCGCCTCGGCCGCAGGCATTTAAAGGCGAGGAGAGGCGCTCATTTGATTGGTGAAAACAGCGCTGGGCTGTGTTAAACCCACTCACGGCTTTTCTCCCCCCTCTCTGCCATTTGCGCGGAGGGAGACGTGGATGCGCAGCTCTGCGCTCCTCTGCGCTCCTCTGCGCCTTGACTGCGCCTTGACTGCGCCTCTCTTTGCACTGCAGGAAACTTGGAAAGTGCGCCGGTCATGCCCTGTCCGCATGGCGAAGGCCGGCGCAGGGCAGGTGCACCTGCGCTTGCGCCTGGTCTATGAAATTAGAGCCCTCAAAGCTTTAAGGGGTCTCCTGAAGAGTCACACTGTGAATTTCACAATTTTAGCCCTCAACTTGAAATCTTTGCCTTACACCACTCCATTTTTTCTTTTTCTCTTTTCTTTTTCTTCCTTCTCTCCTATGAAAAAAACAGTGGAGCAAACTTGGACCAAGTTGCATATTAAACTTAACCCTTTCCTGACATAAACAGGTTTCAAATTTCATCAATGTTAAATAAAAAAGCTGATCATTTAATAAGGACAAATAAGTTAGTTTGGGATTGAATATACTGAAGTAAGATATGGCGTGGAATAAAGTGTTATTCTCACAGTTCTTTTATTAATTTGTGCTTATTGCAGCCATGTGATAATGTGCGTACTTGCAGAAGGTTGAGAGCTCCTTAGAGACTACAGATCACTCAGTACAAAGGAAGAATGGACACAATTAACATGAAAGGTTTTGTTTTAAAGCTACATGATCAATCTTGTTTACCCATGTACTTACCAACAAACTGCTGAGTGTCTCTGATGAGTTTTCAGCAAGTTACTGCATAGTATGACTGATGTTTCTGAGAATTTGTGTGTGCTGATGTGAAACTCAGGAGATGCAGCCTCAGGCCTTGAGTTGAAGGGGAGAACATAAAGTACATTGACTATGAGAGGGTTCAAGGGACAGATACCTAGGTTCTTTTCCCAAAAGGAAGGAGAACTTGTATCAGGGCTGTCAGGGAGAGTTCAAAAAGAACCCAGAGCTCTGTCGCACATTTCTGACTTGCTGTAATCAATAAATCTGAGTTAACTGAGAACTTGGATGTGTCCTTGTCATCTTCTTCTCCGATCAACGAAAGCTGGGAATTGTGAAAAGGTAATTGAAATATTTGGGTGTCAGACAATTAGAGCATTGCTTTAAGTGGTAAATAACATCTGCAGAGTACACTCTATCTGTAGAAGGCGGCAGTCAGGGGAACTAAGTAAGCACACAGTTAAAGAGTACTCCCTCCTTTGAACAGATACTGCAGTAAGGGAAAACAGTAAAATTGTCACTTGAAGAGAAATTTAAAACACCATTTTCATTTCAATACCATTGGTCAAGTAATCCTTTCAATAACAAACAACATGTTGATCATTAAGGTAATTGTATACTCAGATGTACTGTATATAATTGCATACTTCTAGAGGTGTCAAGTACCAAAGTAAAAATACTTTCTTACCTCACTTAAGTAAAAATTTTGGGGAAATTTCTACTTTACTAGAGTAATTAATTTTTAGCTGACTTTTACTTCAAGTCCTTACATTTTCAGGCAAATATTTGTACTTTCTACTCCTTACATTTTAAAATTAGCCTCACCCCTCCTGTTTCATTCCAGCTTGTCATTGTTCAAAAAAGACGCACACCAAATAAAGTAAAAACATATCCTAAAACCGATGAAATTGCACAATCTAGAAATAGTGAATTTGGTTGTGGACAGATGAGATGTAATATCAATCCAACACCTTGTTGGTTTGTACATGATCCATCAAACGTGCACATGACACAAATCCCACCACTCTTCAGCAACGACATAACAGACTTATGTAGCATAATATGAAGATGTCCATGGCAGAGACAGGTGGGGGATTGAACTATAGGAACTATAGGCCCCTGTAGCACAGCACGGCATTTTCCTCTCCCTTAAATTACTTTTACTTTTATACTTTAAGTAGTTTTGAAACTAGTATATTCACACTTTTACTTCAGTAAAAAGCTTGAGTTGAAACTTCTACTTCTACAAAAGTCTTTTTAAGCCCTACTATCTATACTTCTTCTTGAGTACTGAATGTGCATACTTTTGACACCTCTGCATAACGTGATGTCATTTAGACAATATTTGGCCTGTAATGTATTTTTTTTTCTTGCCTTAAAACTGTTGAATAAAATCTGATAGATTTTTCAGTTTCCAGAGTTAAAATAAATTCTTTATCATCAAGTTTTGTGAGTGTTTGTATTTGAGTTGGCGTAATCTTATAAGAGTTAACATAAGCCTTTCAAAATGGGTAGAAAGAGAGAATTACTCACCTAAAATATCATCAAAAGTTGCATGTTCATGGTCCTGAGAAACAAAACAAACAAACAAACAAAAAAAAAACAGGTGTTAAATGGTTTAAATGAACTCGTGGTGTGCCTGTGTAATGTATCTGTCAGTAAATGTGTCAGTGTTCATATATTCCACTCACATAAAGGATGGGGATGATGGATGGGTCATCCCTGCGGATTATTGTGGGAACGTACTCCGCCTTGGGCACCTTTGAAGAGATCAGCTAAAAGTGAGGGAGAAGCAGAGCAGGAAGAGAAGAGGTGTTTTCATTAGATGTGAGGAACAGAAAGAGTCAAAGATGGAAGAAGAAAATAAATTTCCATTTGTGGAAAAAGAGAAAGGTTGGCAAAGGTTCATATAAAGTAGAAAATAAGAGAGCTCCTGGAGGGGATAGGCCATTTTCAGACAATCCTACTTGTGTGATGGAGACAATCTTAGTTGCTCTTAAGATACTGTACCTGCATAATAATTTATGTTGTCTCAGATCAACTGTATTGTACTTCAGATTTTCTATTTGTGTGAAATAATAAAGTAACCATGTCCTGAAGCAGTCTTGTTTTGAGGTAATCAGAAGGAAATCAATCCAAATTTGATTATAATTAAAGAATTTGGTCTGGGGTCAAAATGTTTAAGAGTTTTCTCATATTCAGAGGAGACTGGACTGTAGTCCATCATAGCTCTCAGAATTGTACAAGGTTTGTTCTCACGACTGGCACGGCCCTGCTGTGGTTTATCTCTTGTCTAGCTGCACTTAACATGCCTTGTCTCCTCTCTATCTTAGAGATACCTTAGTCGGTGTTACTGGAGGTGATTGGATCACCTGGGCCTGGCTCTGATGGGGCTTAAAAGCCCAGCCCTACTGCTACCCACTCTCTCTCATTCTGCCTTTGCAACTCAGCCACTCCTTACATCTTTTGTCTGTCTTTGTTTTGCTTGGTAACATCCCACTCTCCATTAATTCACACATCCACATTCACACCACTGACTTAACTAACGTTTGTTGTGATTTAGTGCTATATAAACAAAGACTGATTGAATGATAAAAAAAAACAATAAAAAAATACACTGGTGACAATTCAAAATTCAAATCCATACATACTCCTATACAGTGGCGTAGGTTTGAGTTTGACATTTGCACACTAACACCACATTTTTTTAAATTGTGTAATGACATGAGATGTGAAGCGGCTGTTTTATGATGATTGTCTAAACTTTATTTAAACTAATTGCATTTAACTTTGTATTGTCTGTAGATTAACAACAAAACACATGCATATTGACAGCTCACGTATTTCAATCAGGAGAGACTTACACCAGAAAGGATTATGCACAGGTTTAATGATATAATGTATAATATAATGACAGATTTGGCGGTTAGACCCCATCAACCATGTGAATGATAAATGTACAGGGGAGCAGAACTCGTGACAAATTATGAATATTCCCCCATGGGGCCTAGACACTGGTGGTGGTACTAAGGCCCCGTTTACATGGAGACTCCCGCAACGATTCTTCCTTTGCGTTTTCAAAAGCCACCCGCGTTTACATGAGGACGGCGTGAAAACGATCCGCGTTCATACGACTCCAGAAGGAGAAGTCTCCTCTTCTGTTCTTTCTTTTTCTGCCGTTTTGTTGTGTGAGACGGTCGGCAATCCAACCATAACGCGCATTACCGCCAACTACTGGCTCAACTGGAAATGTGGCTGAGCGCGGAGCCTTCACCTAAAACTGCGAGTGCGCATGCGGTGACGTCAGCGTTTCACCCTGAGACGCTCCGCTCTGTGTTTACACGAAGCTGGATGGAGGAGCGGATTTAGATCTTTCCACTCTGGGGAGCGTTTTCAAAAGTTTGCGTTTTCACTGAAAACGCAACGTGGTCTCGTCTAAACGGAAGGCCAAAACGCAACAAATTGTTTGCGGAATCGACCGTTTTCGGCGTCGTGTAAACGGGGCCTAAGTCTTGAGGAAATGGGACTTGGAGAGCCGATGAAGACAGTAGAGCTGTGATCTGACAGGTGAGGAAGATCCCGAAGGTGCGTCGGAAGGAGGAGGGACGTGACCTGGAGGTGCATGGGGAGGAGGTGGGACATGCACAGAGCCTGAAAGACAACTGACAGCAGACAAGGCAATATTTAAAGTTTGACAGCTACGTGATGATTGGCTAACCATTGAAGCAGGGAAGTCGTGATTGGATAGAAAGAACTGGCACGCCTCCCTCCTAGACAGCTGATGAGAGAGTGAATGAATGAAAGGAACACCCAGACAGTCTTCCTGACTGAACTTACACTATAGCTTCATTAGCACAATGCTGGCTTTGGAGCATTCAGGAGCAAAACCTTGTGTTAACAAAACAATCCACCAGGCTAAAATTAAATAAAGGCTCTAATGAAAGGTCTCCTACAGTGAAAAGCTATTTGCTCAAGACAAAACCTTTAAATCAGGATCACCAAATCAGAACTACAACTGAAAATCCCTGTGCATAAAAACATGTTGTCTGCCTACTCCTCATATGAATTTAAAAACTCCCAGCTCAGCCACACAGTGCCTCAGTGGTTATTTTTATTATTATTCATTTATTCTATTTTAAAATTAACCACCATGTCTAATTCAAGATCACCTGTTGCAGTAACCCTGCCACTCCACTGCTGTCTGACAAAAAGCACAGTTGTCTTGCTTCTTCTGTTGCCAGAGAAAAGTGAAAGTAACAAATTGATCGTTGTTAAGAGTGTGTAAGAGTTGAAGTCTGACTACCTCACTGTTGGTGAAAAATAGCTATAGGTCTTCTCTCCATGCTGCACGTGAATTAAAGGAACTGATTCATCACACTTATTTTGTAATTCTTAGAACTCTTTTGAGTGCACCAGGAAAAATTCCCTGACAAGTGAGAAAACGGTTGGAAATGGTGTTTTGCATCCATTAGCAGATGCCAAGGGGGCGGGTCTGTTTCCTCAGGTGCCTTACACTTAGTTGGATGAAAAAGCCTCCCACCTTTTTTTTCTACAGACATCCAGACCAGTATCAAAGACAAATTTTGAAGGCGGTGAGGAGGTGGGAAAGGATTAACCCTTTGTGTGCTGCATGGCATACATTTTTGCCCCTTCAACCATAATATTGGTGGGGACATTTCAGGCATCGTTTGAGATTGGTGTGGACATGTCCTTATGCTATTCCAGGCAGGTTGCATTTTTATTAATAATTCAGGGTCCACACAGTTGGCCTGGTTCGTTTCTGTTATACTGAACCAGTCAGCAACGTAACACTTCATCATAAAGGGGCTCCATTCACTTCTTCTTGTACTGCTTAACAGTGAACTATCCTTCTAATAGTCTCAGTGAGCCCTCTGCTGGACGAAAGGAGGTAATGTTACAACCTACACATTGCTGTAATTTCAATGTAAACAACCAAGCATTTTAACTGATATAATTGCAGCAAAGAGTATTAAGAGTGACTAATTTAAATATGCAAACAGTAAATGATTTGCTGCGCTATCCCGCCCTTGCTCCTATATTCACCAACACGTCAGCATTAGTATAATACACATTAACACTACGCTTAAAATAGCGTCACGCATTAAATAAACACATCAGATAATCTGAGGGAACACTGAATACCGAATGCACAGATAAACAAACAAACAAACAAACAAACAAACAAACAAACAAACAAACAAACAAACACACAAACAAACAAATCTGCTCTCTGGATGAGGCATAAACTACAACAAGGGTCAAAAAAGCTGCTTAGTAAAAGTCATATTTTACTCTAAGATGGATATCTTTTCAGGCCGTCAAAATAAAAAACAGAAAACAGATAAAGAATGGCAGCAAACTTTTCTCTGGGTCTCTCCCTCTGTCCACAGTGAGCAGTCCTTACCATGCTGCACAGCTGATGCTCTTGAAGGGACGGCGCACAACCAGTCTATTAGAGCAAAACTGTGCATGGACTCCTTTTAAAGGCATCATGGAGCGCTTTGTTGTTTAACTATCCTATAGGAGAGAGAGCAGGCCAAAGCTCAGCTGCCGCACTGCTTTGTACATTTGAAACAAGTCTGCTACCAGCTGGTTAGGAACAAGCATAACAGGGCATAGGCGCTGCCTGGACTCCTTTACAGAGCAGCACATAATGAAAAGTCAGATGAACCCACCACATGCTCAACTAAATATAGCTCTCGTGGCAGGGCTTGACATTAACATTTTTGCTCACCAGCCACTGTGGCTAGTGGTTTCAAAGAGTTACTAGCCACTTTAGCATTTTCACTAGCCACAATTTTGTTGTTGGATAATTATGTTTAATATGATTACAGTGTAGGCATGTCATTTATGACGGTATAGGCGTTGGTGGTATATATAGAATTCAACTTGAGGTGTCTGCTGTCTGCTTAGATATTTATTTACAACAGTCATTTTTCAGTAATAAACTAGGTACTATATTTCGTGGACTATAAGTCACCTTGTAGTATAATTATACATGTATCAGTCAAAAAAAATGTGTCATCAAGAGAAAAACAACACATATAAAAGTCACACTGGACCATAAGTCTTTTTTTTTATTTAGAAAGATTTGGTTTATTTACAGTATTTCCAGAAACTCGGATTTGGAGGTGCTGATTCTCATTCCAGCCGCTTCACACTCTGCTGCGAACCGATCCAGAGTTGAAGGTCACGGCTTGATGAAGCCAACAGGACCACATCATCAGCAAAAAGCAGTGATCCAATCCTTAGGTCACCAAACCAGACCCCCTCGACACCCTGGCTGCGCCTTGAAATTCCGTCCATAAAAGTTATGAACAGAATCGGTGACAAAGGGCAGCCCTGGCGGAGTCCAACCCTCACTGGAAACTAGTCCGACTTACTGCCAGCAATGCGGACCAAGCTCTGGCACCGGTTGTACAGGGAATGAACGGCTTGTAACAAGCAGTCCAATAGTCCATACTCCCGGAGAACCCCCCCACAGGACTCCCTGAAGGACACGGTCGAATGCCTTCTTCAAGTCCACAAAACACATGTGGACAGGTTGGGCAAACTCCCATGCACCCTCAAGGACCCTGCTGAGGGTATAGAGCTGGTCCACAGTTCCACGGCCAGGATGAAAACCACATTGCTCCTCCTGAATCTGAGGTTCGACTGACCTACGGACCCTCCTCTCCAGTACCCCCGAATAGACTAGAGCGAATAGATTAATCGGCCGATTATGCCTGTCACCGAATCAACATCGGCCAAAATGTAGCTGATTATAAAAATTTTTGCTCCATGGAGATTCTGTCGCTCCTGTTTCTGTGTGTTGGGATGCATGCTGCTTGAGTGCCCGCCCCCTTCGTCCACCATAAACGGTTGCTAGGCGCTACCCAAGTAGCTGCCTGTTGCAGCAGCTCTCTCGTCTTTGTCCGTTTCTTGTAATTTTTTCGTCTCTTTTTCGTCATCTTTGTATTTGGAGTGGATCATCACTTTGTATGGTTCATTGTCGGTCACGGACACCAAACTTTTTGTGGCTTCGGCGATATTTTTTACTACTTTTCTCCTGTGTTTGTCTGGAGATCCTACATGTAACCATGGCTGCATTGTTTACATGCAAAATTAGCTGTTAGCAGCCTGTAGCATGTCAATGCTAACTAGTGTAGGGCTTGATGATTTCCCTCGAGCTGAGGAGGAGGAGGTGAGGACGACGTGCTGGTTCTCGGATGTGAGCTGGGAGGTGACGACGTGGACCTGTCCTTCCATCCATCCTTGTTGGGAACTTGGGATCTCGCCCCGGGGGATGGATGAGCTAGCTGTGCTAATCCAGCGGCATCGTGCTGTTTACGGACGTGGCTGACGGAGCTGACATCGGACGCCGCGACACATCGGAGGAGCTTCGCCTGCTGTGAGCAGACAGGATCCAGGAGACAGAGACTGAACAGACTTCTGGGGAGGCTCAGTCCTGGACCCTGTGGAGGTGGAGACTGGCTGGGCTGGAGAGTGGTGGACGGGATGTCGTCATCTAATTTCTTATGGACATTTTTGCACTTTCTATACTCTTTCTTACTTTTGTTTTCTTAAATGCTGCGGTGACTCCTGAATTTCCCCTCGGGGATAAATAAAGTATTTTCTATTCTATTCTATTCTATTCTATTATCTAATGTAAGACTATAGAATGAAGTTTTAATATTGTGTTAGTTGCTTTGTGAGATAAACATAGATAAATGCTACTGTTAATTCACACGTCCACCATTATCTAATCTAGGACTATAATATGGTGTTTTAACGTAGTGTAAGTTGCTCATTGTGTGTTTACAGTTTGACTTTTTTTTCTACTTACTGTGTTTAAAGTTTAACTTATTTATTTATTGTGTTTACAGCTTGTTCAATTTATCATTGGTTAACACTACAGTTCTTATGTTGACAGTTTTATAATTAGTTCCTTGTTTTAATTTAATAGTGTTATGTCTCTGTCCTGAATCATATAAGTATTATAATGATTTGTGATTATATACAGTATATATCCTGTGTATATCAGTTAATTTATTATATATATCAGCCAATATATCGGAATATATCGGATATCGTTCAATATATTGGATGTTGGCTTTTTTTGCCCCCAGTATTGATATCGGCATCGACCCAAAAAATCCCATATCAATCGGGCCCTAGAATAGACCTTACCAGGGAGGCTGAGGAGTGTGATCCCCCTGTAGTTGGAACACACCCTCTGATCCCTCTTCTTAAAAAGAGGGACCACCACCCCAATCCGCCAATCCAGAGGCACTGCCCCCAATGTCCATGCGATGTTGCAAATCGTGTCAGCCACAACATCCAGGGCCTAAAGGAACTCTGGGCAGATCTCATCCACGCCCGGGGCCCTGCCTCTGAAGAGTTGTTTAACCACCTTGGTGACCTCAACCCCAGAGATGAAAGAGCCCACCCCTACAAGTTTGAGCTTTATATATATATATATATATATATATATATATATATATATATATATATATATATATATATATATATATATATATATATATATAGCTCAAACTTTTAATATTTAAAATAAACTGCAGCTTGGATAAACAAACTGTTCCAGCCTGGCCTTTATGTCTGGTTTAGGTTGGTTTTAGTGATCAACTGTTCTCTGGTTTCTTTATAAAGGTATATTCCCTCTGAACACAGCTTACAGTGACCCTGATTTTGTACCATGTTTGTCTTATGTTATGTGAGGATCACACCAACCCAGCAGCTGATACATATTTCTTTCTGCAGGCTAAATGCTTCGAAGACTGGTTTGAACTCTTCTTCTCCTCTTTTGGGCAGCACCAACAGACTGGTAGTTATTGAGTGCGAGCACACTGTCTCTATTTTTTTTCCCAGAACATTTTTCTGCCCTCAGTGTGAAAGTGTTTACTTATAGTATTATTGGCTTTTCATAAATAACAGTGTGGAGTGCAGGTCAGACCTGCACATGGGAAGTGTTTTGATGAAGCATTTCTGTGATGTGTGCTTTATAGAAGAACCACAAACCAATCCAAAACCAGGACATCAGTTTGACATAGATATGAAGATGATCGTTACCATAATTTTTGGAGGCACAAAGTCATCTCCTTCACAGGCCAGCCGCTCCATCTCCCTCTCCTCCTCCCAGTCCACATTGTTATCAATGCCTCCCTCATCCAGAGTACCACAGGAGGCCTGCAAGTCCCCACCTGTGAGAAAAAACATCACACTGGTAAGACAAGGGACTGAGATAATGGGCAGGAGTGTTGGGTGGGATCCAAGAAAGGGTGACACTGAAAGAGTAGAGAGAGTGAAAGATGTATGTGTCTGGAAAGTGGGGAGAGGTGAGGTGAGAGGGAAAGAGAAAGAAAGGATGGAGTTGCTGAGAATGGTAAGAAATGATAGTGGGAGCAGACGAAGAGGACAACTGGCAGAAGCACAAGACATGAATTGTAATGATATAAAGGCAGGAACCATCCAGGGTCAAAGGTCAGCTTTGACAGAACTGAAGGTTGAAGCATCAAATTATTCTCCTTTGACTTGTAATCTAATTTTTATAACACAGAATATTTTTACAAGTTAAAACAAGTTTTCTTCAATGATTCATAACATCACTATGATAAAGCAAGACAATGAGTCAGAACTACTCACACAGCTGGGTACTAGCATTAATGATAAGAATCTGTATAAAAGCTCAAACACCACACTGTATTTTTCTGTTATATAGGTATCACTGCTTTAACAACAAATTTACAAAATGTGGTAATTTGATCAAGAAACAAATGAATCATTGAGATATCATCATAACCACGACCATAACCTGATCAGTGATGAAGCACAGCTGGCCAATTATTTAACAGCCAAGGGAGAGATTCATTAAAGTGGTGACAAACTCATTTGTTAAAGAAATCAAAAATGAAATGAGTACTTTCCCATCTAGAGAGACAACAACTTAAGTGTATGGACTAATGGTATGTTGACATTCTTACTCAAATCATGAAATAACAGTGAAAAATAGAGTGATGGTTAATATAGTTAGCTCAATCTCATTGATCAAAGTGTTTTCATTTTCATTGGAGCCCATGTACAGACAATGTTTGAGGACTGAGTGATCCTTCCACATGGGGTACAAATGTGCCTTATGACTGGTTTTTCATAGTGAGGCTAGCTCAGCAAAGAAACTCTAGAGAGAAGACCCACACAGTGAAGCGCTTCGTGTCCTCCGATGGGCCCCGCTGTCCATTCTCCTGCTGCAGAGACAGCGGCTCTGACCGTTTCCGCTACCAGCACTGTTTCCGCGGTCCTGGCAATCACTCAAACCAATCGGACGCTGCGCCTCGGCTACAGGGCATTTAAAGGCGAAGAGAGGCGCTTATTTGATTGGTGAAGACAGCGCTGGGCTGTGTTAAACCCACTCACGGCTTTTCTCCTCCCTCTCTGCCATTTGCGCGAAGGGAGGCGTGGAAACGCACACCTGCGCCTCTCTGAGCCTTCAGTGCGCCTCTCTTGGCACTGCAGGAAACTTGCAAAGTACACCAGTCATGCCCTGTCTGCGCGGCGATGGCCGGTGCAGGGCAGGTGCGCCTGCACTTGCGCCTGGTCTACGAAATTAGAGCCCCAGGTCTCATGATCAAAGGAGGTTTTAGGATCACGTCAGTCCATATTTAACTTCTGCCTCTCCTTTGCCCATCCATAGGACTGGTTTCCTCTGTCTGTGATCTGTGAATCTGTCTCACAGGATTATTAAACCGTTAAGTGTTTTTTAGTGACCAGTCAAGATGTACAAGTCTGTGCATT
Organism: Halichoeres trimaculatus; assembly: GCF_033239565.1. Taxonomy (NCBI): domain Eukaryota; kingdom Metazoa; phylum Chordata; class Actinopteri; order Labriformes; family Labridae; genus Halichoeres; species Halichoeres trimaculatus. The sequence goes on along the minus strand of NW_027437194.1, from coordinate 31,561,897 downwards.
TATTTGGATAGGGGAAGTGATACACATTAGGGAGGTACGACAACGAAAGTCAGTTTTGTGAACATGTTGGCTGTGCTGATCACACTTGTATTGTCTATAGCCTATGTGTTTTTTATTGATTGTTTATTTCTTTCTCTAAGGTTAAATGTACAGAAACAAATCTGCTAATAACACTTTTCTGATTTGCTTCTGATTAATTCAGCGAACATCAACAGAACAACAACAATGTGAGCAATGAGATATAAAGGTATTTTTTCCATGTATGTCAGTGTATGCACGTTCACTATTTTACGAAAGAAAAGTACAGTTCCCTGAGAGTCTCCTTGAATCTGGCTGCAGAAAAAAACACAAACCGAAATCAAAAATTAAAGCTGCAAGCAACATTAGACAGGTCCTCACGCTCTTGCCAGTTCCTTCTGCCGGTCTGTCATACCTGTTTCCCCTCCACTGTCAAGGTATTGCCTCCACTGTTAGGGTTTCATCCATAGACTGTATAAAACATGGACATAGTCTCGCTGATGTCACCCGTCCGTTTCTGAAACAGAAAATGAAGCACAACGGCTATAGCAGCCATATTGGTAGTGGAAAGGGCTTCCCCTACAGACATAGGGGGCCTGTTGGTCACGTGACCCTCAGCTGTGCCTCTTATAGGGGGGGCTCGCGATCTTAATATCCTCGGAACGGCCGAGTTAGAAAAAATTCCCCCTCCCGTACAGTGGGTGCTGGTAGTAAAATTAGCGACTCAGACAGGAGACGTTTTTTGAACCAGGCTGTAAGTAGGTTAATTTCTGCTTTGAAAATGGCTTTTTTTGGCTTTGTGTGTATGTGACTTCTGGTACTTCTGGAGCCAGCCTCAAGCGAACACTCGAGAAACAGCAGATTTTAGCACTTACGCATTGAGGTTGCCGCTTGGTTTCATTCCTTTCTGGCCCTCTTGGTGCTGTAACAGTTGATACCATGAATTATTTCTAATGCTGAGTAACATGACCGGCTGCATAGAACTCCTAATCAGTTTGTGACATCACACAACTGCTACAGCTGAGGGAGGATTCAAATTCACAAAACTTTCTTAACAACTCGCCATAAAGGCCAGGATGTTGACCTAATCCGTGTAAAAATATAATATTTTAATAGGAAATTTCGTCAGTATTCCATTTATGTCATTTTTAAAGCTGTACAAGTTTTACTGTTTTGTTTAGAGGCCCAGATGTGGAAACCTGCGCGAGGTGGAGGCTCCAAACCTATGCATTTTAATGGAGAAAGCTGAGAGGGCTTCTTTGGGGTTCACTGACTTTGAGGGCCCGTCATTCAAAAAAAAAACGGTTCTGAAATAACAACTTCCATAAGAACTTTTGTAGAGCAGGGTCTATCCTGCCATGTGAGCAAATTTCAAGCCAATACCACTTGTGGTTTTGGAGGAGACAATTTTTGCAGAAAGCCATTTTAGTGTGTTTTTGACTGCCTATGTCCTCACCTAGGCTAGAGGGCATAATATGAGATGTTGGGGGTTGTGTTTGGTATCACATGAAAAATTTTCGCAATTGTGGGGTGTGTGCCAATTTTGGTGAATTTTTGAGCATGTTTAGGGGGTGTAATTATAGCTCAAAGAGCAGACGGAATAATAAGAAAGAAACTGAGGAAATACAATAGACCTTGACCGCGGGAAGAGGGCCTTCTTGCTCTTGCTAGAAGGTGCCCCTAATCAACTTGGTGAATTTTGGGGTAGGTGAGTTTTGCCTATGTAAGGGCATGGCTGATGACTGACAGATGCCGCCCTGTAGCTGAAGCCACTAACGACAGAAAAGGGAGCTAATCCCAGTCTGTTTACTCATCCAGTCCCACCTCTGAGAAGTCAAACAGCCAATCATAACTCAGAATTTAGAGGGGCAATCAGAATTCTAAGCGGGTCACTCCTCTGGACATGCCATGCGCATAGGGTGCATAAAATTATTAGAACATATATCAGCTATCAGCTTATATCGCTAGGCGCTACCCAAGTAGCTGCCTGTTGCAGCAGCTCTCTCGTCTTTGTCCGTTTCTTGTAATTTTTTCGTCTCTTTTTCGTCATCTTTGTATTTGGAGTGGATCATCACTTTGTATGGTTCATTGTCGGTCACGGACACCAAACTTTTTGTGGCTTCGGCTGTATTTTTTACTACTTTTCTCCTGTGTTTGTCTGGAGATCCTACATGTAACCATGGCTGCATTGTTTACATGCAAAATTAGCTGTTAGCAGCCTGTAGCATGTCAATGCTAACTAGTGTAGGGCTTGATGATTTCCCTCGAGCTGAGGAGGAGGCGGTGAGGACGACGTGCTGGTTCTCGGATGTGAGCTGGGAGGTGACGACGTGGACCTGTTCTTCCATCCATCGTTGTTGGGAACGTGGGATCTCGCTCCGGGGGATGGACGAGCTAGCTGTGCTAACCCAGTGGCATCGTGCTGTTCGGTGGCTGATGGAGCAGACATCGGACGCCGGCGCCACATTGGAGGAGCTTTGCCTGCTGTGAGCAGACAGGATCCAGGAGACAGAGACGGAACAGACTGCTGGGGAGGCTCAGTCCTGGACCCTGTGGAGGTGGAGACTGGCTGGGCTGGAGAGTGGTGGACGAGTGGTGGACGGGATGTCATCATCTAATTTCTTATGGACATTTTTGCACTTTCTATACTCTTTCTTACTTTTGTTTTCTTAAATGCTGCGGTGACTCCTGAATTTCCCCTCGGGGATAAATAAAGTATTTTCTATTCTATTCTATTCTATTCTATTTATAGGTATCAGCCCAAACAGCAAGTATCAGATGGAGTGCAGTTAATTTACGAGGGTGAAGCAATGGTGGATGAAAAAAAGGGAGGAATCAAAGCAGGTTTAGGAACTAATGTCATCCCAACCAGAATAACAGCTCTCCATCAAAAAAGAGAAAGGATAAGATGTAAAGCACATCCTTGGGGTATCAAAAAAATATTCTGATTCTGATTAAAGTTTTCTGATTGCATTGTTACCCACACCTAACTGATCTTTCATCTTCCACACCCTTGCATTAATCTGAAACCCAGTTTGGCTGATGAGACACATTTGAAAAACACAGCCTGCCCCCCTCTCCTCTGTCTTCCAAGCTCATGTCGCCCTCCCTCGCCTCCTAACAACACGCCACCTTCGACAGAGCAAGAAGCAGGCCAGCAGAAAATGTAACGAACACCACAGTCAACCCTCTTGTAACACATGGTGGTAGCTTTTTTAATTGGACGATCAAAACCATAAATTAGCAGGGCTAAACGGGTCTGGTGTTGCCACTGCCAGCTGATCTTGTTATGGACCGACTGTGGGCGAGGCTTTACCTTTCTTGACGTGTCTTCACCAGCTCAGTTTACAATGCTAAAGATGTGTGGCTAACTTATGCTAAAATCTAGTGACAGAGCCTACCCGTTCCGACCAGCAACGTTCAGTCATTAGCTAGTATAGGCACAGACTAACCAGAGTTATTCAGCTGACATTCAGCTGTCAGTCTTTTCCTCGAAATTTTTTTGTTTACTTCCCTCTGCTGTGGAGGAGGGTAATAGAAACAGCTTCCTGGGTTCGGTCCTCTCCGGCTCCATGATGCTTCAGTGGCTAAGCAGCTAGCTGATGTGAGAGGGGTAGTGGGGAAGGACGAGGCGGGACCATGGGCAGGACGGTGCAGAGCAGGGAAAATAGGGGATTGGATGGACTCACGCACAAACCCAAATAGGGTAACGGGGGTTTGTATTAGTTAATTATAATGCCGTTTTACAGCCGATGTACTGAATAGATTTTTTTAGTTCTTTTTGTTTTTTATATTGCTTAGATCTGGCCATTGGACCTCATAAAAGGTGTTGTTAATAATTACCAAGTTTCCAAATCATAGCTTCAACATTTGCACCAGCTGATACACTTAGATGGAAACACTCTCAGTTTGACATACTCACAGAAAGAGAGCATCACAAGTCGGAGAGATACCCACAGTCATAGGGAGACAGATGGACAGGGTCAGTCAGAGCACAAACAGTCACTTCGGACATGTGATTGTTTTAACGCTAATGTCTGTGTTTTCTATCATACTGCCAAAACCAGGAGCCAAACAATGAGATGCTGACAGAATGTCATCACAGAGTACCACAGCACACTGTCACTTCATGAAGCCTGCTTGGGTTGTTGGGGTTATACAGAGTGCAAATGCAAACACTATGGAAAGTTTCATTAACTTTTTAAGGACTGCAAAAAATCCTGGTTATCAAAAGCTACTAGTGTTGACGCCATGATTCCCAACACTAGTTATAACAGATGACAAACCTCTATTACTAACACTGTTACCTTTTCCAGTGACAATAGTCGAACTAATTACCATTTCAAATGATATAACGCCTTTACCAACAGGGAAATGAGGTACGTTATTATGTATCCGACCTGGCTCACTCAGCCAGGAACAAGAGAGGAGCTGTAAATAAAATGTGGTAAAAAGTGTAAGACACACCAGTATTGATGGGAACAATCATGTTGACACGTCTTCAACAAAGAGCAGATGCTAAAGTAAACTTTTCAGCAACAAATATCACATAGCTAACTGTGTATGTCTGTATAACTTGCAGTCAGAGAGGATCTCACGCAGAGTCTTTGGATCAAACCAACTCCAGGGAGAGGGGTGAATGCTTTTCCAGGTTTGAATATAAGGCACAAGTAGCTGACTTTTTTTTGACTTGGTGTTTTCAGGATGGCAGGCTTTACATTAAGGTCATTTTCAGAATGGAAGTAAATAGGTGATGCCCTATTGTGGCTGCCTGTTACAGCAGCTCTCTCTTTCTTGTCCTTTTCTTGTAGTCTTTTAATCTCTGTTTTTTAACATCTTTGCATTTGGAGTGGATCATTACTTTGTATGGTTTGTTTGCTGGTTGTGGACACTAAACTGGTTATGTCTTCAGTGACATTTTTACTATTTTTGATCCTGTTTTTGTCTGGAGATCTTACATATAACCATGGCTGCATTGTTTACATGTGAAAACAGCTGTTAGCAGCCTTTAGCATGTCAATGATAACTGGTGCAGGGCCTGATGATTTCCCATAAGGTAAGGAGAAGAAAGTGTGGATGACGTGCTGGTACTCAGGTGTGAGCTAAGAAGTGGCAACATCGACCTGTCCTTCCATCCATTGTTGTTGGGAACATAAGATACATCTCTAATAAAATGAACAATAAGATGGCCGTGCTAACCCAGCAACATAGGGAATACTAGAAGGTAGAGTAGCTCATGCTATTCACAGACATGGCTAGCGGAGCTAACACTGGACACCAATATCACATCGGAAGAACTCCATCTGATGTGAGCAGACAGGATCCAGGAGACAGAGACTGAACAGACCGCTGAAGAAGCTCAGTCCTGGACCCTGGATACAATAGTGAAAACCTGTTGAGTCCAAAATCTCTACCAGCACCTCAGAGTGAAATGATTCAAAACAGATTCAACCACTAGAGACAAAACCGTAATCATTGATTTGATCAACTGGTCTCCCAACCTAATTGATAACATTTTCTCAGCGAGGAAAGGGGGCAAAGGGGAGCCTGCCCGCCTTGATGGAACATTTGTAGCTAGGTATAGGATCTACTCCTGGGAGACTTGGAGGACTGTCTGCCTGTCGATCCCTTCTGTCGAGGATGCAGAAGATGTCTACATATTTGGAATTATGATAACAGGTTTTCTGCCTTTTGGAGTTGGCGGTTTCCTGATTTATCTCAAACTTCAGAAGACACAGGCAGCACTCTTTGCAATCGACAAGCTGCCTATCATTGAGGGATTGTGTAGGGCTGTCAACACTCAAACTCAAGTTATGTGTGAACTTAACCGCAGGCAGGATGTGATACCTGGACTTCTTTGCAAGATATACAACAACTTGGAGGAGTTGTCAGCTCAGCTTGGCTGTGATGGGCCACCAAATTAGGTCATTTGGCCACAGAATTGACCAGAAGGACTTTAAGGCAGATGGAGTATCACAGAGTCTGCCTGACCTAAACAATATTTATCTCTCTTTTGGCTCCTCTGCATCTGCCTTGGCAGGCTTGGTAACGCTCTTCTCTCCTGGATGGTCTACAGACCAATGCCCTACCCTCCTCCCAACCCTCCCTCACCTTTCACCTGTGAACTTTGTCTCTGGATGAGAACTCTTTGAGGTCGTCTCCACTGCAATGGCCATGGCCTTGTTATTCTCAGACAGCAGAAACATTGTTGAGTCTGGGGGGAGATGAAGTTTACGGGCTTACACATACACACACATGAACACACATGGCACACACACAACCTCAGACTGAACGCCTTCTTTGGCTCTGTTACAGTTCAGCTGCTAAGGGTTGATATACATGCGCCCAAGTGAGGCTGCGTGTGCGTCCCTCAATGTCTGTGCAGTGGCATATGTGCAGGTCCTTGAGTTTTTTTTTTGTTTGTTTGTTGTTCATGTGCTTTTATGCTGAGGTGTTTTTTTTCCTTATCTCAAACTATGCCCCCTGCTTCGGGAGCATAGTCTGGTTGTTCCTTTTTTTTCTCTTCTATTCAGTTTACAGTTTACAGTTTCATTTAGCAGATGCTTTTGTCCAAAGTGATGTACAACACAAGCAAGAATTTAGACTGAAGGAAAATCTAGTTAGTGTGACAACAGTGCTACAGGTATTTTGGCTGCAGGTGCTGCCATTAAGTGCAGGATTATTTATTACTATATATTATACTATGCATTCTATTTGCCTCTTGTACTCCCCTTTCTCACCTGAGTGGGGAGCTGCGCACATTGCTGCCCCCCAGTTCATCCGCTCTTGTCCTCCCTGTCTGTCACTGTATGTTCTTAGACTATGTTCTTAGTAACTGAAATGTAATTCCATTGCTCTGTAACATTGTGACAGTGTCAACATGAAAAAAAAAGAAGGTTTGGTTAAATAAGGAAAATTTTGTTGTGAATGAAATGAATGAAAGAAATGAATGTAGTAAAAAGAAAATAAATCCCTGTAAAAAAAAAATAAATGTATGAGAAGTCGGGGTACCTGTTGCTGTCTTGATTTGGATTTTTGGTTGAAAAAGAAAAGAAAGGAATGGACGAAATTATAAAGGGAGGATGTGGCGTCAGGGAAGGGGCGGAGAGGCGTAGGTGAAGAGGAAAGACAAAGAAACTGGCGTGCCGGTGGAAAGGGCCGGGAAAACCGAAGAAAAGTAAAGACTGTCGGAGGAAAAGTGTTATCACTCTTAAAAGAAATCTTCCAGAGTTGCTTACTTGCGCGATGCCTCTACAGCCCAAAGGATTGATAAGGAATATCGCTTCCCAGGACTAGGAGGAGCACGACCCGGCTGGGAGAGGTTTTTTTTTTTGATACTTTATTGCAGGACTTTACAGTACATTTCCGAGTTCATTTAATTCATGATTACAAGCTCATTTTTAACTTGTTTCATTTCATCCTGTTACATTTATTATTATTATCTTTTCTTTTTTTGAGAAAGAAAAAGAAAGAAAACAAAACAAAACAAAACAAAACAAAAAAAAACAAACAAGAAAAAAAAAAAACATGCAACAACAAGAAAAATATACGCAGTTGCCAAAATACTAAAAAAAAAAATAAAAAAAAAAGATAATAATAATAATAATAGATAAAAATAAGTAAATAAATAAACAAATAATTAGGAGGAAAATACAGACAAAGGGGCGGGGGGGGGGGGGGGGGGGGGGGGGGTTGCTTTCTGATGCATCTCCTTACTCATGCATGTCTGAGACCCATTTACTCCAGTTCACATTGAACTGATCTTCAAGATTTCTCATTTTATATGTAATTCTTTCCATTTCTTTAATCTCCTCAACTGTTTTTTTCCAATTATTAACAGATGGTGGATTTACATCCAACCAGTTACGTGTGATTTGCTTCATCGCAGCGATGCGCAATATGCTGTATAGATATTTATCTCCCTCCCTCTGGATTTCTAATGGGATAAGGCCCAATATGATATTGATTGGGTGTATGGGGTTTCTTAATCTGAAAGTATTTTTTATTATCACTTGAACTACCTCCCAAAATCTTCTCAACACAGGACATGAGTAAAAAATATGTGTGTGGTTAGCTTCTGGTTCCGTACAGTTCCTCCAGCATTCTGCATTACCTGTTGGGCTATATTTTGACAATGTTTTCGGTGTTAAAAAAATCTTCATATTTACTTTCCAAGCAAATTCTTTCCAAAACTTAGATTGTGTTGTTTTAAAGATTCTTTTGCATGCTTCTTTCCAGTCATCATCTGAAATTTTTACTAATAATTCATTTTCCCATTTTTCTTCAGGAATGTCTTCTTGTATCTTGATTTCTTGCATGATTTTATAAAGTTTCGAGATTTTTATCTTTTCACTATTTCTGTTTTTACTCAAGAAATCCATTAGTGTATGTGTTATTTGATCTTGACTCCTCTGCTGTGTTAGAAGATAGCTTCTAATTTGTAAGTACTTAAAATAGTGGTTGTTATTAATATTAAATATTTTAACTAAAGTTTCAAAAGGATCTATCTTATTATTTGTAATTATCTGTGAGTACACTTGTAATCCCTTCCTATCCCATTCTTGTAATATTTTATCTGTTTTATTGGGTAAAAAATCTGGATCACTGGCTATCTCTCGCAAATAAATAACTTTATCATTGCATTTATACTTATTCCGAATTGTTTTCCAGTTTGTAAGGGTATTGTCTATGCATCTATTATTTCCTTTGTAGTTTTGAATATATTTGGATTCAGATAAGGTAATGTTCCTATTGATATTAATATTGATTGTTTTTCTATTTCTTTCCATTTTGTTTGAACTGAGTTATTCATCCATTTCATTATTATGCCTATCTGAGTTGCATGGAAATACGTCATTAAATCTGGAAAATTGAGCCCTCCTTTTTCTCTAGTTTGAGTTATTGTACTGAGTTTTTTCCGTTTGCTTTTGTAATTCCAAATAAAATTTAACAGCATTGTGTTCCATCTTTTAAAACTAGTGTGTGGAATGGGAATCGGTAAGGTTTGGAATAAAAACAAAAACTGTGGAAGGATCATCATTTTAATGCTTTCTACTCTGCTCATTAAGGATTCTGGTATTGTTTTCCATCTATTGAGGTCTTCTCTTATTTTATTTTCAAGGACTTGATAGTTGTCTGTGTACAGTGTTGTTATATCTCCGGTAAGGTATATTCCCAAATATCTAATTTTCTTTACGTTCCATTTCAGGTTATATCTTTCCTGAATGTTCGAGGCTATCTGTTCTCCGATTGTTAGTGCTTCACATTTATTCTCATTTAACTTATATCCAGAATGTTTGCTGTATTCAGAAATTATTTCCATTAGACTTGGCAAGGATTGCGTTGGTGATGTTAAATAAACAACAACATCATCTGCATATAAAGCCAATTTATGTTGTTCCTCATTTATCGTTATTCCTTTGATGTTATTACTTTTCCTTATGCTTTCTGCTAGACCTTCTATACATATGGCAAATATTACTGCTGAGAGTGGATCTCCTTGTCTTGTACCTTTAGAAATTGAAAATCTTCTAGATATTGTGCCATTTACTTTTACTCTTGACATTGGATTTCTGTACATTCCTCGCAGCCATTTATTAAATTTTTCATGAAATCCAAAGCTCCGTATAATTTCAAACATGAATGGCCATAGTACTCTGTCGAATGCCTTTTCTGCATCCAGCGTCAAGAGTAGTAGATTTGTATTGTATTTCTGTGCATAATCTATAATATTTAACGTCCTCCTTATATTATCTGACAGCAATCTACCTGATATAAAGCAACATTGGTCATCATCTATTATATCAGGTACAATATCCTTTGATCTATTGGCTATAATAGCGGTTATTATTTTATGATCTGTATTCAATAGTGATATTGGTCTGTATGAAGAGCATTCAGTTACATCCTTACCTTCTTTATGAATTACTGTTATTATAGAGGAGTTCCAAGTGGTTGCCCAATTTTCAGTTTGTAATGCAAATTTATATGCTTGTAAGAGTAGTGGTATCAGCTGTCTTTTGAAAGTTTTGTAAAATTCATTGGTATATCCATCGTCACCTGGTGTTTTCCCCATTTTAAGGTTATTTATTTGTTGTAATATTTCATTTACTGTGATGTCTTTAATTAGCTGCTCATTTTTTGCACTTGTTACCTGTTTTAGATTCAAGCTATCTAAGTAATCTTTCATCAGGCTCAGGTCACTATCTCCTTTGTTTTTATAAAGGTTCTCATAATATTTTGCAAATTCTTCAGCTATTTTATCTTTTTCTGTTATTATTCCAGAGCCATCTACTGTCTTCAATTTCGTAATGTATGCTTTTTTACTCTGTGCCTTGAGTCGGTATGCTAGGAGTTTTAGAGACTTTGGTCCTCCATCGTAATATTTCTGTTTAGTATATGTCATTAGCTTTTCCACTTCCTCTGTACGAATTTTATCCAACTCTTTGTATTTCATTTTTAATTCATTTTTGACACTTATTTCATTTGTATTTTTTAGAATATCTTCCAGACTTTGTATTTGTTGTTCAAGCACTTTCTGTTGTTGTTGTCTTTGTCTTTTCTTTTGTGCACAGTATGCTATTATGTGTCCTCTTAATACAGCTTTAAGGCCTTCCGATATGATGATTGGATTAGTATCTCCGTTGTCATTTATCTCTACATATTCTTTTATGGCTTTATTGATTTTTTTCGACAAAAGTCTTGTCTTGTAAAAGTGAGTTATTTAATCTCCATATCGTTTCTCCTTGCTTCATATTCAACTTTATAGTTATAGATACTGTAGCATGATCTGATAGATCCCTTGTACCAATTGTACATGTTTCAATCATCTCTACATCTTTTTTAAACATGAAGAAATAATCTAATCTATTAAAAGTTGAAAATCGTCCAGAGTAATATGTATATGTTCTTTTAGTTGGGTTTAGCATTCTCCAGGTATTTACTAGACCGAATTCAGACATTGCTCCTCTTAAGATTGATGATGTTTTATCAGCTCTATTCGGTTTATTATTTGAGGAGTCTAACCTAGAGTTTATTGTATGGTTCATGTCTCCGCCCATCAAAGTAATTCCTTTACATTTTGTCACTAACACTTCAATTATTTCTGACATGAATTCTGGTCCTAATTCCGGTGGATAGTATACATTTAAAAACGAAACAGTAATTGACTCTATTTTTCCAATTACTAAGACAAATCTGCCCTCTTTATCAGATATATGTTGTTCTTCTTTAAATGCTATGTGTGGTTGTATAATTATAGCAACTCCCCTCTTCTGTGTTCCATATGAACTGGAGTATATTTGTCCCTTACCCAATTTGTCATGTTCTTTTTTCTTTAGGTGAGTTTCTTGTAGAAAGAGGACATCTCCTCCTGCTCTCCTCAGCTGAAGAAAAACCTTTTTCCTCTTAGTTTGATTATTCAAGCCATTAACATTTAATGAAATTACTTTCAAGTTTTTCATATCTCTGTTTAGAGGCTTTATTTTAATTTAACTTGTTTTACAAGTATTTTGTATGCATATTCAGGATTAGGAAAGCAGTGGGAGGTGAAAGGCATGGAAAGGGGAAAAATAAGGGAGAAAGAAGACGCGAAACAAGGAAAAAGAGAGAGTGAGGGTAAAAAGAAAAAAAGGAGAAGAAGAGGAAGGAATAAAAAAAGATAAAATAAAAAAAAAAAAAAAAAAAAAGAAACAACAAAACAAAGGAAGAGAACCTGAAAACATTGACAGGTTCAATTGTACCACCTTAAAATTAGGCAGTATTTATCAACTAGAAAAGCAATTTCTGAAGAAATTGCGCTGTGAATGCAGAATGCTGAAGCAGCTTGCGCTGAACTGCTAATGCAACAAAAGCTGAACCTGAATGACTGAAGATATGTCTGAAAATGGTTGAAAAAGTCTTGAAAAGCTTGCGCTCAACTGCTAATGCAGAATGCTGAACATTAATGACTGAAGGTTTGTCTGAAAGTGGCTGAATGAAGTCTTAAAATGCTTGCGCTGAACTGCTAAAGCAAAATTCTGAACAAGAATGGCTAAAGTTATGTCTGAAATCATTTGAATTAAGTCTTGAAAAGCTTGTGCTCAACTGCAAAAGCAGAATGCTAAACATGAATGACTGAATTTATGTCTGAAAATGGTTGAAATAATTCATGAAAAGCTGGCACTCAACTGCTAATGCAGAATGCTGAATTAGCCTGCCATGAACTCTTGGATGAAAGGAAACTAATGGATGAATCAGTTAAATGGATAAAGGAATTTAAAGTTGAAATGGCTGCATCTTTTCAAAATTTGAAGCAATTAATTAAATTTTAAAGAACAGTTATGGAAATAATGACCTGACTGAGGGAAAATGCAAGTCTCATCTCTGAAACGTTGTTAAAATGAAATTCTGTGTGTCCTGTGTGTAAGTTTTTAATCATGTCAGCCTTTTAGCTGAGGCTCATCTGAAGCCAGATGTTGACATGGTGATCATTGTTTACCAACTGCCATCAGAGAGCTGGTGGAGTCTGTTGATTCCCAACACATTTCCACTGAAATCAGGGTGTCAAACTGCCTACAACTGTGACAAAACCAAAGGGCCGATCAGAAAAATGATCACACCGTAGGAATCCTGAGACCCAGAGGAAGCTGTCTGTGTTAATTTCATGTCTAAAGATGCAGAAATAGGCCCATGACAGCGATATATAGATGAGGGTAATTTTACTGATCTCTGAGAAAACCCCTCAGGAATTAACATTGGAGTACATGGGTGCGGGAGCTGACTTTGCCCGACAGTTGGTCATTTTGTGAAAAAGGGCTCCATCCTTTTGCTTTAAAAACAACTTTGTCAGAAGCAGGACAAGACTACTTACATGCTGAGGGCTTATTTGTGTTGATAGCTCAAAAAATGTGGCCAAGAGAGCAGTTTACCCAGAAGTTTCTCAGGTCTTGTTTCCCCCTCTCCGTGCTCTGTCGTTTGAATCTCCCACTCTGAGCTAAAACATTCCGTCCAATACACACCAATGTTAAATGGCTTGAAGAGCTGAAAATCATCATGACCTTTGAAGGGTCATTGTGAAGTAACTATGAATGCTAGGAAACATTTGAAACCCACTGAATGGAGCCAAAAGATAGCTGAATATTTTGAAGTTTGAATGGAGTTTGTAGCTGAATGTATGACTGAATGAGAAGGGTGTGAAGCAGGCTGAAATAATTTCCTGAAGGGAGGAAATTTTGAAAATTCCGCATTCATCTCTATGGGACCGAAATTTCGTAAAACGTTGAATATCTCGGAGAGTATTTGTGAAAAGTTTCTGAAGAGTCATAGCCCCCTTGTCCCCACTGAAACACACGTTTTGAAGTTTGAACGGTGAAAATCGGTTGAAGTTTGCAGAAGTTTTAGCGGTCCAAAAAAGCGGGCGGAAGAAGAAGAAGAAGAAGAAGAAGAATAAATTTTTTTGTCACAGAAGAACATATGCTGTGAATGCATTACTGCATTCACAGCAATAACCGTTATTGGAGGGGCCAAAATGGTCCTTAGGGCGGTCTCTACCGGCCGCAAAGATAGATCTACTTAACAAAATTTGATTGGCATCAACGTGACATAGTCCCCCTATACCCCTACTTGTGTTAACATAATTGTTTTGAATCATTTTCTCTATAGCCTACATCTTACAAATTCCCAAAGAATAAACCAGACAAGCAAAAGGAAAAAAAAAAATCGTAATAATGATACAAATAAATAAATTAAAAAAAAAAAAAAAAAAAAAATCCACATAGTTCTTACTTAAATCTGTCTGCCCCCTTTTTCAAAGCTTTTAAGATATGGGCTTACTTTTCCCTTATTTCCATTTAATTTATCTTGATTTAATAAGATTAAGTCAAGTGAAATATAAAAAAAAGCAAGAATATATGTCTATCATAATGCTAATGATAATTCAGTAAAACGATAGAAAGAAGAAAAAAAAGTAATTATCATATACAAAACAGTTTTCGTTCATCTAAATGTATGGCTTCATCCTTCAATAAAAATCAATAAATAAATAAATAAATAAATAAAAAAAAAAAAAAAAAAAAAAAAAAGGGGGGGGGGGGGGGGGGGGGGGGGGGGAGTATAACTGCAAGTCAAAGTGGGAGAAACGATATTATCTAGCCTTCCATTAATTATTAATCCTATTAATCCGGCTGGGAGAGGTTAAGTGCTTCCAGGGGGGTGAGCCTTACAACATATTTTTTTTGTGTTTTTTCCTGGTATACCAGTGATTTTTGGTTATTGATCGATCACGTTTTTTTGGGGTGTTTTTTGGGTATTTTTCCCTGTGTGGATTATTTTATTTTCGTGACGGATTTCAGGCGGAAAACGGACACGCAAACTGGTTAAAAGACATTTTAAGAGGGTGAAAAAAAGACAATTGGACTTATTTTCGTTGAAAAGGATTTTTGGTTTTATTTACAGATAGGACTGACTGGATTTGGTTTTTTTCTTGAGGAGCTATTTGAGTTTGATGTCTATTACGCGCGGGTGCGCAGGCGAGATTTTATTTTGGTTTGATTAAAGAGTTATTTCTGACGTCTTAAACGTTGCTCCAAGTTTATTTCATTGTTTGACCTCTTTTGTTTGTTTCTTGGGGATTTGTCATTTCCTGAAAGTTTGTCCCCCTGGTGTATTTAACGCCAACCCGATAAGGGTTGAGTCGTTACAGATGGTGGCCCGTACGGGGACAGGAAAAAAGGTCTTTTGAAAAATCTTTTGTTACAAAAAGGAGTTTGTTTGAATTGTAAAATACATTGAAAATCGAATTGTTGTTTTTCTTGTATTTTTGAGATAACTTTGTATTGAATGGGAATTAAGTCAAGCTTAAGTCGGTCTATTGTGTAAAATACGAAGCGTTTATTCTTGTGAAAGCTTTAATTTCGAAACTTTATCTTGACACATAACGAACTAAACATGGCAGATGAAGAAAATGGTACACAACTTGTTGATGTAAATGTTTCCAGTGAGTTGCACAGAGAGGATGAAGTAGAAACCAGGGCTTCTACTCCTACAATTCAGTTTGACCCTAGCGAACAACCTTTCAGCAGAGCTAGTGATGCATGGGTTACTAGAAGAAATCCTGTTGGAGAGACAACTTCGTTGAGCAGTTCACTTTATTTATCAGAGCCGGATGAGACAGAAGAACAGGAGTTAGAGAGAGATGTCACTTCTTATTTAAATCTACCTGTCTTAAACACCATGAGCAATGATTTAGGTACAGTCATTGAAAAAGTTAAGCTCCTTGAGACTGATTTCAGAGACTCAGTCAGTAGTGCCCTGAACAGAGAAGAAAACCTCAGAGGCTATATAGACAGGAATATGGAAGTGCTTGAACATAAAATGATGGCCACTTTAAAAAACTTTGAAGAACAACTGGTGGAGTGTCTCCAGAGACGTGATGAGAAGTGGAAAGCTGAGATGGAAAGGCTGAAGCGCGCCAGCCTCACTGCTGTCTCACGGACCTTCTACAGAACGGAATCCACTCCCCACTCATGTGATGTTCGCTCCACTCCAAGCCAAACTGCTCCTCTGACCACTGTACAGCCATCAGCCTCCTCCAGTACAAATCTCACTCCGTCCCTTTCTCCTGATGCTCTTAGCCCAGGCATGGGTTCAAACAACAGCAGTCAGGGTTCTCCTTTTCTATCTGCCACTCAGACCACAGTGTTGCCAGACAGTCCAGAGACACAACCCCAGATCTCAACTTCACAGTTAGCAGCCAGTTTAAATCCCAACATCTCCATGAGCAGCCATTCCACCAGAGCTCATGTAGTATATTCCAAACCAGCTGTGCAGATGGAATTCCCTTCTTTCAGTGGGTCCAGAGAGGTGGCTGATGTTCTAAATTTCATAGATCAGTGTGAAACCTTCCTTGCTGTCTGCCCCTTAAACGATGCAGAGCTGATCGGAGCTTTTTCAAGTGTCCTTAAAGGGCCAGCACACAGTTGGTGGATTGTAGCTAAAAACAAAGTCCACAACTGGGTAGACTTTAAAGAAGCCTTCCACGCTGCTTTTCTTCCTCCAGACTACCTGGCTGAGGTAGAAGAGAAGCTTAGAGACATGGTGCAGCTCCCTGATCAGTGTCTAAGAGATTTTGCCTACGACTATCGAGCCCTGTGTCTAAGGTGGAAACCAGAAATCACCGAGGTTGAATTAGTCCGGAAAATCCTTAACAACTGCAACCCCAGAATAGCTGGTTGTCTCCGTGGCACTGTCACTTCTGTGGAACAGCTTGTATCCATTGGCACCCTGGTGGAGAAAGACTGTACATCAGCAAAAGAGTACTGGGGCAAAGTGGATCAACAGAAAGCAAAAGGAAAAATGGTAAAGAAACAACAAGATAAATGGCCAGCTAAAAAACCTGCTGATGTGTCCTCCATAATGCAACAAGGAAGGAAAACCCCAACCACTCTCCTGCTTGTCCCTATCGACGTGAGAGAGGTGCAGTGTAATGCTGTTTTCGACACTGCATGCACATATACCCTCATGAGGCACAGTCAGTGGCTGAAAGTGGCACATCAGGGAGAGAAACTGAAACCCAGTGAAAACCAAAGTTTCGCCCTGGCTGATGGAAAGACCTGTCATGGGGCTGTGGGAAAAATACAGTTGCTGTACAGCTGGCATGACATGTTGTGGTCCATAGAGACATACATAATCGACGACGACAATCGGGCATTTCCCCTTATCTTAGGACTGGACTTCCTCTCCAAGACTTCAACAATTATAAATCTGGGTGATAGGACCTATGGAGTGAAGGGCCCGAGGGGTTACACTTTTTATCCCTTCCAATCTCAGTTTCCTGAAAATCAGACTCCTCATCCCAGTCTAATGCCGCGGCCACACCAAACGCGACACGCGAATTTACTCGCGCGAATGGCCTGTCAAGCGCCGCGTGAACGCCCGAGTCTCGCCGCAGGACTTTTTTGACAAGCTGAGGCGCGAACATGCGAATGCGCGGTACTGCACATGCGGAGTAGAGAGCTCGTTCATTTAAAGACCGAAAGTCCAAAAGAGCATCTGAAAAACAATGAGCTGTGGTTTCCAAAGCATGACAGGAGAGTGTGTGAAAGCTTTGGAGATCACAATCAATGCCTGCTGCCTCTCCCTGGTAATCCACCAGCCCTGCTTGGCTGTTCCCTGCGATCTCATCCTCGATCCCCCGAACCTCCGACCCCCCGTAGCCTACCCCCGACTACCCGAACCCCCGACCCATGTTCCCGGAGGTCTCCCTGGGGATAATGAAGGGGTGGAGGAAAGAGAGGAGCACAGAGAACTTCCATCTTTTCCCTCGCTCTGCCCCTGCCCCGCACTTTCCTCCTCTTTATCAGGCTCAAAACTCCGCTGAGGAAAACACAGTCGGACTCAGTGATAGCCTGTGCAGGCAAATCCAGCTGGGAACGAATGTTTTCAGAACTTACATTCAAAACCTGTCTCCTCAGAGACTTTCAACCAAGCCTGCTCCTTTTTTTCTGGTCTCTGTAGAGTACACACGTCGTATCGTATAACTCTAGATGATGACACACCGCACAGATTGTTTTCTCCTCCATCCTCCGGCGGAGTTGGAGCCGGAGCAGGCGGCAGTTGCCCCCCAACGTTGTCAAAACAATGACATCGTGGGGGAATATTTTGAACTCGAGCGAATTCGCGTCTACCGCCCAAACGCGTGAACGCTCCAAACTCGCCGCGCCAAACGCGCGAATCGCGCCGCCTGAGGGGAATCGGCGGCTAAACGCGTCTTTGCATAGACTTTGTATGTAATCGCGCCGCAAATTCGCGTTTGGTGTGGCCGCACCATAAGTCTGATCATGGCCCTTCCTCTCTCCAAGTCCATGACCCAACAAAACGACCCTGTTCCTGAGCTTGAAGATCAACCTGTGGAAGTGAGAGAGCTCTTAAAAGCTTGGCCCACAGTCTGTTCAGGGAGGTTAGGGAAAACCACAGTGGAAAAGCACACTATTTATACCACAGATGAGGTCCCGGTCCGTTGCAGAGCATATCGAGTGTCCCCTTACAAGCAACAAATTATTGTTGAACAGGTAGAGCAGATGCTCCAAGATGGCATTATTGAGCCGTCCCAATCGGCCTGGGCATCTCCGGTGGTGCTGGTCCCAAAACCTGATAAGACACCTAGATTTTGTGTTGATTTTAGACCCCTAAATGCTAAAACACAACAAGATGCATATCCCATGCCCTTAATACATGACTTACTGGAATCTATGCATGGTGCAACAGTCTTCAGCACTCTCGACCTCAAGTCTGGTTACTGGCAGGTGGCAATGTCTGAGGAGAGCAAAGCTAAGACTGCAGTAGTCACTCCTGTGGGCCTCTACCAGTTCAGATGCATGCCTTTTGGACTCAAAAATGCAGGAGCAACTTTCCAGCGTCTGATGGAGAAAGTGCTGGCGGAGCTAAGAGGAAAAATCTGTTTCGTGTACATCGATGACGTCATTGTTTTTTCCCCCACTCCAGAGCAACACCTCAAGGATCTGAATGCTGTGATGGAAAAACTTCATGAGGCAAACTTGACCCTGAATCTCAAAAAGTGTCACTTTTTGTGTAAAGAGCTGAAGTTCTTGGCCACCTAGTGTCAGAGAAAGGAGTGCAGGTCAACCCAGAGAAAACAGAGGCAGTGAAAGCTTACCCCACACCCACCAATGTTAAAACCTTGCAGAGATTTTTGGGTTTAGTGGGGTGGTATCACAAGTTCATTTCTCACTTTGCCAATATTGCAGCTCCCCTCCATCGTCTGACCAGAAAAGATGTGGAGTGGGCCTGGACAGCAGAGTGTCAGGATAGCTTTGAACAGCTTAAACAGGCCCTAGTCAGTGCTCCCATCCTAACTCAGCCAGACCATTCACTTCCTTTTGAAGTACACACTGATGCCAGTGAGGTAGGCCTAGGTGCAGTACTAGTTCAAGTGTCTGAGGGGAGTGAAAAAGTAATAGCTTATGCTTCTAGGGGATTGAGGGGTGCAGAGTCAAACTACTCCACGTCAGAAAAGGAGTGCTTGGCAGTTGTCTGGGCTGTAGAGAAATGGAGACATTTCCTTGAGGGCAGAGACTTCACAGTTTTCACTGACCACGCTGCCTTACATGGGCCTTCAACTCCCCAAAAACGTCTTCCCGGCTGACTAGATGGACTTTGAGGCTCCAACAGTTTCAGTTCACAGTCAAATACAGAAAAGGTCTCCAGAACATTGTCCCTGACGCCCTTTCCAGATCAGTCATTCCAACTTCTTTGTCAGAGATACGAGAGGCTCAAGGAAAAGATCCTGATGTGATGGAAATGGCAAACTCAAATTCCAGTTCTGACAGACCAGGCAGAGTGGGATTTTCCATGATCCAAGGACTCTTGTACAGAAAGTCCCCTGTTAAAGATGAAGGTGACAAATACCAGTTCGTATTCCCTCGATCTCTGGTTCCCTGCTTTCTGGACTACTTCCACAAAAACCCGTTGAGTGGTCACTTAGGCAGACTTAAGACTCTTTTGAGAATTCTGGAGGTAGCTTGGTGGCCTTCGATCAGACCAGATGTGTGGACACATGTAAAGCACTGTCTCACCTGCCAAGCATATAAGCCTGAGAACCAGAAACCTGCCGGTTTTATGCAGCCCACAATAGCTGAAGCCGCATGGGAAAAGCTTGGAATTGACCTCATGGGCCTATTTCCCCGCAGTAAAAAAGGCAACAAGTTCCTTCTCGTCATTGTTGATTATTTTACGAAGTGGGTAGAAATGTTTCCCATCAAAGACAGCAAAGCGCATCGAATTTCAAACATCCTGAAGGATGAGATTTTCACCCGTTTTGGTGTCCCACAAGAGCTTGTGTCAGACAGGGGGCCTCAGTTCACTGGCCATGAAGTGAGTAACCTCTGTAAAACCTGGGGAGTGACACAGAAGTTCACCACCAGCTACCATCCACAAGCCAACTTAACCGAACGAGCCAATAGAACCATAAAGACCATGATTGGACCAAGGTTTGGTTAAATAAGGAAAATTTTGTTGTGAATGAATGAAATGAATGAAAGAAATGAATGCAGTAAAAAGAAAATAAATCCCTGTAAAAAAAAAAAAAAAATGTATGAGAAGTCGGGGTACCTGTTGCTGTCTTGATTTGGATTTTTGGTCGAAAATGAAAAGAAAAGAATGGACGAAATTATAAAGGGAGGACGTGGCGTCAGGGAAGGGGCGGAGAGGCGTAGGTGAAGAGGAAAGACAAAGAAACTGGCGTGCCGGTGGAAAGGGCCGGGAAAACCGAAGAAAAGTAAAGACTGTCGGAGGAAAAGTGTTATCACTCTTAAAAGAAATCTTCCAGAGTTGCTTACTTGTGCGATGCCTCTACAGCCCAAAGGATTGATAAGGAATATCGCTTCCCAGGACTAGGAGGAGCACGACCCGGCTGGGAGAGGTTAAGTGCTTCCAGGGGGGTGAGCCTTACAACATTTATTTTTTGTGTTTTTTCCTGGTATACCAGTGATTTTTGGTTATTGATCGATCACGTTTTTTTGGGGTGTTTTGGGTTTTTTTTTCCCTGTGTGGATTATTTTATTTTCGTGACGGATTTCAGGCGGAAAACGGACACGCAAACTGGTTAAAAGACATTTTAAGAGGGTGAAAAAAAGACAATTGGACTTATTTTCGTTGAAAAGGATTTTTGGTTTTATTTACAGATAGGACTGACTGGATTTGGTTTTTTTCTTGAGGAGCTATTTGAGTTTGATGTCTATTACGCGCGGGTGCGCAGGCGCGCAGGCGAGATTTTATTTTGGTTTGATTAAAGAGTTATTTCTGATGTCTTAAACGTTGCTCCAAGTTTTTTTTCATTGTTTGACCTCTTTTGTTTGTTTCTTGGGGGATTTGTCATTTCCTGAAAGTTTGTCCCCCTGGTGTATTTAACGCCGACCTGATAAGGGTTGAGTCGTTACAACATTTGCAATGACAAATTAAAAGCTATTATCAGAAAAGCTATCATCTTCTGAGTCTGCAGTGAGGGGCACTAAGTCTGCAAGGAGAGAAAGTGGGTCTGCAGGGAGGGAAACTAAGTCCACAAGGAAGGAAACTGAGCCTACAATGAGGGACACTGTGTCTGCAAAAAAAGAAACTGAGTCTGCAATGAGGGACACTGAGTCTGCAAAAAAGGAAACTGAGTCTGCAATGTGGGACACAATTGGACAAGACTAACAAATGGCAATTTCCTCTGTAGAATGCAGTGTTTGATTTTAGACACAGCCCAATGGCACTTTTTGGTAGTGGTGATTTCCTGTTATTCCAAAGCAGCATCTGGGTTTTCACTACTCCAGTTAACAACCATCACACAAAAAGTCTAAATCTGTCTGAAACACTGAGGATTAAGTGCTCATCTAACAGCTAATTAATTAGCCATGCATAGAACTTACAGAGTGTTGCAAACTTGGCATTCGTAAAGCCCTTTCTACACTTAAACACCATCCTCCAGCTGATTCTGAGGATTCTTTACGCCTCACCTGTTACCTCCTTTAGCCTAAAGTTGTCTTAGTCATACAGCAGAAAAATCTGTGTGTTTGTGTGAGTGTGTGCGCACTTGTGTGTGTGTGTGTGTGTGCATATGTGTGTGTGTGTTTGTGTGTGTGTGTGTGTGCATGTGTGTGCATGTGTGTTTATGTGTGTGAGTGTGTGCGTGTGTGTGTGTGTGTGTGAGTGTGTGTGCATGTGAGTGTGTGCGTGTGTGTGTGCGTGTGTGTGTGTGTATGAACATGCTCATGCCTGAATCTGTGTGAACTCACTGTCTTTGGGCTCATTGGGGGAGTCAGTCTTGACAGGGGTAGGGTCACTCCAGGAACGGCTGAAACTCTTCGATCTACGCTCAGCGAATGCTAGTGCAGGCGGGGAGAGATGGTCACTCACATACACTATGCTCACTCATACTTAGCTCCCAAACTGGCTTATCTCCTGCACACACTCACCATCCAGAACACAGAGGTGCAGAGGCAGATGCAGCTACGAGAGCACAAATATAGAGGACATACAGCGCCATCCCTTCTCTTCTTAACAAACACAACAAATGCACAAACAGAGCTGTCAACAAACAGAGCAGACGCAAACCATCACGTTTCATCATCATGTTTCTTTATTCTGCCACTACACAGGGCTGCATGTTTCCTAGATTGGCTGAGCAGAAACTGCTAAAATCCAGCCTGCGTTGAACAGTAATCACAGTCCTCTTGGAACATTTTTAGACTACTTAAAAGTGTTTGACAAGGTTAATCAACTGCATCCCTCAAGGCGCCAAATTCTTTGGTCGCTGAGGTTTCTGTGGTGATGGATCTTTGTTAATGCCTCCCTGCAAGCACTGCTAATTTAACTTGTTCTTTTTATGTTCAAGTGTCTTTTCGTGAGAAGAAAACAATTCATTTGTCAGGTCAACTTTTCAACGCTTCCCAATGATCAAAAGAATGTTTCTTGTGATGTAGGTTCACAGGTTTCCTTAAAAAAAACACACACTTTTTTTTATCAAACCTTTCTGAGTTTTCTCAAACCTTTGTCCTTCATGTGACTCCTATAGTACAGAGGAGTCCAAAGCTTTGGTTTGATCTTATGTCGCCAACTGCTCAGCTTGATCTGGTTGGATGTTCTGTTCATGCTGATTTTTCATAATACACAATGACAGTCTCATCACCAGATTCAATGACCATGGACAGTAAGTGAGTGAGATGTGACAGTAAAGCATTTCAGGAGAAACAAGCTCCAGGAAAGCATTTCAGGAGAAACAAGCTCCAGGAAAGCATTTCAGGAGAAACAAGCTCCAGGAAAGAAAATATAAGGTATGGAAAGACTTAAACAAAACTAACAGCAGGAGTAAAAATCAAATCCTCTTCTGGTATATCTCATAAGATTCAGATCCACTGCCATGATACTGTGAGTGACAGATGAAAGTTGAAACTTAGTTCAGGCTAACATGTCAAAAACAAGCTTTTAAAAATGGCAGGGTCACAGGGTCTGACCTGATAACAGTAAGCAACAAAAATATGTTTCATATATTTTCATTATTTGGAACTTCCCCAAACAGGGTGATTGGAGTTTGGAAATATCCTCTCACATATTCATGTTCAAATATATGTTTTTATAAATAATTGATTTTATTTTTTTCTGTCTGATTTGTGACAACAAATAGGTGTTCATATTTTTATACATTACTACACAGGTGAACTGCATTCAAAAACTGTACTAACTGTGGTCATGAAGATAATGATGTGAAATATTTCACAAGCTAAAAGTTTATTTGGTGATGAGCAGTGTGTGCTTAGACGCCAATGCCCCAGCATGTGACACAGAGGAGAGTCATCCCATTCTTTTTACATCCATTGAAACACTCTGTGCATCTGCTCCTTTATGACTGAGATAATTTGTCTCTTAAATGTATAATTTTTTCGCAGGTTCATAGAGTTTAAACCAAATCAGCGCTACACATGTGAAGCATGGGCTGTAGAACCCCATCGGTGCCATGTAACAATGGTCATTTAAAAAGCAAAGGGCGAAGCGAAATTAATAGACAGGCAGGCATGTTATATCTGTTTGACATGGGGCCTGTTGTAACACTTGAGTTACCGTTCCTAATGAATATATTGTATTTAAAATCTAATGCCTGACATCGCTGAGACCAAGTCTATCCATCACACGGTCTATGAATCAAACTTAAACACCTTAAGTTAAGTGTGACTTATTTCCATCTCTCTTGTCACATTCATGTTGTACCTGAATGTAACTTTGATAATAGTGAATAGATGTTTGATTGATTGGGGCATGAGGCTATGATAGTGTATTTAGTCATTTATAATTTTCTTTCCATTAATCTAAACTTGAAGGTCAGTGTCAGGGCACAGGACAGACCCTCACACAGCACACGACAGGCCGGCCTGACACCACAGACATAGCTAAAGACACAGAAATCACTCCATCACATGGGTCTTAATTTTCTGCCAGGGTCAAACATCTGCACAGGCAGACAGACAGACAGACAGACAGACAGACAGACAGACAGACAGACAGACAGACAGACAGACTGACTGACTGACTGACTGACAGACACACAGACACAAACACAAACACACACACACACACACACACACACACACACACACACACACACACACACACACACACGTCTGACTCACTCTGTGCTTTAATCCTTCTGCTGCCCACCATCCGAAGATGCTTCCGGAAGTTCCTGTGGGTGGAGAAAAGAAATGAAAGCAGAGAGGGATAACAGAGGAAAAAAAACAAAATGTAAAGAAAGGAGGGAGGGAATGGTGGGTGGGAAATGACGAACAAGGAAAGACAGACAGAGGGAAGATAAGTGTCATCATTCTGTTCAAACAAAGGAGAGCTTTAAATGTAAAAATTTCTCTGTCAAAATTAACCTTTGTGGAGGCAGTGTGGGAGTCATGTATCAGCAAAGTACCTGGAGGGTTTGTATTTCTGTACTTAGTTCAAGGCAGACAATAATTTTATGGGCCTTATTTTATTTGTATTATGTTACATTTCAGACACTTCCTGCCGTTACATTTTGATGTTACACTCTAAGGCCATGTCCACATGTATCCGGGTATTTTCAAAAACAACTATCCCCCCCTCGTTTGTTTTTTAAAATACTTCCGTCCACACGCAGCGGGTAAATCCGCCGGTGAGTGTGGCTCGAGTCATGCCAAACCCATAATGAGCAGGATTTTTCAGACGTAAAACCCGTGTCAGCCAACCAGAATGAGCCCCCATCATTCAGCTGTGATGTTTAAGAACAGAAAACTCTGTTCACCGGTGTCTACACGAAACCATGAAACCGGAGTTTTCCAAAATCTCCACTTTGGCCAGGGTTTTAGAAAACATTGTTTTCGGTGACATAAAACTGCGGTTTCGTGCGTTTTCCTAAATACCCGGCTACGTGTTGACATGGCCTAAGAAGGGAAGCTAAGTTTAGCCTTTAATTACTAGATGCAGACTTGGATGCCTTTGCTAGCTGCTGTTGTTTTCCTAAAAGCTGCTCCATAAAATCTAAAAGACTTAATCTCCATTTCACTACAATGACTGGCCATAAATTCCTGGCTCAACAAACACGTTTGTAGGCATATGTGTATGTTTTATTAGTTTATTATATTGTACAGCATTTCTCCATACTTGTATTCATTTACGTGTTTCCTCCTATTACTATGCAGTTTATAATGAATCACACATATTCTTGCAGCTGTCCAACTGTGTAGCTGTCACTGACCCTGAAACCTCTGGATTCACAGCTTTCAGCTAAGTGCATTCAGTTGATCTCTGCCACTACATTTACAGTAGTGTCCCTCAAGAGCACTAGACATAAATCAGATGTATCAACACAGGATGCACACACAGCTTCCTTGTTATACTGCTAGTCCAGCTCTGAGTCTGTTGCATGATTTTGCACCACAGATTCTGCACCATTGCTTTGAAATTTTTGGAGCAGGACAGTTGGTAGTATAATTCCCCTATGCTTCATGTTATGCATCTTGTTATTAATGAACTCGTATTGTTCTAAGATGTGGCGCGTAAACCTGAAAAATTTAACACAGAGGAAAATAACTGACAATCCGTGTAAATCTTTTGACATTTAGGGCTATAATTTCGTAGACCAGGCGCAGGCGCAGGCGCAGGCGCAGGCGCAGGCGCAGGCGCAGGCGCAGGCGCAGGCGCAGGCGCAGGCGCAGGCGCAGGCGCAGGCGCAGGCGCAGGCGCAGGCGCAGGCGCGCACCTGCCCTGCACCAGCCTTCGCCGTGCGCACAGGGCGTGACCGGCGCACTTTGCAAGTTTCCTGCAGTGCCAAGAGAGGCGCAGTCAAGGCGCAGAGGAGCGCAGAGCTGCGCATCTACGCCTCCCTCCGCGCAAATCGCAGAGAGGGAGTAGAGAAGGCGTGAGTGGGTTTAACACAGCCGAGCGCTGTTTTCACCAATCAAATGAGCGCTTCTCCTCGCCTTTAAATGCCCTGCAGCCGAGCCACAGCGTCTGATTGGTCTGACTGATCTCTAGCACCGCGGAAACAGTGCTGGTAGAGGAGACTGTCAGAGCCGCTGTCCCCGTAGCAGTAGAATGGAAAGCGGGGCACATCAGAGGACATGAAGCGCGTCACCGTGTGGGCCAGCTCCCGGTACAGATTTAATCTGTTCCTTTGTCATTAATAGGAGTACAAAATTAAGAGACAGTTAGACAGCTGGCTTATCCATTCAGAATACTTCTGATCCACCTGCACTCCTGGTTTGTCATCACCAAATAGCAGAACCTTTGGTGATATACTGTATACTCTCCCAGTGTCTCCACCTCATCCTCCTTACAATAATGTACTCTATCCTTTTAGATCACTTTGAAAATAAAGACTAAAACAGAGAAATATGGGAAATCACGGGTAAATCCTGAGTGACATACATTTATATTGTTTCTTTTTCTCTTCATCTTTTCTCTCCCTCTTTTCTTTGACTTAAATGAAACGAGAGAACCAGGTATTTACGCTGTATCAGATGTTAAGGCTGTTTATTGTTTAATTGTAAGATGTGCATCAAACTTCCAGCTGCCGTCAGGTTAACTTTCCATTATGACAAACGGCTTTAATCTGACATCAGATGTGACAGGAAAATTAATATAGCTATAAATGTATATGCTGGTTCAGACGGTTACATTAAATAGTGATTGCTGTGATTGTTTACTGCATTAAAATGTGCCTGACACTCTGGAAACCTGCCTCTGAGGCTTTGTTGACATGTGCACACATGTGCGCCTGTCACCAAATTACAGCTGCGTGGGGTGCGCTCCGCCTTGCGCCGAGGATAGACCAGGTTGGAGCTGGTGAGCTTTCAGCGCACTTTTTTGGCACGAAATTGTCACTGCGCCAACATGAATCTGCTGACACCTCCCCCTGGTGCGCCGTCAACTCCCCCTAGCGCGCCGTCACACCCATCTCTGCGCAGACGGTCTACCAAATTGTCAAATTGGCAGCGCACGGCGGTGCGCTGCACGAAATTAGCACTGCGCAGGCTGCGCCAGGCTTGCGCCCCCTGCGCTGTGCCACGAAATTAGAGCCCTTTGTCACAACATGTGTAGCCAACTAGCTCAGCAGCACAACACAATATGAAATAGCAACGTCATAGATTATTGTAATGTTTTATTCCCTGTGAAAAAAGCATTTCAATATTTAGATAACATAAAAAAAACCTATGTATAAAAAGTGAAGAGAATTCATTGAATGACCCTTTTTTTAACACTATAGTTAAAGAGGCTTTGAGGAGTTTGAAAGTGATTTTGAAAAAGTCTCCCTTGTAGATATATGCCTGATCATAATCCACACTTTAAAATGAAGCCTCAATCAACCGGCTGTCATCACGGCCGCCTTGCCTACTTCCTCTCCACCGAAAAAAGCGCACAGCACAGGTCCTGGATTTGCTCGTCCTGTCCGGCTTTTAAACCATCGGTGGATCCGGACTATCTTTCTGGAGCCTTCTCCGCTGCTGCTGTCCGAACGCCTTCCTATTAGCACGCCCCGCAAAATGGGCAGCGGCGGCAGCGTGGTGTTTAAATCCGACCTCAAGTGATGTTTATCTCAGCCCACAACTCTTTGAACTGAAACTGCCTTCTCCCGTCTTCTGCGTTGTTGTTTATCGTCCGCCGAGACACAGCAAAGACTTTATTGACTATTTTGCGGATTTTCTGTCGAATTGTGGTGAATTATGACCATATTTTAATCTGCAGTGATTTTAATATTCCTGTGTGCTGCGAGTCCCATCCTCTGGCCAGAGACTTTTTGATTGACTTTCTTGATTTTATTCAGTGGGTATCTGGCCCAACAGATGAAAAGGGGCACAGCTTGGATCTTATCCTATCTTGTGGTTTATCTATCCCCATCAGTGAAATATGTGCTACCTCATGTATTTCTGATAATTTGCCTGTTCTGTTCACCTTAACACTGCCATGTCCAGTTGATAAACCATCTGCCCCCTCTGTGACTCAGGCGAGCTATTAGTCCTTTAACCGCCTCTCAGTTTCGCTACTTTTAACGAGTCTTGTAAGTCCCAGACTGATAAGTGTGGTCTCAGTGGGGATGAGATTTTAAATGTTTTCAACTCCACATGTACAGAGATCTTGGACTGTATTGCTCCTCTCAGGCCTATTCGTCCAAAAGCATGTCCACAGCCTTGGTTGAATGAATCTACACAGACTCTTTGACGTGCTTGCAGACGTGCTGAAAGGAAATGGAAGAAAGACAGACTCACTGTATCCCGCCAAATTCTTCATGGCTGCCTTTCTGACTATCAAAAAGCTGTCAAAGCTGCTAAAACAGCCTACTTCTCCACCCTAGTGGCAAACAATAGCCATAAGCCACAAGTCTTATTTAGCATTCTGAACTCTCTTGTTGATCCTAGTGATGTCTCTCCTCTTGTACCATCTCCTTCTGTGTGTAATGATTTTTTACAGTTTTTCATTGGTAAGGTTGCTGCCCTCAGGCCAGCTTGCACAAGTGACAGGCCTGCTTTAGACATTGCTCCTGCTCTACGCACCACCATCTTCTACTGGTTTGAGCCTCTGACCCTCTGTCAACTTTCTGATTTAGTTCAGCATTTGAGTCCAACTAACTGCCCCTCTGACATGGCTCCCCCCGTCATCTTAGGGAAGTCTTTGACACAGTTGGAGCTAATGTTCTGTTGCTGATCAACACCAGTCTTAGCTCAGGTCATGTCCCTGTAGCTCTGAAACATGCTGTTGTCAAACCCTTGCTCAAAAAGAAGAATCTTGATCCCTCTGACTTCTCTAATTTCAGGCCTATATCACTGCTCCCGTTTTTATCAAAGGTCCTAGAGAAAGCAGTATATGTCCAGCTGCAGTTGTTCTTAACCAAGCACAATATTCATGAAAAGTTTCAGTCTGGCTTTAGACCCAGACACAGCACGGAAACTGCACTGCTGAGAGTTATTAATAATTTGCTTTTAGCTGTTGACTCTGGTAGCCCTGCTGTTTTGATGCTCTTAGACCTGTCTGCTGCCTTTGGCACCGTTGACCATGGTATTCTTCTTCAGCGTCTTGAGCATTATGTAGGCATCACAGGCTCTGCCCTCTGCTGGTTTAGGTCCTACCTGGCAGAGCGGACATTCTCTGTTCAGTTAGGCCACACTTCCTCAGATGTGGCTTCACTGACCTGTGGAGTCCCTCAAGGATCCATCCTAGATCCTATTCTTTTCCTTCTGTACATGTTGCCACTTGGGGATGTCTTTCAGAAGCATAAAATTTCTTTTCACTGTTTTGTTGACGATGTCCAAATATACATGCCACTTAGATCGCTAGGCCAGGACACTATGAAGGCATTTCTCGATTGCCTCAGTGATGTGAAGGCTTGGATGAGGGAAAATTTTTCTCAAATTTAATGAATCTAAGACAGGAATCATTTTCTTTGGAGGATACACCCCCACAACTGCCTGCTTTGCTGAAAATCTGGGCCCCTTGAGTTCTAACATTCAGACTAATGTTCGGAACCTTGGTGTCATCTTTGATAACTCTTTTAACTTTGATAAGCAGGTCAGTGCCGTTGTTAAAGCAAGTCTATTAGCTAAGACTAAGGCCTACTTTTCACAGGCAGATCTTGAAAAGACTATCCATGCCTTTGTCACATGTAGACTGGACTACTGTAACTCCTTATACATTGGCATGGATAAGTCATCAATTAACCGCATTCAGCTCATTCAGAACGCTGCTGCTCGACTCCTCTCAGGCAAGAAAAAACGTGACCACATTACCAGTTTTAGCCTCCACTGGCTCCCAGTTCGTTTTCGCATTGATTTTAAAATTCTTTTATTTGCTTTTAAAGCCCTCAATGGTCTTGCCCCTCTGTACCTGTCTGAAGTGCTACATCTCTACTCCCAAACCAGAGCCCTAAGGTCTTCTGACCAGCTGCTGTTGGAGGTTCCCAAAACCAGACTTAAGTCAAGAGGTGACAGGGCCTTTGCAGCGGCTGCCCCTAGACTGTGGAACAGTCTCCCGATCCATATAAGAGCCTTCCAGACCATAGAGATTTTTAAATCTTCCTTAAAGGCCCACTTTTTCTCCCTGGCGTTTCATCAATGAGCTCCTACAAATCACAGGTACCTTAGTTTTTAATTTTTAAATTTTTAGTGTTTTATTACAATGTTTTTCTATGTTTTTTATTGTTCTTATTGTTATATATACTTATTTCAATGTATTGTGTACAGCACTTTGATCGACTGCTGTCTTCTTGAAGGTGCTCTATAAATAAAGCTGACTTGACTGACTTGACTTGACTATATACAGATGACACTGTAATACACTCCTCCGGATTGGACATTTCTCAGATCAAACTTTCATTACAAACTGATTTTAACTTAGTCCAAAAATGTTTCTCAGCCAACAAACTTCTTCTGAATAAGAAAAAAAAAAACTATTCTATGTTTTTTTGTTTTTGATCTAATTCCCTGCCTCTATCAATACATTCTCTGGAAGAAACAGCATTACAGAAAGTAAAAAAGTTCACATTTTTAGGCTTATGGCTAGATTCGCAGCTATCCTTGAAATCTCACATCAATTCAATCTCTAAGAAAATATATGGTCGTCTATTATCACTCTATCACTCTGTTGAATGTTTTTCCTTGCAAGTTCGGAAAAGAATCTCAACACAGTTGCTACTGCCAGTCCTTGATTATGCCGATGTTATCTATAGCAACACCCCAGAAACAAACCCTATTCCTCTCAATGTCTTCTATAATAGTCTTTGGAGATTTGTCCTGAGGTGTCCATACAGGACGCACCACTGTTTAATGTATGAATCCTTGAACTGGCTGGCCCCCAAGGACGGAAGGAAATTTCATAGGTTATTATTTACATTTAAATGTATACATTTCAATTTCCCACCATATTTAAAGCAGTTTCTAATTCCTTTAAATTCACAATATAACCTAAGACATACTGATTTTTCTCAACTCCAAGATTTAGGAAGGAAATTGGACATCTTGCATTTCAATTTAAAGCCCTCTCAGACTAGAACAACTTACCCCACTCACTTAGATCTGTTTCCTCTTTTCCTATTTTTTAATCATCTCCACTTATATATTCCCAAACATCCTTCTCTTGTTATTAATTCTCTTTCTCTTCTGGACTCAGTTGGTCTGGACCTCGATTGTTTCTGCTTGTGTACCCTATATCTACACGTACTTACTGTGCCTTATCTGGTGCCTTGTACTCTGATATTGAGTGTAATATGTGAGAATGTACTGAAAAGCATGCATTAATATATATATATATATATATTTATATGAGTGTGAACATGTATATTTACATGTATAAGTATGTGTACATGTATACTGTTTATTACTGGCTAATCGGTGGGTGGCTACACTTGAGGGGGCATGAGGTGTGAGAGACTCTAATTTCGTAGACCAGGCGCAGGCGCAGGCGCACCTGTCCTGCACCAGCCTTCGCTGTGTGCACAGGGCGTGACCGGCGCACTTTGCAAGTTTCCTGCAGTGCCAAGGGATGCGCAGTCCAGGCGCAGTCCAGGCGCAGAGCTGCGCGTCCACGCCTCCCTCCGCGCAAATCGCAGAGAGGGAGGAGAAAAGCCGTGAGTGGGTTTAACACAGCCGAGCACTGTTTTCACCAATCAAATAAGCGCCTCTCCTCGCCTTTGAATGCCCTGCGGCAGAGGCGCAGCGTCTGATTGGTCTGACTGATCTTCAGCACCGCGGAGAGAGGGAGCGGGGACGGTCCCTGTGCCTGCAGCAGGTCAATGGACAGCAGGGCGCAACGGAGGACACGTCACCGTGTGGGCCAGCTCCCGGGACAGATTTAATCTGTTCCTTTGTCTTTATCGGGAGTAAAAATTGGAGAGACTGTTAAACAGCTGGCTTATCTATTCAGAATACTTTTGATCCACCTGCACTCCTGATTTGTCATTGCCAAGCAGAGCCTTTGGTGATATACTGTATACTCTCCCAGTGTCTCCACCTCATCCTCCTTACAATAATGTACTCCATCTTTTTAGATCAGGTTAAAAATAAAGACTAAAACAGAGAAATATGGGAAATCACGGGTAAATCCTGAGTGACATACATTTATTTCGTCTCTTTTTTTCTTCGTCTTTTCTCTCCCTCTTTTCTTTGAATTAAATGAAATGAGAGAACCAGATATATACTCAGTATCAGATGTTAAGGCTGTTTATTGTTTAATTGTAAGATGTGCATCAACCTTCCAGCTGCCGTCAGGTTAACTTTCCATTATGACAAACGGCTTTAATCTGACATCAGATGTGACGGGACAGTTAATATAGATATAAATGTATATGCTGGTTCAGACGGTTACATTAAATAGTGATTGCTGTGATTGTTTATTGCATTAAAATATGCCTGACACTCTGGAAACCTGCCTCTGAGGCTTTGATGACATGTGCACAGCGGTGCGCTGCACGAAATTAGCACTGCGCAGGCTGCGCCAGGCTTGCCCCTTCTGCGCTGCGCCACGAAATTAGAGCCCAAGGTGCCAATTTCGTGCGGTGCTCCGCCGCACACTGCCAATTTGACAATTTGGTATACCGTCTGCGCAGAGATGGGTGTGACGGCGCGCCAGGGGGAGTTGACGGCGCACCAGGGGGAGGTGTCAGCAGATTCATGTTGGCGCAGTGACAATTTGGTGCCAAAAAAGTGCGCTGAAAGCTCACCAGCTCCAACCTGGTCTATCCTCGGCGCAAAGCGGAGCGCACCCCACGCAGCTGTAATTTGGTGACAGGCGCACATGTCAACAAATCCTCAGAGGCAGGTTTCCAGAGTGTCATAAACAATCACAGCAATCACTATTTAATGTAACTGTCTGAACGAGCATATACATTTGTATCTATATTAACTGTCCATTATTTTATTTTTTATTTTTTCACTTTTCTCCTTAGGAACCCTTATTTCAGTCTCTGTCTGAAATGCTTTCTTTTAGCTGCTGTGTTTCTAAGGCTCCCTTTGGAGGTCTGTCAGGGGCAGAGTTGTGGTGAGACCTTGGTGTTTGAGACCCTTCCGCCAACATGTCATGAACCAGTTTGGAAATCCTCATCATTTAAGTAAGTGCCATGAGGATCTTGAAGATTTTCAGAATTCAGAATGAAGCATCGTGAACAGCTTAAAGACAGAGTCAAGGATTTCCAAAATGTATGTTTATGTTATGGTTTGAAAATCTGCCCATGTTAAGTATGGACATTTTTTCATTATGTCTTTGTTTGGGATGTGGGGAGTAACTCCTCTTGCTATGGGTTAGGGTTAACCCACTTTTTCTTCTGACTGTTTTTGTAGCTTACTCTAACTTTCTTAACACATTTAACACAGTTTTCCAGTGTTCTACTTTCTGAAATGTCTTTGCCCTAGTTTCTTGTTTACAGAGAGCCCCATTTGTGTGTGTGTTTTTTTTTCAGGCACAGATAGTGAACAGAACTGATCTGCTGCTATTTGTTGTCATGTGTATGGATCCTTATGCATTTTAGATCTGTTATGGTTTTAACATGTTTTGGTGAGAGCCAGGCTTTACTTGAACACTGAATCTATATCATCGTTTATTAATGAATATAATTTGAATTTTTTCAAATTGGCAATGTAATGAGGAAGCAGCCATCTCTGATGTTAAAAAGTGAAGCTAATGGCCAGCTGCAGAAGCCATGAAACCCCATTCAGCCAAATGCTGTTTCACCTCCACATCAGAAATCAACTGGTTTTCAGCCCACTACAAACAAAAGAGTTTAGTCTTAAAGGGATAGTTTGGGTTTTTTGACATGAACCAGTATGGCATCCTCATCTGTAGTTACGTACATCAGCGCTGACTTACCCCTTTCAGCGTCCTGTGACCCCAGATCTAGTGCGGTTTTAGTCCAGACAAAAGTAGTCCGGCAACATGGCTGGTCATGACTGGTCATGAAATTAAAGCGTTTTTCCTCTCAAAACAAATTGTTTTCAAAAAGTGATAAATTTGCATCACAAAACTGCAAACTGGAAAAAAGTCAGACTCCGTTATAGCTTGGCACTACTTTCTGGTGCGTATCACTGCGCGGTGCATCCAGCTGACCAGGGTGCGTAATCACCGTCATTACAACTTTAAAAAGTTAACTATAACATGTCTGACTACGACACTGATGAAGATGACATTACATTTAGCACAGAGCCAAGGGGATTTCTTTATGAACCTGAATATACTGATGCTGAAATTCATCAGATGGAGTTAGAACGGGTGGAGAGAGAGACAAGGCACAGTCATGATGCTCCTGGAGCCACAGCTGGAGCCGTGAAAGAAAGAGAGGGTGACAGACAAATAGTGGTGCACTTGTCAGAAGTGTGAAGTCATGCCGACAGAGGTGGAGTGCCTGTGCTTTTTCCACGTACCTAGATACGTGAAAAAAGGTCTGTAAGACACCCTCATTCAGTAGTGCAGGGAGGTCATTATTGTTTGTGATGCAGACAGAAGCTGCAACGCTGGCCTCCTCATCAATTGAAAGGTCTTGCATCTGTGGTATGATGAGGCTCCATTCGTGGCAGCAGTAGCATTCCACCTCTGTCGGCATTACTTCACACTTCTGACAAGTGCACCACCATTTGTCTGTCACCCTCTCTTTCATGACTCCAGCTGTGGCTCCAGGAGCAACATGACTGTGATCGTTTCTCTCAACCCATTCTAACTCCATCTGATGAATTTCAGCATCAGTATATTCAGGTAGTATCTCGGGGTCTTGTTCACGAGTGAGGGAAGGATGGAGCGAGAGATCGGCAGGCGGATCGGTGCGGCGTCCGCAGTAATGTGGACTCTGCACAGGTCTGTCGTGGTGAAGAGGGAGCTGAGCCGGAAGGCGAAGCTCTCTGTTTACCGGTCGATCTTCGTTCCCACCCTCACCTATGGTCATGAGCTGTGGGTAGTGACCGAAAGAACAAGATTGCGGGTACAAGCAGCCGAAATGAGCTTCCTCCGTAGGGTGGCCGGGCTCTCCCTTAGAGATAGGGTGAGAAGCTCGGCTATCCGGGAGGAGCTTGGAGTAGAGCCGCTACTCCTCCGCGTTGAGAGGAGCCAGATGAGGTGGCTCGGGCATCTGATGAGGATGCCTCCCGGACGCCTCCCTGGAGAGGTGTTCATGGCACGTCCCACCGGGAGGAGACCCCGGGGCAGACCCAGGACACGCTGGAGAGACTACGTCTCTCGGCTGGCCTGGGAACGTCTTGGGATCCCCCCGGAAGAGCTGGACGAAGTGGCTAGGGAGAGGGAAGTCTGGGCTTCCCTGCTTAGGCTGCTGCCCCCGCGACCCGACCCCGGATAAGCGGAAGAAGATGGATGGATGGATGGATGGTATATTCAGGTTCATAAAGATATCCCCTTGGCTCTGTGCTAAATGTTATGTCATCTTCATCAGTGTCGTAGTCAGACATGTTATCGTTAACTTTTTAAAGTTGTAATGATGATGATTAAAAAAAGATAAGATAAAAGATAAAATATACTTTATTCATCCCCTAAGGGAAATTCATGAATTACGCACCCCGGTCAGCTGGATGCACCACGCGGCGCAGTGATACGCACCAGAAAGTAGTACCAAGTGATAACAGAGTCTGACTTTTTTCCAGTTTGCAGTTTTGTGATGCAAATTTATCACTCTTTTGAAAACAATTTGTTTTGAGAGGAAAAATGCTTTATTTTCATGACCCCAGCCATGTTGCCGGACTACTTTTGTCTGGACCAAAACCGCACTAGATCTGGGGTCACAGGACGCTGAAAGGGGTAAGTCAGCGCTGATGCACGTAACTACAGATGAGGATGCCATACAGGTTCATGTCAAAAAAACCCAAACTATCCCTTTATATCTTAATGTTAAATCTAAATCTAAATCTAAATGTTAAATCTAAATATTTAGCTAATATGCAAATTGAAACTCCCGGTAACAGGAAGTACCAAAATAAAAGCTCACGCAACTACCATTGTGGTGTTCAACATGTTATCATGCCATGTCAGAAATAAACGGCTGCTAGCACAGCTGATAGAGAGAATCTGATCTGTTTAATTGTGGTGTTTTGGCCGTATGAATTAAAAAGATATATATCGCACAAAATGACGGGGGAGACTGGTATGGCTGAGAGCATAGGAAGGGCTGTTCTGGCAGCCATAAGACAATTTGTTACGGCGTCAGCTACATCGCCTGCTACAGAGTAACCGCACTTTGTCAGTGTTTCCAACTCGCCTTGCATTAGCTCAAACATGACAAAATTACTGTAGACGACCTTAGTTAGCCCATTCGCTAAAGTGCCCTTCATGCTTAACATATCTGCTTCGTCTTTTATTGCTAAGCATGTAAACATTAAAAACAGTACAGAAAATGTAGTTAATACGTTGTTTATGTCACTACAGGCTGCCAGGAACTCTCTTATTCCACCTGGACCGGCCACACCGTCCACCTCCACAGGGACATCATACCGCACGGTATACTCCCCCAGTGACAACTTTGGGTTTCCCCCCTTGTAGACTTGGGTAAAGCTAGAGTTGGATGTTACATCTACAAAATCACAGCAAACATCTTCACAACAACTGTATTTACTGTTTAGACAACTAACTAACTAAACTAACATTGTTCTCTAAGGTAAGAGCTTTGGTATATTTAAGAAGATATGCTTGATCATCGGGGTGAGTTTGGTGCCACTACAGTTAACAAAAATGCAGTTAGTACAGTTGTTGTAGATGTAACATCTAACTCTAACTTTACCCAAGTCTACAAGGGGGGAAACCCGAAGTTGTCACTGGGGGAAATATATCTTTGTAATTCATTCTGCCAAAACACCACAATTAAATAGATCAGATTCTCTCTATCAGCTGTGCTAGCAGCCGTTTATTTCTGACACTGCATGATAACATGTTGAACACCACAATGGTAGCTGCGTGAGCTTTTATTTTGGTACTTCCTGTTACTGGGAGTTTCAATTTGCATATTAGCTAAATATTTAGTTGCATCTGAGATATTTAGATTTAACATTTAGATTTGAAATTTAGATTTAGGTTTAACATTTTATTTATATTTAAGATTTATATTTAAATTTATATTTAACATTTATATTTATATTTAAAATTTACATTTATATTTAGCATTTATATAGCATTTATGTGTGACATTTAATATTTACATTTTACTATTTAAGATATTTCAAAGATGACAAATATTGCTCTAAATGTCATAAAAGGTCACTAGCAAAAATCACACCCGTTTTTTTTGCACACGGTTTGAAGCTAAATGTGACAAAATGTTGCTGGGTTTTTTTTAGCATGCGCTGCTTTACAAACGGCGCCCCATATGGCACTGCAGATGGATGACATAGAGATGTCAAAAGAAGTGAGACAAAAGGCAAGGCGCCACATTTACCATCTGCCCCTGTGTGACAGAGCATCTGGGCCTGAGTGGGAGCTTCTCTGAGCTGGTTAACCTGTCCTGTGGGTTACAGAATCACTCTCTGTGTTTCCACCAGTGTCTAAAGTGTTACTTTCACTAATACGAAAGATTAATCCCAGTCATCCTTTTCATGTTGGTACAGATATTTAGAGCGGAAGTTGAAACAACATGAATCAATGAATCAATGAATACATTATACATTTTGCCTTAAATCCATCTTTTTAAACTTTAAAGAACTTTTGTTCCAGATTAGATGTCACTTAAACAGGTCATTGAGGCCTTTCAGTAGTATGTATTAATTTCACTGTTCAACGCATCCCTCTTCATCACGCGGCCTTTTTGGTGGCTTCAGTTTAATCTGAGAATAAAAATCTGGTGCGCTGTTGCGGTACTAATCTGGTTTTGGGAAAAGTAGAAATACCAGCAGGGCTCAAGTAAACACATCCTTTGAAAGCTGCTGATATCTTCATATCTTTTTATATCCCGCTGTGACTCTTCGGCTCAGTCAGATTAGACACGGCTGCAAATAAGCGAGACAACGTCGCTGTAGCTGGATGCAAGCACAAACAACTTTCGAGTATAGCACAAGCCCAGCAAGGGCAGCATACCTCTGGATAACTTCTGCTGAATCCTGCTCCCTCTCTCTCCTCTTTCTCTGCACAAATCCCAGGAAAGCCCAGCCAGGATGTGGCACAGCATTTTAGGGGTGAGAGAGAGGAAGAACGCAGGCGGGGCGGGGTGTAGGATAGTGAGGGGAGGCTGATGCCAGGGTGTTTAGTGGCAGGGTTGATTTGGTTATGAAAGGGAGGCAGCAGCTAGCTTTGAATGTTAAGACTTGGAATTCAAATCACATCATCAGCTCAATGGGAACTTTAATTTCACAGCTGCAACAAATGAGTCTGTATGTCATAATGACCCTTTTTCAAATGAAGACCCTGACCTTGAGACCTCAAGTGTCTTCCTCATTTCAGACCAGGCCCAGTATGCATGTCTTGCCATTAGTGAGGAAAACAGACTGTTTGTACTTTGTAAAGGATTAGCATAAACTAGTTTAATGTGCATTTTATTTAATGGAGGGTAGATCCCACCATGACAGGCCCCAACAGCAGGATTACATCACCTGTTCAGCTGTTCACTAGATATTGTTACTGTTACTGTGTTACAGCTTAAGATGAAATATGTAAAGAGAACAGATATTTAGGGGTCAAACAAATCTTTAGAAAAGTTGGAAAAATCTGTGTTTGCTCTCTGATTGACCATCTGATAACAGCTGTTTGTTCATTCTATGTTCTTTAATCAAGTCTCCATTTCTTCCTCTGGGAAATGGGTGTCTTGAGCTCAGTCACACTGTTACCGCTCTCTACCACATGTTTATCACTGTTAATGTGTAGTAGGCATGCTCAGTTTGAATTTGTTGGATGGGGTTTTCCAGGAGGTTCCTCGAGGTATGACGTAATCTGCACCTGCGTCACTTTCGCACTGTAACGATTATTAGTAGTTGTGCTTGGGGCTGATGCTACAGCCAAACACACAGCCAGACAGCTCTATAACAGTATGTTAGGACTCATACTCCCGTTTGTTTTAAGACTGGACGTGCAAACGGACCCAGGAATAGGAATAGTTTGTTTTAGGGGAATCTTGTCACTTCAGTATCAGTGATGGTAAATTGTGTTAAATCCCTGTGTTGATATTATTTGTTTCTACTTGTGTAAATCATGTGATTTAAAGTGGTATTTGATTGAAAAAGAGCTTAAGACAATAGGCAGATAGTCATGCAATTCCGTCATTAACTCAGTTGTCTAAAATCTTTTGAGTAGTTTTGGCCAGCAGAAAGTGATCTCCATGTGCTCAGGCTAGACTTGTATGGTGTGAGCATGGTGTGACATTCATCACTATCAATGTGTGACTGTGTCTTTAACAGTCTTAATTGTCCTTAAACAGAAAAAAGTGCCGTTGTGCAACACTGTAAAACTGAGGAACATTTGTCAACACCGGAGACTAAGCTCCTTCAACAAGGCTTGGTTGTGTTTCTGAGGAGATTTTTTATAAAGAGGAAAGTTACTTGTGAGATTCCCCACTAAAACAAAACATCCTTTTCTAGGATCACGCTGACATTTCTCTTCATTTCTCTTGTTTTCAACAAATCCCATGGAAGTAAAGGTAACTTGTCCACTGACTCCCTTAAAGTCTGAGGCTCTCAGACTTGCAGCCTCTTACCTAAAACAATAAAAGTGTCTAGCTTCAATAAACATTTTACTAAAAGCACACTGTGCCCAAGTAGTGTTCACAGACGTTTGAAGACAACCTCTTTGGATGTCTTCAAACGTTTTCAGGACTGTTGGCAGACAGCCGGTTCTGAAAATGCTAATCAGATTTTTTTTTTTTGATAGATTCACCTTTCTACCGTGAACAGGATAAGCGGTTCAGAAAAAAAAATGGATTCTCCTTTCTTTCTGGTGTGAGCCGTTCATCATTAATCATCGTGCTAAATGCATTTAAAGCCTGAGAGGCCGAAGCAGCTCATTGTCTAATTCTTTTAATTAATTGTGGCCTCACTAAAACTTTAAGCTCCTGTGGTGAACTCACAGGATTTATTTCTCGTCGAGCCTTTTGTCTCTTTGTTAATCATGGCATGTACATGGGCGATGTCCTGTACCTCAAAAGTGGTTTATAAAGACTTGTGAGTCATATCTCTGTGCTGTCGTGAAGAACTTTTATTTCACTGCCACTCTGCCAGCTCCCAAACATCGCATGACCCCAATACTTAAACCCCATTGGTCCATTACATTTCAGGTGACATTCGATACCACAACTGCTGCGTGTTGTCAACATAAACTAACACAACATTTCCCCTTTTTGAGAGAACAAAGAGCAACTGCTTTTTCCCCATAAAAGGTCATGCAAAACCTGCAAGGTAGAAAAGCAGGATCAGGCACTTTTGTGATCAGCAAACATAAACTGAAATAAACATGTTAATTATGCAATAACAGTACCCTGAATTTTTCATTGGCTGCTTTAAAGTGCACAGACTTCACACCATAACTCTCATTATCTTTTTTAGTAACAGTTACATCATAACATGAACCTATCACAACAAAGTCTCTTCTCATCTTTCAGTCTACAGGTCAAGCTTAACAGGCTCAACAACAACTCTGCCAGACCTAGTTTTGAGAGTTGAAGTCTGTGTAGGTGAGACTGGAGATGCCACAGCAGGTGGGCTGGGAGCCTGCTCAGGAAGTTGGCTCTGTTACTTGTTGCTGTGATGCAGGCTTGTCCTGTGAGGGTGTCTGATAAGGTGTCAGATGTAGGTGGTTGCGTCTCACCACTCCCTGGGGTAAATCCACAAGGTAACATCTTGAAGTGGAGTGATTTTGAATCATAGTTCCAGATGATTTAGTGTCATGACCCAAACATGTTCTCCTGGAGTCAGGTCCCTGAGAGTTTTTGCACAGTGACGCCTGTTGTAGTTTGCAGCATCTGATATCCTCTTCTCCCTTTCTGTCTGAACCAGTATGCTGCTGTCAGGTCCAGCTGAGAGGGAAAAGTTGGCACCATGGTGCGCAGACTTCGGTCCATGGGTAGGTGAGCTAGGCTGTAGCCCTTCTGATGAGGTGTAGTTCTATAAGCGAGTAGAGCCAGGTAGGAATTATGCCGTCTTCAGAAGATTATTTTGGAGAAAAACACCTCCCAAACCATATGAAGATGCGTAAGCTAATACTTAAGTCTCTGTTTAAATCATACATGGCCGGTACAGGAGGAGAAGTCAGTGCTTGTTTCAGCTCTCTAAACGCCTTCTCCTGGTCCACGCCCCAACAGTTGTTTTTGGATAGGAGATCACAAAGCGCTTTGTCTTTTTCTGCCAGCTGGGGGATGAATTTCCCCATTTGGTTGACCATGCCCAGAAAACTCCTCAACTCACTCACGTTTGTGGGTTTCATCCCTGTGATGGCTTCTGTCTTGCTTGGGTCAGGGCTGATGCCTGATGCTGGGATGATGTGACCCAAGAAAGCCACCTTGTTCTTGGAGAGTTTGCACTTTTCCACATTTGGGGTGATGCCTCCTTCTCCAAGCACACAAGTGGAGACGAGTGACATGCTCCTCTTGGTCTTGGCCCCACTCCAGCAGGTCATCACTGTGGCAAACCACACCCTCCAGTCCCTCTATGACTTCAGCCATCACACACTGAAAGTATTCAGGTGTTGAGTTAATGCCGAAGGGAAGACGGTTAAAGTGAAAACGATCAAAGGGTGTAGTGAATTTAGTGTACTTAGCTGACTCTGCTGTTAGTGGAATCTGCCAGAACCCCGTGTTAGCGTCAAGTTTGCTTGACACTTTGGCTCCAGCATTCATCCTGAGACTGTGCTCCACAAACGGTAGAATGTGCTTTTCACGCGACACATGCTGATTCAGCAAAGGTGTGCTCGGGTTTTTGACCATATAGACATGGTCTGCTTGGTTCCATACTTAGGTTGCAGTCTGGTGAAACCTTGCACCTCCAGTGGAATCCTCCCTGGACCTAACAATGGTTTCTCTGGTTTCTGGCGGCTGGGGAGGCTGTTCACTGGGGAATATGCTCTTAAAATTAGCCTGTGACACAGCAGTTGTGTCTGCTCCTGTGTCGAGTTTGAACGTGAGCATTTTATTCATTACCTTTACATCAGCAGTCCATGCACCATTTTCAGGTCGCACAGAGCCAAGGAAGGAACTTTCCACCTCCTCTTCTTCAGTACACAGGACAGCCTTGCCTGCCACTTGGAGCTATGTGGCACGGTTGCGGTCACACTGGCCATTCCAAACATGCTTTAAGGCTGAAGCGTGCTTATGCACAGTACAGTCCTAAGGTATTCACCTGGTTCTCCTCTGAACTTGTAGACAGATTGCTTGCCTGTGGGAATCTCTCAAATCTTCTAATCCATTTGGTCCACTCGTGCGGCCTGGAAAAATTAAAGGCCTCTGGTGGCTGGATGCTAAAC
The DNA here is from genome assembly GCF_033239565.1 of Halichoeres trimaculatus. Classification (NCBI taxonomy): domain Eukaryota; kingdom Metazoa; phylum Chordata; class Actinopteri; order Labriformes; family Labridae; genus Halichoeres; species Halichoeres trimaculatus. The sequence goes on along the minus strand of NW_027437194.1, from coordinate 31,519,480 downwards.
ATGGCACTGGGCGCACCAGCCGCTAACTCGTACCCTGTTCTGCTCATCCTCGCGTCACTTGCCATTCACTGTCAGTGCCATTCGCTGAGCTCCCCTCTTTCCCTTCTCACCATGGCAGACCTTAAGTGCTTCACTTTTTAGCTGCACAGCATTTCTGAAACCATGTCATGTACCTCAATTATGGTATATAAAGACTTGTGAGTTGTATCTGTGTGCTATCGTGAAGAACTTTTATTTCACTGCCACTCTGCCGGCTCCCAAACATCACATGACCCCAATACTTATACCCCACTGGTCCATAACATTTCAGGCGACATTCAATACCACAACTGCTGCGTGTATACATATACATATACATATACATATACATATACATATACTAACACCACAGGTGAGATGAGCTTTCAAAGAAAGATTCAACATTTTTAAGTGTGTTTCTTTGCTGCTGAGAACATTTTAAGAAACAGACTGTTTCTCCAAGGTAATTCAACACCTGCCCTGCACCAGTGGTTTCAGGCTTTTTTTTCATCACTGAACAAATATCAGTCTTGTCTCTGATTGTTTCGTTTGTGCAAAAACAGAGGCTGTAAACTGTGGTTTACCACTAACTTCTGTCTTTGCTCCCCCCGTAGCAGCCACAGAGCTTTCCCTTTTCACAACTAGTCAATGCGTTTGCTTCCCCAGGCTTTATTCCCACCACAGCAGATATGCAAGACTTCTATGTCTGCTGGATGTGATGAGTTCACACATAGCTGATCAAGCAGGACAGGAAGTTGACACCCAAAAGTCAGCTTATGGTTGCTTTTTCAAATTAAAATACTCTGCATTGATGCCAGATCATATTTCACTTAACTATACAGAGCCAAGAGGTGGAGAGGTCAGAAGTTTCAGAGGCCACAGAGGACAGGCTCACTGTGAAGGAAGAAAACTGCTGGTTCTGTGATCGGCAGGGATATGACTGAAATGGCATCCATGTCATACGCGTGTAAACTGCACAGCCTGTGGTTGAACAGCTGGTGCATGGGCCAGAGGAACAAGGTTCACCAGGTTTAGCCAGCAATAACAATTTAGTTCACTATACCTCCTTTCATGGGATTTATTGACAATGAGAAAAATGCAGAAACTGTCTCTTTCTTCCTCTTTTTTTTTTCCTACATTTAGCTTGAAGCAAGCAGACAGAGGTTAGCATGGTCAATTGTATTCAGAGGAAGGCAAACAGAGAGCAGCTGTGGTCAGTTCATTTTAGTCCAGATTGGTTTAGTTAGGCAATAAGTGGTTAGAGCTGGGTTGAGCATTATGAAATGTCAGATCTTGGCTTTGTTTTACTATCAGCTTTTCATGTTATCATTTTCAGCACTGATATGATTTCTTGATCTTATTCTCAGATAGCCAACTACAGGATCCATTTAGAAAAGCAAGAAGTTAGAGTGGATTTGCAAACAAAGATTTACTTTTTGAAGATACAGTCTAAAATTCTCTTCTCATGATAAAAGAGTTTTACAACGCAACTCAGGATCAAATCAGCAGAGTCGGTTCCAAAAACAGGAAATGTTAGCCAGCACAGGTTCTGTGATAGCTGGCAGAGATTGCTGCGGGATTAATGACTGATTAATGATTAATGACATGACTGCCCCACTAAAGTCAAACAGCCAAACTTTTTCCATCCTTGTGGCCTGGTTTGGCTGAGTGTCGTTGCCAAACTGACAAAGCTGCTGGGTGGATGTGAGCTAACAGGGTGTAGGTTAGCCAACAAAAAGGCAGACATTTCCCCGACTTGTTCTTGGCAACCTCAGCTGCAGTGGATCACAATGGACTTTATTGACTTTATTCTTGGCTGAGGTAATATCCTGTTACTCAGTTTCTCCCCCTTTGACTGTTTTTTCATTAATCAAAAAACATCTACACCGAGTGGACTTTAACCTGAAAGTGTATTGGTGAGCTTCCACTGGTGACTGATGAGTCTAAATGGTAAATGGACTTGAGCTTATATACTTTTAGCTTATACTTTTCTAGTCATGGACCACTCAAAGCTGCTTTACACCACAGGTCACACTTACCCATCCACACCCATTTGCTCTCACATTCACTCACTGAAGGATCTGATTTTTACTATGGCTGTTTCCCAAAGCCAAGGTACCTTGCCTTGCCTTGGTCTGATGTGGGCGTGGGGTGGGCGTGGGCAAGCATCCACATCATCAGTCGCTGCCCAAGTGCTGTTCCAATGTTCATGTCCTCCGGAGGCATATGTCCTCTGTTTGGTTAGCATGTGGCTAATTGACCAAGGATACACAGGTGTAGCCTTCGCTGCCTTGCCATGGCAATAAATACCCAACATGCAACGCGTGAATCTACAAAAAAGGAAAAAAAATGGAAGGAAAAGACGCACCAGCGGAGGCACGTGGTAAATTCCAATTTAGATGCAAGTTACAAAATACACCTCTGAAAATAACAACTTATACCATGTACACCACTGAACTCTTTTGTGTGTCACTCACGTAACTATCATTACTCAGAAGCTGCACCTGCAGAGTGTCAATGATGTGACAATAAAAAAGCAAAAAGTGTAGAAAAGTGGCAAGTTTTGACAATATTTAAAGCCGTCTGAGCTCCTCCCAAAATATGCCTTTGTAGGCTGTTCCACTAGCATCTCCTTTTGAGCAGAGGCAGGACACTTGCCTTGGATTGGAAGGAAGTGGCTTCGGAGGCACTGCCTTCCAAGGCAAGGCAAGGCAAGGTACCTGGGCTTTGGGAAACAGCCTATGTTAGCTATCCAACAGTATGTCTAACACAGTCACACCCTTTCATGCCCGTCCACTCTGCCGGCTCCCAAACATCACATGACCCCAATACTTATGGGTATAAGTATTGGGGTCACGTGATGTTTGGGAGCCTGGTCCATAACATTTCAGGCGACATTCAATACCACAACTGCTGTGTGTATACATATACATATACAAATACATACGCAGCAGTGGGAGCAACTTGGGGCTTGCCCAAGGACACATCGCCATGTGTCACCCAGAGCTGGGCTTGAACCTGCAACCTTCATATCACCGACCAAGTGCATTCTCCAACTGCGCCACTGACACGCCCAGAGTCTAAGTGCTTCTGATGTGTGCTGTCTTGCTTAGTAAGCCCAGAACTACCCAGAAGCCCACCAACACACACACACACACACACACACACACACACACACACACACACACACACACACACACACACACACACACACACACACACACACACGCACGCACACACACACACACACACACACACACACACACACACACACACACACACACACACACACACACACACACACACAGGCCTTCCTCAGCTGAATAATGAGGGTTACATGGTGGACATCAGCATGAAATCAGAGCAGTTAAAAAAGGACAGGTAGCCAGTTCAAGCAGAATAGCAAACAAGCAGGGGAGTATACTTACGAAATCCTGTTTGTGTCCAGTGATTAGCACAAAAGGAGAGATAGAGAAATATGGGTCAGGATTCAGTGAGCATAGTCCTTAAGGAAAAGAAAGTGGTTGAAGCACAACTTAGAGACAGAAAGAGAGTCACAGTTGACCTTCATGAATACAGAGCCAACTGCTAATGCCACATAATTACCACTTAACAACCACTTAAATTAGGCTGAGTCTGGGTTTGTGCTCTGAACATGTCTAAACTGGGTCCTGTTCAAAGAAGAAATGATAAAAGTCTTAAGAAATGACTGAGGATACATTAAAAAGAACATTTTTTATACAGACAGAAAGCTGGAAGCTGCGACAGATTTGATATGAAGAATATGTGAAAGCCTTTAACGTTGCAGGTGATGTGAACACTAAATGTCAGTGTCAAGACTGAAGTGAATGAAGCATGAGTGTGCCCAAAAAAGGCCCAGCCTGGTTTGATCTGTTTGAACTTTAGAAGAGGCCATAGAAGAGGAGCACCGAGCCATTACACAACAAGACATTTGTGAACGGTCAGCTATTCATTTTGGGTCGTTTTAACTTTGGCTTTATATGTCAGCTTGTCATGGTGACAGAGTGACCTAATGTAGATTTAAATGAGTGAAGAGGTTTGAATCATGTGTTTATCTCCCTTAAAAGTTTTGGAAGAAAGTGAGGTCATTACATTTGAATTAGTGCAGGTAAGGTAAACAACCACTGTGAATAATCCAGCTCCATGTAAAGGTCAGAGGTTCACTCATTAGAGGCATGGCCGTAACCAGCTATGAGGTCACCGAGGTCCGGACCTTGGTAAAAATTTCCCAGAAAAAAAAAATAAAACGAGCCCCAATCGGCACATCAAACATATAAACACAGGGGAGCTTTTATTTTGAAACCGCGGCATGCAGGAAGTTATCTGATGAAGCCTGTAATCGCAGTGACTTTGAATGCGCTTGACAGGAAGTAGAGAACGACACCGTGAGATGAGTGACTGATTCTTTATTGTTTTACCAACAAGCAGCCCGCTGTAAATGAGGCCGGACCTTCGGGTGCTTTTGACCAACATGATCTGACTGTGTCTTTTAAAACTTCATGCAGACAGGTCCATTATTTTCGGTCTTTGCTGATACAGCAGTATATCACTCTTTAGAAAGAGGAGGAGGAAGCCGGGGGTTTGATCCGAGGTCCAAACCCGCGGAATATTTCAGCAGGATTTAATTCATTTCATTTTATCCCATGGTCTGTGAATACTAATTCAGACTGGGGTAAACCTACTGTAAACGGGTGTAAGACGTTCCGGTTAAATTGCCTGATGACAGTTCCGATGCCAGTTTAAAGTGCTGGACTGGCATAACCGTTGGGTAACCGTGGCAACATACTCAAAGCATACAGTTCAAAAAGTTAAAGCTCACTAGTTAAAACACAGTTATTTTTTATTGATATGTTGACAATACTGATTTAGTTTGCATTTCCATTTTTTCTATCAAATGTGGAATTTTCTGTGCTGCTTTTATGACGAGAACTGACTCTCAGTTTTTAAAAACAGATTGTTTTGTTTACAAAACATGTCAAAAAGGTGAGAGAATCTGCTAAGAGTTTCTGGCTTTAAAACAACCAATAATGCTCTAAATAAAAGAATCATTGGATGTCATTGACTGGTCTGTACCAACACCAAACTTTACATTTTATTCTATTTTATTTTATTCTAAAAAATGTATAGTTAATTTATATATTTACTTTCATGGGTTATATTTGCATCGATTACATTTACAGATCATATCACAGCAAAGTAATGTGGGCTTTTACTATTTTTTTTATGTATCTATATGTATTTATGCAGATAGATAGATAGATAGATAGATAGATAGATAGATAGATAGAGAGAGATGTAAGTTGCAAAAAAAATCAGATCCTTCTTTCTAAATGATCTTAAAATGAAGTATAATCTATAGGGTCTAATCAACCTCCTTGACCCCCCTCCACTTGGCAGTGTATCTGTTATTTTAGGTGACATTTTGGTGTGAATTGTGCAAAAACTGATAAAAAGGGATTTTCCCTTCTCATCTCAATGTCTCAATGAGAATAGGATTCTAAAGTCTTAACAACAGAAAATCTCTCTCTTCCTCATTTGCTCAAATGTCCATTACTGTTACGCTAACAACCCAAAGTAAACTTCCATCATTTCACACTGTGGGCTCTAATTTCGTGGCGCAGCGCAGGGGGCGCAAGCCTGGCGCAGCCTGCGCAGTGCTAATTTCGTGCGGCGCACCGCCATGCGCTGCCAATTTGACAATTTGGTAGACCGTCTGCGCAGTGATGGGTGTGACGGCGCGCCAGGGGGAGTTGACGGCGCACCAGGGGGAGGTGTCAGCAGATTCATGTTGGCGCAGTGACAATTTCGTGCCAAAAAAGTGCGCTGAAAGCTCGCCAGCTCCAACCTGGTCTATCCTCGGCGCAAGGCGCAGCGCACCCCATGCAGCTGTAATTTGGTGACAGGCGCACATGTGTGCACATGTCATCAAAGCCTAAGAGGCAGGTTTCCAGAGTGTCAGGCACATTTTAATGCGATAAACAATCACAGCAATCACTATTTAATGTAACCGTCTGAACCAGCATATACATTTGTATCTACATTAACTGTCCCGTCACATCTGATGTCAGATTAAAGCCGTTTGTCATCATGGAAAGTTAACCTGACGGCAGCTGGAAGTTTGATGCACATCTTACAATTAAACAATAAACAGCCTTAACATCTGATACTGAGTATATATCTGGTTCTCTCATTTCATTTAATTCAAAGAAAAGAGGGAGAGAAAAGACGAAGAAAAAAGAGACAAAATAAATGTATGTCACTCAGGATTTACCCGTGATTTCCCATATTTCTCTGTTTTAGTCTTTATTTTTAACGTGATCTAAAAAGATGGAGTACATTGTTGTGAGGAGGATGAGGTGGAGACACTGGGAGAGTATACAGTATATCACCAAAGGCTCTGCTTGGCGATGACAAACCAGGAGTTCAGGTGGATCAAAAGTATTCTGAATGGATAAGCCAGCTGTGTAACTGTCTCTTCATTTTTTACTCCGGATAAAGACAAAGGAACAGATTAAATCTGTCCAGGGAGCTGGCCCACAACGTGACGCGCGTCATGTCCTCCGATGCGCCCCGCTGTCCATTGACCTGCTGCAGGGACAGCGGCTCTGACCGTCTCCGCTACCAACACTCTCTCCATGGTGCTGGAAATCACTCAGACCAATCAGACGCTGCGCCTCAGTCGCAGGGCATTTAAAGGCGAGGAGAGGCGCTCGTTTGATTGGTGAAAACAGCGCTCGGCTGTGTTAAACCCACTCGCGGCTTTTCTCCTCCCTCTCTGCCATTTGTGCGGAGGGAGGCGTGGACGCGCAGCTCTGCGCTCATGTGCGCCTGTACTGCGCCTCTCTTGGCAATGCAGGAAACTTGCAAAGTGCGCCGGTCACGCCCTGTGCGCACGGCGAAGGCCGGCGCAGGGCAGGTGCGCCTGCGCCCCTGCCTGGTCTACGAAATTAGAGCCCTGTATGATTATATGCAGTCTAATATAAAGGAACTTCAAGCTACTACTGGTCAAAACTGATTTTATAACACAAGTTTGTGTGCGTGGGTTAGGGTGTGGGTGTGGGTTGGGGCGTCAAGGTCTGGACCTCACCAATTTTGAAACCCTGGTTACGGCCCTGATTAGAGGGAATCAGGAACAACTCTTGAAGGGGAGCTCTAAAGGGATTGTTCTGAGGGTGAAGGTGAAAAAACCAGGCCATGGGGGTCAGGTAGAATTGAAATTTCTCATCTTGTGACGTCACAATGCGAGCAGATTCAGAACAGACCACACACAAATGACTAGGTTGGCATATTTTACATGATGCGGATCAGTGAATCCTCTGGATTATGTGAACAAATACATTAAAGTAGATGTGCTGTCTTAATATTCCCCCTTTAAGTCTAATGATGGTAGGAAATCTAAAATCTTAACATTTGGATTCTGACTTAGTCGAAGTGGTAAAGTTTAGTGATGTTTGCTGATGAGAAGCGATAAAAACTCCAGCAGCTCTTGAAAGGCATCGCTAAGATTTATCATTCATCAATATTTCACTTGAACTGAATTGAAAAATCAAAAAGAATTGACAAAATAATTGATTTCATGGATTGTTCTTCTTGAACAAGCTTTAAAGTAGGGGTGCACGATAATAATCGAACCAATAGCTATCAGGTCGATAACAGGAAATTAATATGTCATTCCTAACGGTCCGATATTAGGACAGCAAGCCTTGAAAACATGTATCTTTGTCAGCCCGGCGGTGCCCCGCCCCCACTGTAAGACATGAACGGCCTGCAGTGAGTGATGCGTTCAAGAGCCATCGGCATAAAAAAAACAACGCTCCCTGACTGGGAAAATTTAAGTGTTCCCCCTCATGTCGGAAAAGACTTGTTAACTCAGTCATGTTGTGGTAGTTACAGACTTGAATTGGCATCCACAGTATTTTTTTCACGTTACACATAAATAAAACAAATATAAACTCAAAAAGGCTGAACATATATATATATATATATATATATATATATATATATATATATATATATATATATATATATATATATATATATATATATATAATTTATTTTATTTTATTTTATTTTTTTTAATAAACATTAATTTTAACCAACACTAAGGCTATATAATGTATACTACTATGGATGATGCAGGAAAGTTAGGTTGAGAAATTTAATGTCCCTAGTCAGGATATGTACACTCAGTGGAGCTTATATTTACAAGGCTGCAAATTAATACTGAACAAATAACTCAAACAATTAATTTTGAAAGAGCTGCAGCATCTTAAACCAGCAACAATGAACATTTTAAAGATAAACCACAGTGCTTCAGTTTCAGCTTCAGAGTTTTTTGTGTCTTTTATGTATTGTGACTGTCTCTCTCAACTCACCATATTTGAAGTGATACTCCGGGATGGAACAAGTTGGGTCCTATCACAAGATTTAGGGCAGAAATTACCCCTACAGCAGTGTTTTTGTGCAGCAGAAGCCCAGAGCGCTCGCACCAAACACCCCCACCCTGCTCCTCTGCCGATTTCCTCTGCACTCAGACGGGGCCATATTTTACTTGACCAAAAACACAAATAAACGGAATCCCACCAAAAAAATCTGATATGGGTCTGCATTCACGCTTTATTTAGAGAATGTTCAGCGCGTTCCTTTCACACGAAAACACCACTAAATAAGGCTCTAGTTCTCATCGTGTCTCTTCGTCCTGGTAGACTACCTGCGTTTGTTTATGTCTGGCACGCCGCCCGCGCGGACTGATACATCAAGCGGTGAGAGCCTCGTATCCAGCTGTGGCTCTGCAGCGGAGGTAGCGCCCTTTTACGACACGATGAAAACTAGAGCCTTATTTAGCGGTGTTTTTGAGTGAAAGGAACGCGCTGAAAATTCTCTAAGTAAAGCGTGAATGCAGACCCATATCAGATTTTTTGGTGGGAGTCTGTTTATTTGTGTTTTTGTGTTTTCAAAGTCAGGTGCTATGGTGGAGAGAGCACATCTCATGTCTGACGTAACATCCAGTCGAGAGGGTTAAACTTGTTTTTTTTATTATTATTATTAACATAATAATTATCATTATAAAGGAAAATGTGTGGTGTTTAAATTTAAATTAAATATATGGGCCCATTCAACCATTAAAAAATATACTAGTATTTTTTTTTTTCACCCTGCCTCACCCAACTGATTCTGCATATAATCTATAATACTTTGTGGGTGTGTGTGTTTTCTTAAATATTAGCACAATTTAGAAATCTCCCTTAGCCCCACAGACACACAAACAGATGTCAAAAAAACTCGCTTGAGGCAGCCTTCTCTTCAGGCTGTTTTTTTAAATGTGTTTTCTTCTATTTTAAGTTTGCCATGGTATCGATAAAGTATCGATATCGAAATTTTTTAGGCAGGTATCGTATCGAATCATAATTTTGGAAACGTGACAACACTAGTGTGATATCAGTTAACAGTTATTGGTATCGGCCTGTAGAAGCTGAAAGTTATCTGTATTTGAAAATAAGAAAAAAGTTATTGTGCATCCCTACTTTAAAGGCCAGCTAGCTGAGTTTTACAGGTACCCCGGAAGGTTGGGAATAAACCTTTAAATCTCTCACAACCTCCAGAAGACAGTTTGTGGTGATGTTAGGTATCTGATCTGAAGTTTATTACCAGTAAAAACACCAGTGTGAGTGTGAGTGTGAGTGTGTGTGTGTGTGTGTGTGTGTGTGTGTGTGTGTGTGTGTGTGTGTGTGTGTGTGTGTGTGAGAGAGAGAGAGAGAGAGAGGGAGAGACTTACGCCTGCATGGTTGTGGTGGCAGTTTGAAAGCTGAACATGTTTTCCTTGGGGAACCAGTTTGTGTCTTCTGCAATGAAATAGAAAAATTATGATTCTGAGGTTCAGGAAAGGAAAAGAAAAGAAGTGGAGAAACCTGTTTGTCAGCAGAGGCAAATGCATTAAATAATGATACTGGAAATATGAAAGCACAAATTAGCCACAGCACTAGCACTTCACAGTCCACTACTCCACAAATGGAGAGAGGGAGACACACAGAAGGAGACAGCAGAGGAGAGCGAGGGACAGGGAAACGCAGAGTCAGAAATACAGGCCAGCACATTACATCCAACATTAAGCCCTCATTCCCCACCAGACCTGAGAGGAAATAAGTTTGAGTAAAGAATAAAATATTGTTACAATGCTGTTTCTCCTGATTCTCCTGATTCCTGCTGCACCTACAGTTGATGGATCACTGCTTATATTGAGCTTATCGAGTCTCTCAGAGCTCTTACACTTCTGATCTCTAATACCCATCCACACCACATTCACACACTGATGGCACACACTGCTATTGTAGGAACCATCCTTTTTATCTAACCATTCATACCCATCCACACACCACTGACCAACAGAGGGAGCAGTTTGGGTTTCAGTGTCTTGCTCTAGGACACTTCAGCATGCAACTGCAGAAACTGGGTTTTATTCCCCTGTCTAGGGGAGACCAGAACACAACATGATGTCCCATTTCCCCCAAGTCCCAAGCAGCCACGAAAATCAAAACGAGTTTGAGGTGAAACAAGTTTAACTATTTATTTACAAAAAGAAATCAACCCAAAACATTTTCCAACAACGAAATTAACTCAGAAACAACTCAAAGAATGGAAAAGGATAATTATAGAAATTAAGACAACTAAATTACAAACTAACTTAGATAAAACTACCAGAAAATAAGAGTAATCAAACTAAGACTTTAAACAAAGGAGCACAGCGTGGCGTGGCACTGCATGGCGTGGTGGTTGGGAGAGGAGGGAGATGGGATTCCCCTGCCTCCTTGCTGACGTCATCCTTTTATGACCGCCCAGCCAATCCGAGCCCGATGATCAGCCAATCACATTGGCAGGCCTACCTGCAGACACTCACAACAGGCGCACACACACACACACACACACACACACACACACACACACACACACACACACACTCTCTACAGCCGCACACTCTACAGCCGCGCTACCACAAATAAAGAAACAAACAAACAAACTAAACACATTACGACCTCGGCCGTAACACTGGGATTTGACCCCTGGCCTTCTGACTGAGAAACAATGGCTCTACCACTGAGCCACAGCCACTATGGTTTGTTCACCTCAGTCAGAGATTAATTAAAAAAAAAACACATTTTAACCATCAGATAACTCTACAAATGTTTTCTTGTTTTGATCCTTAATGGAAGTTTGTTTTACTGTTGGAAAACACCAATTGCTAACTAAGCATAGTAAAACTACTTAAACCATGACTGTTAGTCACCATATTCACAAGGCGGCCCTTCTTCTCTGGCAACATGCCAAAGTGAGAAGCTAACACTGTCTTGAAGGTATTGCACTGTTGTAGGATGGGAATTTATTAATTTAAAAAGTTTAATTCTGCAATTTTATAATTGCATAATTGAAAGACTGCTAAAAACAATAGAAGACTGAAAATTTGGACCTTTACCATGCATAAAAACAAAAAATATGATGGCCCGCGAGCTACTGCAGGACAGTAGCCAAGATAAACAATGAAACTCTCTTAGCTAACAACAAGTTAGCTCGACCTCTTGTCTATTAAAGCACCAAACAGTCAAACTCACCTTCAGCCACTTTTACACTAACTGAGTCTGTAAATGGTATAATGGTAATGTTAGCATTGCTAAAGATAGCAACTACATAAGTCAAACTTGAACCATGGTTTATTGTAACTCATGACTTCACCGTAGATTCTGTTTTCTGTTGTTAAACCAGAAACTATGAAATGATATGTTTGGAATAGATGCAGTTCTTTTGTCCCACATTTAAACAGGATCACAGCTTTCAGAACCCTGAACCGTCCACACTGGTGAACTGTCAGTGGAAAATGGCTGTCTAATGAATGTGATCAGTGGGATCACTTGTTTATCTATTCTTTGGTTTAAGAGGAAGTGGATTTAGGATTTAACTGTATTCTCTTCTTGCTTTATCATTCAGTAGCAGTTTGGCAGCCTTCGTCTTAATATTGTCGAGAACCTTATCTCAAACAAATCAAATGTTATTTCCTCTCTGGTCTGGCACCAGACCCTGTAGTTTCAGGCCAAAGGGTCTAAGTAACAAACCCTTGCGCCTGTGTTTGGACCCCAGCGCCTCTCGTTTCCTCTGTGTCCTCCACCTTCTCACCTCTCTCCAGCCCAGTCATCCGGTCCACACTCCACATCCTCTCTAGGCGTTGGTGCTGCTTGCCTGCCTCTCGGGACACACTCTCCAGATCCAGGGAGCCCTGACTTCTTGAGGGGGTGCCGCCGCATGAGTCACAGGCCAGCCCGCTGCACTCTGCCTCACCCTTTCCACCCTCGCCCAAGCTGCGGATGTTGTGGGCGCTGACTGAGGTCTGCAGCAGGGGTTGAGACAGGTGATGGTGTTGATGGTGTGATATGTGGTGGTGGGATCCAGCCATATTCAGAGCTTGTTGCTGCTGGTTGCTACTGCTGCTCCCACTTGGCCCTCCACTGCTGGACGGGATATTGGTGCCTGATATGCCACCATGGTGGTGGCGGTTGCCATGATGGCTGTCATGATGGTGACTCCCACTGCTGCTGCTGGTGCCCCGGCTGCTGCCTGCATGGTGGTACTGGGTTGGGGATGATGAGGCAGAGGAAGGGGAAGTGGAGGGCTGGACCAAGCCACCTTTGGATCCAAGCCTGCCACTTCCCGACTTCTCCTTCAGGACGTCCAGTTCTAGGCTCTCTTTGCTGCCTCGACCACTGCTCATCAGCATACCTTGCTGGGTGGTGATGGTGTAGACACGGGCTGGCTGTAGGATGCACTCAACACTCTTCTGCTGGTCCTCCTCTGCTGAGAAGCTGCGCTCGAGAGAAAGATGGGATGGTTTGGTTGAGATGGTGATGGAAGGGGGAGGTGGCTGGAGTAGGCCCACAGGGGGCTTCACCGGGCTGGGCTTCTGGTTGTTCTCACAGCTCTTGGTGATGTTGGAGGTGGTATGGAAGTGGTTGTTGTTGTTGTTGGGGCTAATCTTGTCACTTGGCGACTCTGGGTCAGGACCAACCAAGGTTTCACACAAAAGATGAGCTAGTATAAAAGCAAGAAAAACAAACGTGTTAAAGGGGAATAGCTTAAACAAGGGGCTTTAGAGAGAAGAAGAGACAGTAAGAGTAAAGCTTGAGATGAAGAGAAGAACAATATACTGCCTTCTTCCGGTTATTAGCTGTGGTAGTTAAACATGAATGAAGCGATGTGACATTCCAGCAGAGGATGAGGTGAAACAGGTGGAGGGGAGGATTAAAGACTACAAAGGAGTTAACAGAGCCGGAAAAAGGGATGGACAGAGACGCTGACCTGATCCGTTTTGGTGTTCAGGGTTTGTGTGGGACAGGTACTCTCCAAATGCTCTCGCTGCTCTGTGGGGACACACACACACACACACACGACATGCATAAAGACATTAATTCATGGTTGGACAGAAGGAGGTGAGTGAGGGAAGAGAAGAAATGGAAGGGGAGGGAGGACAGACAAGCAAGGGAATTATAAATTATAGAGCTAATTGCTGTCTCTGTTGGCTTGTGCCACCCACAGATTAAGATGCTGCTGTTTTATCTCTGCAGTTCAGGCAGCCTCATACTCAAAGAGAGGCCGAGTTTGAGACAGCCAAAGAAGATTGAAGGAAGGATTGCTAGACATAACTTCTCAATATGACCTTAGTTTGCGTTTATGGATGTCCTTGCAGAAGGCAGACCACGACTGTGTTAGTTTCTTTCTTTCAGCGCAGTCTCAGATGGTATTAGTGCCTGCAGCTTCAGTGACTTGACCCAATGGTTCACTGACTACCTTTTAGAAGCCTCATGTTTTTCATCTTAGCCTTTGCCACAGTGGAAATTAGCTGTTCAGGCTGAGGTTATTCTTGTATCAGTCTGTAAATATGTTCATTTTTGCTGTAAAACAGGTTTTTTTTTCTTTTCAGGGCTCAAAACTGCAACCAAAATGGTCGCACATGCAACCATTTTTTCAGCGTGTGCGAGCAAAAAATTCATCTGGTCGCGCTCGTGTGAGGGCATATGTTTTAGTACTCCATCTATCACAGGCACTGAACAAGACATTGTGGTTTGAATTCTCCCTCTCTTTCACTGGCTCAGTCAGTCCCCTCCACCTGAACTCTTTCCTGTTCTGAAGAGAGAGCACCGTTGCATACACGCGCAGCGCGTATGCACATCACACACTGAAGACAGACAGAACTTTACGACACACGTTTCACTATTTTAGAGTCAGCCTTCTCACTATATGATTCACGCTGCTCTAAACTCTCTCTCTGGAGAGGATGCTACGTTTGACCAGAGCTCACAACATATCATGTCAACTCCAAAAAAGAAAGAAAGAAAAAAGCCAAGGCTCTGATAAACTCTTCATCAACAAGTGCTGCACCGTTATCTGTCTCCATCTCTGAGAGGTCTCCTGCAGCTTCTTTGGATCAAACCAACTAAGAGAGAGGGGGTGGATGGTTTTTGAGTTTTCGATAAAACGCCCAAGTACGGGACTTGATTTGACTTAGAAAAATATTAGAGATCACAGGAGCATACTTAAAGTAGGGGGGACCATCAAGAAAAATCACGAGCCAGGAGACCAGCGGGAAAAAATGTTAAAAAATGAGAGACTCCCGCCATATTCAGGAGTGCTGGTAGTCTGCCAGCACTCTCGATTGGTAAAAGTAACAAGTTTATGTATGACACAGATTGACAAAGATGAAAACTAAAGATATTTTCTGTATCATTTTAGGTTAATTTTGGTAAGTTTTTTAAACCCACTTAGGAATTTTAGTCATTGTTTAATGTAAAGCCTACTTTTTATTTCATATTTTATTTTTTCAACGAAATTTTTTTTGTTAACTATAATAACCCTAATATGTACACACATGCATATCTTTTATAATTTGCTTTTATTTAAGAAGCATTTTTATTGTCTTCTTTCATAGTTACATAAAATAAATAACCTGTTTTGTCAGCCAGAGCTTGTTGCAGACAAACTTCACATTTACTGTAAAATATTTAGCAAAATCATAGCTAGAGTTACTACACACAAATAAATAAATAAATAAATAAATAAATAAATAAATAAATAAATAAATAAATAAATAAATAAATGAATAAATAAATAAATAAATAAATAAATAAATAAATAAATAAATAAATGGTGCGACCAAATCATGTGCTGGTGCGGCCAACTGAGAAAGTTGGTCACACCAGTGCTACCAGTGAAGAAGTCAGTGTAGCGCCCTGGCTCCATGTCACAAAGCTCAGATCATTTTAAACTGCTTCAATGATGACTGTGGACTGTGACAGCTACTCTACTTGTCTTCTGTCCATAAAAGAAAGGCTTCAAAGGGTTGTAAATAATGTATTACTGGAGTCTAATGTGATGTGATCATGTGAAAAACACGGGTGTGTAGACAAAATTGCCAAATTTGTTCACACAGCCCATGTCAGAGGTGATGGCTGACACTGCAAACACATCTGCAGGGGTACCCAGCCTCTTTGGCAGCCATGTCAATTATCAAAGCCTGCCCAACACAGCCAGCAGATACTGAGTGAGCACAGGAGTGCAGTGTACACAGACTGTATTTAACACTTTTTGATGCAGGCTTTTCTCTTCTGTGGTTCAGCCACTTTCCTATTCAAAAGTAGCTCTGTATGCTTGCTCTCTCATTTATCCTCCCTCTCTTTTTCTCTCGCTTCTGTCTCTCCCCTCCTCTTCTGAAGGCAGGGGTCCTAGTGGAGACAGCTTGCATGAACAAAGCTGCTTCCCTTATAAAAAGAAAAACTGTAGGAGAAAAGTAAGAAAATAACCTTTAGTAAATAAACATGACAACCACTTCAAAACACAAACCAGGTCGTCCTACTGTAGAGAGTCATACAACTCATAGTTTACACACACACATCAGAAGTTATTACTTACTGAGGGCTCTCACTGCTGCTGAGGCTGGGGAGGCAGGGGAGACTGAGGAGAAGAAGCATTGCAGTGTGCCCTAGGTAAGGAATCATACTCAGAAAAATTTGCCTTAGGCCCTCATGCAAGATAAATCTACCATTGGGCCACCATAGGGGACCCATTGCTGTAACATCACTCCTTGCTGTGTATTGTGTTTGTGACTGATTGCCTCTGGTCTTCATCTAATACAGTGTACCCACTACACTACATTCAGCAGCATCTCAATTTCTAATGTCTGCTGTCTCTAAGACCAACCAGTGCTATTTAGAGAGAGTGAGTTTATTTTTTTCTGAACATCACATCACATACATTAGATAAGAATGTTTCACTAAACTAATTGTGATTCCACCCTATCATTAACTCCAACTCCTCCTGGTTGTTGTCTCTTCCTCGGGGATATAAATACCTGTTACCCTCTCCAGCAGTTTGGAATTGATGAAGCTTCTTTGATGTGTCACGACCCGCCTCTAGGCCATGACAAACGACAAGGAGACGTACAGTTAGGAGTCAAAACAAGAAATACGTTTATAAACAAAATAGAAATTCAAATGGATTCAAAACTCAAAGTCAACTAAACTAAACTAACAAAGGAAGTAACTAACAGAAAAAAATGTGCAAATGGGAAATAATGGAGCCCAGCCAGGCCAAGTCCTCCAGAGCTGAGCAGAGTGAGGGTGGCTGGCCAGAATTTATACACCTTGGGGTTCCACCCAGGTGTGCAAACACTGCAGTAGGGCCTAGTAGCAGGAGGCCATCACAGATGAGGGACAAAACCTCTCCCAAACTCTACTTCGTCCTGTTGTGTTTTTTGGGGGTCTCAAGAATAACAACTGTGATCAAACTGGCAATACCAGGGACAACCTGGTCACGCACATAGAATCAATCCACAGAAGGAGCCTGGTACATTTTACTCCTGTGTCTGTTGGCACTGTGGCCCAAAGCACTCTGAAGGTGCTTTTTATCAGAGGTAACAGAGACTTTTAGTACCAGGACTACTCTTCTAGGAACCAAAGGGTTTCTGCCGCCCATTTTGGTTCCACTGTGGCCAGTGAGGATCAAGCCAGTAAATGATGGAGAAGCTATGAAGCCTGTTGTGCTGTATGACCAGACCTGAGTTGTGCACCAAGATGAAGGCTGTTTGTGTTGTCTTTTTTTCCAGTCATGGGTATTCTTATTAACTTCTGTTTCAAACGTTACATCCTCATTAGCAATCCCAATAAAGTACCAATGAGTGGCTGTGAGTAGACTACAGTTTCCTGGCAAGCCAGTCAGAGCCAGAGTTTAGTTAGGTGTGTGTTGTTGATACAAACCTCAGCACACCAAAAACAACTGCAGAACCAGATGCAACAATGGCCAGTCCGGGGCGGTCAGTGAAGTTTTCAGGATTCAAGAACCAACACTACTCCAACATCACTGATGAAAAAGGAAAGAACAGATATGTGAAGTGTACACAGAAGTGTGTACAGTTAGTAAGTTGTACAGTTAAATGTCTAACTATGAGTAGCTGTGTGTAAGTGTGATAAGTGTGTGATGTTTTGGAAACAAAAGCATGTTGAAGCCTGTAGACAGGGGAGTGGCACCAAATTCTGGGCCCTGTACACTCTCAATGTCAGTGGGCCCCTATCCATGCCAGTGCACGATGCGCATGAGCAAAAAAAAAAAAAAAAAAAAAAAAAGAAAGAAAAGAAAAAGGGGTATTTATTTAACATAGAAAAGGATAAAAATGGTTTTAAGCTAAAGATAAAGATAAAGCAAGCTCACTTTGTATTTCTAGAGCCATTTCAGTGCAAGATAAACTGCTAAAAATAATGCAACACATGACCAAGCATTGCTTATTATGTTGACAGATTGTCTTTTAAATGGGGCTCATTTTTGTGTTGCTATGGGCTGAGCTCTAAGGCTGTTAACCAAACAATCATAACTGCTAAGTATCCACAAGGGGGCACTTGACAGCACTTGACATCTACCATTTAAACAAGTACAAAGATAATGTGAAAGGTTGCAAATATGTTCATTAAAAGTCAAATATGAAGTAAACATCAGATATGCTTTCCTACAATGGATGCTTAGACTAGCCTAATTATTTGCTATAACACACAGTATTCATCGTGGTCAGCAAGTTGACAATAGCTTTTAAGCACTGCACTGCAATGCTAAGGCTTTTTACCAGACAAAAATAATAAATTGCTTTATTGCTCAATTAATATATTACTTGTGTGCACTTGAGCCTACAGTGATATTGGTAGGCTATTTTCATGTTGATATATGCAGTAGAAGTATTGCTAGGTGGATCATTTATTAAGTCTCAGCACGGAGTTTCACTTTCAGCTATGTTAATATAGGCTATAGCACTGAACCAAAAGGATGACTTACCTAAAACTTAAGGTAAACAACTCGCATTTTGGCAGCGATCTACCAGTCAGCAGCTTGCTCGCTCTCTCTTTCTCCATCTCTCTCTCTCACGCGCGCGCGAACCATCATACCACTGTAAGGGGTAGTCAGAGGGGGGAGCTCGCCCTTGAAAACTTGAACAACGATCTCACCTTGTCTTTGCTCATCTATTATCTCAGCCTTATCTTCGGAAGAGCCGCCAGGACTGGCCACTGCTGCTCCAGCTGTTGCGGCTAAGCCACTGTTTGTTTCTGAAACTGGTTCATGTTAACACCTAGCGCTAGCTGGCCCATAACTGTCTTTATACTACAGCCGCAAGCAGCCTGGTTGCCAACTAGCTAAGCAATGACTTGACGCGAGCAAACAGACATCAGCAGCAGCTGTCTGGAGTGGACTACATTAACTTTAATTGGACTTTGCATAACAAGCAAACTCGGTTTATCTTTGGGAAAGAAAGCAGTCAACTGCTACCTCCCCTCATTCTGCCTTCTTTGTTTTTCTTCTCTCTTTTTCTTCTTGCAATAGCCCGATTTCTGCTTCTTGGGCAGCATGATGCCAATTCAATGTGGATTCACTGACGTTACACTTGTCGCCTGTTGCTGTCGGGCGGACTAAACCATTTGCCCCTCCAAGAGGGGGCCTCCAGAATGTCCAATATGTTGGGAGGACTGTGACATGAAGTTCATTCTTTCAGCTGATATAATCAATATATGAAATAAAGCATGACAGCAATTAATTGGAGGGCCCAATTCATTCGAAAAAAAAAAAAAATCAGGATTTTCATGGGCCCCTCTCCCTACTCAGGCCCTGGGTAGTCAGGTCCACTTATCCCCCCACTACCACGCCCATGCTAATGAAATGACCTTTATCCTCGTATGTTTATACAGGCAACCTACAGCCAAAGTGGAGTTCTACAATCAGCTTAAAAACTTGTTGAAGTCTTATGACCAAAATAAAGAAATAATCCTAATTGGAGATTTTAATGTTGACTGGGATGATAAGCAGGCTCGAAAAAAACTTAAGCGAACTACTGATTGTTTTAATCTCGAGCAACTAGTTGGAAAGCCAACAAGAATAACAAGAACTTCCCAGTCACGAATAGATTTTTTGTTTTCTAATAAACATGACAGAATTGCAAAAACATTTAATTTTCTGTCTGAGCTCTCTGATCATAACATAATTCTATTTAATCAAAAACTTACTCAAAAGAGCTATGTAAGATCACATAGAGACTCCCCTTTAACTGAATATATACCTAACAGTTTGACTCAAAATCTTAATAACGCATTAAACATGGTAGTCTGGGATGAAATACTATCTCCAGATATTGAGTCAAGTAGTGAATCCTTTGTTGGTAAGCTAAGAGAAGTTATTACATCCTTTACCAGGAGGGGGAGTCGAAAATCCAAGAAGGGTAATTTGCCTTGGTTGGACCAAAATTGCAGAAATCTACTAAAATATAGGGATTCACTGCTGAAAAAATACCTGAAAACTGGCTTGACTACTGATCGGCAAACATTTACACATGCTCGTAATAAAGTTAAACAGGTCTCGAGAAAAGCCAAAGCAAATTTCTTTGTTAATGTAATAGAAAGCACAAGAGGTGATGGGATTCTTCCGTGGATCACTATTAATAAAAATGTTCAGTGGATAAATTACATATACTACAACCAACAGAGGTTTGTTAATGCTACATCTGAAATTCTGCGAGCATTTGGCAGCCAATTACATGCAACAAGCATAATGACACAACAGAACAGACAGGTTTTAAATTGGCTAACGGCAGATAAAGGAGGAGTGTGTCACATATTTGGGAGACACTGTTGAACATTCATTCCAAATAACACAGCACCTGATGGTATATTTTCTGTGGCTATGGAGAAATTGACTATAGCTGCGTTTCCACCAAGCAGTACGGGTCGGTTCAGTACGGTTTGGGACGGTTTGAGACAGTAAAGTCTCATCCCGTTTGCGTTTCCACAGCAAACTGTGCCCTCTCGTGGTGGGCGGCGTGTAAGCCGCATGCCAGAAGCCACAGCTGTTAAACAATAGCGCGACGCCGTAGCAGCTTACCCCGCTATTAAATCCAACAAAGAAGAAAACGCGACACAGTAAACAAAGAGCATAGATGGAAGACATGCAGCATTTCGTCTTCTCTGTGATTTTCATGTAACTCTCTGTTACAAAGTGCAATCAAGCTTCGTTTCAGAGAAGTCTGTGAGCCGCAAGGAGAAATGCAGCCGCTGTCGGGGTGAGTGACGATTCCTTTGACCAATCAACGGTCTGCAGTGTGTTGCTCCACTTTCCGAGAGCGGATCGGTTCAGTCTGGTACCCATACGAAAGGGTCCCAAAAAAGTGGGACGGCTCGTCTCGGTTTTTAGGGATCCGTCCCGGGATGAGTCTGTGGAAACGCCGCTAAAAGCGCACCGTACCGAGACGAACCGACCCGGACTGCTTGGTGGAAACGCGGCTTTAGCTAAAAGGGGAACTCAGGGAGAGTGCTGGCAAGGGGGGGATGTCTGGTGATTGGTTAGACCAAATTTTAGGGAAATGGGGAGCCGTTTGGGCTAAAGTAGGCATTAGTGCATTAATAGTCCTAATACTGGTTTCCTTTTTGGCATGTTGCATCGTTCCCATCCTGAGGAGACGGTGTGAGCAGGCTCTGGACAGACAGCTGATGATGGTGGCTGGTCTCCAGCGAGCACAAATGTTGAACATGATGACTCCGTCCCAAAAAGCACAACTCTGCCTGGATGAAAAGGAGGCAGAGAATGGGAGATATCCGGACTTGTACCCCAATCTTGACTACTGTGATGACTCTGATGGAGATGAACAGAGTCCCGTCTGAGGTAACTCATAAAAACGGAATGTTGTCAGGAGCAAGAGGATATCCCAAGGGACGATGGAGTAATGGGAGTATAACCAAGAAGTGACCATTAAGTGGACATTATATTGCAATTAACCTTTATACTACTTTCTCATATTCTCACAGGTGAATGCATATTTCAGTTCATGAGTATGTTATGTTTAAGTATGTTTAAGCATGTTATCAGTTATTATCGGGATAATACGTTCATTTAAGTTCATGTAATCAATACAGAAGGTATACTTACAGGTTTAGCTACATCAGCTTCAACAGTTTAAAAGATGGATAATTAATCACATTTATCCTTGAGAGAAATGCTTACAGTTAAGATATTTTGTTAATCATCTCAAATGGCTTCTATGGTAATTGTTGTGTTTAAGTGAAAAGTGTAGTGAGTTGAAGTTCACGATGAAGGTCGCCAGCGGGTGGGGCCGTAAGGGAATTTCCTGCTAAAAGCAGCCGGCAGGTTTTCACCCTTGCAAGATGTGAACTTCTTAAGGTGAATGATGTATTCTGCATTCTGATTATGATGAAGTCAATGTTCTGGTTATATACAGATATCTATACGTATACTCCAAAGTAGTTAGACTAATATTATCAAAGCTAACATCATATCGTAATCCATGGTAACAATAGTGCATTTCATATATGTATTTTTGTTGTTTTTAGCTGAAAAGGAAGAACGTGGACTTTCGGTGATGTCATTGTGGGATTGCATTTTACTTAAATTCGGCCTTATGCTAATATAATCCCAAAATTGGAATTATAGGGGGGATTGTGTTAGGGCGAATTTAAAGGCTAAACATACAGCTATTCATTTCATATGATATTTGTAAGATTTTAGTTGAGGTAATTTCAGCCAGACCTGCAGCAGGCTTGTTCTCGGAAAAGGTGCTTGTGAGAGAGGTCAGAGGTGAGTTTCTCAGCAGCGAAAAACAATACTCCAATCCTTTGCCAAAATGTTCCACCCTGATAGGAGAGTACAGGAAATCTCATGCCATGACCAGTGGTAGTTTGGCTGGAGCCAAACTATCCCCATAGTGATGAGTTGGCAAAAACAGACACATGATGACATCACTGAAACCTTCCATAAAGATACATGTTCGAAGCTGAGGAGAGGAGTCTGTCTGTCCATCCACCATGATTGCTGTGTTTCGAGCTGTGTGACTTCAATAAAACCCGCAAAGGCTGCCAAGTTGATTCTGTCGTCTCGTCATTGATATATGTGTATTTGCATCTGGGAAATCCTTAACAGTAAAAAGTGTAAATCTAAAGCTACATCTCCTGAGATAGAAGTAAACGGAGAGCTGATTAGTGATCCTCTGACTCTATCAAACGCCTTCAGTAATCACTTCATTGATAGTATATCTGAAATAACAATGCTTTTGTTCCCCTCCTCCTGTTCTGCCTCATCCAGTATTTGAAGAGCATCCCATCTTCCAGCTGCAAAATGTATCTGGGGCTGTGATAGCAAAAATAATCTCTACCCTTAAAAAGTCTAAAGCCAGGGACATGCATGGCATTAATACCAAATTCTTAAGAACTCATGCTGAGGCACTGGTACAACCATTACTTACTTGGTGAATCAATCAATTAACAGCAAAACAGTTCCGTCCTCTGGGAAAGAGGCCATTATAACCCCAGTCTTTAAGTCAGGGGAAAAAAACACAAATCATAAATTACCGACCAATCAGTATTTTGTCTGTTGTTTCTAAAATCACTGAGAAGTGTATCGCAAACCAGTTAATTCAACATCTTGACAAGGGATTCACTCCTGTGCACAGAATGCAGTTTGGCTTTCGGCCTAACCACTCTACAGAGATGGCAAACTGTTTTTTCGTAAAAAACAAACAACAAAAAACTGTCTTTAGATAAAAATTCCTATGTCAGCACTGTGTTTTTAGATCTCAAGAAAGCGTTCGACACCGTTAACCGTCATGTTCTTCTGACCAAGCTTACACATCTCAATTTCTCAACAGATTCACTTGCATGGTTCAATTCTTATCTCTCTAACAGAAAACAGTGTGTCTGTATAAATGGACAACTGTCCCAGTGTCTCAGCAGTAACATTGGTGTCCCACAGGGTTCTGTATTGGGACCCTTGTTATTTTCTTTATACATCAATGACTTGCCGGATGTTTGCCCTTAGCTTGATATGTTAATGTATGCGATGATGCAGTGTTATTCACTTATGGTTCAAATGTGCAGACTATCACTGCTAATCTTACAAAGGGTCTGAGCAATCTGCACGGCTGGCTTAAGCAAAGTTGTCTCATGCTCAACCCAAAAAAGACAGTGTGCATGATGTGCAGTAAAAAAATATAAAACAGTATAGGTCCTTTGTGTTTCTAGATGGAGAGGAGTTGGAGTTGGAGACACATTTCAAATATCTAGGGGTGATCTTGGACTCCAACCTCACATTCAAAAATCACATTAAAATGGTCTCCAATACCATCAAATTTAGTTTGCAAAATTTCAAACAAATTCATTCCTCAATAACAACGGAAGCACCTAAGTCATACCTTCGATGCATAAAATTAGCACATATTGAATACTGTTTAACGACTTGGTCTTTTGCTGGTACCACAGCGCTTAAACCAATCAAGCAGCTGTATAAAAAGGCTATCAAAGTTCTAGATAAAAAACAAACAGTCTTTTCATATATGCATCTTAATTGAAAAATACATTTTATTAAACTTTGAAAACCTGAAAATCTTTAAAAACATCTGTCTTGTATATAGAGTGTTGCATGGTCTGGCCCCTCCACCTCTTAACAACTTTGTTAAAATAAGAAACTGTGAGACTAGCACTTGATCAACATCTAGGGGGGACTGTGAAGTGCAGTTCAGGAAATGCAAGTTTGCCCAAAACGTGCTCTCTCTCTTCAGGGCTCTTCTAGTTGGAACACTCTACCAATGACAATTAGAGAATGTACCACATATGTGACATTTAAAAGGCAACTTAGAGAATGGCTTCAAGGGACAGCAAAGTTGTCAGCATTAGAAGGCAGGAGCATATTTTATAAGCAGGTGAATGTGTGAGTGAGAGTGGTATGGAAGGAGGAAGAAAAGTTGGATGTGTGTTATTTGATGTAAAATATACACATTTTAGGTTTTGTGTGGTTTTAACATATTGTTTTTTGTATTGTGTGTATTTTGTCATGTCTTTTGAATGTTCTTGTTTTGGTTGTATGTTTTTACCCCATGGGACTGCAGATGGAAACTAGCCTTGAACTAAATCCGGCATATTTACAGCCTCATTGCCTGTTCATTAATATGCACTGTCCCATTCAAATAAAGAAATTAAAAAAAAAAATCAAGCCGTCGGCAAAAGTGAAAACATTGCTGTCCCCTGGTTCAGGTGCAAAGTAAAGTGGCTTCTCCTGCTGGCCTGATGTCTGTCTAAGATGTAGAGGGGTCTTCAACCCAGATCAGCAGGGGCTGCTCTTTTAACTTAGAATGAGTTTGTGAAATGTACTGAAACAAAACAAGTTACTTGAACAAAGTTAAAATGTTTGAAAAACACTTAAACTATGGAAGAAAAAAACATGTACTCAAATCTGATGAGTTATTGCTTTAGTCATTCATTTTTGAGTTAGACACACTTCTTTGAAACCAGTGCCTGTCACTTTTTCAGAGAACTAAGTTATTTTAACTTACTTTGTTTATTAATTTATGCTGTTAGGTTTTACAGTGCATATCCACCCCTTTGACCTGGTATCATCCAAAAATCACCAAGTGGTGAGGACATTTTCCTCCTCAGTTTTGCCCAAACAGGAGTAAAATTAGTTTTACAGCCTCTGCAAATAGAACTGAAACAAACAAAAAAAAGCTTATTGGCCTTGTAGCTACAAAAGCAGAAAGGTAATTCAAGTTTTTCTTAGATGTTTAGCAGAGGGTCACCCAGCTGCTCAGTTTTTTTTTTCCCTGAAGTGTTCACAGGACGTACACATGACACAACCTCAGCATAAAATGTACTGTATACACAGTTTTGTGAGAAAGATCCTTGAAACATTAATTGAGAAGGAAATTGTGTGTGAGGTAAAATCCTTCAGACACTATGGAATGAACGTTGCCACATGAATAGCTGTACTGGAAACCCTATTGTTAGCCAGCAGCCTGTGCTCTAATGTGGGAAAAGCTGGGGGGTCTGGCCTACAAACTGGACTGAGTGAGGTGTAGGAGGTTGTGTATTCTGATGAAATGCAGACAGCATGGTGTGCACACATGTCTGACTCTACACACCTGGATGTGTCTGCTTGATTTGAGACTGAGCTGGAAAGGGGGAAAAAACCCACAGGTCACATTACACTGAGAGGTGCACGTCTCTTCTGCATCTCCAATGATTAAGAGGCTAGGTTCACTGAATTAGTGTGTCCTCAAGGATCACACAGAAATGCAGAGGGGAAAAGACCCCCACAAACTCATAGTCCCTTGTCTATGAGCATCACATTTTCATCTGCCTCTCAAGGTGGCCCACACACACACACACACACACACACACACACACACACACACACACACACACACACACACACACACACACACACACACACACACACACACTGCAATGCATACAGAAAAAGGCTGACATGGGAACTAAGCTATAGTTGCCATACACTCAGAGTGAATGACGTAATAGCACATCTGCCCACATCTGTGTGTGTTTCAGTCAAGGTCATTCGTTGACACACAGCCGAGCCTGCCGTCGGATCTGCTGGAGCTACTGGAGCATGAGGGCATGGGCTGAATCCTGATCTCACTCCAGAGCCACGCTTACATCATGTGTAGACATGAACACAGCCACACGTGCTGCAGCTCTACTCAGCGCGAGCTCATACACGCAGAATGGAGATGACTTAGTCTGGATGGTGCTTAAGCAGATGGATGCAGACGTGGCCATTAAAGAGAATCTATTCGGCCATAAATATACCCTGAAAGCCTCCATGGATTGAGTCGTTAACAGCTTTTAAGGCGCCGGTCTCATGCCAGCCTGAATGAATTAACAGCCGCTTGTGCCCGCGCTTCCCTCCGACAGCTCCGATAAATGCCTGTGACTGCTCATCCCTCCCAACCCACGGAATTATTTGCAGTGATTCGTTCATTGACAGGTGGATCGTTTCCCCAAAGGGATGTGAAGACAGTCCCCTCGCCTCTGCGGTCCTTCCGCGGCCAGACTGGAAGCCGTTTGGCTTGAAACCTAAATGGCTGTTTTCCTACAGCAGGTGATGGTGCAGCTCATGGAGTGTGGACGTGAGAATGCCTTTTAGGGTAACAGTGAGTCAGAGCAGTCCCCGCTTTGCCTCTGCATGACTTTCATTACACAATGACGCTTCATTCATAAGAGGTACAGTTAAGAGAAAAGAATGTCTCGTTTATATATATTTGCTTAGACCCACGCCCCGGGGCTGGAAGAGACAGACGTGCGAAAGGGCAATGAGCCATTCTTGCGCATTGCAAAGAGCTTTGGCTGGGATGCGCAGTGGTAATTCATCAAAACCCACAACTATTACACATGGTAACTCCGCATCTGAGAGCTGTAAAACCTGCTAGGTCAGACGGAAAGCGCAGGAAACAGCAATATGCTCCAGGTGCCACTTACCTAACCTTGGCTGCCACTGAGGATATCGCATCGTTTTTTATATTCTTCCTTTTGGACACGGCAGTTCCCATGCTGACATGGAAACGACGCAGGCAGGTAAACAGTTCATTCCAAAGACTCTCTGGACGTAGGACTGCCACGACCAAAACAGCTTAATCAGAAAATAAGTAAAAAAATAAGTTGAAGGAAAAGCCAGGTGCTGATATGTTACGCGCGTCTGCAGAGGAAACGACGCTAAAGAGGAGAGGGAACGCCAGCCTCCCTCTCTTACCCTCCCTCTCCCTCTCACTGTGTGAGACGTACGTGGGGTAGCTTCACAGTTGTCAGCATGGCTGGAAATACTCAGCCCCCCCCCCCCCCCCCCATTGATAGGAGCAGTGGCGGACTGGGAGTGAAAATCAGCCCTGGACTTTAACTCGGTGAAGCCCATAACAACGGGACGCGTAACACCCAGTCATTCATAGATCCACAGCACCCCCCCCCCCCCCCCCCCCCCCCCCCCCCCGTCGTCGGACAGAACGTGTGCTGTCGGGGGGGGGGGGGGGGGGGGTGCTGTGGATCTATGAACGACTGAACGATCGGTTCAGCCCGACGACAGCAGGTGCTGCAGGTCTGTATGTCAACGGATGTTTCTGCCCCCGACGACGGCCGCCGCTGTCGGGGGGGGGGGGGGGGGGGGGGGGGTGTCACCGGTCGTACCGGCCCACTGAGGCAGCGGCCCACCGGGAAACCTCCCGGTGCTCCCGATGGCCAGTCCGCCCTTGGATAGGAGGATGGTATGACTGATGATATCACCATCGTCATCACCACAAAAAGGGAGTGCAGCATGCAAATTCTGTGTGAACCCATTGAGCCATTCAGAACCTTTTATCTCAGCCATGTTTTGATCCAATATTCTGCTGTTTTTTTGTTTTTATTTATCACGTCCTGTTACATTATTGTGCCTTTTGGTAAAAGGGTCACACCATGGACAGGCTCTAATCCCCAGCCAGAGACCGGGGGAGGAGGCTGTGAGGTTGGGGACTCTGCAGTGCTCTGTGAGCATCACTTCAGCTGCAGGAGAACTATAGCTTGTGCTTTTCGCTTTGCTGAATGTTTCTTGAAGAGCCCCTGGCAATATGGAGCTGAATTTGTTTCTTTATCATGCAATCAAAAAAGATGGATTTGGAAACAAAAGATAAAGTGCAAACAAATCATAATTTCAAAAATACAAAAAAATAATGTCTGTGATTAAAACTATCTTCATAAATCCACCAGTTTAATTTTAAAAACCGAAAATATGCTCTCATGCAACACAGATTAGTTTGTGCTTCCAGAAGTTTTGTTTGCGATTCTCAAAGTTTGGTTTGCCCAAACCTTCATGGGCGGGGCCTCCTCTGAAAACTGTAAAAAGCCACCTGATTGGTCAGTGTCCCTCAGAGAGATTATCAGGTTATCAGACATGAATGCTCTTAATTTAAAGCTGCTAGCCTACTGCTATAGGTTCACACAAGCTGACGTCACACGTCACGTGCAATGGGACACCATTTTTTCCAGGGGTGCAAACAATCCATAGCAACGCCCATAGCAACACATTCAGAACAACGGTGCAAATCTGCAAATCAACTAATTTTTAAGAGTTTTATGCCAGCTTGTGAGTTTGTTTGTATGTTAGTAAGTTTGGTAAGGTCGTGTGGGCTTCCATGTTATCGAACTACATAACTTGGCTCGAGCCTAGTGCCTTTGCTCGATATAAATTAAAGCTTAAAAAATTCGGTCTGGAAGACTGTCCATATCGATTGCTGGGGGATGTCTGGCGCAATCAGCCACAAGAATGGTCACAAGTACATTTTTGGCAACATCTACGTTTACCTCATTGAAACTCCAGGTAACTATGCTAACAATTTGCAAGTGGTCTCATATGAGTCAAAGTTGTGTGTGAATATGACTCATAGTTGTTCGAAACAGAGTTTCTCCTGTTTAATTTGTTGTTCAGCATAAGTCGTAATTATTGAGATAGTAAGTCATAGTTATGGGATACAAAGTCATAAATAGATAGAAAGAGATAGAGATAGAAAATTATTGTTATGAGATAAGTCATAACTATGAGATGCATTTTCATAAGTATGAGATTGAAAGTCACAATTTTGAGGTACTAAGTCACAACTACGAGATACATAGCCAATTTTAAAGAAGCTAAGGCTGTGGGTGGGCTTTTACTTCAGAAATACCTCTTTTTTTGCTGCATGTGGTAATGTGAAATGAGGTTTTTTATTTTTTATTCTATTTTATTTTTTATTTTACTTTGACCAAGTGACGGCAGCTAATAGACAGGCCCACTAAGTTCAGCCAGATGAGTTTGTAGGATGAAGATGGAGATTTGTAAAACTATACATTTTTGGAAACCTTATAATGTAACAAATCAGAAAACCAATGTTGCCATTGTTTCTGAGATTGTTATAGCAGCCATCTTGGAGCTTTAAAAATGGCTTCTTTCAAAAACAAGTTTCTTTATATCTTACCTCCTAGATTACATAAAT
Organism: Halichoeres trimaculatus; assembly: GCF_033239565.1. NCBI lineage: Eukaryota > Metazoa > Chordata > Actinopteri > Labriformes > Labridae > Halichoeres > Halichoeres trimaculatus. Next base: position 31,490,085 of record NW_027437194.1, on the reverse strand, counting down.
TCATGATTTCAATGGTTGAATCTACATTTTGAGGGGCAGGGAATCCAATGGAGCTGACTACACTGTAGTATTTTGCATTTTAATCATGTCTTACAGTGTTTTCCATGATAAAATAGCTGGCTGTTTTGATTGAAACATGCCTGGCTTTTTTTTCCTGCATTTTGTAGAATGGTCCCCCCAATAAAATAAAAAGGTCCCTATAGAGGCGTATATTTTCAGTTCACTCGATATGATACCTTCAAAAACTGTGAGCACAAATAAAATTATGTATGTAGTAACAGTTTTGACATTTTATTTGATGCAAAGGAAAGAGAATAGAGGTGTGGCAGTGTGATAGAAAAAATGTGATCTTTCTACTTAAACTTCACAGCTTATGATTAATACAGAACAGAGCATTAATTTAGACACCAATAACAAGAGCACCAATCACAAAAAAATCAACAAAAAATCAACAAAAAAAATGACCAAACAGCACGAGGCTGTTACCATGGTATGTGCGGTTCCAATTGGTCAACTAGTATGCAGCTTTGCAGCGGATGTACTGAATGGATTTTTTTGTTCTTTTTGGTCTCTATATTGTGTAGATTGGACCATAGGACCATAACAGCGCTATTAACGGTATTATTAAGATGTACAAAGCTTCCAAATCGTACACCATAGCTTTAAGGGACCCTCAAAGTTGATGAATGGGTAGGTTGTCTTTTAAGAGTTGTCTTTTGTAAAATGTGATAAAGAGTATTAGTAAAATATTACATTGTTTGGACGACATACATATCCAAATGACCATAAAATACCATTTTATCATGTAAAGATGCAAAATACACAACCATACATGCCTCAATTAGAAGGAAGGTCAACTCCATTGAATTCCTTGCCCCCAAAAATGCAGATTTAACCATTTAAACCATGAATTTAGGTCATCTAGGAGACAAGATATGGAGAAATTTGTTTTTGAAAGAGGCCATATTTAAAGATCCAAGATGGCTGCCATAACGATCTCAGAAAAAATGGCAACATTGGTTTTCTGATTTGTTACATTATAAGGTTTCCAAAAATGTATAGTTTTACAAATCTCCGTCTTCATCCTACATATTGACCAAAGCAACCTGACTATAAGAAAAATGACAGGATAGTTTGCAATATCTTTAGCTGTCCCAGTTAGAAATCTAGTCACCTCACCGTGTCATCATGATCTTCTGATTTAACGTTACATATTTAATTTATTTGTGTGCTTTTTGGGATCAGACAGCCGTAAGAGTATATTGTGGCTGACAACGGCAACAAAGCTTGGCAGGCTAGTAGTAGTGAAGGTCGTGAAGTGTGTGGTTCTGCTAAACTACCACAAAACAAACTCTAACCATGATTTTAATTAGACATACTGTACTTGCCACTAATGAAGTGTGCTGAACACACATACACGGCTTCGCTTCATTCTGTGGCGCCCATGCCTTCTTCGTAACCGGGTCGAGGAGGTTATAGGCTTTTGCTCACAGTTCCCTCCCTACTTGCTCTTTTATGTGTGTGTGTGTGTGTGTGTATATATATATATATATATATATATATATATATATATATATATATATATAAATAACAACAATTAATTGCACATTAGATTAAATTGCAATATTATGACTTGTTGCAATTTTCAAATTGCAGAAGGTTCAATATTTTTGCCCAATATGTGTTGAATATTTTGGCATTGTGATGCAGTTTTTTTTTTTTTGCAATTTCATGCTTATTTTTTCCCTCTATTCATACACTTTTTTCCACTTTTGGGGCTACTTACCTTTTTTTTTAACCCTGTTTTTACAACTGTATGCCTATTTTGCCCCTCTTCAAACTTTTTCTTTTTGTCCCTGTCAAAACCATTTTTGAAATTTTTTTATTTTTGTAATTTCATTTCAAAATTAATTCCCAATTTAGCTGCCATAATCAATTTCTCATCCGTAAACATAACTTTATTCCAGGAAGAACAGACGCATTTAGAGAATTATACATGTATTTTGTTCATTTATCTTTTTGGTTGTTTCAGGAGCTTACTATCTGAAATTTGTTTTCTTGTGTTGCAGGAACCCATGCAGTGGCACTTTCTCCATAGAGTTAGGGATACAGTTGCCTTTATCTCTAACAGACAACCGATTGACTCTAAATACCTGCACTTTGTGCTCAGGAGCTGCAGTTTGTTTGAGCTGGGGCATCTTATATGGACATTCCTGAGGGCTTAGTACATAGTCTGCAGCAGCTTTCTGACATTGTCAGTAGCTATCTGTCACAGAGGGTCATCCCACCACTGTTTAATGATGTAGTTGTGACTGAATTAAGAGGCAGTGTGGGACAACCTCAAATAACCATGGAAAGCCAGACTCTTCTTGATATGCTGAGCACTGGGTTACCCCTGACTTCTTTGTCTGACCTCCATGGGATTTCCAGGTCAACCTTGTACAGAAGGATGAAAGACCATAACCTTTCTGTCAGGAAATGTTTGGTGTGTCTCTTTGTGCTTTATGACGGCATCTAATGGTAGGCAGGCTTCCTGCACACACACACACACACACACACACACACACACACACACACACACACACACACACACACACACACACACACACATATCGAAGGTCAGGCTTTGGCCTGGTCTCCCAGCTTTAACCCCGCCCCCCAAGGAAGGAGAGATAATCAAAAGCAAATTGACCAAACACTAGGTCTTTGCTAAAGTGGTTTGTCTCATCTTGCCTCTGATGTTCATGAAACCATAAAGCATCTAGACATCCCTGTCAATTTGAAGACTTTTAGTTGACACCTATCAGACATGTGAAACTCTACAGATATCCTTCTTTCTGGGAGAGTCTGTGGTTCCTGACATCCTGCATCTAGCATCTTGTGACCCTTGATCTTTCTCTCTGGTAACAAAAGAGAAGGAATGCCAGGAGGGATCTGTTCCCCCACCCCGTGCATTTGAATGTGAGCCTGAACTCATGACAGAAGATAAAGGACACCACAGAAATGATGTTTTTACACTGAAACTCACCTTTGTGAACATGTACTGTGCAATGAAAATCTTTGATAATGTGTGTGTAAACACTGCTGTTTTGGAAACATATTCCATTGTAACATCTGGATTTTTATTATACTGGGTTCTTAAAGAGAAAACCTGTCGTATTTAGACTTGATGTGAAGCTTAAATCCTAAGAGATGTGATTTTTAACTGTTACATGTGACAGTACAAAGTTATAGTCAGTGGTGATTGGATCTCTGCGGTCACGTGAGTGTGTGGTATCATTTCCGGTTTTTCCTTTACTCTGTGTACAGCACGGTCGTGTCGTTCGCTCTCAATCTATCTGTTGTTTTACCTGTTACGGACTTTCACTCTTTTCAATCTTGCCATCTTATCGATCTATAGTAGTTTACACCAAGCACTCTGCCTTTTTTCCCACAAGGGTGTATACTTTTTCGGTGTTTCTGACGACTGGTTTTCCTGTTAGCCTTTTAGCTCCCCAGCACTAGCGATGTCTCTCCACTCTAGCTCCAGCTCTCACTCTGACTCTCCTTCTGCGGCTCGTTTCTGCCCGATGTGTCAGATGTTTAGTTATTCCTCTTCCTCCTTTACGGATAATGATATTTGTATTAAATGTAGCTTATTTGTAGCTCTGGAGGCGAGGGTTTCTGAATTGGAGACGCGGCCCCGCACCGAAGCCAAGCCACATTTAGCTAATGCTAGCCAGCCCCCTGTAGCCGGTGCGGTCCGTCTTAGCTTAGCCTCCCCCCCGGCAGATCCCGAGCAGCCGGGATGTAGTGGCTGGGTGACCGTGAGAGGGAAACATAGCCGCAAGCATAAAAATCGCACGCCCGACAGCCGTAACGTTCACATTTCCAATAAATATGCCCCTCTTAGCAACACACCTGCTAAGAAACTCAACACTCTGGTGATTGGTGACTAGGTAGTACGGAATGTGAAATTAGCGACGCCAGACACCATAGTTCAGTGCCTCCCGGGAGCCAGAGCGGGCGACATTGAAGGCAACTTAAAACTGCTGGCAAAGGATAAACGTAGATTTCGTAAGATAGTTATACATGTCGGCGTTAATGACTCCCGACGTCGCCAGTCGGAAGTCACAAAGATTAATGTGGAGTCGGTGTGTGCTTTGGCCAAAACTATGTTGGACTCCGTAATTTTCTCTGGCCCCCTGCCAAATAGGGCAAATGATGAGATGTTTAGCCGCATCTCCTCATTCAACCGCTGGCTGTCGAACTGGTGTCCAGATAATGGCGTGGGTTTTATAGACAACTGGCGATCCTTCTGGGGCAAGCCTGGTCTAATTAGCCGAGATGGCGTTCATCCCACTCTGGATGGCGCAGCTCGTTTAACTAGAAATCTGGCTGATTTTATTAGTTTACCCATCTGACAACTCAGAGTGGAGACTAGGCAGCAGAGCAACAGTCCTACACGCTCCTCTGCGTTTCCCTTAGTGCAGTTTCCCAGCCACTCCTGTTGTAACATAGAGACTGTGTCGTTTCCCCGACCGAGACCCTTTTTCTATAACAATAAAAATAACAATAACAACAATACTTATTATAACAACAACAACAACAACAACAACAATAATAATAATAATGATGATAATAATAATAATGATGATGATAATAATAATAATAATAATAATAATAATAATAAAACAAAGGAGTGAATTATGATAATCTTATAAAAATTAAAACTTCCAGTGCGGATGAACCACATGACGTTAAAGTCAAATGTGGTTTGTTAAATATTAGATCTTTATCATCTAAAGCTGTGCTAGTTAATGAACTTATATCAGATTATCACATTGATTTACTTGCTCTGACTGAAACCTGGCTGTGTGAGGGTGAATATGTTAGTTTAAACGAGTCCACTCCTCCCAGTCACCTTAATACTCATAACCCTCGAGACACAGGCCGTGGGGGGGGAGTGGCAGCTATCTTTAACTCTAGCTTTAATATTAGCACTAGACCTAAACTAGGCATTAGCTCTTTTGAAAGTCTTTTTCTCAGTTTCTTGCATCCAGCTGTAAAAACCGCGCAACCGTTTTTGTTTGTTTTCGTCTACCGGCCTCCTGGCGCGTACTCTCAATTTCTCTCCGACTTTTCAGAGTTTCTTTCTAATATCGTTCTTCTTTCGGAAAAAATTATCATTGTCGGTGACTTTAATATTCATGTGGACGTCGTTGACAATAGTCTATGTATTGCCTTCATGTCTTTACTGGATTCTTTTGGTTTCACACAGTCTGTGAACCATCCTACTCATCGCTTTAACCACACCTTGGATCTTGTTCTTGCTTATGGCGTGGAACCTGTCAACTTGGCTGTCTTACCTCAGAATCCTCTTCTGTCGGATCATTTCTTCATTACTTTTGAATTCTTGCTGTTGGATTTCTCACCTGCGAACAAAATCATCTTGTCCAGGAACTTGTCTGACAGAGCTGTAGACATTTTCAAGGAAGCTATTCCTGCTGCCTTGAATTCTTGGTCTACTTTTGTAGAGAGCTCTAGTGCTCCCTCTCAGCTTGATCAACTTGTTGCGGATACCACGGGCTCTCTTCAAGCCGTCCTCGATTCAATTGCTCCGCTCAGACAGAGGACTCTCAGACGACATCGTTCCGCTCCGTGGTACAACGCTCAAACTCGTGAGCTCAAACAACAATCGAGGAAATTAGAAAGAATATGGCGTTCGACTAAAACAAATGAATCCTGCTCGCGTTGGAAAAATAGTCTAAATGAATATAGAAAGGCTTTGCGACTGGCGCGTGCAACTTACTACTCGACTCTTATTGAAGAGAATAAAAACAATCCTAGATTCCTCTTCAGCACTATAGCCAGGCTGACAAACAGTCATAGCTCTACTGAGCCATGCGTTCCTTTATTGCTTAGCAGTGAGGGCTTTATGAGCTTTTTTAACAATAAGATATTAAAGATTAGAGATAAAATTAGTAGCGTGTTACATGCAACTGTGATAGAACCTTCGATCGATGGCGAATTTGCGGAAACGTCGCTTAGAGCTAATATACTCCTGGACTGCTTCTCGCCTGTGGACCTGTCAGAGCTGGATTCAACTGTCTCTTTAGCCAAACCATCAACTTGTCTTCTGGATCCCATCCCAGCTTGGCTGTTAAAGGAAGTCTTTCCCTTGGTCGGATCTTCTTTACTAAGGATGATTAATGCGTCTTTACTGACGGGCTACGTGCCCCAACTTTTTAAAGTTGCTGTTATTAAGCCTCTTCTTAAAAAGCCTACACTTGATTCAGGCTCTTTGGTCAACTACAGACCGATATCTAACCGCTCTTTCGTTTCTAAGATCTTGGAGAAAGTTGTTGCGAGTCAGCTCTGTGATTTTCTTCATAGCAACAGTCTTTTTGAGGTCTTTCAGTCTGGGTTCAGAGCCCACCACAGCACTGAGACTGCGCTGCTGAAAGTAACCAATGATCTACTTTTGGCTTCGGACAGTGGTCTTCTTTCTGTGCTTGTCTTGCTTGATCTTAGTGCCGCTTTCGACACTATTGATCATTGTATCATCTGCGGAGATTAGACAGTCTTCTTGGTATCTCAGGAACCGCTTTAGCCTGGCTTCGATTGTATCTTTCGGATCGACATCAGTTTGTTCATGTGAGCAACGTCTCTTCTTCGCACACCAGGGTGCAATATGGAGTTCCTCAAGGTTCAGTGCTCGGACCGATTCTTTTCATCTTGTATATGCTTCCTCTCGGCACTATATTGAGGAAACACTCCATAAACTTTCACTGCTATGCAGATGACACTCAGCTTTACTTGTCAATGAAGCCTGAAGAAACCAACCACTTATCTAAACTTGAAGCATGCCTCAAAGACGTAAGGTCCTGGATGAGCAGAAACTTCTTACTGCTGAACTCAGAGAAGACTGAAGTCATTGTTCTTGGACCTAAACATCTCAGAGAAGCTTTCTTGAACAACATCGCCGCCTCTGACGACATCAGCTTGGCTTCCAGCACCACTGTCAGGAACCTGGGAGTTCTTTTGGATCAGGACCTGTCCTTTAACTCTCACATCCAACAGGTCTCAAGGACGGCATTTTTTCATCTTCGCAATATCAAGAGAATTAGACACATCTTGTCTCGGAGCGATGCTGAGAAACTGGTCCATACTTTCGTTTCTTCTAGACTGGACTACTGTAACTCTCTTTTATCCGGCTGTCCTAATAAGTCTATTAGTACTCTTCAGCTGGTTCAGAATGCTGCCGCTCGGGTACTGACTCGGACTGGGAGGAGAGAGCACATCTCTCCAGTGTTAGCGTCTCTACACTGGTTACCTATAAAATCTAGGATAGAGTTTAAAATTCTTCTTTTGACTTACAAAGCGCTTAATGGCATCGGGCCATCGTATCTTAAAGACTTAATCGTTCCGTATAATCCGTCTAGGTCTTTGCGTTCTCAACATGCAGGTCTGCTGGTTGTACCTAGGGTCTCTAAAAGTAGTATGGGAGGTCGAGCCTTTAGTTATCAAGCTCCTCTTCTTTGGAATAACTTACCGGTTGAGGTCCGGGGAGCAGACACAGTCTCAACCTTTAAGAGTAGACTTAAAACTTTCCTTTTTGATAAAGCTTACAGTTAGAGCTGGATCAGATCTGAACCAGCTCTTAGTCATGCTGCTATAGGCTTAGACTGCTGGGGGGAACTGACACACAGGGCTCCTGTTTCCCTCTTTTTCTGTCAGTCTAACTTCTAGTCTTAATGTCCTGTTATAGTTACTGACCATACACCTCTCTGGGAGGATCTGAGTTTGTCTTGTAGGTTCCTGGTGAAGTAGACGACCTGCTGCTGTGCTCCTGTCCGACACCAGCTGCTACGGCTTTGGATTGTTGCCGGGAATGGCCTGCTGGTTTCACCTTAACTGTTGCCACAGCGCCAAACTTCGGACTGCGTCTGTTTCTCTCTCTCTCCCTTTCTGTGTGTGTGTGTGTGTGTGTGTCTGTGTCTATGTGTGTGTCTGTGTGCGTGTGTGTGTATCCCCCCCCCATTCTCTCTCCCACTCTCTCTCCTCTATCTGTCTCTCTCCAACCCCAACACAGTCGAGACAGATGTCTGTCTAACATGAGTCTGGTTCTGTCCGAGGTTTCTGCCCATTAAAGGGAAGTTTTTCCTTGCCATTGTAACTTGCTAAATGCTGCAAAGTCCTGTACTCATGGTGGATTAAGATAAGATAAGACTCCTTATCTTGTCTTGATGTTGGGTTTCTGCTAATAAAATTTTATTAACATTTTCGGGTCTAGACCTGTAAATGTTTTTGTAAAGTGTCTTGAAATAACATTTGTTATGATTTGGCGCTATATAAATAAAGATTGATTGATTGATTGGTGTGCGGTCAGGGGAGGCAGGGGAACAAGATATATATATATATATATATATATATATATATATATATATATATATATATATATAAATATATATATATATATATATATATATATATATATATATATATATATATATATATATATATATATATATATATATATATATATATATATTAATAAAAAATATTTTTCTTTTTTCAGTTGTTTGTATACAATTTGTCATAAATAAAAATTTAAAAAAAGGAAATTGCTGATTTGTCAACAAGACGGAGGCTAACAGAGGGGCGTTTCGCAATGGCTTCAAGCTTGTAATGTGCGTCAGAGGCAGAGACTCCGAGAGAGAGAGAGAGAGACCGTTTACTTGAAATCACAATGTTTTGCAGGTCCGTGCATGCCTACTAAAGTCTCACACTTATTAACGTGGGCATCGATGAGGCACAGTGCTTCTCTGCCTCCGCAGGTTGTAATGCCGCACCCTCTTTGAGGTCTCATAATAGTTTGTTAGTGCAGACGTTTAATAGAGTATATCGGAGGTGCCTGGCCTGTGTTCTTGTGTTGTTGAGATACAGGTTATTTTTGTTCATATTTTGCTCTTTCTCCTGTGATGTAAATCCTGTAGAAATGCAGGTGAACGTATGTTTCAGGTTTTAATTGGCATTTCATCTCGTTAACTCCGGGACTTCAGCCTGTCTCTGAACCGTAGATGGGAAAGCTGATTAACATTTATTAACTTGGCTCGTTGCTGGTAACCGGTGTCTAGGAGTCCGGGCCAAAGTGAAGGAAAAGACTAAAGAGGAGGAAAAAAAGGTGCACCTTGTGCACAACCGCACATTTATTGAGGAGACAAAGACCAAAATAATGTACTCCTGCCCCACACACACCATGCATGCACTCAGACCGTCTCTCCTTCTGCTATGTCTTACGCGCGCACATACACACACACAGCACAGACTGTCACCGCGTTAAAGGGGCAGGGCTGGCCAGTAACAGTTTGTATTAGCAAATGTGAGCAGTGCACCGTATATATAACACACACTTATAGAAATTTCAACTTTAGCTGAGTGCCTGCCTGCCTCCCTCGTCATGGACCTCACCGCACCTTACTGGTTATAGTTAGTGGTCTCTGGGCTAGTTTGATCCATGTGACAGGAAAGATGAGATGTGAGGAGGCGTCATCCTAAAGTGACCTCACTGACGTTGCGGGAAAAGATGAATAAAACTCCACACAAGGGTGTGGACAACAGCTTTTTTCTCAGCTCTTCTCTTCTGCTCTTTGATCCTCACACTTTGTCTGCCTGCAGCCTCACAGTAGGTCTTTGCAACCTGCACCGCACCTTTCAGCTCCGCACTCCTCGCAGTCTCCAAACTCTGCAGGCCCAGATGCATCCAGCCATCCATCGGTTGCTACGTCTCTGCCTGAGGCAAACAGCTGATCTGCAGGATTCCTTTGCACTCTGATGTCAGGAGACGAGCGCTGATCACGGCTTCCCCTGCAATGATTCAGCTTTGGAACTCCGCCAAAGTTTCGACCCAACGCCTGGCATCATTGCCCCTGTTCCAGCCATCACTGCTGCCGTCAGAACGACGCTACAGACTCAACTCATCGGACATCACCTCCGTGACACTCAGCTGACCGGCAGTGGGCCTCCTGTCTGTGACCGCAGCCAGCCTCTCCATTACCCCTCAATGGACATCTGCAGCAGAATTCTGCCATCTCTGTTGCCGCCACAGCTCCCCTCTCTCTTCCCTCTGGACTTGAGTAAGATTCAATCTTGAATTTATTGGTATATCGTGGTCAATGCCCCAGAGACTTCTCAGGGTGGGTTAGATTAGGTGGGTTGTTTTATGTCCTTTGTTCCCATTTATTCTGGTTTAGTATGATAAGTCTTACATTTCATTCCTCTATACATTTATTCTTTTATATCTTTCACCTGTTCATTTATTCATGCACATATTCCTTCTCCTAGTGAGTAAATAAACTTTTCATTTATATTCTGTACACTGGTCTAAAGAACTCACAATTGATGTAGCGGCCTTCAGATATCGAGACTTGATAATTAAATCAATTCTATGAATTATTAAATCACACAATTTTTATAGGAAACATTTCTAAAATTTCCCTGTTATCTCCAAAACTGGGCGGTGCCCCGACTTAAATTTAAACTCACATATTGTAAGTTTAGATGTCTTTCGAAAGTTATACTTTCACTCCAGTAGAATGCTGGCATTCTGCTGTTGATAATTAATTAGTCATTTTTTGACACCGATTTATGCAAGCACACACACAGACACACACAGACACACACAGACACACAGACACACACATACACACAGACACACACAGACACACAGACACACACACACCCACACACACACACACACACACACACACACACACACACACACACACACACACACACACACACACACACACACACACACACACAGCATCTTTAAGGGGAAGGACAATACTGTGAATGTTGTTAACGGCACTATGAAAAATAATACAGGATTTACTAAAGTGTTTTACCATTTACCATTATAGTGAAATGGTAGAGTCAAAGATCACCATGAATTATCCCTGACACTTACTCCTAATGGTTTCCAGTAATTCACAGCAGCCTTCTTTAGCCTGAATCATGCTTAACTGGAGACTAAATGTGTAAATGGATTTTTTTTTTCCCAGACACAGCAAGGAGATCAGTTGCAGAGCTTTACTTAAGTCATCTAAAATCTGTGTCTTCTATCAGTCCTACAACAAGCACAGAGTAAATTTCTTGGAACATAAGTTTAGCAAGGTTAGCAGTCTCTAAAGCAGAGGGTAATTTAACTCATTCACTGCCAGCCGTTTTCAGAGCAGAGAGCTTCATACTGCCAGCCCTTTTAGCGCATTTTGACCTATCTTTCAAGACCCACAGAATATTGAGTTGACTATGACTATGTAAACATAGAAACAACCGAAATAAAGATTAGACTCTCTTCTTTCATAAGAAAAAAACTTTTGTCTCTACCTTTTTCTGTTCTTTAGTAATTGGCTGTAGAACATAGGCTGGTTTCACCAAAACACCTGTTTCTGACCAGAAAACTGAGACAACGAGCGTTTTGTGAAAGCAAGCATATTCAGCGGGACAGTGGCTTTAATGCTCAAAATTTCTACTTTAGTGACAGCTCAAACATCTCAGCAGTGGTCTCTTGCAATAAAACAGCTAAAAAAATACTTGAGAAAGGGCTTTTGATGTCAAAATAATCATTTATTTACAGAATTTTAACTATATAAAATTTCTACAATTCTTCAATTCTTCAATTTCTTTGACAACAACAACAAATGAACTTCTTGCTTCTCGGTAAGTATTGTGTGTGTGTGTGTGTGTGTGTGTGTGTGTGTGTGTGTGTGTGTGTGTGTGTGTGTGTGTGTGTGTGTGTGTGTGTGTGTGTGTGTGTGTGTGTGTGTGTATGTGTGTGTGTTTAACTTTCAACAGAATAGTTCACCTTTGTGTGATAAACTGTATAACACTCTCCTGCATGCACAGGGACACAACAAGACTTGCACCACATTTTGGTCTCGCTACGCCAGCCCCTGCGTATGCAGACCCTACACCTCCTAGCTGGTCTCGACATCTTGCCAGTGGGCAGCATGTGTTTGAGTCTGTTTCCCTATCTGTCCATCCAGCCTGCTAAATGGGTCAGTGTTATACACTCACAGAAATGAATCAAGGCAGAGTTTAATGTTATGCATTTACATTTATTTGATTTTATTTAAATACTCATATTTTTCAATAGAATAGAATAGAAAATACTTTATTTATCCCCGAGGGGAAATTCAGGAGTCACAGCAGCATTTAAGAAAACAAAAATAAGAAAGAGTATAGAAAGTGCAAAAATGTCCATAAGAAATTAGATGACGACATCCCGTCCACCACTCGTCCACCACTCTCCAGTCCAGCCAGTCTCCACCTCCACAGGGTCCAGGACTGAGCCTCCCCAGCAGTCTGTTCAGTCTCTGTCTCCTGGATCCTGTCTGCTCACAGCAGGCGAAGCTCCTCCAATGTGGCACCGGTGTCCGATGTCAGCTCCGTCAGCCACGTCCGTGAACAGCACGATGCCGCTGGGCTAGCACGGCTAGCTCGTCCATCCCCCGGAGCTAGATCCCACGTTCCCAGCAACGATGGATGGAAGGACAGGTCCACGTCGTCACCTCCCAGCTCACATCCGAGAACCAGCACGTCGTCCTCACCTCCTCCTCCTCACCTCAAGGGAAATCATCAAGCCCTACACTAGTTAGCATTGACATGCTACAGGCTGCTAACAGCTAATTTCACATGTAAACAATGCAGCCATGGTTACATGTAGGATCTTGAGACAAACACAGGAGAAAAGTAGTAAAAAACATCGCTGAAGTCACAAAAAATTTGGTGTCCATGACCAACAATGAACCATACAATGTAATTATCCACTCCAAATACAAAGATAATGAAAAAGAGACGAAAAAAATTACAAGAAACAGACAAAGACGAGAGAGCTGCTGCAACAGGCAGCTACTTGGGCAGCGCCTAGCAACGGAAAGATGCTAGGCGATGATAGATGATAGATGCTATTCAAATGTATGTATTAAAATTAATTAGAATCTATGTATTTAAATCAATTCTAAAATTTATTCAATGTAATTATTTACAACATACTTATATGGTTTAAATAATATTAGCTGTAAAACAAACATGATTCTGTTGTTTAAAATGTATGTGATTGGTGTTAATACATGTAATGAGAAGTGAACCGGAACCGGAAATAATATGTTGCTGCAGTACTGCTGGACGCCATCACGCAGGCCCTTGTGGATTAAGCCCTCATGTCGTGTGTTGGTAAGTGATCCGAGCCATCCTATGTCTAATTACACCCAAACATGTCTGAATTGTGCACTTTATGTCATATTGCATCAACATCAACTCACTGATGATCAAATTTACGTAGTTCGTGTTCACTGTGAGCAGTTTTATCATGACGGGGTCGTGTATACTGACGCTCTCTAGCATAATGGCAAGCTAGCTATTGTTCGCCATCAACAAGCTTGGTTATACAGCCTAAAGAGGGGGTATTGTGCATATTTCAAAGTTGAACACCATCTGTTTTAGTTACACAGTGTTTGCAGATCAAAAAACGGGTGTTTCCAAATGTTTGTGGTCAAAGTGTCTTACTACTCTTATATGCATGTACACATGTAAACAAGGAAGCATGGATTCTCCTCTGCATGCACTCAGACGGGGCCAATTTTTACTTGACCAAAAACACAAATAAACGGACTGCCACCGAAAAAATCTGATGTCAGTCTGCATTCACGCTTTATTTAGAGAATTTTCAGCTCGTTACTTTCACACAAAAACACCGCTAAATAAGGCTCTAGTTCTCATCGTGTCGTAAAACGGCGCTACCTCCACCACAGAGCCACAGCTGGCTCCGAGGCACTCGCCGCTTAGAGTATCAGTCCGCGCGCACGGCGTGCCAGATATAAACAAACGGAGGTAGTCTGCCAGGACCAAGAGACACGATGAGAACTAGAGCCTTATTATTACCCTTATGGGCAACACAATATTGATCAGACGTTCCCTCTGTTTCACTCTCGCCCAGTCTCACACTATGTCTGTCTCTCCCTACCCTCCTTTCAGTCTCTCTCTGTCCCTCTTTCTCTCCCTTCTGATCTTTCACAGTTGTCCCCTACTGCCCTCTTCCTTTGTCTGTGCGTTTCTTATTCTTACTTGTGTGTCTCACAGACAGATGTGTTACTTAACACATGCATGAAGAATGGGATTTTTAAAAGGTTTAAAATTTCGTCTAAAATGGTTATTCTTTTTTTTTTCTTTCTACAGTGTAGTTTACAAAGGTAATGTCATTCCTGTCTTCCTCCTTTAGCATACCTTGTAGTATATATAGCACTGCTGTCCATGGAGAGAAACCATGTGATAATTTTTGTATTTTCCTTTTTAAAGGCAGCTGAGGATCTGAGGCAGTCAGTGCTGCCCAAGACGGATGTCAAGAGGCAAGTCATAAAGCAGTGTTTGATGCATGTATTGTGTTGCTGTTGGGATAGATAGATAGATAGATAGATAGATAGATAGATAGATAGATAGATAGATGGATAGATAGATAGATAGATAGATAGATAGATAGATAGATAGATAGATAGATAGATAGATAGATAGATAGATAGATAGATAGATAGATAGATAAAACACTTAATTAATCCCCAAAGGGAAATTCATGCAATCTGTTGAGTAAAAGGGGGTGTTTTCAATAGGTGAGGGGTAAAGGGAGATCGGGGTTTATGATAGGGAAGAGTTAGTCCTTTCTCTGCATCCCATCTTTCTTCAAACATGCTTCTTACTCCTACTGTCCTCTATAAGGCCGTGTTCACATATTAGACTTTTTTTTAATTTGGCATGGAGTTTCATGGATATTCAATGTCTGAACTTTTCAGTGTGCTGATATAAGACATCTCCCTTTTTTTATGGGTGTTGAAAAGTTTAACCTTTTCAGCTATAGATATATTTGGGCTGGGACGATTCACTTTTTTCCCGATTCGATATTGCAAAAATCACAAGTGAGTCAGTTTTTAGGATTTATTCAGTAATATATTTTAACCAACTGTTTATACTCTCTTTTCAAAAGAGAGCCTGGATTTTTTAAAAGCCTGGACTGCATATGAAAGTGCCTTATTATTCCTTTAGGCACCAGAGTTTTTCAAGAAGTTAATCAATTTTGCTATCAAGATTAAAAAGGCTATAGTTTCAAAGTATGTAGTTTTCCCACCCATCATCACTGTAATTTACAGGCCGAGCTTGAACGCCTTTGCTGCCTTCGCTGTGCTTTTTACCCCCTGCTTCTCCCTCGTCTGACAAGAGCTCCATGGTCTTTCTCTTTCCTGATAACACCCTCACTTTTAGCGGTGTTTTGAGCTTCCTTGCATCTCAGACCACGTCCCGTCCTCAGCCACCCCAGACAGGGGTTCTCCCACTCCTAATATATGTATATAAATAAAATGTATATTTATATGTGTGTATGTGTGTGAGGAAAGTTGGTGTTTTGTAAACTCCATTTTTTTTTTTGCAGGTCAAAAGCTTCACTGGGAAAAGTGCAGTCTCTGTAGGCTCCTCGGAAATCTTCCCGTCTTGAAGATGTACAGAACCTCACCCCCCGAGGAGGATCAATCTATAAACATGTGAGAACAAGACTACTACTTTAAAGGATAATTGTCAGATTTTTAATTGTTGTCATCTCGGCAGAAAAGTGCTCAAATTTCTAGAGAAGCTGTCTATAATCTTTTGGATACACGTAACAAGGACAGATACTGAAACTTTTTGACATTTTGTTTTATTTTCCAGGATTTAGGAAGTGATCAAAGGTCTTAAGACCATTGTTGCCTTGAATTGCATCCATCTCATTCTCATGAACGCAAATTAACACTCAGTTGGCCTCCAGGATGAGCTGCATAGATTTTTGTGGTCAAGGTTTGGGACACTCAGCCCATCATTCTTTTCTTTTTATATTTCAGGATATTGGATCCAGAGAGGCTGACGCAGACATTGCAAAGAAGACCATGGGCATCTTCACAGTTGGAGCAGAAGATCATGGTCTAGATGGTCCAGGTGATGGATGCTTTGCTGATGTCGGAGTCATCTTGGAAGGGGTAGAAGTCCTACACAATCTGCAGAGTGTCTGCCATGCATGCGTGATGCTTTATGGACTGATCTATGCACTCAACCTGAGCTATCCAAAAAACCTCAAGCATACATTCAAGGTGTACCAGAAAATCCTGATGGACTTGGACTCAACCAAACTTTCCCCAAAAGTACAAGCACTAAAACTCAAGATGCTCAAGTGATTTGGTTGGTAAGGTTTCATTTACTCAGCTCCTACCAGTTGGTGTGATACTCGAGTGTTGCTGTGGAGGTAGGTTTAGTTTGATCAGTAGTTTAAGTGTGTTATTTGGCAGTGTTGGCTGCTGGTTCGGCAAAGACCTGATTTTTGTTAAATTGTTTCCAGATTTGATGGAAACTAGTGCAAAGTGTTATAAAGATATCTGTTCTAAGAAGATGGTTCAGTGCCTGTCAAATGCCTGTCATTGTTACCAAGTAAAGTTTTTTGTAATATTAAAGGGAAACAATTGTATTGTATTGTAACAGTTGTGTAGAGGGATTGCACTTTAAGTTTTGCACTTTGCTACACTGATCTGAATTATTTGTGTTGAGCCAGATTCATTGGTCTTGTGTTATTGCCTAATGTCATGCTGAAAATGTGTTTTTTTTTTTTTTTTTGCAAATGAAAGTTCCACGAGCATTACGCTTTTTTTGTAGTTTGATCTTGAGAGTTCAATATTAATAAATCTGTTGAACCAACAAGGCAGTCTGATTGTTGCATCATTAAGATTATTTGTAGTGAATGTAAAATTACATAAATGTGATGCCTTTTGATTAGATTTTATTTATTACATCATAATAGATAACATGTAATTCAAACAAATATATATTATTCAACTTGAATAGGTTACCTGATTATTATGCAATTCAAACAATATACTTTATGTGTTTTAAATATGTACTTTATTTTTTATTCATTCAGATTAATTAGATTTTATTTATACTGAATACATAAACCCAGTGATTATGCGTTTAAAATGAACAGACTCTATTACACTAATAAGTATTGATCATGTAACGTTTATTAGATCAGTTTGGTTTACAATTACCTAAAATAAATGAATGGGAATTTGTCATGTAATAAAATTACATAAATCTTAAAAGTTAGCGTTAAATATTTCTGTGAGTGTATGGAGCCCTTGGAGTAAACCGGCTTTCCTCCTCCAAGTCTCCACTCTCCTCCCCTACATGTCCTCTTGTAGTCCAGGACTTCACTACCATGCGCATAAACTCCAAGAGGGTTTTATACTTCCCTGTGTTTCTGGCTCTGTAGAGGACATGCGCGTTAAACATGCACAGTTGGAACAGATAGGCTACAAACTTCTTGGGCCCGTTCAGCGACCTTCGGGTAAAGGGGTAGTAAGCTATGTTTTGGTCCAACTTATCCACCCCATTCATGGACAAGTTGTAGTCCACAACACACCCTGGCTTGAACTGAGGAACCTTTTCTTTGTGTCCCTTCTGCCACACATCCACCCTCTGCATCCTGTCTTGGTGGCAGGTTGTCACCATTTTGACCAACCTTTTGTCCTGCCATGCAACCACCATCACCTTCTTATTGTGCCTCACAACTTTCCCCCCAGCCTCCAGGTCAGCCTTTGTCACCTCTGTGATGATCTTTGGTTACCCCTGTTCTTCCTCAGTGTTCCACAGACATTGGTTTTTGCCTTCAGTAAACGCTCACAGAATTGTAGAAATTGTCCAAAAATTAGTGTGTAACCATGGCCTGGGAGATGATCAAGGAGAGAAAACACAGTGTCAGACAGAGCACCAGCTGTCCCGACATAAGGCTGCATGTTGAAGCAGTACCCTGTGGCAGAATAACACAGTATGTAGGATTTGATCCCATACTTTGCAGGCTTTTGTGGGTTGTAGATCCTGAAAGACAGGCGCCCCCGCCACTGCATCATGCCCTCATCAATTCAGATGTTTTGCCCTGGCTGATACAACTCTTTGAACTTTTTAACAATGAAGTCTAACACTGGACGGACTTTATACATTTTGTCAGATGCATCCTGTGATGCATTATCATTGAAATGAAGGAACCTCCAAATGATCTGAAACCTGTTTCTTGACATGATGCGGCTGAAGTAAGGTGTTGCATCAACCTCATCTACACTCCAGTACAGTTCAAGGTTTGGCTTCTTCACATAACCAGTGAGAAAACTGAGCCCAAAGAAAGCTTTTAGTTCTGGGACTGTTACTGGTTTCCATGCATTACCTCTACTGTGTGGTATATTGTCAGGTTGTTCCTGTAAATACTGACAAGCATACAGGTTTGTCTGGTCCGCGATATGCTGGAGCAGCTTGTCAGTAAGGAAGAGCTCCAGAAAGTTAGCAGGCACATCAGAATCAAGCTCTGCTGCAGCAGCCTGGGGTCCAGGGGTTGCTGTGAAGAGGATCTGATTTGGCTGCCAGTTATCTTGGTGCCACTTTGAGTCCTGCAAACGTTGTCTGCTCAATGCACGACCTGTAAATCATTGAAATACATGAAATAACTCTAAAGACACATTTTATTGCTGTATGTGTTTGTCAATGTGAAGATAGATACTTTTTTTGTTACCTTTCCTCTCCACGCTGCCAACAGGAGTGGGACCGTTTTTGCCAGATGCACGACCTGTAAATTATTGAAATTTATACAGTTACCATCAAAAAACATGTGTCGTTTTTGCGGTGTGATGTGGAGATAAGTGCTTTTTTTATTTAACCTTTCCTCTCCACACTGCCTACAGGAGTGAGACCTTTTTTGCCAGATGCACGACCTGTAAATTGAATATTTCTTCACATCAGTACTGACCATGAATGTTACAGTAAATGCTACAAATCTACAGTTTCATTTAGCAGACATTTTTGTAGCAAAGCAAAGTACAACACAAAGAAGAATTTAGACAGAAATATATGAAGAAGATTAAAAATAACCGGGCTTATGCGACATATTCTGAAGCAGAGAAGAGGGACAAAGGCGGATCGCTTTGATTGCTTGCACATCACTTTGATTGCTTGCGCAGCTGATACAGTTTCTACTGTTTCATTTAGCAGACATTTTTGTCCAAAGCAAAGTACAACACAAGTAAGAATTTTGACAGAACCTTATGAAGAAGTGTAAAAAATAACCGTGTTTATGCGACGTATACTGATGCAGAGAAGAGAGAGAAGGGCAGATCGCTTTGATGCTTGCGCATCTCTTTGATCTCTTGTGCAAGGATCAAAGAGATCCGCCTTTCGCTATGCAAAATCAGTCAGCTAGTTAGCATGTTAGCTCTTACCCTTATGTCTTTTGGAGGCGTTTGGGGACGAGGCTCTGCTGCTGCTGGAAGATCCAGATGGCAGCCACTCGTCCGACGAATCTGGGTCAGGTTCAGCTGTTTCAGTCGAGCTGTTCTGTGGTGGCACACACCACGAACCGGGCTGAGTGTGAAAGCCGCTGCTTGGCTCGGGTTCACCTCCAAAGGCTTTTTGAGTCACGATCATCCCCTCACCTCCATGATCGTCGTCATCCTCCTCGACACTCTCCCTTTTGAACGACTGCGACTCATACTCTGCTCGAGTGTGAGCTGCCGAAATTTTTCAGTCTTAAAGTGTTTCGCCATTGTCTCTTTGTCTCCTTTCTCACACGCTGTCCTTCTGTCATCTGCCAATCTTCTTTCCTTCATCTAAGGTGATCACTCACCCAAACAAAGTACTGCTGCCATTTGGAGGGATCAGTTCGTCATTACATAAGTGTACAAGCCTGAAATTAAGGGACTAGCTTCCCCAGACTGTCCCCCCGCCTGCCCCGTGAAAAAACGTAATTGACATTTAAAGACGTGAATGGCAGCCAGCGTTTGGAGTCGAAATGACATCTATATACGTCAAAGGCAGCCAAAGAGTTAAAGAAGGACACATAATTGACCATTTTAGAAAACCTGTCAACAATGGTAAGGATGACTGTTACCTTCAGATGGATGATGTCCGGTGATGAAGTCCAGTGCGATGTGAGACCATGGATGGCTTGGGATGGGTAGGGGGCGCAGCAGAGCAGCAGGTGGTTGATAGGAGGCTTTGCCTTGAGCACAGATAGAGCAGGCAAGGACAAATTCCTTGGTGTCTTTACCCATACAGGGCCACCAAAAGTGCTGCTGGAGGAATTGCAATTGTCACTCCATGGTGGCAGGTCAGCTTTGTGGAACGACCCCTCTGAAGAACATTGTCTGCCCAGATGATATCATTGAGGGAATGTGCAGGGCTGTCAACACTACGACTCAATCAAAATGTGAGCTTAATTGCAGGCAGGGTGTGATACCTGGACTTCTTTGCAAGGTGGACAACAACTTGGAGAAGTTATCAGCTAGGCTGTAATGGGCCACCAAATTAGGTCATTTGGCACACCACAGAGTTGACCAGGGACTTAAGGTAGATGGAGAATTGCTTGACCCAAACAATCTTTATCTCTCTTGATAACACTCTACTCTTCTAGGTGGTATTCAGACAGATGTGCTCTGCTGGCTGGATGTCACTACCTGCTGTCTGTACCTGAAGCTTGAGAAGTTGACGGTTGATTTCAGAGGTTCTTTCCATCAAGTGATGGCTGAGTGGTCTGAGGTGGACCATGAGTAGGGGGGTTGTAAGAAGGCTAAACACTCTGAGACAGAAAGAAAACACAGACTGGGAGCATGAACTACAAAATAAAACAGGAAAACCAAAGGACACAGGAATAAATCAGATACACACTGAAACGCAGCTCAATAAGAGTTAATTCATAATGAATGTGAAAGACAGGAAGTAAAATGAAGTAACCCAAGATAATTAAAGGGGCTGTGAGGAGTTTGAAAGTGATCTTGAAAAAGTTTCCCTTCTAGATATATGCCTGATAGTAATCCACACTTTAAAATGAGGTTATCAGCAACAGTATTACAGGTTATATTAAATTGCTACTTCTTAGCTTACAGTTTGGTCGAGCAGGACCGGATTGATTTGTGGTATGTCTAGGTCTCTATGACAACACCATGCTGGCTGACAAAGTTTGGTAGAGAGAAGAGATAAAACACAGAGATCTGCATGAAAACGATTTCTATGACTTATTTTGTTGTGCTGGTGGACACAGGAGCCTGACTGTCGGACAGAAAAAGGGCAGACAAGCAGAAAAAAGCTAAAAAGGACAGAGATACAGCCTGACATAAGGCTAATTAGCCTTTAGCTTGGGCTGTATCACTCTATAACACAGGGGCTAAACTGTTAGTGATAATGTTCATTCCAACCCACATGTAGCAGGATGAGTTGCCTCATCTCTGCTCCTCTGGTTTGCTCTTTCTCCTCTCTCTCTCATCTTGGCTCTTTGGGGTTGGGCTTTTAGCCGCCCGCTGATTAGCCAATCAGAGCAGGAGGCAACTCTATATAGATAGGCCCTGCTCCTCTTGTCGCTCTCTTGCTCTTTGGCTCTGGGGTCCCGCCCACTTCCCGGTCGCCACACTTCCTGCCTCCTCTGCAGCACCGGTGCAGGTAACGTAGCAGTGGCTGCCTCTGTGTGCTAACCCATGGCTTCTCCTCATGGCTAATCTTTCGTTTGTAGACCCGCACCGTTCCCGCTTCAGCATTGGGTGCTGTCTGGTGTCGTTTGGCCACCGTCGCTCCCGAGCTTCAAAGCTCACCTCCTCTCTGCTCTCCCTGACTGATCTGGTGCCTGGGTAGGGACGCTCTGGGTGTGTGCTACGGCAACAGTGCTGCAGGTAAATTAATAGTTTCGGTTTTAGTTTAGAAATCTGATTTCTTTCACTTTAGATTTATGGTTTCCTGGGCTCATTTACAGCACTGTGCTGTCGGCTGCAGCAGCACAGGGGACGTCCTCACACTGATCTTCAGGGCTGCTTCAGGCGCTGCTAACTAATGCTAAGCAGGGAGCGCATTCTCTTCTCCTCCACATGTGATCTGGTGCGCTGATCAGGACCTCTTGGTCGCATAAAGCGATAGAAACGCTGCTGCTTTGCTGAGAAATGCTTCATTGACATGATTTATTTGGAACTGCCTTACTGAGCCCTGTTTGACAGGCTTTGCTATACGGGGAGCTGGTTTCGTTTTGTTAAGACTTAACTTGTTACTTTAATTGATTTATTGTTGTGTTTCGCTGTACTCGGATTATTTCAAGTTTATTTTGTTTCCATCCTCTTGAGGTTTCTTTGTTTCATTTTGTCTATTCTGTTGTTTTGTTTAGTTTTCCTTTTTTTTTTCCTTTTTTTTTTCATCACTGCGCCTGGTTAGGCTACCCTGTGGCCGCTTAACACGGGAATAGGCCAGTGTGGTGGTTCCTGGTGCCTGTGTAAGGATTCTGTGGGCCAAAAGCTGGTTTTATGTTGTGTGTTAGGGACAGGATTGACACCCTTTAATTTCATTATTTTCTCTTATTTTGATTTAAACACTGTTAGAGGGGAATTTCGTTTATTTTCTTTTGTTTGGTATGTGTTCAGTTTTGTTTGATTGAAAACAGTGAGTGTTAAAATTCTTAAGTTGGGTTATACTTTAGAATTGGGCAATATTCAATTTTGGTAAATTGTTTTATTGATTAACTGTTTTCTTTGCAAGTGTAAATTTCGATAATTAGTTTCTATTCCTGTATTTCTTGTGTTTTTCTTAAGTAGCTTGGGATTATTTATGCTTTGGTTTTTGTTGTGTCAATCCCGCTAATTCTTCCCTCTCCTTTCAGGGCTGAAGCTCACAGTGGTGGTCCTGGTTCCCTGGTGGTGGTTTCCCTTCCCTGTGTGCTGTGAAACCTGCGGGTTTTGATTTTCATTTTTTTTGGTTCTTTTCTTCACCATTGTGTGTGCGTGTGTATCACAATCCCGGGTGCTCTTCCTTGGGGGGTCTCCCTCCCCCTTGTGGTCCCGGACATTTCCCACTGGTAAGCCTCAGCCCTGTTAGGCTCCCTTCCTTTCCCTTCCTGAGTGAATGGTGTTTTTAAAGAAAAATAACGATTTTATTATTGAGGATTAAAAATAAAGAAAATTTTTGTATTGGAACCACGTTTCTTGCTCCATCTGTGAAAACGAACCTGTGAGTCCTTCAGAGGGTCTATCTAACTTCTCTGGGTGAAATTCCCAGAGTGGCGTTGCCTGGCTTTAGGTCATCAAAAATTAAAAAGTTATTGCCTCACCTTTTGGGGTGGATGTGTGGTTAACTAAAAACAAATAAAACAAACCTCACTACCCGCTGCTCCGCCACACACATGCAGCAGTTATTCTGCAGTGGTCCGTTCAAACTTGAGTCTATCCATAAAATGAAGAGTGAGGTTACATTAGTTCTGATTGGTGGATGACTGGCAGGACATAACCAGGATTTACTAACGTTACACATTACAGACATGTCCTAGAGCACCAGGCTGTTAGCTGAGCTAAATATAAACAGCTACTAAACTACTTACTAACTAACAGTGTTTACTTGTTGTCATGTTAGCCTTCAGCTAATGTTATCGATGTAAAATACTTGTGTTAGTTCAGACAGGGG
This sequence comes from Halichoeres trimaculatus, assembly GCF_033239565.1. Lineage (NCBI taxonomy): Eukaryota > Metazoa > Chordata > Actinopteri > Labriformes > Labridae > Halichoeres > Halichoeres trimaculatus. The sequence continues at coordinate 31,466,565 of NW_027437194.1, read as the reverse complement.
AATAGGGATACACACACACGCACACAGACACACACATACACACACACACACACACACACACACACAGAAAGGGAGAGAGAGAGAAACAGACGCAGTCCGAAGTTTGGCGCTGTGGCAACAGTTAAGGTGAAACCAGCAGGCCATTCCCGGCAACAATCCAAAGCCGTAGCAGCTGGTGTCGGACAGGAGCACAGCAGCAGGGTGTCTACTTCACCGACCCCAGGAACCTACAAGACAAACTCAGATCCTCCCAGAGAGGTGTATGGTCAGTAACTATAACAGGACAGTAAGACTAGAAGTTAGACTGACAGAAAAAGAGGGTAACAGGAGTCCTGTGTGTCAGTTCCCCTCAGCAGTCTAAACCTATAGCAGCATGACTAAGAGCTGGTTCAGACCTGATCCAGCTCTAACTGTAAGCTTTATCAAAAAGGAAAGTTTTAAGTCTACACTTAAAGGTTGAGACCGTGTCTGCTCCCGGTAAGTTATTCCAAAGAAGAGGAGCCTGATAACTAAAGGCTCAACCTCCCATACTACTTTTAGAGACCCTAGGTACAACGAGCAGACCTGCATGTTGAGAACGCAAAGACCTAGACGGATTATACGGAACGATTAAGTCTTTAAGATAAGATGGCCCGATGCCATTAAGCGCTTTGTAAGTCAAAAGAAGAATTTTAAACTTTATCCTAGATTTTACAGGTAACCAGTGTAGAGACGCTAACACTGGAGAGATGTGCTCTCTCCTCCCAGTCCAAGTCAGTACCCGAGCGGCAGCATTCTGAACCAGCTGAAGAGTCCTAATAGACTTATTAGGACAGCCGGATAAAAGAGAGTTACAGTAGTCCAGCCTGGAAGAAACGAAAGCATAGACTAGTTTCTCAGCATTGCTCCGAGACAAGATGTGTCTAATTCTCTTGATATTGCGAAGATGAAAAAATGCCGTCCTTGAGACCTGTTGGATGTGAGAGTTAAAGGACAGCTCCTGATCCAAAAGAACTCCCAGGTTCCTGACAGTGATGCTGGAAGCCAAGCTGATGTCGTCAGAGGCGGCGATGTTGTTCAAGAAAGCTTCTCTGAGATGTTTAGGTCCAAGAACAATGACTTCAGTCTTCTCTGAGTTCAGCAGTAAGAAGTTTCTGCTCATCCAGGACCTTACGTCTTTGAGGCATGCATCAAGTTTAGACGCCAGCACATGTCTTACCAGGGAAAGATGTTGAGTACTGATCTATTGATTCTAGGGGAACTTTATATTGAATCGTTTGCTAAATTTCAGGATCGATATTTACCGATAAAATGATACTTTTGATAACACTAAAACAAACCCACAGTTATCACTATAGCTCCAGCTGTTCTGCCTGTGTGCCTCTGAAAATTAAAGGGAAGGAAACATTTGGCAAATCAACCTCCCTGAGCCTTTATTACCCCGCGTACTCTGATTTGTGGCCTCAGGTGGTGTTCCAGTACCTAGTCTGAACATTACTCGTAGTTTCTATGCTACAGCCAGAATGACATAAGCCAGCTTAAGCTGAACCCCAAGTGAGCCACCTGTACAACCAGCTTGATAGCATTATAGATCATAAAGCCTCTTATAAGAAATTAAGATAATTTTTTTAAGCCTTTTGTTACAACAAATAAGGTTTCCATTTTTATTTATTCTTACAATGTTCATAGCTGGTTTTGTTTACATGTTTTTGAGAGTAAGCGTGTGAATCCAACTTTTGCTGCAATTTAGCTGTTATTAGTGTAATAAAATCTACCCAGTTCTTTAGTCCAACAGCTCCCAAAGATCACGAGAAGAGGATTCATTTCTAAGTTCAGCATTTATTCTGGTCACAGGTAAAGTTTACAGCTGGTCCCAAAAGAATGAGCCCCGATATCCGGGAGCAATACAATTTTATAACAATCATTGCTACACCTACAAGAGGTTGAGTTAAACTAAACACCCGAGAATAATTGGCCAAAATACATGACTGACACAACTGTCTCAACCCACAGCTGGTGTCAGTTTTCAGAGAGATGTGCTATCAAAGTGTGTGACTGTTGAATCAGAGCATGGAGCTAGGAGACTGGGTGAAAGTTTACACAGGGTCAAAGAGACCTCACAGACACAAGCTGGAGACAGAAGCTATCCTTCTATCTGCCAGATAAATGTACATCAACCCTGAACATAGCATGTGACTAGATAAAAATGCTAAATTACATCAATTATTCTAAAATTGTATAAGACTAGTATTAACTTAGGTCATATAAATCATGTTGTGTCCATCTTGCGTAGGTAAATACAGGTATTAAGGCTTTATCATGGTCCAAATGTGTCATATTAATGGTTCTACAGACTTACAACAACCCAAGTGGACTAAAAAGGTCTTTATTTGTTACTCTAGCATTTGCAAGCAATGCCTTTGAATACATACTTAGATTACTATATCACCTTCCTCTCTGTCATTCTTGCTAGGTTCTCCTCAGGAACAGATCTCTCTCTAGGGCTGCTTTCACACCTAGTGGTACGGTGAAGTGGTTCGATTGGCCCCCAAAGTTGTTACAATGTTGAAATTCTCAACTAGTTTGGTTCACATTCACACCAGTGTTTTTGCAAGCGGACCAACCACTATAGATGATATGTATCCCCCCACTCATGTGGCGGTGCTGTTCACAAAATACAGTATCTATCAAAAATGTAGATCTATGGTCTAACAGCATCAACAGTGCCACCTGCTCTTGTGTCATGCACATTGCAGAACATTGCTCAAGTCGTGTGCTGGTGTTCACGAACAAATCTAAGTCCCGCGGATGCAGATCAGAACGGCGGAAAGTTACTGCCAAAAGTCATGTGACGGCAGGAAGATCGTGCCAAAAGTGACATGATGTGGTAGAATCATGTCAAAACTGTATCTCCGACTTGCAGAACTGTTTCTCCGCAGAATTGTTTCTTCTACATGCAGAATTTTTTCTCCTACTTGCAGATTTTTTTCTCCTACTTGCAGATTTTTTTTTTGAACACGAGAAGAAAAAATTAAATGTTGAACAATATTTTTTTTTGTACTTGAAAGATTTTATTTTTGCGCCTCAAGGATATTTTCATTTAAGTGAAAAAAAACATTTTTCTGTATTTGTGAAGCAAGATGTATTTGTTGGAGAGACACTTATTTTTCATTAATAAAACTAAATACATTAGTTGTGAATTATGTTTTGCTTTTGCAAATCACACTGAGTTTGTTTGTGAATCACTGGCCGCAAATAAAACACAGTTTTTGTGTTTGTGAGGTTTTGGCAGTAATCTAACTCCATAGATCTATTTTCAACAATCTATGCAACATGCTTCGCCCCTGGTTGATCCGTCAAAACACCAAATACAGGCAGGCTGTGCCAGTTGAAGCGAGAGTCGGAATACGTATTTGGAGGCTCGCCACCAACCTGGAATGTTGGTCAATTTCACATCTGATTGGTGTAGGACTTTCCACTTGTTGCCTCATCACTCAACAGGTAGTGACTGCTTTAAACGTTGTCCTGAAACCAAAGTACACTCAGCTTCCCACTACACCAGGAGTGAGAGTTATTGTACAAGGGTTTAGAGACAAATGACGTTTCCTGCAAGTAGCAGGTGCCATCGATGGTACGCATATCAAAATACGTGCTCCATCAGAAAACTCTGCCTCCTACTACAACCGTAAAGGGGACTACTCAATAATTCTTCAGGCTGAAGTAGATTATCGGATGAGATTCTAGGACATTAACGTGGGTTGTGCTAGTAAATTACACGATGCTCGTGTATTTGCTTTGTCTTCTTTGTACCAAAGAGGCATTAATGGAACTTTATTCCCAAACTGGACAGAAACATTTGAGGATGTTGATGTGCCACTGGTTCTGCTGGGGGACTCTGCTTATCCACTCCTCCTGTGGCTTATGAAACCTTACCCTGAGGGAGCAGGAGTTACAACAGACCAGATCAACTTTAACTTCAGGCTGAGCCAGGCCTGCATGACAGTCGAGCGTGCATTTGGAACACTTGAAGGACGATGGCGCTGCCTGTCAAAACCATGTGATGCCCACATAACATTTGTGAGCCGAATTGTCTCAGCATGTTGTGTTTTACACAACTTTACAGAAATGCACAATGAAGACTATTTGAATGAAGACAATGAAACTGAGGAAGATGTTGAAGCTGTTTTCGAGGCGAGATTCGGTGATAATCAGCAACAATCAGACATTTGGGATGCCCCATAGAATAGAATAGAATAGAATAGAATAGAATAGAATAGAATAGAATAGAATAGAATAGAATAGAAAATACTTTATTTATCCCCGAGGGGAAATTCAGGAGTCACCGCAGCATTTAAGAAAACAAAAGTAAGAAAGAGTATAGAAAGTGCAAAAAAGTCCATAAGAAATTAGATGACGACACCCCGACCACCACTCGTCCACCACTCTCCAGCCCAGCCAGTCTCCACCTCCACAGGGTCCAGGACTGAGCCTCCCCAGCAGTCTGTTCAGTCTCTGTCTCCTGGATCCTGTCGGCTCACAGCAGGCGAAGCTCCTCCAATGTGGCGCTGGCGTCCGATGTCAGCTCTGTCAGCAACGTGTAGATATTTTCAACATTGTAAAAAAACAAAAAGCATTTTTGTTCTAGTAATTTGATAGTTCTCATGTTCCTCCTTAAACACTCGCACATTGACATTAGTTTTGTGGATTGTTACGTTACATTTTATGCGACATTGAAAAAAAAGATATATATATTTTTTGTAGCTAATGAGAAAATATACGCTTATCCACCTTTAAGGCGAGATATGTCATGTGAAAAAGAAAAAAATAAATCTATAGATATCAATTTTAAACTTTTGCAGTAGATCACTGACACATAAACAAGGCATTTTATGTGTATAAAAAAAGTCATAAATTGCTTATATTTTTGACATCCAAATTTTAAAGGTGGGTTGAGCCAGATTTAAATTTACGTTTTTTTTTTATTGATATACTTGATACAAAGATTTGCTCTAAGGGGATTTAGAATAACTTCTTTTTTTAAATAAAGTGAAATAAAAAATCTGTAAAAATTTAAATGTAGCCTTGTTTTTGGGAGTACAATTCTCTATAAATTGGGCTAGAAACATTATTTAGAAAATCTGTTGAAGCAAATCTTAACAACACTTGGCGTCTGTAGGACCTGCTACAGACAAAATATTATGTTTTTCTGCAGTCTCCCCTTTGAAAAAAGTATTAAAAACTTTTGTGATTATGTTGTCATTTCTTCTTTTTATATTTGAACCTCAAGAAAGATACACGTTTTTGTGCACATTCTGCATCATCTCATCCCTGTGTTTCAAGGCTCTTAAATAAAAACATTGAAATGTGCAAGAACTTTTATTCACTTGACTGTCAATGTCAACAATTAAAACGATTTTGCATTTAAACACAAAGTGCTTCACAGAGAAATGTAAAAATATAAACGAAAAGTTGTGCTTTACACAGTATGGCTCAAAAAGCACGCTTATAGGTAGAACTATATTTTCTCTGTAAACAAACACACAGAAAAATCTGATAAAAACAACACGTAAACTTCAAATTATGCATTTATAAAACACACAGGTACAGCATAACTTGCAACAGACCTGACAAACTAAATGCTTCACAAAAATCTTAAAGGTGACATATCATGCTTGTTTCTCCTTTTCACTATGCCAGACTAGGATGCCTGTAAAGCATTTCTGCCCTCAGTACAACTCATTTAGTTCCTTTATTGCCCCACAACAGCGTTCTCAATATCCTCATTTTAGGCCATTATGAAGATCTCGTTTAAACGCTCCGTTTCCAGAATGACCTCCAGTAACCTCGCAACGTCACAGCCCTTTGTGCTCTGATTGGTCAGTTCTATCAGAGAAGCAGAGGGAGTAGAGCCAGGGGGCGATTTTGCAGCATGGCAGTATTTACAAAATCTCCACATTGAATGGAGCAGACTGAGCAAGTTTGCTGTTTGCCAAAACTTCACCGTAAGGCATTGATAGCACTAATAAAATGGCAGAGTGTAGGACACGTCCTTTTGTATTGGACTGGACCCCCAGTCAGACCTGGACGGTTCTGCAGCTCAGGAGGAAGAAAATCCACCTCGACACAGATCATCTCAGGACGCTTCAGTGTGGTGAGTCAAAACGTTACTGTAACATGTATAGTTTATACGTGGAAATATAGGCAGACTTCACCAATAAACTATTTCTATAACAGGGCTCCATCCTGCTCCTTCACTTTTCTCTGTCTGTTTTATCCATCATGCTGAAAGTGTAGTTTAAAGATCGCCTCTACCCTCAGTTCCTCACTATGTTAGCACTCAGTCAAGTTAGCCAGAGCTAGTAGGGAGCTTTATTTATACTCGGCTCTTGGTGGGTGTATCCCTCGGTGGCTGTTGTGTGACTAACTGACTTCACAGAGGAGGAGCTGCTTTATCAGATTACTCCAATAAAAAGAAAGGAACCTCGTGTCGTCATGAAGGTCGAAATCTCGAAGCCAAATGTCAATGACCTATTTTCAGAGGCATCAAATCTCGTTCTAGGATATCAAAAAAAATACAATATCTCATTTTTTTAAAATTCAGGGGGTGAAAGGTCTTGTTTTCAACTTTATTATTTTATATGTAATTATTAAATCACGGATCAGCATGATATGTCCCCTTTAAAGGTTGTAATATTCTGGATTTGTGTTGTGATGTGGTGGGGCTCCAGACGGTGGCAGCTGATGTGGGGTGCTGTGTGGAAGGTTGAGAGGGGCTCTGATGAGATGGAACACCAGACCAGGATGTTGAAGCAGGAACATGTGTGTGCATCTTATTTATGAGCTGTGAAAAAAGATGCACCATCAGCTGATTTGAGGCTTGTTGCTGGGCCTTGGAGCTGGGTCATCATGTCATTGAATCTTCTTTTATCTGCTTCTTGTTGAGCACTGAGCATCTCCTTCTGTAGAGCCTGATCCTGTTCAACCTGCCTGGACTGTTCCTCCCTCATTTACCCCAGAACCTTTTTGCTTTCTGACACGTATTTGGTGAAGTCGTCATCCTGTCCTCTGGCTTTTGCTTTTCTTTTTCTTGCTTTGGTCCCAGGTATCTCAAGCCTCCCATTGGCTTGAGTGGGTTCACTCTCATGAGCTGATGAGACATCGCTGTCCACGCTGGTGTCTGCATCCTCCACTGTAATAGAGTACTGCACAATATCTATTAAAGTTAATAATTCAACGTCTTAACTTTCTTATGAGGAAAAGTTTCTTACCATCGGGGGACGCAGATGGCCCGGGGACAGGTTCGGTCTCGGTGTCAACATTCGCCGGAGGCTCCATCGTGTCCTCATATGACTCCACAATGTCAACAGGTTGTGCATCTGGTATCGTACCAAGAATTTTGTCCAGTGCATCGTACCATTCAAACTTTTCTTTAACTTTTGAAGAGCTGTCTGATTGTTTCAGAGCATCCCGAACTTTTATACTGCTGTCGAAGTTTTTTGGTTTTGACGCGGCCCTGCTTCTGATCACATGAACCCGTGCTCTATCATCTGTTTGCTGAAAATTCCAAAAATTTCTGTGTTTTTGTGGGTGCTGGACAGTTGAGCACAAATGTACTCATCTGCCCAAATTTCGATGAGGCACTGTACCTCCTTCTTCGGCCACGTTTGGCCGAATCGAGGCCGGCAGCGTTCTCACCATCAGGGAACCGCACCAGAGTTCACTTGAAACCGCACCGAGACCACCTCCAACTGGTGGTCTCGGTGCGGTTCTTTAGTCCGGACTAAAAAACACTGGTCCCCTTCCACACCAGGCCAAGTGAACCATTTTTGCAGGTGTTCTGGACTCCAGACTGCTTTATGCAGACAAAATGCTTTAGGTGTGAAAGCCACCTAAGGCTGAGAGAAACTGTTTAATGGCAATCTGTGGGATTCAAAAGTGAATGTAGACATTGTGAACAGCTCTAGAAGCATAAATTCTTGACTGCTGGCTCCTTTTTGGAAGGGTTGTTTTAGTTCTTCTGATCATTTAATAGCCACATTTTGAGTTGACCGTCGTGATGCTGTACCACAAACCATAATATAAGCACGACACTTATCAAAATGCTATTAGATTAATTTTCAAATGCTCAATTAATTTTCACATTACATTGTTAAGTTAACATTAGCCTATGTTTGTGTTACCTTAGCTTAGCTAAAGCAGTTGAATAGATAGAAGTTTGTCAGTCTCTCATCTGCTGACCGGTAGCCCCTAAACATACCAAGTCATGTAAACAAACTAATGTGAAGCATGACTTACCAGGAGCTACAGCGGCAACCAGCGGCTTGAAGCCATTCGTGGCAGCTCATGATTACAGTATCAATGAATTTGTTATCACGAGAAAATGATCTTTGTCATGTCGAGATAACATGAAAAAGTAATTCGTCATTACAAGAAAACAATCTTTGTTATGGAGACGAGATAATAAGAAATTACTAATCTTGCTGTGGTCACAGAGACACACAGAGACAAGTAGCTTTGTAACATTTGCCGTGGAGTTTTATTAGCGCATCAGCTGTCAATTAAAAAAAAAGTGTTAACATGACATGACATGAGTTAAACATTTGCACTGGTTAAAAAGTTGATTCATCCTGTGGCCCACCATGATCTCTCTATCAGCTCTGATTGCTCTCTACCATAGCATCCTCTTCAATAAGCAGAGTTTAGAGCTGCGCGACCCTTACAGTGAGGAGGCTCACTGTGACCATCACTACAAATGGTGAAATGCTCTGCTGGAAAGTCTATGATTGGAGGGAATGTTACGTGTGAGGAACACAAAACAAAAAGATCGCTTACAGGTCTGAACTTCTAGTCTCACATCTGGAGTCTGTGATGTATATGTCTCAAACTCGATTACTCATGTCTGGTGCACACACTTCATTAACGACACTCCTGCAAAATTCTGTGTCTCTGTTTGGCCACCCAATTCAAAAGGTCTGTCTATGCCCCCTAAGTACTGTGCATATAGAGCTTAAAAATTAGACAAGCTCTAAGTCCAGCAATTATTTTATACTCTGTAATTATGCTATTATCTTTAACTCTGAAGCAAAAATGTATCATGGGATTGACAGATTTCCAACCCTGTCATTGGTACCAGGCTTAAGACGTAGAAAAAGCTGAAAAAGGTGCGTCATTCTTGCTTTCGGCTATATCTAGACATGCATATACATTTGGTTTTATTTACAAATTCACAAATTTGCAAAAATACAGCTCATTGCATAGAGACAACTTTCAAACATCTGGATTATCTTTCACTGAGAGCAGAGTCACCGACAAAGCCAGATTACCACCAACTCTACTTACTTAATAAACCTTTCTACTAACAATAAATCTGTTTCACAGTGTCTGCATTTTATTCAGATAAGATTTCAAAAATGTATGTACTGCTGTACTTTAATTAAGCAACATCTATTTTTGGCAGATCCACATTCTTCTCGTGGAAAGGACTCGTGCAGAGAATGATTTTGCCTAATTTGACTTCTCTCTGTGGTGAAAAGCTGAAGTATTAACAGCCAAATTTAAAAAGGAAAACTAAAAAGTTAGCCAAAAAAGGCAGAAATGTAATCTTTCTTTCAATCTTTTGAGTGTGCTGGCAATTTTTGTGCTTGGCAGAAATCTCAGAGCTAAATGCATCATAAGTGTTCTTGTGCTGAGATAGCTGTCACTTAGAAGAAGTTCACTCTATAACTGTATAATATTTCAAAAACACTAAATTCTGCTTGCTTTTTTGATAAATAAAGATTTTAAATGGAACCTTGTTGTCTTCTTTATTTCTTTATTAAAACAAACAATGACTGACATGGAAATCTCCCATCTTTCACTAAAACTGTTTTGATTTCCGAAAAGCCGGAAGTTTTACGTCTGTCTCAATAAGAGAAAGGATTGCAGCTGCTGACGTTATAGGAATGCATAGAACTTGTGGATAAGAAGTCCACATACCAGCTGCTTGTATTGAACTTTTTTCAATAGGGACTGTCTATTGTGTCAGTCACACAGTCAACGGGACTGGGTTGCTGAGGACTAACTGCTGATCAGTCATATTTGCAGTCTGGAGAAAGGCTCCTCAAGTTGCTTTTCACTTAAACTGTTTGGAAAGGGCTTCCTGATTTGACAGGCTGAGCAGGGGACTGTTGGAGGATGATTGAGAGAGGCTCCTGGTAAGTGAGGTAGTGTGGCGTGCATGTCTGTCTTCTAGTTCTTCATCCTGGAAATAAAAAATAAGTTAAGGTATCAGTAGAGAGATTAAATACACATCTTATTTTTTATCTAGTTGATAAGATTGGTTATCTACAACCACCTCTGCTTTCACTGTATTGAGGTATGCCTTGTATTAAAATAAGAATTAAAAGGTGAATCTCCATTCGTTAGTAGTCTCAAACTTTATTTGATCTGCACTGTTTTACAAAAGATATGGCACCAACTCCTTCTGCTGCTGAAAAATAAAGCCTAAGTACTCCCAGGACAGGCACTGCGTTCAAAGTATGGACCTGCAGGTGCATCTCTTCCCTCCACACTCTGCTAATCTGGTGCAGTTAGCAGTTCAGCAGTCAATCATAGTGCACATTTTTTAAGGCTGTCAACAACTGTTCAAAAATAAAATTCTATGGCGTGGGTATTTCAGATAGATCAACATGGTAGCAATTTATTTTAAAGACAGAAACCATGCTTGCAAATGTCTTTAAAGTGTTTTTAGATAGATTATAAAACTGTCACAGATGCTCCATCTGATAAAGATAAAGATAAAGATAAAATATACTTTATTGATCCCCGAAGGGAAATTCATGTTGTTTGGGCTCATCTTCCGATTAAAGAATAATACACTCTGATGGCTGCAGGGAGGAACGATCTTCGGTATCTCTCAGTCCTGCAGCGCACAGAGGTGATCTGATCACATGAAGAAGGCAGGCTTAATCTATTCTGCATCAGGCCAGTAGGGGGAGTTTAACATATTTCTGCTTTACTTAAAGTGATACTCCAGGATGGAACAAGTTGGGTCCTATCACAAGGTTTAGGGCAGAAATTACCCCTACAGCAGTGTTTTTGTGCAGCAGAAGCCCAGAGCGCTCACACCAAACACCCCCTCCCTGCTCGTCAGCCGGTTTCCTCTGCACTCAGACGGGGCCATTTTTTACTTGACCAAAAACACAAATAAATGGACTCCCACCGAAAAAATCTGATATCGGTGTGCATTCACGCTGCAGAGCCACAGCTGGCTACGAGGCGCTCGCCTCTTAGTGTATCAGTCTGCGCGCGGGGCGTGCCAGATATAAACAAATGCAGGTAGTCTGCCAGGACGAAGAGACACGATAAGAACTGGAGCCTTATTTAGTGGTGTTTTTGTGTGAAAGTAATGTGCTGAAAATTCTCTAAATAAAGCATGAATGCAGACCGATATCAGATTTTTTCGGTGGGAGTCCGTTTATTTGTGTTTTTGGTCAGAGTGCAGAGGAAACCGGCTGACGAGCAGGGAGGGGGTGTTTGGTGCGAGCGCTCTGGGCTTCTGCTGCACAAAAACACTGCTGTAGGGGTAATTTCTGCCCTAAACCTTGTGATAGGACCCAACTTGTTCCATCCCGGAGGATCACTTTAAGGGGAGCCAGCCCGTCAACCATCCACTTAAACTTCCTACTGTCACATCTAAATATAATTCTCCAAGCTCATTTCCCATGACTTTAAATTATCGTTATAGTTCAATGAAAGGCTTCAGTCCAGTATCAACAGTTATGAACACCTGAGCAGTGGTCAACAAGTTAGGTCTGTCTTCACCAAAAGTGCTGTACTTAACAGAAGGAACCCTTTAGTGTCCACCTTTATCACCAGTGTTTCGCACCGTGTCAGCTGTCTCCTCCCCTTCTGTTTGCTCTTCAAGGCACTGATTGTATTGTTCCATGTCAGACAGAGCGCTCTCTAGTGCCTCCTCCTCATAGTCAGTGTGGTAGTCTGATTCTTCTGATGGGGGAGGGAAGGGAGGGAAGGGAGGGAAGGGGTGGAGAACAGGAAGCAGAGAAGCACATTGTAGGAGAATAAGTCAAAATACCGGGGCGAATGTGCAGGTCCTTGAGTCAGATAAGCAAACAGGTCAGTTTGATGAGTGATGGATGACAGCTTTGAATTAGAAAGAAGAGTAAGATTAGGGAGGAGGCTATCCCTGAGAAACATCAGTGTACCAAATAAAACTAAACTTTTTACATGCTTTCAACATCAAATCTAAATATCGTAAGTGTTTTGTAAGAGTCAATTCTGACATTTGTACAGACCTTCATATCTATCAGTGCCTCACAGTCTCTTTGATCCATTTATGTATGCCAAGATTAGAAATCATAAGGTGATTGAACATTCCTCCTTAAACCAATTCACGTTCAAATACACAAAAAAACAGGAAGGAAATTACAGAGATGTTCAAAAGTCTTTCTTTGCAAGTCCAAGACAAGTCTCAAGTCTTTGTGGGGTGAGACTTGGTTAAAGTCTCAAGTCTCTAAAAATTAGATCTCTTTAGAAAATAATAGAAAAGCTTTTGTCATCTGCTGCTGTCCGGTCAAAGAATACTGCACAGCTATATCTATGAAAAGCATTCAGAGGGTTTACTGCATTATTATCACTCCTTTCTGATAGCATAAAGTATCAGTACTGATTAGTTGTTTGTTGTATGATCCTATCCAGGTGAGTTTTCAGGTGCCTGATAAAATTTGATGCGATGGATCCAGCATCTTTGATGCGGATACTGCAGACTTTGCAGTCAGCACTTCTTTTGTTGGTGCAGTCCTGTTTGAAGTTTTACAACCAAATATAATGGCAAACGGTACAGTAGCAGTGGTGGTTGGTCACCATTGTCATAATCCGGTGTACAAGTGATACTGTATGATGCCACGAGGAACACACCCATTGCGTAAAGCAGTGTTTCTTAATCCTGGTCCTGGGGACCCCCTGCCCTGCATGTTTTTTATGTTCCTGACTCCAACACACCTGATTCAAATGATCAGCTCGTCATCAAGCTCTGCTCCAGCCTGATAACGAGCCATTCATTTGAATCAGGTGTGCTGGAGTGGGGTAACATCCAAAACATGCAGGGCAGGGGGTCCCCAGGACCAGGATTGAGAAACACTGACGTAAAGTGGTTACTATGGAGCTATCATTGAAGCAAAACTATTTGTGTGAGTGTGAATGCATCCACAAATATGTGAACTGATCCACAAATGTGTGAGTCAATCCACAAATGTGTTCATCCACAAATGTGTAAACAGATTTGTAAATGTGTAAAATATTTGCGAATGTGTATGCAAATCCACTAATGAGTGCCAAATCCAGAAATGTGTGCACAAATCCGAAAATGTATGCACAAATCCACAAATGTGTGTACTGATTTGTATATAAATATATACAGTCTTAAATGGCTGAAAAGTCTTGGTATTTTTGCAACAAGACCAAAATCCGCATATTAGTTCCAACTGAGGCGGTCCTCCCGATTGGCTGTCTGTGTACATGTGATTTTTACAACAACCCTGCTATTGAGTGAACTACAAATGTGTAGAGAAAATCCATCTGAAATAGAGGGGTTAGTTTGCCCTGAGCTCAGGCTGCCAGGTGCAGGCTTCAAGGCAAAGCTATTATTGTATTGCCTTAGCCACTATGCATCCCACACCTCTATGGCTCCTTTGGATAATTGTGGTAGCTTGCAGTCTTGCCAGTGTAGTGCAGCAAAGAGGCTGAACTGTTCACTGCCTTGTTTGAGCAAAAGTTGAGTTTTTAATTTCAGTTTAACATTTCTTATTTTTGTGGGGAAAAAATATTTTAATATCTACCTCTGCAAAATAATCCTCAAGAGCAAAAGAGGTTGTGGAATGCATAATGGCTGAGGCACAATGCTGCAATAAGAGCTCTTTTTTCAGGGCTTGTAGCAAAAATTCTTGGACTTTTCAGCCATTTAAGAGTATGTATTTGTTTGCAAATCAGTCTAAACAAATGTGGATTCCCGTACACATTTGTGGATTTGCTCGCACATTTGCAGATTTGTGCATACATTTGTGGATTTGTGCATACACTTGTGGATTTGCGCACACGTGTGAATTTGTGCACACATTTGTGAATAGGCCTGGGACCAAAGCCAATAAATGAATTAATTGTACGATAAATTAAATGAACCCAATCATTTTGCTGGCCTCAATATCACCATGTACATCCATGTTTGTTTTCCTCATCTTTGCCTCCAAACAGGCTGGGTACTAATAATAACTAGAAAAGCAATTTCTGAAGAAATTGCGCTATGAATGCAGAATGCTGGAGCAGCTTGCGCTGAACTAGTAATGCAGAATGCTGAATATGAATGATTGAAGATATGTCTGATAATGGTCGAATGAAGTCTTGGAAAGCTTGCGCTGAACTGCTAATGCAGAATTAGCCTGCCATGAACTCTTGGATGAAAGGAAATAAATGGATAAATGAGTTTAAAGTTTAAATGGCTGCATCTATTCAAAAATTAAAGCAATAAATTAAATTTTAAAGAACATTTATGGAAATAATGATCTGACTGAGGGGAAATGGAAGTCAAAACTTGAAAATGCTGTTTGGGCGTGTTACTGTGGTTGTGTCCACAATTATTCACTTATTCCCTACTCACTACTCACTATAGAGTGAATTAGATGCAGTGGACAATATAATACTCAATCAGCTAAGTTAAAACAACATTTTGGACACTACTCACTCACTCGCCAGCTGCTGACAGTGACATAATTATTATTGCGTCGTTCATGGACGGCTGGGGATTTTTTCTCAAAAACTGCAAACAGCATTGATGTCAGATATAACTAATATTATACTAAGCATATTTGTCACAAAAGCCAAATGTAATAAACATCTATTACGCGTTATTTTTAAAATAAATAAACAATATATTTGCGCAACAACTTATGCTATGTCTGAGAATTACAAGGTGCAGTGAATCCATCACCCACAGTTGACAGTTCAGCGTGTAACGCCCGAGTTGTTTGTTTCTCTGCTCGAAGTTGTGAGATGCGCTCGTCCAAGAGTTAAACAGAGCGCTCAGTGTTATTCTCTGACAGTTTTAAATGATGTTTCAAATTATGAGTGATCAGTAATCATGTTATCAGCCAATTCTTCTGCTTGAACCACAACGCACGAATATTGCTCACATAGTGAGCATTGCTAATACACTACTTTTCAAAGTGCATTGTAGGATACATTGAGTGGACTATGTAGGGTGCATCTCAAAACGATGGAGCTATAGTTGAGGAAACACTAGAGCTGGCTTTGCGAAAGTCTTTTCACTGACAGGCATGCCCCCATATGACGTATCACTGTCTGATTGGACGCTGCAGTGGCTTAGACTTTTCCACATGAAACTTCTCAAACACAACAGAGTTTAATGAGGGAAAGACTAGCTGAGGACAGGCACTGAAGATAGTTCAAAACGGGTCATAAATCTGGTAATAAAGTGTTTGTTGTAAGTCTAAAGCACAAAATACTGAACACAACCATCATGAAATCAATATAACAGAGGATTATTCAACTAACTACTGAAAACTGAAATCTAATAAATATCTTTCTGAGACACAATGAACTAGGTTATATTGATAAGTTTCAGAGTTCACGATCAGCTGTGTTCTAGATAAAGGCCAAATAATTTACAATCTAACAATTATGCATTTTACCGGTAAAGTGATCTGTGTGCATCTTAACAGCACACAGAACAGAGAGCAGGTTTTCTTCATGTGAACGTGTTTGATAAACAGGTTAAAGGAACAGACAAATCACTGTTACTGTTCATGATTTATGAGAGTTATTACAGCGCACATGTGCAGACACACAAACAGCTGTTAGAGCTGACTGACAGATGATCCAGAGGTGATCGGCTGATGCTGTCATCACTGAAACACGTCGCTTCATGTGAGGAGAGGATGTCCCATTGCTCTAAAAACGAATCAAATGAAAAATGACCATACTGTGAGAGTCCTGATACTCTGAGGAAGCTGTCCATGCTAGTTGCATGTCTGTGGAAAATGTGGTTGTGACAGTGAGAGACAATTGAGTGATCTTCCAGTGATCTCTGAGGAAGACCCTCAGGAATTAATATTGAAGTACATGATATGATTTTTTTGTACTTTTCCTGACAGTTGGCCATTTTTTGGTTAAGTGCTATATCCTTTTGCTTTCAAAACCACTTTGTCAGAAGTGGGACAAGATAACCTACACTTTGACGCCTTATATGTCTTCATGAGGTGAAAAATAAGGCCAAGAGGGCAATTTTCCCAGCTGAACAATCTGTGCAATACACACCAATGTTAAATGGCTCAAAGGGCTGAAATGCAACATGACATTTGAAGGGTCATTGTGAAGAAACAATGAATACCAGATAAAAAATAAAACTTGCTGAATGAAGCCAGCAGATAGCTGAATATTTTTAAGTTGGAATGGAGGTTCTAGGTGAATGTATGACTGAAAGAAAAGGGTTTAAAGGAGGCTAAAAAAATGTCCTGAAGGGAGAATTTTTTTTTTTTAATTCTGCATTCAACTCTAAAGAACCAAAAACGCGCAAGTCCTGAAATTTCTCTGAGAGTATTTGTGAAAAGGTCATGAAAAGTCATAGCCCACCGATCCCGACTGAGAAACATGTTTTGAAGTTTGACAGTGAAAAACAGTTGAAGTTTGTAGAAGCAGTAGCGGTCTGAAAAAAAGGCAGAAGAAGAAGTGAAAGAAGAAGAAGAAGAAGTGGAAGCAGAAGAACTAAAAAAGTATTTCCTGGAGAAACTGCGCTGTGAATGCAGAATGCTGAAGCAGCTTGCGCTGAACTGGTAATGGAGAATGCTGAAGATGAATGACTGTAGATGTGTCTGAAAATGGTTGAATGAAGTCCCGATGCACCTTGCACTGAAATGCTGAATGAAGAAATCTAAAAGAGCCTCTGATGAACCCTTAGATGAAAGAAAATGAAAGGATGAATCACTTGAATGGATAAATGGTTCTACAAAATAGAAAGGCTGAATGGATTCAAGATTCAATTTAATTAATTAAAAATTCAAGAAAAAAAAAAGGATGAGTTGACTGAGGGAAAATGGAAGTCTGAGCTCTAAAATGCATTTCAAGTGTGATACTTTGTGATCTGTGTGTGTGTTTAATCATGTAAACCTGTCTGCTGAGGCTCGTCTGCAGCCAGATGTTGCCAAGGTGATTATTGGTTACCAATTGCCATCAGGGAGCTGGTTCAGACTGATGATTTAAAATTCCTTGCCACTAAAATCATAGTCTTAAACTACCTGCAAAACCATAGGTCAGATCAGAAAAACAATCATAGTGCAGGAATCCTGAGACCCCGAGGAAGCTATCCATGCTAGTTGCATGTCTGTGGACCCAGAAATGTGGCCATGATGGCGAGAGACAAATGAGTTATCTCCCAGTGATCTCTGAGGAAGACCCTTAGGAATTCACATGGGGTGTCCTTTTTTTATAACTTTTCCTGACAGTTGGCCATTTTGTGATTTAGTGCTCCATCCTTTTGCTTTAAAAAACACTTTTTTTCAGAGGCAGGAAAAGATCGCAGGTCACGAGCACTCCTTTTTCGCTGTACATGAAGGCTTCCTGCCCCAGCGCAGTGTCGCGGATGTTGTAGCCGTCGGGAGGAAAATTGTCGGACATTTCAGACATTCTCAAGTTGCAAACAGCCGCCTGCAAGATGTACAAAAGGAGCTCGGGATGCAGGTAAAACAGCTTCAACAGGATGTTGCAACAAGGTGGAATTCCACTTTTTATATGATGCAAAGCCTGGTTGAGCAGAAGAGGACATTAGGAGCATATGCTGCTGATAATGAGCAGGGGAATGACGTTATCCACTAAAGGCACCTGTTGTATGTAATCTAAATGAATGTGGGTCATTATGTGGGTCATTAGGCATTCACCTGATGAGTGTAAGAGTGTAATCCAAACAAATGAAAGACATGAGGGATATTAGGTAGGTTCCAAGGGCCATGTGCTGGATGAGATCATGTAGATATGATGACTTTTGGAAGCCTTTTTGGAAGCTTGGTGCTTTCCACAGGGCACCTGATGACACTTAATGAGGTTACTATGATCCCCACAACATACCTAAAGACATCTAATGAGATTATTGTAGTGGGCTAACGATCGTGAAGTCATTAAAATGAAATCACATGTATGAGGTAATGTGCATCTGCTTGTATGACCATGTAGGATGAGATCATCTGTATGAAGGTACTGTGCATCTGCATGCATGACTGTGTAAGATGGCATATGTCTCATTTATGCTGTTTGTGTAAACCCAGTATCCTAAAAACCTTGTCATTAAACAAACAAAGGCCTAACTAGGCCTATTTTTATTAAGGCAACCTGTGATAATAAGACACCATTAAAATTGACAGTAAAAGACCCAGAAGTTCTGAGAACTCCAGGACACCAATATAAATTGTAATATGTGGGAAAGGCGAGGGGTGGAGCCCACATTGGATAAGATCACCATTAAAAACCAACTGAATAGCATTGTTAGAATAGGAAAAGGGGCGTAAGACCGCCCCCTGAAAAAGGGTATATAGCACACAGCACGCCTTTGTCTAAGTTAGTACGGGCTTCGATCGATCTCCTGCTCACAACCTTTGTTCAACCTTTTGCTGAATAAAGACCTCTTGGATGCATTTTTGAAGGCTCTTTCTCTTGACTTTTGACTCATATCGGACCTGAAGAAATAGAGACAGCAGATAACCTCGACCTGAAAATTAAGACACAACACCACATTTATGCATTTTTCGGCCAAACAGTATACTTTGTTGCTAAAATACTCCCTTTTTAAGAAGCAGGAGAAGTTAGGGAACATTTTTTTTGTGACACTGAAGATCTTCGAAGTTACGACAATTTGTTTGAGAACTTTGTAACATCTCAGCAGCAGCCTCCTTCACTGTTGCTCTCCAGGGGGTCCTCGATCCTCCTCCTATAGTCTCTCTTGGCCTCTATGATGCCACTCTTCAGGTTGGCTCTGGTTGCACTGTACAGAGCGCTGTCACCAGCCCTGAAGGCGATGTTTCTGTCTTTAAGCAGATGCTGGACCTTCTGTGTCATCCAGGGCTTCCTGTTAGGGTACACCCAAATGGCCTTGTCCACTGTGACGTTGTCTGTGCAGTTTTTGATGCAGCACAAGACACTGTTCGTGAACACCCCCAGGTCTGGGTGTTCAAAAATGTCCCAGTTAGTCCTTTCAAAGCAGTCCCATAGCTGCTCAGAGGCATCATCAAGCCAGGTTGTGATCCTCCTTCTGGTGCTAGGGGGTTGTATGCAGGGATCATGAGCAAGGACATGTGGTCAGACTGGCCAAGGTGTGCTAGCTGTTTAGCCTTGTAGCCCAGCTTGATGTTGGAGTACACCTTGGCCAGTGTATTAGCTCCTCTGGTGGCATATTTGACGTGTTGATGAAACCTGGGAAGCACTGTTTTAAGGTCCACATGATTGAAGTCCCCTGCTATGATCTGTGCTGCTTCGGGGTGTCTATTCTGCTGCTTGCAAGTGCTACTGTGGAGTAGTCCATTAGCCGCGCTAGCATTGGCATAGGGTGGGATGTAAACAACAGTCACAAACACCGCCGTTAACTCCCGGGAAAGGTAGACGGGCCTGCATTTAACAGTCACATAATCCAGTTCCACGGAGCAGTGGCTGTCCACAGTCACCGCATAAGTACACCAGTTGTTGTTAATGTACAAACACACAACTCCTCCTCTACTCTTCCTAGAATCCTTGACTCTATCCTTTCGATAGGATAAGTAGCCCGCTAGCTCCATAGCCAAGTCCAGTATGGAAGAGTTAAGCCAAGATTGCATAATCAGAATAATGCAGCTGTCCTTAACAATGTTGTTAACTACAACCTAGAGCCTCAGTTCATCCATTTTGTTGGCGAGGGATCGTGCATTCGAGAGAAAGATGCTTGGAAGCGGTGGTTTGTGAGGTTGCTTCCGTAGCCGCGTAGGCACTCCGACCCTGCAGCCCCACTTCTGCGTTCTCTCTCGACGCCGCCTACGTCGCCTCTCCGCCAGCATGGTGATCCACGAAGAGCTCTTGCCATGTCCGTCAGGATGTTGTGTAAGTTAATGAAATGGCCAGTGTTAGGCTTAGGGTTAGATGGGTTTTAAGGCAGGGTTTGAAAATCGTTTGAAAAACGTCAATGAGTCTATGTCATGGATGTCCGGTGGGAGGGAGTTCCAGAGATGGGGAGCAAAGCTACTAAAGGCTCTGGACCCCAGAGATGACACAAGGGTTCACTCTGTGAATTGCTCTCAGCACCTGAGTGTGTTTGTTCCACTAATACTAATGTGAAATAAAATGTTATAGCGTTTTAAAGAGTTTATTGCATTAATATGATGTATCACGTTTATATTTGTGGTTAATTTAGTCTCAAAATAATATTGTCACTAATTTTGTTTATTTTCCATAACTGTGGGACCATAAATTGTCCAGCAAAATTTGTTATTGGCCCAGGCCTATTTGTGGATCTGTGCACACATCTGTAAATGTTTTACACATTTGCGAATCGGTTTACTTGGGCTGTCACTTTAATGCATTAGATTAATTAACAGCTAATTAGCTAATTAAATAGCTGCCAGCCTTTTTCAGAGCATCTTGAACGATCTTTCATGTCACAGTCCCTGCTCTGTAACCCCTGTGTGCTTGTTAGTGTGTGTTTTTGTTTACTTTCTCAATTTTATCAAGATCAAGATCAAGACTGCCTTTATTGTCTCAGAGAGAAATTTGCTTTGGGCCTTTTGCCCCTGCTGCAACCACATACAACAACAATACCATGACTGTAAGAAAGAACAAAAACAGATAACACTCAATAAAATTTTAAAGATAAAAATAGATAAGAACCAGCAAAGTGCTGATCTGTGCAAAAACACAGGGATAACTGTGCAAAAACAGAGTGCTAAGTGGAACTGCAAATACGCTGGTCAATCAATCAAGCTCATTGACTAGTTTGATTGCCATAGGCATAAAAGACTTTTTAAATCTGTTTAGTTTGCATCCAGGCACTCTGAACCGTCTGCCTGATGGTAGCAGCTCAATCTCACTATTCAGAATATGTACTGGGTCATGTATTATCCTATTTGCTTTATTCAGTGTGGCCTGTTCGTACATGCTCTAAATGGAAAGGTGACCTTAAGTGCCAATGATGTTCCCAGCAACTCTGATTATTCTCGACAATTTATTCTTATGTTGAACAGACAGGTTTCCAAACCACACTGTGATGCTGTATTTAATTAAACTCTCTAAGACCGCCCTATAAAACATCAACATGAAATTCTGGTCAACACCATGAAGTCTGAGACGGCGTAGGAAGTGCAGCCGTTGTTGTAGCCTGCCACAGAGGCTGTCAACGTGTGTGCTCCAAGAGAGTGCATTGTCAATAAAAACACTAAGGTGTTTGTATGACTGCACCTGGGTAATGGCTTGATTGAGGATGACCACAGGCCTATGGTCCCCCACCCCTTGAGGGTCAAACACCATTTCCTCAGTCTTTTTAACGTTCAATACAAGACTGTTGTCGTCACACCTATTAATAAACCTCTGGATTTCCTTGAAATAGTCAGATAAATCACTGTTCTTCTTTAGTATTGCTAAAATTGCTGTATCGTCTGAGAACTTAATAATATGATTATTTGGATAAAAACTTTGACACACATCTGTGTACAAAGTAAACAGAACAGGTGAACTCACACACCCTTGTGGTGCCCCTGTGCTCAGCGTTTTAGTTTCCGATAGGGAATAGTCTGAGTGAGGTATGCCTGATGTGTTTTTGTTTCCACCTCCCCTTTCTGCTCTGTCTCTTTCACTCTTTCCACACCTGAGGTGAGTCTGCAATCGGCACGCCTGCTGGCTAATCATCCAATCAACACTGCCTACATAACCCAGTGCTGTCATCCAGTCCCTGTCGGATTGTTGCTCCATAAGGTTTGTTTCTTTGTGACCAAGTCCAGTCTATGAATTGAGGAAACTTTTTGCTTGGATTTTTGCAAGATCTTTGTCTGTCTTCAACCTTCCTGACGTCTGTTCTCCCTGTCTCCAGGAATCATCTACAACCCTAGTCACCTGCCTATCTGGTGATGCCATAGGTGCTACTATTAGCCTCAGTTCTGGGTTTCATCCCCAAACCAATGGCCAAGCTGAGAGGGCTAACCAGGAACTTGAGAAGACTCTCAGCTGCCATGTATCAGCCAACCCAGCCTCCTGGTCCTCTCAACTTCCATGGGTTGAGTATGCCCATAACACCCTACCATCCTCTGCTACAGGTATGTCACCATTCCTGTGCCTGTAAAGTCAACCACCCCTCTTCCCAGCTCAGGAACAAGACATCCTGGTCCCATCTGTTCATGCCCACATCTGTTGTTGCCAGAAGACCTGGCATCAAGCACGCTCCACCTTGTTGAGAGCCTCCAGCCGCTACCAAAGACAAGCTAATTGCCAGTGGACCCCAGCTCCTAATTACACCCCTGGAGACAGGGTATGACTCTCAACTAAAGATCTGCCATTAAAGACTAGTGCTAAGAAGTTGTCCCCCGGATTCAATGGACCCTTCATTGTGGAAAGTGTGATCAAACCAAGTCCGTCATGATGTCCGTCAGTGACGGGCAGCTTATAACCCAAAAGTGCCTCCTGCGTCTTCTGAAGTTTGCGATAAATCAGCAAACTGTCCACTCAAAACAACAGAAAGCCTGTTATCATAATTCCAAATATGTAGAAATCTTCAATATCCTCGACGGAACGGATCAACAATAATAGGCCCTCCAGGTATCCCAGGGGTTGATCGTATACCCAGCTGCCAAAATTCCACCAGGGCAGGCGGGCTCCTCTTTGCCCAGTTGGTTGTCACAATTCTTGCTGCTAACAATCTTTTCAAAAGAAAAGCTGTCACAAAAAGAGCAACATAAGCTCTGAAAAACAGCATCAAATGAACAAGTGTTGAGCACAGGGATGTTGACTTGCCAAAAGGCTGTTGATGGTTTCCTTTTTTTATCAAAGGCACCTTGACTTTCTTCAGGCCCACGGATGCATCTTCATGCAGACATTCAGGACAAGAGGAGAAGTAAGAACTCATCTTCCTTTTTTCAGGTTAAGTATTCCACAATCGAAAAAGAAACATTTGGTCTGTTTATGTCTTTACAACACTTTTGAAGTGTATGTGGGTTGCAGTTCTCTGCCGGTGGAGGTGTTCACTGATCACAACCCACTCATTTTTCCTTTCTAGGATGTACAATTACAACCACAGGCTCATGCACTTGGCACTGATCATTCAGGACTCTAGCATTGTTATCCCCCACAAAAGAGGGTCAGACAGCATTGTGGCCGATGCCCTGTCCAGGTGTGAGTAATGAGTTGCGTCTTGTTGATTTTAACATTGTTTAGTTGTACTGTTTTACATGTGAAGTCACAAACTCCCAGGAGTTTTTGTTTCTTAAGGAGTAGGGTGTTACAGCCGCTGCCGCGCCCCGCGTCGTGGGTGGGTATGCATGGTGGCCCTGACCACATTGATAGTGCCTGTGTGTGTGTTTGAATGTGAGCAAGTGTGAGAAGGTGCTGCCCCTACAGGTATGCCGCAATTGGCCGAGGAGCAGGTATTGCAGGGCAAATCGAAGTGGAGCAGCGGACTCAAGAGGCTGCAGACGCGGGTGGTAAGGGGCAGACACCTCTCTAGACTTTTTTGTTAAGGCTGGTACATACTACAGGATTCTCCAAAACTTCACACATTTAGAAACCACACACTTGATGATAGCAAAAGACTGATCGCACAAGATTTCATTCTCCTGATCTTACAATGAGTGGTGTGCACTCCGAGGACACCACACACTAACAGATTCTTCAATTAGGGTTTCAGCTTCTTCACGCTCAATATTCCAAATCTTGCGTAGTAAAAAGTGACTTCAGTGTAAACAAACATGACGGATGAATGGGAGAAAGAAAAGATGTTTGTTTTTGGACTCTAGAATTTCGAGAAAAAAAAAACAAACCCACACACACAAAAGAAAAAGGATAATGGAAAAGGTTGTGGAGACCGTGGGGAAATGGGCTGTAAGAATAACAATGCGAGTTGGCGGTCAGTTAAGTCATTTTTAGTATTACGATTTCTCTCATAACAGCTAATTAAACAACACTGTTTTGCACAGCAAAATGCAAAATATAGAATAAAATTCTAAAAAATAAAAAGGCCAGTCTGTTTACTCTTACAGTCCAATAGGGCTGCAACTAACAATTATTTTAAAGTCAACTAATCTATCAACTATTTTTTCGAGTTTTTAGTTGATTAATCACGGTTATTTTGTGTTTCAACCTAATTTGGCCTTTAAAATGTGCAGACCTTTAAAATTCAACCTTTGTGTTGCATTTTCACTACATTTACCCAGAGTTAGGTTCTCACCTCTGATTGGTCAGCCCTGTGTCATGTTTGTTTGTTTGTCTTTATTTCATTCATGATGGCATAAAAAATTTAAGTAGCTTACTATACAAAAAAATTAAATAAATCTCAAAATGAATGAAGCAGGTAACAGGGAAATTAAGTTGTTGTACGCAGTGTTGGACAGACCGCTTATTAGTAACTTTGTTCTTGTTTTCTAATGTTTATTTGCTTGTTGGGGCTTGCTTTGCTCTCTGTATGATCCCGCCTGACTTTCTCCCAGCTCTCCATGACAACGCGTTTAGTTTCGTTTCTCTTCATG
This sequence comes from Halichoeres trimaculatus, assembly GCF_033239565.1. Classification (NCBI taxonomy): domain Eukaryota; kingdom Metazoa; phylum Chordata; class Actinopteri; order Labriformes; family Labridae; genus Halichoeres; species Halichoeres trimaculatus. The sequence goes on along the minus strand of NW_027437194.1, from coordinate 31,441,840 downwards.
CGCTATTCGCTCATGCGCACTCCGCCCCTCCTCCTCCCCGCTGATTGTTACTGGTGCAGTGTGAGCTTGCGAGTGAGCGAGCCATCAGATAAGTCTCCTCTCTTTTCTAAAGTTAGGGGAGTTTTGACACTAGTTTGTGGCTCAGATCCTGAAAAACTGTCGGTAACAGAGAGTAAAGGAGACTCTCTAAATCACGTTATCAGACGCTAAACTCCGGGAGCTGTCAGGCTGTCCAAGCCGGAGATGCAGAGCCTCCGTCAGTGCACAGCGCTCTCTGGAAGTGGAGATTTTTCCTCATCAATATTCCTCACGTATGAACTTAGTGATCCTTTCCCATAAAAGTATTCAATAACACAGCACCTCATGCTGTGAACTGAAGTTACAAATGGGTACTACCCCCTGGTATTTGATTTCACCATGTGACAACAACAATAAAAACAATAATACGACGCGTCGACAATTAACATTTGCGTCGATGAATTTTTATGGTCGACTAGACGATTATGTCGACTAATCGCTGCAGCCCTAACAGATAGATTTCCTACTTTCTCTTCAGTCAGTCAGCTGAGTCAGCTCACGTCTTGTTTGGCTTTGCTCAGTTGCACGTGACATTACACGCTGTACCTGCTCAGCTCCTTCACAGAGGGCCCCAGTACAGGATTTTTAGTCGCAAATATTAAACATGTTCATAATCAACGATCTCTGAATTGGAGGCCTTTTGATTCAGAAATCACTCTTAACACACCCCACACCACAGGAAAGTCACACATGATGTCATCAGACAATCAGGCCTTGGCTGGCTGGATTTCAAAATAAAAATGCGTAATATCTCTAAAAAAATAACAGCACAAACCAAAGTATTTACAACAAAACAGCACAGACAAAGCATAACAGTACCATTTGGGTCCATTTGGAGCAAATGGGGGGCTGGATAAAGTCATCACCAAATTTTATAAGGCAAAAGTTAGCCTAAAAGTAGCACAAGCAAAACAGACTATTTACCTGAAATTTTGCATGGGATTGGGGGCCAGCGCACTCCATCCTTTGACCCCCTTCATGATCTCTGTTGCCTTTTCTCACAATCGCCACTCTTTCTCTCTTAACTACCCCAACACATCCTCAGTTGGAGTGTGAGCTGCCTGAACTTCTGACTTGCAGCATCTCGCTGTGTGCTATAAACATTATTTACTTATATAGATGCAGCAAATCGTTGCAACCAAATTGACATCTACAGACATCAATGGCAGCGAACAAAGACATTTTAATGTTGGCCAGTTAAAAACAAAAGGGATTTACAAATCTTCACTGTTCATGTATTCATTTGATCAGTTATGCACTACAGTTTTGTAATGTCCTAGAATTCAGATTCTTTGTTTGGGGACCTTGGCGCTGCCCAAGTAGCTGCCTGTTGCAGCAGCTCTCTCTTCTTTGTCCATTTCTTGTAATTTTTTTTGTCTCTTTTTCGTCATCTTTGTATTTGGAGTGGATCATTACTTTGTATGGTTCATTGTCGGTCACCGACACCAAACTTTTTGTGGCTTCAGCGATATTTTTTACTACTTTTCTCCTGCATTTGTCTGGAGATCCTACATGTAACCATGGCTGCATTGTTTACATGTGAAATTAGCTGTTAGCAGCCTGTAGCATGTCAATGCTAACTAGTGTAGGGCTTGATGATTTCCCTCAAGGTGAGGAGGAGGTGAGGACGACGTGCTGGTTCTCGGATGTGAGCTGGGAGGTGACAACGTGGACCTGATCTTCCATACATTGTTGTTGGGAACGTGGGATCTAGCCCCGGGGATGGATGAGCTAGCTGTGCTAACCCAGCGGCATCATGCTGTTCACAGATGTGGCTGACGGAGCTGACATCAGACGCCGGCGCCACATGGGAGGAGCTTCGCCTGCTGTGAGCAGACAGGATCCAGGAGACAGAGACTGAACAGACTGCTGGGGAGGCTCAGTCCTGGACCCTGTGGAGGTGGAGACTGGCTGGGCTGGAGAGAGGTGGACGAGTGGTGGACGGGATGTCGTCATCTAAGTTCTTATGGACCTTTTTGCACTTTCTATACTCTTTCTTACTTTCGTTTTCTTAAATGCTGTGGTGACTCCTGAATTTCCCCTTGGGGATAAATAAAGTATTTTCTATTCTATTCTTAGACAGATATGAGATCAAAATGGGATCAATTAGATTAATTAATTACAAATCCTGTAATAAATGAGATTGATTTTTTTTAAATTGCCTGACAGCACTATTGTTTACACATTTGTGGATTGATTTACATTTCCTGGACTGACTCACACACTTGTGGATCAGTTCACTTATTTATGGATGCTTTTTACACACACACAAATCATTTTGCTACAATGATAGCTCCATAGGTTACCATGGCAGGGTTTTCTTCCAGAATTTTTTAAAACTGTGGGGCCAGTCAGAATTTTCTCTATCTTAATACACCAAAAAGAAAACGTAATGATTGTTCATGTGTCCCAAAACACAAGTCAGAGTTCAGTCTGAAGTCTTTTAAGGAAAAGTCAAAGTTAAGTCTAAAATCTTTGTGTGCATGACTTCAGTGCAACTCAAGTTAGAGTCGCAAACTCGAGTCCCCATCTCTGAGACAGTCTAAAATCAAACAAAAGGAAGCAATGGAAACACTGTTGTTGTTCTTAGAGAGTGAAGTCATTTCTTTTCCCAGACACAGTTTGTTAAATCATCCTGTGTGTGCCTGAAAGTGTGTGTGTGTGTGTGCGTTGGTTGTTTTACCATCCACCACAGGAGGTTTGACCGGCTCAATGCGGGACACGATTTCTGCCAAGTCGGTGAAGGAGGCATTTGGACAGGTCACCACCTGAAACCCATTAAAGTACATTAAGACATTTCAGATACGGAGAACCGGGGATGTCCCTATCCTGATCCCTAGTATCGGATTGGGCCAATTTTTGCATTTTTTCAAGTATCGATGATCTGGAATTCTACATGTGAACATGTGCACAACCAGATACGTTACAGCAATAACATCGACTTTGAATCACCCCAGGGTAACTCTACAGGGATAAACAGCACAAAGGGCGAAAACAAACAAACACATCTCTCTGCTTTGCGTTGACAACTCTGAGGCTTCAGTGTCAGCAGTGTGGAAATACATCAAACTAGAAAGTGAAGACAGTCCAACAGCCACATCTATGCTCTGCGATCTTTTCAAGAGGTTTTCAGCTCGACCAAATCATCCTAAAACATAATGCAACATAGTTCACTTACAGAGAAAAGGTTGCCCTGCTGTTTCTGAGCTTTAACAGAACAGATATATATCCACAGAGAGAGGACAACAGCGTCCAAAAAGCTCTGAGAAGAAGGTGGGATGCAGATTTGAACCATCTCAGTCATCCATGGTATTTCCTTCCGTTCAGACACTTGGTTTATCAGCCTGCTTCACTGGAGCTGTACAGCACAGTCTGTAGTAACATATAAGGATGTGATGATGGTGAGACCAGTTTGACAACGGAAGTTTGTCCGGTGATTCTGCTGAGCCCCGCAGCACACTATATTGATTCCTTGCCATGGATAGTTCAGGTCAGTTAAAGTTTTAATCCAGTTTGTAGCAATATAAATATTTCCATGAAAGGGGGAAAACATGAGATAGTTCCGTAGGTAATATGTAAGTTCAAGTCTCTCACCGTCTTCGGAGAGTTGCGTTAAGGGCAGCCTCTGATTTTGAAGAAAGAAGCATAAGAAGCATAGATTTTTTTCAACCAAATTTAGCGAGCAAACTGGTCATTTTCTGCTAATGTTCTGAAAAGACAAGAAATTCAAAGTTCTCCCTCTTCTGCGTCATATTAAGACATTTTTCCAGTTTTGCATGCCAACTGGTTTTGGGATCCAGAGGGTTTTAACTTCAAAACTAGCTGGACTAAGTTAAATGGACCTAAAGAGCTATAACTATTATTTTTTTCCATTCAGTTTTGTTAACAAACGAAACAAAAAGACTGTGCTGCTTCACTTTCTCACTTCTTCAGCAAAGATTATCGCCAAACCCAAAAACCGGATCAGGACTCGGTATCAGCCGATACTCAATATCAAATAATCGGGATCTGGGGCAAAAAATGCAGATCAGGGCAAACCTGTTTTAATCTTATTTAATCTTACTTATCATAGTCCAACCACACCAGCTGCTTGGTGTCAACACCTTGTCAGTCAAAATCAGGGTATAACATAATGATGTTATAAAAATGCCTAAGTTCTTATGCAGAGGAAACAGACACACATATGTCCACATAAACAGCAATTTCCCTGCAAAAAAATCACAGCAGCAACCATAAAAAATTACTATTTGAAGTCAATCCATGTTAAATAACTCACTAACTAGAGTAAAACTAGGGTCTAAATTCCAACCCACAGTCAGCAGTTTTTCTGCTGTGGTCTGTTTAAACTTGAGAGTTTATCAATAAAATGAAGAGCCAGGTTACATTAGCTCTGCTTGTTGAGGTTGGAGTTGGTAGATGAGCACTGGTAGGACATAACCAGGATTGGTTATGATTATATGATTGGTCAGCAATCATATAATCAAGAGCACACAAAAACACTAAACAGATTGTCTGTTCACCTACTGGAGACTAAACTAAAAACCAACTTTACAAAGTTTGACTGTTCTCACCTTTCAAACAATAGCTCTAAGTCAACACAAATTAATACCTTAGCTCAACACTTGGCACCCTGGGAAGTTATCTTGAACAAAGAAAAGTAGTGTTAAAAAGAGTAGTTCTCTTTTCATTTGCCTTAAAATAATTTTAAAAAATGATCAAGAGAGCCTCATGGCACTGTTTTCAATGAATAAAGGAAAAAGTAGATATATAGTAAAAATGCAGAGATAAAGTCTCTGTTGGCCTATTTCATAATCAAGAATCTCTTGTTGTAACTCAGTTTGATGGCTGTCTTTTCACATGTTCTATAGTGCTCCTGTATGTTCCCCCTCCCACCTTACTCACATTGTTCTTGCTTTGGGTGTTATGAAACTCCTCTTGGTGTCTGTCTATCATCATTTTCTCCACCACTCCACTGCGACTCCACACGTCAAACACTGTTTTTCCATGCTGGTACCCTACTTCCTACATGAGACAAAAAAACATGACCTTTCTTATAAAATGTTATCATCCCTAACAATTTATTAAAAGATACACCAGATAATATGAGACATAAACTAATCCAAAGCACAATTTGGGGTTTATTGTATCCTATTAAACTTAAATAACTCTTTTCTGAAGACACTGGTACATAAATGAGTCGAGAAAATAAAACAAGGTAAAGAAAATCAACGTGACAAGACAAAAACTCCTTTCTCAAACTTACAGCAATCTCATCAAACTTCCCAAACTCCAGAGTTCTGTATCTGTCGATCGGGGGTCTGATGTACTCGCAGTAGTCACTGTTCTTCACAGACTCCAGCTGCCTAACACAGCACACGTAGGCTAGCCGAGTCTGAATCTCAGCCATGTTCAACACCTGAGATCGCGTGTGAATGAAAAATGAACAGAAGTGACATATGCATCAGTGAAATAAAACACACAGCTCCAAAAATATCCTCAGTAGTATGCAAAAGACTTTTTTACATTTACACATCCCAGCACATCCAGTGTTGTGTCTTCCGTTTTAATCAATCATTACCTTTACTTTCTCAGCCAGAGGGTTGAGGCGTTTCCATAGCAGCCACCATCCAGACAGTGAGTCGCCATAATTAGTGAGGTTAGTTTCATCCCGACTACCCACGTCAATTGCTATCACCACTTTGGCCCCCATGGAGCGTGCCACATCAGCTGAGAGAGAAGGGGGGGTACAGAAGAAGAAGATAACTTTGAAAAATATTTCCTACAAAAGAGGTGAACATGACACCATCAAGGTTAGAGGGAATTCAAAAGGCTGAGTAAAAAAAAACCTGGGAGATTGTTGATGTAGCCTCCATCCATCAGCAGGTGGCCATCTTTGGGGTCACAGAGAGGGGGCAGGTATCCAGACAGAGACATGCTGGCACGAACATATCGCCACAGGGAACCTAAGACAGCAGATAGATAGATAGATAGATAGATAGATAGATAGATAGATAGATAGATAGATAGATAGATAGATAGATAGATAGATAGATAGATAGATAGATAGATAGATAGATAGATAGATAGATAGATAGATAGATAGATAGATAGAATACTTTATTGATCCCTGAAAGGAAATTCATGTAGTTTGGGCTCATCTTCCATAGATTAAAGAATTATAAACACTGATGGCTGCAGGGACGAACGATCTTCTGTATCTATCAGTTCTGCAGCGCAGAGAGGTGAGTCGTCCATTTATTATTATATGACTGAATTCTCTGGGAAGGTAATATGGCCTCATCCCAACTGCCAACAGTTCAATGTCCAGACAACACATCTTCACTTTGACTGTAGTATGATCAGGATTACACCATCTCTGATTAATGAATAAAGCCAGTCCTACTCCTTTTAACTTTTGACTTGCCACTAGCTTTAGTGTCTCTGTCCAGACATATCAGCGTGAAGCCAGGGATATCCACACAGGAATCAGAGATGTTTTGATTCAACCAGGTCTCAGTAAAGTACATGAGACTGCATTCACAGTATACATTCTGTGTCTTCACCAGTATCTCTAGTTCATCCTTTTTGTTGGGCAGAGAGTTGACATTCCCCATGATGACTGATGGAAGAAAGGGCTAATATGTCCATCTCCTGGCCTTTAACTTTGCACCAGCACGACATCCTCGGAAAGGCTTCTTTATCTCAGCAGGAATAGGGTGATATCCTCCAGATTTGCTCCATTGTAGTGCAAGGTGCTCCTCTCTTGAATAAACTCTCCTTCCAACAGACATATCCATGAGTTGTTGTCAAAAAAAGTCCAGTATTGCCCAAAAGTAAGCAAAAAAAAAACAATAAAATATAGAATTATAGCAAAAAAAGAAGTGTAATAACAGAGAGCTGCCAAACTTTGCTGCTACCGCTAGAAGCACATAATTCGAACACAGTTTCCAAGTATTATGTCCTTAAAGAACCTCTGGCCTTGGTCGACTATTTCCATAGCTGAGAGTGCAAAAAATATATCCTTTGCCTGAAATTTATCAGGAGGGGGGGGGTTAATTTCCCTGAATTTCTCCTCAGGGATAAATAAAGTATTTTCTATTCTATTCTATTCCATTCTAATGTTATTTGTGGCAAATTAATAATTATATCAATGAAACATTATCCCACTGTTTATATCTATGTGTGATATGTTCAACTTTTTACATAGTTATTTTTCTACCTGTCACCCCTGCTGAGTTTAACAGCTCAAAAACAAAACAAACTTTGGTTCAAAGTGTCACAGAAAAGATTCACATTAACAAACACAGATGCTCTTTCTCTTTTCCTGATGCTTGTTTTTTCACTACTTTCTCAAAGAATTGAATTTCAGGCCTGACTGACATAACTGCCATCATTGTTTCTTGTTCAGCTCCTCATGATTAAACTGAACACCTTTTTTTTTTGGAACTTAATTTTTATTTGACACCTATATTTACATACACAAATATCATTTAGGAGATGCTTTCACATTCAACAGCAATAATACAGACAATCAATATCATTTCTACATTTTCCATATTATTCCTTAGTTTTGTTTTTTTTTGTTTTTTTCCAGAAGTTCATCTTACAGTTCTCAGTTTAACCTGCTTAATGTTCATTTCATTACATGATGAACCTAAGTAGTCATCCCATTCTGGACAAGTGTATTTAAGACTAATGTCAGTAAATGAAGATGAATGAGATAATACCTGAAAATAAATACATACATAAACTAAAATTAAGGGGAAAAAAAAGGGGGAGAGAGAAAAAAATATAAAAAATAAAAAAATAAAAAAATAAACTGAACACCTTAAAGCAAACAACCACCTGTTAATAAACAGTAGCCCTTGACACAATGGGGCTAATAGTTTATCTGAAGTACTTCAACTTTAGCTCACTGGAGCGTCAACTGATGAGAAAGATGACTGACAGCGTTTAGTCAAACTCAGATACAGACATCATGTGGAAGCAGGGCAAACACATTGAAACCAATCAGCAACCTCCAGTGTAAAAACATGAGACAAGGCTGAGACAAGGTTCCAACTCAGCACTTTAGAGAATATTAAGATCGGAGCTCATCCAGTCAGAGGCACAGCTCAGCTCACGTGACTGACATGCACCCCATTGCTGTACTTATACTTCTAATGTGGCCGCTACAACCAATTTGCTTCAAAAGTCTATTTCAGGAACAGACGGGTGATGTCGGGAAGACTAGACTACGTCCATTCAGTCTATGGCTGAAACAGGGGATCAAATGGAACTACCCTTACATTAAGTTTGTCATGTCAAGGCGGATGTATGTGAACGTCATGATCTCCTAACAACAGCAGCCTCCAGTGCACACAGAGGAGAGTCTGCGAGGAATAGAGCTGATCCAGGCAGATGTGTGTTCAGCCGTTGTGCACCATATTGGAGTACTTTAAACCAAATATTTCCTCTATAAAACCCGACAAACATACCCTGACATCGACACCCTGGGTAAAATCAAAATCTGCACAGACTCAAACACATGTAGGCAGGGCTCAGTGGAAGATCACACCCCATTACAAAGGCTTTAGACCTAAAGTGGACGGCACTTGTTTGATCCCTTTCTGCAGCCCTAAACCGAAGGACATGCTCCACATTCACTCTCCTAGGGGTGGGCGATATGACCCAAAATTTATATCGCAGTATTTTTTCTTTATATTGTGATAACAGTATTATATCACAGGTTTCCACATGTGAAAAAGTGAAGTCTTTTCATAACATGATTATGATTCTGTTCTGTGTTATAAGTGTACCTAGCAGGTGGAAAATGTCTAATACTGTGATAGAAAAAAGCCTTTGCCCACAATGTGCTTTGGGAAGAGTAGCTTATCCCATTTCAAGCTTAGAGTGAGCTGTAATGTTGAGCAGACTGGGTCTGAGGAAAGAAGAATTCTTACAGAAAAAACAACAATTTCCATTTTATTAAAAAGAGTGAGCAATAAACTAATAACATTTTGGAAGCCAATAAATTTGAACAAATTAACATTACTAGTTTTTCGTTCTGTGAGTTTTCCTAAATTTATGTTCTGTATGTTTTCTGAAGCCTGTAAGGTTGTCTAATGAGGCACTAAAGATGTCAAAGGCATTTTTCAGCTACATGTTTATTACACAAAACAGTGAAAACAAACTCATAGCAAACCAGCACAACCCTTGTTGTACCTTTCCCATCAGTAGAAACACCTGCTGACTTGACAGGGCCCACTCCATCCGGACGCATAGGAGCAGGGTGGCTACTTATGTCTAAACTGTCAAAGCTAGGCAAAACTTGTATTTTTCGTTGGCAAGCATTTTATTGATAACAAAAATAATCAAGACATTTATTGTTTTAAATGCTACAAGGCTATTAGGCTTATTAGACTGTAAAAATCCTTAATTTAGCTGCACTATTGTTTAAGCCGCGGGATCCAAAGCGTGTGAAAAATGTAGCGGCTTATAGTCCGCAAACTACGGTTTCAGTTTGCTCCAAAATGTTTATTTTGATGCCACTACTTTTGTTACTGAATGGTTGTATCCAGGGCTTGACATTAACTTTTTTGCTCCCCAGCCACGTGGCTAGTGGTTTCCCAGAGCTACTAGCCACAATTTTGTTGTAGGATAATTATGTTTAGTATGATTAAAGCAGATGATGACTTGGTAAAGTTTACTTGAAATAGATTTACAACCTTTTTAAATGTAAATGACCCCCTGTGCACACTCAAATAAAGACTACATAAATCAGGTATTCAGCTCTGAAACGGTTGTGCTCCTTAAATATGAAAATATGCAGACTATTAAAACAAAGTAATAAAAGGAGGAGTTTAATATTCTGTTTAATGAAAGTTGGGAAGGTTGGAGATTATTGAAAAGATAAACCTATCTGAAAAATCTAGTTAGAAACACTGTCAGCTTAAAAATTTATTTACAACAATAATTTTTCAGTAATAAACTAAGTACCATACTTTCTGAACTATAAGTCACTCTGGAGTATAGTAATACATTTTTTTGAAGTATCAGTCAAAAAATGCATTGAAGATGAAAGCAACATATATAAGTCACAATGAGCCATAAGTTTCATTTATATAAAATGATTTGGTTTGTTTACATTCTTTCCAAAGTAAACTTTTTACAATAACTTTGATAAGTGTTAGTTTATTAGGAGGTTTAAATATTGTTCCCCCTCCATGAGTGAGCTACCACCTTATCATGGTGGAGGGGTTTGTGTGTCCCAATGATCCTAGGAGGTAAATTGTCAGGGGATTTATGCCCCTGGTAGGGTCTCCCATGGCAAACAGGTCCTAGGGGAGGAACCAGACAAAGTGTAGCTCACACAGACCCCTATGATGATGAATAAATGCTTTAGTGTTTCCCTTGCCCGGACGTGAGTCACCGGGGCCCCCTCCTGGAGCCAGGCCTGGGGGTGGGGCTCGCCTGGTGGCCAGGCCTGTTCCCAATCTTTACTATGGTAGCTATCCATCAGTACATCTAACACAGTCACATTTCCCCTTCTTTCACACTGTGGTGTGGCACGGCCCTCCCCTCCAGCTCACATCAGGGGTTAAATAATGTTTAGAATGATGGAGTAGCCTACAGGAAGGGCTGGTGATGGTCACAATAGCAGTTAATCATATTCACATTTCTCTGACTGCTAGAAAAAAATGCATTGGTCTTTTCATCGCTGTCATCTGACACAGTGCTCACCAGAAAAGATAATGCAGACAAGGGGGAAAAGAAAAAAAAAAAGTTTATAAGACATACCCTCAACTCACTAATACTTATGAACATAATGCTAAAATACTATAATGAATCAACCTGTGTGTTGTTCATATCCAGCACACATAACTCTATTTCAAAACTACAACACTTTTTCTCATGCTAGGGGTCCAATCGCTGTCATATTTTAACTTTGGCAATTCTTTCTTCTCTCTTCAATTCTATGTGTTCACAGTCCTGCAGACCCATATCCTTTACGGAAATTTAAAGGGTGTTACCCTTTGCAGTTTGGGACACGCCTCAGAGAGCCTTCACCTGATTCAGTTATTCATCAATTCAATGGATTCTAAACAAACAGGATTAAAGATTGTAACAGAATGCTGTGCTTACCATCAGTGTGTACCCTCATGACCGAGGCAGTGATGTCAGTTGTAATATTGAAATAAGGGATCCAAAGGTCCTGCATACACATAGAGGTTACATCAAAACAGATCAACAGGCTCAAGTATTCCTGTAGCAGCACAGGGTATTCTTTCTGGATGTTTACCTGATGAAAAAAATCACTTTCCATGCTCTGGTTTTGGCGTGTCACTCTCACTCACCTCAATCTGTTTGCTCTTGAAGACATTGCTGAGGCTGGAATTAAAGGAAGCGCCTGAAAACATGGAGGTGATTGGATATGTCAAATCCAGAACCTTCTTAAACACAGATGTCATTTCCTGCAGGGAGAGACAATGGGTCATTTTTTCCCCTCAAGCTTTGAATAAAAACAGATTTCTCATTTGAAAATTAAAAAGATTCATTTGAGGTAAAAGATTTGCTGGATTAAGATTAGTGCAGTTTTTCAATGCTGTGAAGGCTTGAGCTTGTTTTTCTTTTCTCTGGTTTTGCATACGGTATCTACCCACTAATCTGAATCATTTCACTCACAAAAAGGCAGTTTAGACTGTTTGCCTGATTTGCAAAGAACAAGTTTTTCATTACAACTGCTGCTGTTTTAATTCAAAACAAAGGAGCAGCAACCCAGCCAGCTGCTTCTCAATAAAACTTTTAGGACCAAGGACAGAGCCAGATGAGGAATGGCTGGAAATACTGCAGGAAAACAAATGGTGCCACATGCTCAGCTGGGGTATCAGGACACTGAGCAGGTGTCTCAAAAGAGCCATCGTAGACAGTCTCAGTATCTAAGGGTAAGGGTGACTTTAAGATTAACATTTTTAAAGTTCTGCTTAAAAGTTAAAATATAAACAGACCAGAGCTGCATGTTCTTCATCAACTCATCACTTCTGATTGGTCAGTTTAATTGCATCAAAGGTTCCTGAACTTAAGTGCATTGAATTCTTAGAAGTGTGCGGTTGGACAGGATCACCTTCACAAGGATGGATTTACAAGCACAGATGAGAAATAAAAAAAAAAAAACTCTCTCTGCAAGATTCACAGGAAGAAGTGGAAGGCACACAGATCATCATTTTTCTAGCGCAATTTTTCTTCCTCAGAAATAAAAATACACCACTCAGAGAGGACAAACAGGTGTAGGTTATCTCTCCAGGCTCTTCAGTCAGGAGAAGTTATGTAACTTGCAGCAGATGTTTGACCGAGGTCAAAATACATCAAAATGTTTCAGTTACTAAATCCAATACAGGTAGTAAACAGAGAAAAGGTTTTCCTTGCTAGTAAATTGGTCTAACAATAAATTATTACACTAATTTAAATCTATCTACAGAGTGCTGATGGATTCTGTCTCCTTCTTCTTGTTCTTGTCCCCTAAAAATTTCTACCTAATTATCAGACAGTCTTCTATTTCATTCTTACCATTGCCCACTCTCTAGCTCTCATCCTCATGCGACTGTGGCTTCGGTCCTCAGCATAAAGCGCTCCCATAAGGGAACCGATAGAGGTGCCACCAATGAGATCCACTGGGATGCCTGCCTCGCAGAGAGCACGCAATATCCCCACCTGGGAACAGCCCCTGAGCAGAAGGGCAAAGATACAAGTTAGAAATAGTAAGAGATGTCCAACTTTGAAACCAGGTGGACGCAAAGTATACTGGAAACACTGGCGATGTCCTAATGTACTCTTTATCATAACGTGTACTTTTATTACTAATAGCTAAGAAGACATTTACCTGGCCCCCCCCCCTCCCAGGATAAGGGCAATCCCATTTCCGGTAAGGACTCGAGCCAGGCGGGAAAAGTCTGAGTGTCGGTCTGCTGGCTTGTCAAACACACGTTGGTACAGCTCCAGCTTAAAAAATACAAAGACAGTTATTCTAAAGGAAGAAACAAGGAATAAGATGATCAAAAAAAGACATTATGGTGCTGAATAAGAAAGAAATAAAACATTTTAAGGGGGCTCAGTAATTCACCGAGCATTTCTTTTACTCTTACCAGCTTGGGCAGGCTCCTCTTGGAGAAGACCCTTCGGGGACAGGAGAGGTGGAGGTGTCTTGAGATCCAGCTTCGCATGTTGAGCCAGTCTACAGTTCCTTTAGGTGGGGGACCATCTTCTCTGTGCAGCAGCACCAGCTGCTTCTGGGCCCGCACCGCGCTTCCCTCTAACATTCGCTCCAGCTGAAGGGGAAACATCAATCACAGATGTTCCTTAAATTTTTATACTCCTCATTTTTACCAGAAGGGCCATGGTGAGGTACTTGGAAAGAATTCTGAATGTTAACCTAGATAAAGACTTCAAACCTGGGACTGCTTCAGCTTCATGTGAACATGGTGACATTAAGGGCTCTAATTTCGTGGCACAGTGCAGGGGGCGCAAGCCTGGCACACCCTGCGCAGTGCTAATTTCGTGCGGCGCACCACAATTTGACAATTTGGTAGACCGTCTGCACAGAGATGGGTGTGACTGCACGCCAGGGGGAGTTGACAGCGCACCAGGAGGAGGTGTCAGCAGATTCATGTTAGCGCAGTGACAATTTTGTGCCAAAAAAGGGTGCTGAGAGCTCACCAGCTCCAACCTGGTCTATCCTCGGCGCAAAGGGGAGCGCACCCCCTGCAGCTGTAATTTGGTGACAGGCGCACATGTGCGCACATGTCAACAAAGCCTCAGAGGCAGGTTTCCACAGTGTCAGGCACACTTTAATGCAGTAAACAATCACAGTAATCACTATTTAATAAAACCGTCCGAACCAGCATATACATTTGTATCTATATTAATTTTCCTGTCATATCTGATGTCGGATTAAAGCCGTTTTTCATAATAGAAAGTTAACCTGACGGCAGCTGGAAGTTTGATGCACATCTTACAATTAAACAATAAACAGCCTTAACATCTGATACTGAGTATATATCTGGTTCTCTCATTTCATTCAATTCAAAGAAAAGAGGGAGAGAAAAGACGAAGAAAATAGAGACAAAATAAATGTATGTCACTCGGGATTTACCTGTGATTTCCCATATTTGTCTGTTGTAGTCTTTATTTTTATCTAAAAAGATGGAGTACATTATTGTAAGGAGGATGAGGTGGAGACACCGGGAGAGTATACAGTATATCACCAAAGGCTCTGCTATTTGGCGATGACAAACCAGGAGTGCAGGTGGATCAAAAGTATTCTGAATGGATAAGCCAGCTGTGTAACTGTCTCTTAATTTTTACTCCTATTAATAACAAAGGAACAGATTAAATCTGTCCAGGGAGCTGGCCCACAAGGTGACGGGCTTCGTGTCCTCCGATGTGCCCCGCTGTCCATTCTCCTGCTGCAGGGACAGCGGCTCTGACCGTCTCCGCTCACAGGTCTCTCCAGCATACCTTCCGCTGTGCTGGGGATCACTCAGACCAATCAGACACTGCGCCTCGGCTGCAGGGCATTTAAAGAATCAGAATCAGAATCAGAATCAGGTTTTATTGCCAAGTATGCAACACATACAAGGAATTTGACTCCGGCACTTGTTTTCTCTAGCACAAGAGGTAGACACAAACATGACATATAAACATGACAATAAAAAAAGATAAATAAAAAGATGTAGGTGTAGAAAAGGGCTGGGATAAAATATGCATCAGAAATATTTACAGCATACTGGGATATTTACATTTGAAGGTGGGAAAGTACAACTGTGCGGTCCGTAGTGCAGCTGTAAACTGTTTTAAAAGGTGCCAGTGTTAATTACAGCTTTTATTGTTTAATATGGAGACTGCAGACGGATAGAAACTACTCCTGTGCCGGCTTGTCCTGGTCTGCAGAGCTCTGAGGCGCTTGCAGGATGGGAGCAGTTCAAAGAGTCCATGAGCAGGGTGAGTGAAGTCCCTCACAATGTTTCCTGCTCTCCTCTGAGTCCTAGAGCAGTAGAGGTCCTGAATGGAGGGCAGGGGGACACCAATGATGCGCTCAGCAGTCCTCACAGTGCGCTGCAGTCTGAATCGGTGCTGCCTGGTGGCAGCTCCAAACCACACAGTGATGGAGGAGCACAGAACGGACTCGATGACTGCAGTGTAGAACTGCAGCAGCAGCTCAGGGGGCAGTCCATGTCTCCTCAGGAGGCGCAGGAAGTACATCCTCTGCTGAGCCTTCTTGAGGATGGAGCTGATGTTCTGCTCCCACTTCAGATCCTGCGTGATGATTGTCCCCAGGAATCTTAAGCTCTCCACAATGGACACCGGGCTGTTGAGGACTGTGAGGGGGGACAGGGTGGGGGATGTCTCCTAAAGTCCACTATCATCTCCACCGTCTTGAGCGTGTTCAGCTCCAGGTTGTTCTGACTACACCAGAGCACCAGCTGATCCACTTGCTGTCTGTAAGCAGTCTCATCACCGATGATGGTGGTGTCGTCTGCGAACTTCAGCAGCTTCACAGAGGCGTCTGTGGAGGTGCAGTCATTGGTGTAGAGCAGTGATTCCCAACCTGTGGGCCGCGGCCCCCTGGTGGGCCGCGAAGGTACTGCAAGTGGGCCAACAAAGCTTTTCCAAAATAGTTTGATTTTTGTGGGGGTGGGGATGTAGTTATGTATAAATAAAAACGTTTCAACATGTTATAGATGCTGTGTTAGTGACTGTGGAGCTTCCAAAATGTTTCTCTTGTATTCAGTTCAGTCCTTCATGTTCAATCTTTATTTATTTTAAAAAGTGCTCTCAGAACGCATCGTATGGCTGGGTTTCCGCTACATGTACTGGATCGTGGCACACCGCCACGTCTAAGTAAAAGCTGCCATGCCTTCTGAATTATGATCTTTTCTTTTTCCGATGTTTCAGACGTAAATTACATTGCACATGGTATGCAACTAAAACTTTCAGAATGCCACAAACATTTTTTGACGCTGCCCAGAATCAAACAGTTATCTTCCAGAAGCGAATCATCTCTCTGTGTTCTCGTGTGAACGAACTCACACTCATGGTTGGATCATATCACAGTCTAAAATAATAAAAGACAGAGCTCTGGTGGGTATTTGCCGTTCACAGTTATCAGCTCTCAGCATCACACACAACGGAGTTCCGCTCCGATGCGCACAAGACACACGGTTACTGGAGAAAACACAACTCCACACTGACCCTGATCATTCATCAGTGTTTACAGATGCACGTTTTCTGTGTATAAAGTCAGCGCAAGCAGAAGTGCCCCTGTCACTCTGTGGTTTATATTTGCTTTAAATTTCATCCTGATCAGCTTGTGGAGTCTGTGATGATGATCAGTGCAGTGCTTACGCTGAGTTCACTTGCGCATATTGCACAGCAGCTGATCGCTGTTCCTTCTCCCACTCGTACAGGAGTCACCTTCTGCTCTCTTTGGGACAGAAGTTATAGTTTTGTTGTTTTCATCTCATTCTTTAAAAATCAGCAGAGGAGTTTTCCTCCAGCTTTCAGAGATCAAGCCTGAAAGCCTTCATACCACACCTTACATCTGTGCAGGGGCGTGTCCAGACTTTCAGACTGGGGGGGCATAATGAGAGCAGCAGCATAAGTGGGTGGGTGGGGGTGTACATACAAATTATTACCATTTGTCTTGACTCACTACTTTAACTATGAGTAATTATGATTGTATAAATATTATAACCCAGTGTATTATTTCAAAATAAAATGTATTATATATTACTGTGCATCAGCCTGTCTAATACATTTAAAACACTTTTTTAAGCCCAGATAAAAAGATAGAGCTGACTATAAACTGTGCCATTAGATAAGGCTTAACTATGTTTGTGTAAAATTAATAATTCATCTATAAAGATTTTAAGCTGAAGTATGTTTTTTACGTATTTACCGGTCGGGGGTGGGCCGCGAAAATGTCTGAGATTTAAAAGTGGGCCCTGAGTTGGAAAAGGTTGGGAACCACTGGTGTAGAGGGAGAAGAGTAGTGGAGAAAGTACACATCCTTGGGGGGTCCCTATGCTGGTGGTCCGAATGTCCGAAGTGGCCTGCCCAAGCCTCACCTGCTGACTTCTGTCAGTCAGAAAGCTGTAGATCCACTGACAGAGCGCAGGAGGCACAATGAGCTGAGCCAGTTTGGAGCAGGGGGGGGGGGACCACTGCGTTGAAGGCCGAGCTGAAGTCCACAAAAAAGACATGTGCAGTGTCGTCCACTGATCTATTTGCCCGGTAGGCAAACTGCAGGGGGTCCAGCAGGTCCTTTGTGAGGGTCTTCAGGTGGGCCAACACCAGCCGCTCAAAGGTCTTTATGACCACAGATGTCAGCGCGACAGGCCTGTAGTCATTAAGTCCAGGGATGGTGTGTTTCTTGGGAATGGAGATGATGGTGGAGCGTTTGAAGCAGGAGGGGACCACACCCAGCTCCAGGGACCTGTTGAAGAGCTGGCTAGTCTGCACAGACTCGTAGACAGGAGGGGGAAACCCCGTCAGGGCCTGGAGCTTTCCTATTTTTTTTGTCCCTGCAGCAGCCGGATCACTTCCTCCTCGCTCACTTGGAGGGTCTGGAGGGTGGGTGTGCTGGAGCCCCAGGGGTGAGGTGGTGTTGAGATGAGGGGCTCAGTGTCAGTGGGTGGTGGCAGAGTGACTGCAGAGAGGAGAGGGGCAGGTGTGAAGTGGTCCCTTTTGAATCTGCAGTAGAAGGTGTTGAGGTCGTCAGCCAGGGCTTTGTTGTCCGCAGCAGTGGGGGCTGGTTGTCTCGTGTAGTTGGTGATCTCCTGCAGGCCTTTCCACACTGACGCTGGGTCGTTAGCTGGGTTTTTCAGTTTTTCAGAGTAGCTCCTCTTGGCCACTCTGATCTGCTTGGTCTCAGCTTCACGAGTGCGCTGGCTCGCTTTCACCGTCTGCATGTCCTCCATATACCACAGAGAGCTGCAGCACCGCCAACCAGAAGTTCAGAAAAACTTTATGGGTTCTCGTAGAAAGTGGGAAAAAAGTCGGGAGAGAGCTGCCTTATGCTAAGCAGCTCTTCTCCACAAAAAGTGATGCGGTTTTAGAGTGCACACACACAAAAAATACACAAAAACAAACACAGTATTAGAGAGCGCAGTACCAAGGCGGCCGCCAAGATGGCGCCGCGGAGGGCCATCTACTCGCCTTGGTATCTTCAAGGCGAGCAGGGCAGGTGCGCCTGCGCTTGCGCCTGGTCTACAAGATTAGAGCCCTTAGTGTGATCACAATCTTATCTCTCTCAAGAGCAATATACGAGCTGAGTGAGTTTTATTTATTTTATTGTAGGGATTTAAAATGGGAGGAGGAGGGCTAAATAGTCTGAGAGGAAGGCCAGATGAGCTGCCCAGTCAACAAGCCCTCTGTAAAAGGTTTAGTGTGCGCAAGGTGAGAGGATGCATGTGTGGGAGACCTGAAAGGAAAATCTACACAGAGCTATGACTCATTCTGGGCCTGAATAAATATTGATCCATTCCTCCCATCTCCTGTTAAACAATGTTACGTTCCATGCTTTTCGCTGGGCCTGTTTCTCCCCTTTTGAAATTACCTTTCCTTCATCAACTCGACCTGCACCCTTTTTCTTATTCCAGACCTCACTCTCTCCCATTCTATTCACTCTGAACCAGTTTCTCCTACATGCTTAGGGTCAAACACAATCTTCACCACCTGTGGCAGCCTAATTAATGAAATTTCTCTGTGAAACACTGAATTGAGAGAAGATTAAGTGCTGACCTTGATATCAATTCACATCGTAACAAGATCATTGCTAAAGCACAAAAAGAGCATGCTACAAAGCATGGTTGACAACGATTGGTGTGCTAATGTTTGCAGATTAAAACCCCGAAGTGATCCCATCTCTTAAAGACTGTCTTTTATTCCTTTGTTCAGAAAAACTTCAAATACTCAAACTCTAACTCCAGGTGGCATGTTCCCTCTTTCTTGTAAACATGCATGTTGTGGTTTGAAATGAGTCAACCAAGCTAACAGTTTCCTGCTGCAGTTAATACTCAGCAGCTCCAAAAATCTACCTGTAAAACACAAAGGATAAATAATTATTTTTACATTGCTTTTTCAACAACAGTGTTTCTCTGCTTGAGGCAGTTAAAGTTAACTTAATGCTGGACAATGGAGTCATAATGTCACTGTACCAAACAGGACTAACTGTAAGTCATCTCTTCAAATTAATACAACAGAACCAACAGGGTGAATTACCCTGGCCCGGAGGGTTCCCCTCTGGGCCAGGTTGGCCACTGAGGGTGATGGATATCCAATTCTCATCCAGCCTAAAGTCCAGCCAACAAAGCAGGGGTGGGGAACCTCCGGCCTCCGGGCCGTATACGGCTGCAATCGGCCCGCGCTGTGATAAACAATGTTGCACTCGTAGTTTGAATAGATGAAAATATCAGGAAAAAAATTTGCTTTCTTCGGTAAAACAGACAGCTATTCATATCTAACTTTTGAAAAATTTCGCAACTTATTTAAATTTAAGAAATGTTGCAAATTTACATTTTATCATAAAATTTTTCCTTACTTTTTTCAATATTTGCAAATTTATTAAAAATGCCAAAACTTAAGGCATTATAAACACAAAACATCTCATTTACATTATTACTAGGGTCCTTGGCCTGAGGAAGAGGCTACTCTGCTAGGAGGTGCCCTCTAGGCCACTAGGAATATCCTACAGAGATCAACCAACGTCAATATGCTTTTGTCATTGAGAAGCAAAACTTCCTTCACAACATTCCTGACCTCACTCCAACAGGAAGCTGGCAAATTACCTTTCAAATTAAAATTTCAGTTTTCAGCTCATGCAGGCTGCTGCATTTGGGCCTCTAGACAAAAAAGTAAAAGTTGTACAGCTTTAAAAAAGCTCTGCTCTGCAACCAAACAGGACACTCAGGGGCATGTGCCCACAAATACACAAGTATGTGAGCATATGAACTCAGCAAAATGATGTATAAAGACATGTACTTCTTAAGAGACCCCAGGATATGTTCCCATTTAGCCTTTTAGGGGGTCTCACATACAGTGGTGGAAATAAGTATTTGACCCTGCGCTGATTTTGAAAGTTTCCATACTAACAAATAAATGAAGAGTGTCTGATTTTTATGGCAGCTTTATTTTAACAGTGTTAGAAAGAATATCAAGGAAAAAAATCCAGAAAACTACATGAAATGAAAAATAACAATTAATTTGCATTTCATTGAGGGAAATAAGTATTTGATCCCCGACCAACCATGAGCAATGTTGGCTCTCACAGACCATTGACATACTCCTAATCTCAGTGAAGTCATTACCTTCATGAGAGTCACCTGTCCCAAATTGTCACCTGTATAAAAAGCCACCTGCCTACAGACTCAGAGACACTCCAACGTCTCCACCATAGGTAAGACCAAAGAGCCGTCTAAATATGTCAGGGACAAAATTGTTGACCTACACAAGGCTGGCATGGGCTACAAAACCATCAGTAAGAAGCCAAATGAGAAGGTGACAACTGTTGGTGCTATTATTCGGAAGTGGAAGAAGTACAACATGACTGTCAATCGACCTAGGCCCGGGGCTCCATGCAAGATATCACCTCACCTAAGTGATCATGAGAAAGGTTAGAGATCAGCCTAGAACTACATGGGAGGAGCTGGTTAATGATCTCAAGGCAGCTGGGACCACAGTCACCAAGAAAACCATTGGTAATACACTGAGAGGCAATGGTTTAAAATCCTGCAGTGCGCGCAAGGTCCATCTGCTCAAGAAGGCTCACAACCAGGCCCACCTCAAGTTTGCAAATGAACATATTAATGAATCCAAGAGAGACTGGGAGAAGGTGCTGTCGTCAGATGAGACCAAAATCGAGCTCTTTGGCCTCAACTCAACTCGTTGTGTTTGGAGGAAGGGAAATGCTGAATATGACCCCAAGAACACCATCCCCACTGTCAAGCATGGCGGTGGAAGCATTATGTTTTGGGGGTGTTTCTCTTCTAAGGGGACGGGTCGACTTCACCGCATCTACCGGAAGATGAGCGGGGCCATGTATTGCAAAATCTTGAGTGGCAACCTCCTTGCCTCCGCCAGGACACTGAAAATGGGTCATGGATGGATCTTCCAGCACAACAACGACCCAAAACATACAGCCAAGGACACAAAGGAGTGGCTCCATAAGAAGCACATCAAGGTCATGGAATGGCCTAGCCCAGGCATGGGCAAACTACAGCCCGGGGGCCACATGCGTAAACGTTTTAATCCGGCCCGCCGAACTTGAAAAAATTAAATGAATAAACCTTGTTAATATTTTATTTTCCCTGCAATTCTGATGTTTTCCCACTAGGTGGCGCAATGTAGATACATTGGCTTTGTTGAGGTGAAGCGTAGGCCTATTACTCCACGTTTGCACTTTACCCTCTGACCCATCAGCCCTTCTGTAAAGATGAACGGACCTAAGAAAAGGAAAGTGGAAAAAACAAAACTCATTGAAACACATGGAAGTGCGCATATGCGCGCGGATAAGATGGATTGGATCGTCAGCGATCTGTTACTAATAAAAAAAAAAAAAAAGCTGAGGAACATGTCTGTATAAACCTTCAATGTGAGTTATTTGTCTAATTTTTATATAGAGACGTTCACATTTAATATTAAAATATCACACAAACAATTTTGACACAATCTTTTATTATTTTTTGTTTTTTCATTTTTAAAACCAGGACAGAAAAACCACATTTTTCTGTTTTTCTGTAATTCTGTTTTTCCGTTTTGGTTTGAAAACAGAAAACAAAAAAACAAGTCAGTTTATTCGTTTTTTGTTTTTTTTTAAATTTTGTTTTGAAACAGAATGACGAAATAACGAACCATACACGGATTAAAAATCCCATTATAATTCCATTCTCTCATATTCTAATTTTGATTTCAAAACAAGATCAAAACAGCGAAAAATAGACCGTTATTTGTTTTCTGATTTTTGATTTGAAAACGAAAAATTGAATAACTAGTCGTTATCTGTATTCCGCTTTTGGATTCCAAAACGGATATGGAATGAACGAATGATACCCTGATAGTTACCAAAGCACTCCATCCATCTGCGCCTGGTCCGGCCCCTATGTCAAATGTTAGAACCCATTGTGGCCCACGAATCAAAAAGTTTGCCCACCCCTGGCCTAGCCAGTCTCCTGACCTTAATCCCATAGAAAATCTATGGAGAGAGCTGAAGCTTTGAGTTTCCAAACGCCAGCCTCAAAACCTCCAGGATTTGGAGATGATCTGCAGAGAGGAGTGGGCTAAAATTACTCCAGATGTGTGTGCCAACCTAGTAAGCAACTACAAGACAGTTTGACTGCTGTGCTTGCCAACGAGGGTCTTGCCACTAAGTATTGAGTCATGTTTTGCTAGAGGGTCGAATACTTATTTCCCTCAATGAAATGCAAATTAATTTTTATTTTTTATTTCATGTAATTTTCTCGTTTTTTTTTCTTAATATTCTTTCTCACACTGTTAAAATAAAGCTGCCATAAAAATCTGAGACTCTTCCTTTATTTCTTAGTATGAAAACTGTCAAAATCAGCGGGGGTTCAAATACTTATTTCCTCCACTGTATCAATTTAGGGGTCTCATACCCCGCAAGACCCCATGTATGTGATAACAACAGATATTTAGAGTTGGGTTTTTCTTAGACCATATTCTCCAAGGCCACAGTGTATCCCTTGTTTGCTGTGAATTTGTAATCTATTTGCATTTGAAAAGCTGCTCTTAACAGTCTCCTTAGGCCCCGTTTACACGACGCCGAAAACGGTCGATTCCGCAAACATTTCGTTGCGTTTTGGCCTTCCGTTTAGACGAGACCACGTTGCGTTTTCAGTGAAAACGCAAACTTTTGAAAACGCTCCCCAGAGTGGAAAGATCTGAATCCGCTCCTCCATCCAGCTTCGTGTAAACACAGAGCGGAGCGTCTCAGGGTGAAACGCTGACGTCACCGCATGCGCACTCGCAGTTTCTGGTGAAGGCTCCGCGCTCAGCCACATTTCCAGTTGAGCCAGTAGTTGGCGGTAATGCGCGTTATGGTTGGATTGCCGACCGTCTCACACAACAAAACGGCAGAAAAAGAAAGAACAGAAGAGGAGACTTCTCCTCCTGGAGTCGTATGAACGCGGATCGTTTTCACGCCGTCCTCATGTAAACGCGGGTGGCTTTTGAAAACGCAAAGGAAGAATCGTTGCGGGAGTCTCCGTGTAAACGGGGCCTTAAACAGGAGTTTTGTAGATGCTAAAAGCAGCTCTGTGTATCACTGATCTGTGATTGAACGATGTTTTATTTACTGCATTTTGATTGATCTTTTATTCTTTGCTGCCACAGTGACCATGCTTTCTTTCCTGGCTCAAGAGCTGTGATCTAATTTCATTTTGATGTTTGGAGTTTATGTAGTCATTATGATAAATGAACAAATAGGCATTGACCTAAATTCATCTAATTCTCACCTATTTTAACTTAACTTTGGGAGACTGTATTGGGGCAGAATGTTTGAAATAAACACTCGTTTATTTTGTGGTTAAAACCAGAGTGGATTACTCATTTATTAAAAGTAGTATTTGTTTTATTAAAATAGGGGAGGCCCCTGGTGACTTCATGTTCTCTGAAGGGGGCTCACTGTCTTACACTTTGAAAACCCCTGTTGTAGAGCATAGAAACTTTTGTCTAAGAGACCCCAAATCAGAATAGAGACACTGGATTCCTAATGACTCATGTCTACCTTTACCACTAATTTGTCCCCAACCTTTCTCTGCTTGAATCCTTACCTCCCCAACGGCAGGGTCCTGCTCCCCTAGTCCCACTATAATGATGCAGTCAGCCTGACGGATGCAGCGTTGAGTCCACGGGGTCAGTGTGTAGTCAGTCTGGTAAAGGACAATGCGGTGGATGTCTTCCTGTTGTCCCAGCCAGCTAGACAGCCGGTACTCATGCACACTGAGGAGACACATCCATTAGTGACAGGTACTGGGTTCACTGCTTTGCCTGAAGCACATCCATTATCCTTGATGGGCCAACACAGCACATTTAAACCAAGTACGCAAGTTGAGAGATGGAACGTTGAAAAAATAAACAAATAAACCAGCCAGGAGTAAGATGATGTAAAAGAGAATGAAAGCCCAGTATTTCTGGGAGCTTTGGGTCCGAAAGAAACATACCTGTCGAGAGCTGCAGCCCCAAGTCTCTGTTTAATCATGTCACTGGTCAGCAGTAAAGTGGGACCTGTGTGTGGAAGATTACAGAAAAGCTTATTGTGGCTTCATCCCAAATTTCCAGAAAAGCCTCCCAACTGGGCTCTATCTCCCTGTTCTGTATTACTGCATTGAGACAAGAGTGATCTCTGACTCTCTTTCGCTTAGATTCCCATTAAATGTCAGCCTCCAAACAACCCTCAAAATTGACTGTTCCATTCTATCCAGTTTTTCCACGCAACTTGCGTAGAAACTTCTGCAAACAACTTGTTTATGACAGAGCTGTTTTATTCATGTTGTAGTGCATAATTACAGAAAAACATGACATCGTGGGTCGGTGCCCCATTCCTTGGTGATGATTACAAACCTGGACCTTATTTGGCCCACATTGCTGGTCACCAATCAGTTGAGAGCTAACAAAAGCTAGTCGCAGTGCTGAAGGTATGGGATGTGGCTTATTCTATTTGGTTGAACCGTCTCAAATGAAAAGCCAGACAAGCTACCAACAAGGAGTACTTGTAAACAACATGAGCAGACACACCACAATTGACTTTGTGACCATGGATCCATTTTCCCTCTAAGAAAGCTGTCAGACATGTACACAATGAGATCTATGACTTGAGGTGTAAGAGATGGTAGTGAAATTTAATAATGTGTTTTTACCATACCTATTGCAATAAGCGCATGCTGCAGCTCCAGTGTGAAGGCTGTGAGTGGTACCTCTTCTGAGACAGGAAGGACTGCCACTGTGGAGAGGTTGGAGGCTTGGTTCCCTGCATCCCACTTACTGCCTGGGGTGTGGAGAGCCAAGCTGCGAGCTGGGGAAAGGCATCAATATTAATAAATCTCTTACTTATCAGTAAACCGACAGAAACACCTACAATAGTTGATAAACCCTGAGCATCAGTGGGGAAACAGCATATGTGTATTTACACACACACAGACACACACACAAGCACAGTAGGGATGCACGATAACTTTTTTCTTGAAGCAGTACCAATAACTGATAACTTTCAGTTTCTAAAGGCCAATACAGATAACTGTTTACCGATAACACACACTCAAACATTTATATATCTACCTAAGATCATGACATGAATTCTATGAACAAAACCAAAATACTATAATAATTGCACCTACCTTGTTCAATATAGTGCTTGTATATAACTTGAGTTTGTATCCTATATATTTTTTGTACTTGGATGCTGGTTCTATTCTTTGGTGCTACTGCTGCTGAAATCTGAATTTCCTGGGGTAACCTTCCCAAGGGATTAATGAAGTTACTATCTATTGTTATGATTGTGAGTCATATTTGTTTGTAGTGCGGATGGAGAAGCGCTGTTTTGTTTGTTTCTCTCTCTGTCCTCTGTCTCTCCTCTGTCGTTCTCCTTGCCGTGTGACCTATGATTGGCTGAGGGGAGTGGGGACGCACCGGCTCCTGGTTGGAAGAGGACGTAACATGGCGGAGAGCGATTGGCTGGACTCAAACGACGGGACTTTCAAAGAGGGTTCCGGTAATTCAGACGCCGGCCCTTCTGCCTTACCACTGCCATTCGTTTGAAGCTAGATTGGAGTGTTGTATATCTGTGTGTGTGTGTGTGTGTGTGTGTGTGTGTGTGTGTGTGTGTGTGTGTGTGTGTGTGTGTGTGTGTGCGAGATCATTATAGATCAGACTGGGAACAGCATGGGAAGGGGGATCATTTTTTCTCCTGTTTTTATGGTCAGGGAGTCAGTCCCAGGGTTTGTATGTTTTTTTTTTTAAACTTCAGTGTTAGGTAAGGTTTTTTTGATTTACCAGAGTGATTTTTGTTTGTTTCTTTGTTCGTTTGCTGTTCCTCCATGAGGTAACCTAAGTAAAAAAAAACCTTTAAAAAAAATTAAATATTGGGTTAGGACTGCCAACTTGATTCCGTTTCTTTACTTTGTTTCTGTGTTGAGACACTCTGGTGGTGAGACAGGAGAGGTCACTTATGTTATTTCCCAGTACCCCTAGCCTGGGTCGTAACAATATCTATCTATCTATCTATCTATCTATCTATCTATCTATCTATCTATCTATCTATCTATCTATCTATCTATCTATTCATCTATCTGTCTGTCTATCTATCTATCTATCTATCTATCTATCTATCTATCTATCTATCTATCTATCTATCTAAAAGGACTTTGGCTTATGGTTACATTCAAATGGATATCTATTCACTACAGTAGATCAGGTTCAGGTCTTCTTTTACTATCGTGGAAGGTTTAGAAAAATAGTGACAGACACAGACAGACAGACACACAAGCTGCATTTCGATCACATCTAGAATTGCGCAAAACTTAAATGTTGCAAAAAATTGTAATGGAAATGCCAAAATTTTGAAAAAAAAAAAACTCTCAAATTTGGATAAAAAGTTTTATATCTCTCATGAGGAGATGTTGTAATAGTAATTTTATTGTCTTTGTTTTCACTACTTGAGATGCCCCGTATCCTGCTTCCTTGAGACACCCCATCTCCTGATTCTTCAATAAGCTTCCAGACCCTTTTGTCTTGTGTCTAGACTTCTAACACCTTCAGCCCAACTTCTTGGCCTCTGATCTCAATGTGATTTCCTGTAGCAGACAGAGGGGTGTGAACAGTACCTTTTGGGGCGTTTCTCTCAAGCATAAATGTTGAGCTCCAACTAGGTTCGGGGTCTTTCTTCACTTTGACCGCTCACGTGTTGACTGACCTTTTTCTTTGCAAAGGAAAATAAAACCTTGCTGGCTGGCAGAAGTCTCTATTTCATTCTTCACCAGAAACAGGAAATTTCCACAAAAATGTTTCATAAGTTTTAATATTGAAATTTATCACTCAAGTGCAATGGAAAGACCGTTATTGGCAAAAACATGTCACGTTATCCTAAAAACATGTCACATTATCCTAAAAACGCACCTCCTTCACCTCCTCGGATGTGTCCACTGCTACACATACGGACTCTGGTGTTTATACTGGAACAGCTCTGCTGCTAGACCTGTGTTCAGTGCAGATGTTCGTATTTTTGACCGTTAGTGGTGAAGGCATCAGGACGGCTGTGAGCTGGTCAGAGTGCAGCAGGAGGGAGGGGTGGAGGTGTGTGTTTGTGAGAGAGTGAGAGAGCAGGTGAGCTGGCGATGATGATTTTCATCCAGTGTTTTCTTATGCCTGTTTTAAGTTAGCGTGATCACGGCTGACAGTTTGACCAGTGAATAAAAACACTAATGTTTATGAATCGGCATCATCATCAGTGCAGCGTCAGGACGGACATTACGCCTTACTTTACTCAAGTTGTGCACAATTCTATTCGTAACGGAGACCCCGGCAAGGCGCAATTGTACTTTTTTAGAAACTTCAGAAATATCGCTTTAATTTGCGATAAGGTGTAAAGGAAATGCAGCTACACAAAGAGAGAGGGGATAAGCCATGAGCTTTACTACTTCTAAAGATGGCAAATGTTCTGACCTGATACTGTATTCTTAACAATTCTTAAATTACCTTAGCCCGTGGGTCACGTCTGGCGAATTTCTTGGGTTTTTCAAAAGTGTATACGTCCCGGTGGCTCATTGCAGTTGTGTTTACGTTATTACCATCTTTAGCAGCCCAGGTGTCCTCTTATACTTTCAAAACTCAATTGAAGCGATGGTTACACTTTGTCCGAAACTTTGAAGAAGTCCCACACAGTCGACTCAATGTTTTCTGTTTTGAAGCATAAACATGCTGTCCTGTGGGCATGTGCTGCATTTAGGGTATGACAGAAATTCACGGTTACCACGTTTACTAGAACTTCTTTCGGCCTTTTTGAGTTTATATTTCTATTGTTTAAGTGTAACACGGGAAAAAAAATTGTGAATGTCAATTCAAGTCTGTAACTACCACAATATGACCGGGTTAACAAATCTTTTTCCAACATAAGGGAGAACTCTTAAATTTTCCCGATCAGGAAGAGTTTTTTTTTTTTTTAGGGCTGATGCCACTTGAACGCATAATTTACTGCAGGTCGTTCATGTCTTACAGTGGGAGCAGGGCACTGCCGCGCTGACAAAAACACAAATGTTATCTGGGCTAGTCGACATGATATGAATGACGGAATAGTTTCCCGTAACTGACCTGATAACTATTGCTCAATAGTTATCATACACACAGGCAGGCAGGTAGATAGATAGACAGACAGAGAGACAGACAACCCCCCCCCCCCACACACACACACACACACACACACACACACACACACACACACACACACACACACACACACACACACACACACACGCACCTGTCAGAGGACCATTAACTTGTTGAAGGATCTTCTGTCCTAATAAGTGGATCAACCTGGTAACCACCTAAGCACAGATAATCCAAAGATTATTAAAAGGCTTCTTGTGGTGGTCTAGAGCAGTCTAATAGCTGACCCACCCCACGGGAAATCACTGTTAACTGAACGTACCTGTGGGAACTTTCTCTTGATAGAGCTGAGAGCTCCCTCTGGTAACTTGGCCAGCTCAGAGTCTCGTACAGCATGCACTGTGGTGGCTCTGTTCTGATGAGTCAGGGCCTCTACCTGCAGCGAAACAAAAGATAATTGATGTTGTTTACTTTAGATAGAATCAGCTTTATTGATCATAAGTAACACTTACCACAATCACTCCTTGCTTTCTACTCTAAGGATTACAGAACGTCAAAAATGTCCGTGCAACTCAATGACAGGTGGGCTTTGTACCTTTCCTATTCAAGTCTTTAATAGCCTCTGGCGAAATGGAGCTATAAATAAGACCTTTTCATCTTGTGATCCTCAGGTGAGGTCAACACATCTGTGTTAACTTTTTTTTATAGAAGAACAACCTTTTGCCCTCCATTACGGAAGTTGCTAAATCATCTCCTTCCTGTAGGTAAAAGTAACCATAGCACCCAACATTCTTGGTATTATTTGAGGCATCTCGGTTGAGAAGAGCTGCCAACACAGAGGGTTAAATGTTAGAAAATGAATTAACTTCATGAGATTTATCAAAACTCAATTTCAAACAGGGCTATTATTATTTTCTGTTTTCAGACTCATAGCTGACAACTCTGTGAAAAAACACAATGGCTGGTTTTGCCTTCTAGGTAAACCAATTCTGAGCATTTTTCTTCCTATTAAGATAAAAATAAACAAAAAGCTGAAAAAAAAGGCAAAATATTTACTCATAGTTCATTCATCAGAATAGTTAACTCAATGCGAACTTAATATTACTGAGATTAAAGGGGCTGTTAGGACTTTTTGAGTGATCTTGAAAAAGTTTCCCTCCTCAATTTTTGTCTGTTCAAAATCCACACTTTAAAATGAGATCAATAGCGCCAATGTATGTTATTCCTAAATGCTACCTTCAGCTTCCCGATCAAGTCAAGCAGCAACTGATTGATTTACGGCACGCCTAACTGCTAAATTCCACCGCATGCCTTTGAATTTTACTGCTGAGCACTTAGCTTCCATTGTAATTTATCAGGCAAATTCCACTGCACCTGCCGCTGAAGCGCCAGGCGCTTCAGGTCTAAATATGCTTCAGGTCTATTTTCTGCGCAACCACTTCCAAACCTGGTAAATTCACTGTCAATAAGAAAGCACTAGACAGGAAGTCACCGTGTGAAGTACCCGCAAGATTCAAAATAAAACACAATGCACAAACCCTCGAACCTAAATTTCCCCAATATGTTATTAATATGTCACATCTGGAGGCACGTGCATCAGGTGAAACAGTCAGTTGGAGGATCCCAGACGCAACACGACGGATGAAGAGAATCTGATCTTGGTAGTGGAGCAGTTCAACATTCTGTACGATCCCAAACATCCTTTTTATAATGATACAGGCAGAAAGGGCAAAATGTGGACTGACATATCAAAACTTATGGGAGTTGATGCTGATAGTGTGGTATCGCTATTCACACGAGAGCCTGTGACTCCCCGAGGACCAGCCCTCCAGCCCCCCCCTCCTCCCGATTGAGCAGCGCAGCGCGCTGCTTTCAGTGGGGTTTGACAATCAGAGCAAGACCGCTGCGCTGCACTGCTCATGTGGTGGAATTTAGGGATAAGTCTCAATGACAACACCACGCTAGCTGATGAAGTTTAGTAGCGAGAAGAGAGATCCATGTTCCTTTGATGAAAACAATTTTTATAACTAAGGGTGTTTTCACACCTACAGTGTAAGGTCGACCCAAATTTAGATTGACCTATATGTGGTCCCGTTTGGGTTGGTGTGAAACCAAAATCGGACTCTGGTGCGCACCAGCTGTGGTGTGAAAGCAGCCGCACTCTGGTGCGATGCAACTGTCAGGCGAACTCTGCGAGTTTGACTTTAGAGGGCTCCCGTGGAGTTTTGTTTGTGATGCAGGACAGCTGCGCACTCCAACATCCTTAACTACCCTTATATACTCATCTAAAAAGCAGGGCTCTCCCCTGACTCCTCACGTCAAAAACACATCGTTTTATATGGCCTATCATATAACAGGCATTAATTACCTTGTCGGTCGTGTGTATCTCCGTCTGATGAGGATCTCACGGTACATGGTAAGAATCATTATTTCTGAATTTCCCCTCGGGGATAAAAAAAAAAAGTATGGGCGTCTCCAGTGCATCTGTATGCTTTTTTCAAGCCGCAGCTGCGCTTCATTTTCAAACACTATTGTTTGCAGATGGTTATACACACAAACAATATAGAAATGAATTTTAAGCACTATAAAAACTCGGCGTAGGCCTATTTGACTCCCCATCACCTCTGATTTAAGCAAACAGTTCTCTCTGCGCTTCCAGCTTCCAACTGAAAGTACGCTGCACGCGCTCTAGCTGTTGTCGTCATGGAAACATGACGCTCTCAAAATACTGCAGTGTTTGGTCCCGAGTGACAAACACAGATGTGAAAGGAACCTCACTAACTGCAAAATGGCAACAAAGTATCAATATGACATTCCAAGCCGCACCAGGGTGCGCACTATCAGGTGTGAAGACACCCTAATTTTGTAGTGATGGTGGACACTGGAGCCACTGAGCTGAAGACTGAAGCACAAGCTAAAAGTTAAAGCACAAGCTAAAGGCTGAAACACAGGTTAAGCTGATTGTGATAACATTCATTCCAACCCACATGCAGCAGTTATTCTGCAGTGGTCTGTTCAAACTTGAGAGTCCATCAATAAAATGAAGAGCCAGGTTACTGCTTGGCTCTGCTTGGTGAGGTTGGAGTTGGTAGATGAACACTGGGAGGACATAGCCAGGATTCACTAATGTTACATGTAACAGACACTTCTCAGATCACCGGGCTGTCAGTACATCTGATCTACATTCAGTTCCAAAACAAACACATGCCTTGTTAAAGGTCACATCTCCATGACAGTGTGTGAGACTCCAAGCCAAAAGGTAGTGCTGCAGTTTAATTGATAAAGATCCTCCTCACAGTCTCTTCCAGTATAAGCCTTTCTGTTTATGTAGATTGTACCCCCCTCCATGAGTGAGCTACCACCCTATCATGGTGGAGGGGTTTGCGTGTCCCAATGACCCTAGGAGCTAAGTTGTCAGGGGCTTTATGCCATGACAAACAGGTCCTAGATGACAAATTGTAGCTCACAAAGACCCCTTATGATGAGTAATGAAAATGGTTCTAGATTTCCCTTGCCTGGACATGGGTCACCAGGGCTCCCTCCAGGAACCAAGCCTCGGGGTGGGGCACAATGACGAGCGCCTGGTGGCCGGGCCTGCACCGATGGGGCCCAGCTGGGCACAGCCAGAAGAGCCAACCAGGGACCCCCTTCCCGTGGGCTCACTACCCGCAGGAGGGGCCATAGGGGTCGGGTGCAGTGTGAATTGTTGGGCGGCAACCGAAGGCAGGGACATGTAATGTCAACTCTCTGCCGGGGAAGGAGCCTGAGCTGGTGCGCGAGATTGAGAATTTCGGGCTAGATATAGTCGGCCTCACCTCAAGGAGTGGAGTTGCCAATGGTGAGATGCAGCGGGCAGGGGTGGCGATATTCATTGCCCCCAGGCTCGGTGCCTGTACATTAGAGCACACCCCGGTGGACGAGAGGGTAGCCCCCCTCCGCATTTGGTGGGGGCACAGATCCTGACTGTTGTTTGTGGCTATGGTCCAAATAGCAGTTCAGAACATCCACCCTTTTTGGATTCCTTGGAGGGAGTTCTAGAGAGTGCTCCATCTGGGGATTCCCACGTCCTGCTGGGGGACCTGAACGCTCACGTCGGCAATGACAGTGAGACCTGGAGGGGTGTGATTCGGGGAAACGCCACGCCACGCCACGCCTGGACCACCATCCAGCATCTCAGGAGGGGGAAGCAATGCACTGTAAACATTGTGTTCAGGGGGGTCAACAGTGCGCTGTTGACCTCGACTTGGGATGTTGTGGATCGGTGGAAGGAATACTTCGAAGACCTCCTCAATCCCACCAACACACCTTCCTTGGAGGAAGCAGGGCCTGGGAATGTAGGGGTGGGCTCTTCTATCTCTGGGTTTGAGGTCTCCTTGGTGGCAGGGCCCCAGGGGTGGATGAGATTTGCCCAGAGCTCCTTAAGGCCCTGGATGTTGTGGAGCTGTCGTGGCTTACACGACTTTGCAACATCACGTGGACATGGACAGTGCCTCTGGATTGGCAGACTGGGGTGGAGGTCCTTCTTTTTAAGAGGGGAGACCGGAGGGTGTGTTCCAACAATAAGGGGGATCACACTCCTCAGCCTCCATGGTAAGGTCTATTCGGGGAGAGGTCTGTAGGATAGTGGAACCTCGGATTCAGGAGGAGCAATGTGGTTTTTTTCCCTGGCCGTGGAACTGTGGACCAGCTCTATACCCACAGCAGGGTCCTCGAGGGTGCATGGGAGTTTGCCCAACCTGTCAACATGTGTTTTGTAGACTTGGAGAAGGCATTCGACCGTGTCCCACAGGGAGTCCTGTGGGGGGTTCTCCGGGAGTATAGGGTGTCAGGGTGCTTGTTACCAGCCGTCCGTTCCTTGTACGACCAGTGCCAGAGCTTGGTCCGCATTGGGGGGTCTGTTTTGGTGACCTCAGGATTTGATCACTGCTTTTTGCAGATGATGTGGTCCTGTTGGCTTCATCAAGCCATTTATCAAACCTTCAACTCTCTCTGGATCGGTTTGCAGCCTAGTGTGAAGCAGCTGGGATGAGAATCAGCACCTCCAAATCCAAGTCCATGGTCCTCAGCCGGAAAAGGGTGGAGTGCCCTCTCCGGGTCGGGGATGAGATCCTGTCCCAAGTGAAGGGGTTTAGGTATCTTGGAGTCTTGTTCAGAGTGAGGGAAGGATGGAGCGAGAGATCGAAAGGCGGATCGGTGCAGGGTCTGCAGTAATGTGGACTCTGCACAGGTCTGTAGTGGTGAAGAGGGAGCTGAGCCAGAAGGCAAAGCTCTCTGTTTACCAGTCGATCTTCGTTCCCACCCTCACCTATGGTCATGAGCTTTGGGTAGTGACCGAAGGAACAAGACCCGGGGTACAAGCAGCCAAAATGAGCTTCCTCCGTAGGGAGACCGGGCTCACCCTAGAAGATAGGGTGAGAAGCTCGGCTATTCGGGAGGAGCTCGGAGTAGAGCCGCTGCTCCTCCGCGTTGAGAGGAGCCAGATGAGGCGGCTGGGGCATCTGATGAGAATGCCTCCCGGACGCCTCCCTGGTGAGGTGCTTAGGGCACGTCACCCCGGGAGGAGACCCCGGGGCAGACCCAGGACAAGCTGGGGAGACTACATCTCTCAGCTGGCCTGGGAACGTCTCGGGATCCCCCAAGAAGAGCTGGACAAAGAAGCTAGGGAGAGGGAAGTCTGGGCTTCCCTGCTAAGGCTGCTGCCCCTGCGACCCTACCCTGGATAAGCGGCAGAAGATGGATGGATGGATGAATGGACCTTTTCTCATAAATATATCTAGGATGTAACTGGTTTAGTTTTTGTCTTCTGAGATTAATAGTCGTCTTTTGCTTATGCTTTGGAGGAGCTAACTGTGTTTCATGTATACCTCATAATTTCTGACAGTGAGTATGAAACCAATGTGATGATTAACTTCTGTGTGATAAAATATTTTCCTCATGTGTCTGCAAGTTTTGCACACTTATCCTGATACACTGTCATTAACACTAATGAGGGTGCTAGAAGTGAATAAAATCTCAGCACAATGCAATCAGAGTAGATAGTCATAGTTTTTTGTTTACTCGTCACCATCTGTGCCTCCCCTCTTGCCATCCTTACCACTCCGATCAAATCCCCACGTCCATACTCTCCAATCAGCTCCTTCTTGCCATCTTCCTTAAGGATGACAGAGCGCAGTCGACCACTCAGCACTATGAATGTACTGTCTGACTTTTCTCCCTGTCTGGAAAATACAGATAAAACTTCATTTTAGTGTAAATAGACAAACAAGCCCATAGTCTAAAACAAGCAGACTTCTTGATATGATTTCAGTCATTTTAAAGGTTATAAGGGGTATACCTGTAGACAGCTCTACCAGCTTCCACAGCCATCCAGTCTAGAGCAAAGTCAATCTGTCTGACAAACGACGACATCCTCTTCACCACAGTGTGAGCCACGTTCAGCACAAACTTAGGCTCCACTCGCATAATTCTGAAGAGGAGACAGAGACATTCACTGACAAGGAGCAAGACAACCCAAATACCCTCTAATTGTTTCTTGATTGTTAATGTTCCAGGTCTTATAATCTACAGTCTGGGCTGCCATACAAAGCCAAAATACAGTCACAGCCATTTTCTTAAAATTAAGTCAAGAAAGAGATCTAACCTTTAAGAATATGCACTAAAGGACGTCATTGACAACCTAATAAAACTAGGGATAGGTATTGCTAAGATTTTATTAATACACCAATGCCCTTATTGATTCTGCTTATCAATTCTGTTCCTTATCAAATCCCCTATCAATTCTTCCTTCCTTTCTCTGTACAAAAAGGAGCAGGTTTTCTGTATCAACAACATTTAATTGAATTTACAAATGAATAAATGCAAAACTGGTCACTGGATCTGGATATCTCTGGAGGTAAATAAATAAAAATAAATAAAAATCTCACATCAAGTGACAATGATGTACTGTTTTATGTTACTGACTGAAGTAGGCCATCCAGTGTCTAAAAGTGGATGTAGCAATGCTCTATGTTATTTGGAATCCAGACATAGTTATGACGCCTACCATGAGCCTGCACATAACTTTTTTTTTCATTTGTCTGCAAGAATTTTGACATTTACGATTTTTAAGAATTGTTCACAAAGAGTAGTTGTGATATGTTTTTGAGATGAAAGCTGAAATTCTGGTGCAAAATCGAAGTTATTACATGTATATGCCAACCACAAGCATATCAACACAATTTCCTATATATGTTGACATCAAGCTAGCCCTGATCCGTTTCTAACATGTTTAATTAAGGAGATTTTTACCCTCTTAAATATAGTGAATAGAAATTTCTTGTAAGAGAGTTATGTTCATTTTTTGGTGAGTTCAGTTCTTCAGTAAAACTCCAAGCTGAAAATCCTGAATCACAGTTCTCTTTGGAAACTGTTATCATCTGCTAAGCTACAATAGCTGTGGCAGACTGGTTGACATAAGGTCCAACAGCTCTGGCATAGTGTAAAGAATCAATAAGGGGATCGTTAAGCACAAAGGCTAATGATATCCATGGATTGAAACATTTCTTATCAATTACTAACAAGAACTGGTTTTCTACACCCATCCCTAATTATAATTAAACATAGATATAAACATAATCAATCAGCTGGTCTGAGCAGCTATTTAATGATTAAAAATAAAAATCTTCAGCTGAAACGAATTTGCCCACAATTTCTGTTCTAGATGTAATTATAAAAAATGCTTTCAATGTTTTTGCATCTTAGTAAAAAAATAGCTATTCCTAAAGCTTCTGTATAAAAAGAAGGTTACACATGTAACCACGGTTTTATGAACCCTGGATGACTGCCAGAGGCAGTTCTTCTCACTAGATGTCTCCATCTCCCGCAAGTGCAGGCCGAGTATTAATATCAACAAAGTCACATGTGACCCCGGATGACCCGTGGGAGGTATAACTACCGGTGTCATCCGGACACTCATTCCCACAGAGTCTTCTTGCGACTTGGGAATTCTGAGCAACTGAGAACTCTGGCAGTCATCCAGGGTTCATGAAACCGTGGTTACATGTGTAACCTTTGTTTTATTTCACCCTTCCTGACTGCCAGAGGGAGTTCTTCTCACTGGATGACTTATACCAACAGTGTCGCGAGGAATCCTGGGTACCCACCTTAACAAGATGAGGCACAGGACCCCGGCTGAAGGACCATCCCAAGTGGATGGGAAGTGGCCACATTGACTCTGTAGTACTTTGTGAACGTGCTTGGCACTGCCCATGAGGCTGCTGCACATACATCTGCCACAGGCACCCCTCTAAGCAATGCCCATGAAGTAGATACCCTTCTGGTGGAGTGACCCTTCACCCCGATGGTAAGGCCTGGCCTGCCAACTCACATGCATAAGAAATGGCCTCAACAATCCAGTTAGATAGGCTGTTTGGAGAGAGCACAACCCTTCTTGGCACCACTATGACACACAAAGAGATGCTCTGACCTTCATATGCAGGCAGTGGCATCTAGATATGCCCTCAAGGTCCGCACTGGACAAAGCTGTTCCCTACATTCACACCCCTCCTCCAGCTGGGGGTCAAACTTAGCCAGCTTAATGGGTCTATTGAGGTGTGAGTGCGCCAGCACCCTTGGCAGGAATGCCGTATTAGGCCACAGAGTTACACCTGAGCCATCTGAGTTCCACCTCAGACAGGAGTTGCTTACTGATAAGGCATGTAGCTCCGCTTTGCCGTTGTCATGGTAAGGGGGAAAGCCGTCTTCATAGACAGCCACTTAAGCTCTGCCCGATCAAGAGGCTCAAAGGGAGACCTGCATAGGGCATCCAACACTATGGACAGATCCCAGATTGGAGTCTTCGGTGGCTTTGGTGGCTGCAGCCTCCAGGCTCCCCTCAAGAAGAGGGTCACAAGCCTGTAACTCCCTATTGTTTGGTTGTCCACTGTCACATGCCTGGAGGAAATAGCTGCAGTATACACTCTCAGGGTTGAGGGAGAGCGACCCTTGTCTAATAAGGACTGAAGAAACTCCAGAACCACCGGGACAGAGCAGCTAACTGGGTCAAGTTCACAACTCAAACACCAGTTTGAGAACAACTTCCACCTGTTTGCATACTGCAGCCGTGTTGACTGGGCTCTGGCTTGCAGGATTGTTGCTCTAATGGGCTCTATGCAGCAGCTCAGCATTGGGTCTGGCCACTAAGAGTTGAAGGCGGCTGGGGCTGGGATGCTAGATCCGACCTTCCAGTTGGGACAGAAGATCCTTCCGGTTGGGGAGGCGCCAGGGTGTCCCCTGACAGAGTCTGCGCAGCAGAGTTGAAAACCAAGTCCTGGCTGGCCAGAATGGGGCCACCAGGAGGAGTTGGTGTCCCTGATGGAGTACCCTGAGCAGTGTTGGCCATATCAGGGGAAAGGGTGGAAAGGCATAGAGAAGCCCTCCAGGCCACTCGTGAGCCAGAGCGTCCTGTCCCACAGGACTGCTTTCCTCTCTTAGTGAGAACCAAAGAGGGCACTGGGTTGTCTCCCGTGAGGCAAACAGGTCCACCTCTGCCTCTCCGAACATACTCCATATGGTCCGTACCACGTCTGGATGAAGCCGCCATTCTCCCGGAAGGGGCCTCTGTCGGGAGGGGAAATCTGCCACCTGGTTCTGCTCCCCCGGCAGATAGATGGCACGGAGGCTGGCCAGGCAGGGGGCTGCCCATCGCAGCAGATCCTGTGACACCTGCGGTATACGAGCTGACTTTGTACCCCCTTGGTGGTTTATATGAAACACTGCACTGATGATGTCTGACCATATCAGCACATGTTTCCCTCTGAGGTATGGCATGAGATTCCTGAGTGCTAAGTGCACAGCCCACAGCTCTAGCATGCTGACATGCTCCCGGCTCTCCAATGACCATTGACCCTGAGCTATCCTGCCCTGCCAGACAGCCCCCCAACCTGAAAGGCAGGCATCGGTAGTTACCGTCTCCTGACGAAAAGGAATGGCACCCAGGCATACATCCCTCACCAGATAGGCTCTGCTCCTCCATGGTGACAGGGCCTGCAGGCAGCCCTGTGACACCCGGAGCTTCTTGCTCCTGTGCCACCTGGCATCCAGGTGAAAGCTGTTCAGCCACCTTTGCAGGGGGCATACTGACAGTAAGCCCAGAGGCACAACAGCAGATGCAGCTGTCAGTTTGCCCAGAAGATGGAGGTAAAGGATGTAGGGCAGTACTACCCCTCTTTGAAAACGAAGTAGGAGACCCAAGATGTCGTCTACCCGTTGCCTTGATGGGCGGGCCTTCATAATGACTGAATCCAGAGCCAGCCCGATGAAGGTTGTACTCTGGGAAGGGGACAGAGAGCTCTTCCCCCCGTTCACCCCGAGTCCCAACTGCGCAATGTGCGAGAGGGGGGCAGCTGTGTCCTGAACTGCTCGAGAACGGAATGGCGCGCCGATCAGCCAGTCGTCCAGAACTGCCATAATCTTCATTCCCTGGGACTGCAGGGGTGAAAGGGTTGCAGCGATGTAGCGCGTGAACATCCATGGGGACAAAGAGAGTCCGAACTGGAGTACTTTGAACTGGAAGTGGCAGCCTCTGAATGCGAAACGCAGAAACCACATGTGGTAAGGTGCAATTGGAATGTGAAAGTAAGCATCCTTCAAGTCCACAGATGTGAACCATTCCCCTTGGCAACAGCACAAAGAACACCCTTTGTGCTCAACATGTAGAATGGCAGTGTCTTTAAAAAACGGTTCAACCCCCTGAGATCTAAGACAGGGCGAAATCCACCACTTTTCTTAATTACCAGAAAGTAAGTTGAGTAGAACCCCCTGGGCTGTGAGAGGGGGTCTACTGGCTCGATGGCACCCTTCGGCTTCGATGGCACAGGAGAGCGGATAACTCCTCGACCAGGGCTTGAGTCTTGCCGGATCCGTGATGATAGTCATTCTGATCTGGCTGGAGGTTGGGGGCCAGCGTCGGAATTGAAGCCTGTAACCCTGAGCTAGTGTGGACAACACTAGGGGTCTGAAGTACAGGCTGGCCAGCAGCAAAGTTGCTGCTGGGAGAAAAGACCGACCGCCGGCCCCGAGGCCTCAATTCCTGCGCCCCCCGCCTCCTGGGGCCTTGGGAGGGCGCCTTGAGGGCTCTGAGGCACGGTGATCTCGGGGTAAATTAGTGGAGCCATGCCAAAAGCGTGCTCGTCCCCCCGTGGGGCGTTGAGGCCCCCTATAATTGGCAGTTTGAGACTGTGGTTGGGAGCGCTCTTGGGACACACTTGCTGAACCCCTGGTCCTACTGGGAGGCGGCATGTCTCTGCGAAGCCCTGAAAACTGCTGCCTGGTCTGATCGGCTTGTACCGTCTGCTCCAGAAGCTGGACCGCTGCTGAGCCAAACAGCTCCCCAGGTTCCAATGGGACCGCGCGATAGGTCCTCCGGCATGTCTCAGACAGGGGTGACTGAGCCAGCCAGACTTGGCAGCGGGTCTGGACTAGAGTGGACATAAGGCGCCCAAGTTCTCGGGACATAAGGGCAAAAGCATGCAATGAGGTGTCGCTCAGGCCAGTAGTGGGTGCGTCCACAGTCATCTGCTGCAAGGAAGCTGACAGGGCCAGCATGAGGTGGGAAAGGGAACTACCAATACGGCTCATGCGTGCTGCAGTATCATAAGCCGCGTTTTCACCAAGCAGTCCGGGTCGGTTCGTCTCGGTACGGTGCGCTTTTAGCTGTGTTTCCACAGACTCATCCCGGGACGGATCCCTAAAACCGAGACGAGCCGTCCCACTTTTTTGGGACCCTTTCATATGGGTGCCAGACTGAACAGATCCGCTCTCGGGAGGTGGAGCAACACACTGCAGACGGTTGATTGGTCAAAAGAGTCACTCACCCTGACAGCGGCTGCATTTCTCCTGGCGGCTCACAGATGTCTCTGAAACGAAGCTTGATTGCACTTTGTAACAGAGAGTTACATGAAAATCACAGAGAGGACGAAATGCTGCATGTCTTCCATCCGTGCTCTTTGTTTATTGTGTCGCGTTTTCTTCTTTGTTGGATTTAATCGCAGGGTAAGCTGCTACGGCGTCGCGCTATTGTTTACCAGCTGTGGCTTCCGGCATGCGGCTTACACGCCGCCCACCACGAGAGGGCACAGTTTGCTGTGGAAACGCAAACGGGATGAGACTTAACTGTACCAAACCGTCCCAAACCGTACTGAACCGACCCGTACTGCTTGGTGGAAACGCAGCTATATACTCTACACAGCAGGTCATCAGTGACCTGGCATTGTTGTCGAGGGCACCTGGCCTCAGGTCTTAGAGCCTCCTCTGGGGGAACTATAAGAGAGACAATAGCCGGCTCAACAGATGGCATGCGGCTCAGACCAAAATTAGCCGCATCCTGAATGGCTGCCAAAGTGCGCCCATCAGACGTCAGCTGTGAGAGAGCCTTTGAGTCCCTCCAGCTGGCCTGCAGCTCCCTCAGTTATTCCCCTATGGGAGGAACCGAAAAGCTAGCAGGAGCTGAGCTGTGTCTGAAAAAGGTACTTGAAGGAGGTTGGTCAGGCTGCTGCGAATCCAGGTGCAAGCGAGCCAGGGCCATACATAAGTATTGAACCCATAGAATTATCATCAGACCCCTCCACCAATCCACGGGCTGACAAGCGAGAACCTGACCCAGAGGCGTGGGAGGGCCCCTCCCCACTTTCATCCACATTGAAAAGTGCAGCTGAAGCCACCACAGAAATAATGTCCTCCTCTGGGACCAGCTCCAGCATTGGGGGAGTCCTGATGCTTCCGCCCTCCATAACAGTAGGGCGCAGAGACAGGAGGAGTGACTTCATCTGGGCCAACTCACTAGACAGCTGAGACAGCGTGTCAGTCTTAGTCTTTTTCCTACATGGGGGGCCGCCCAGAGCCTCCTGTGCCTTTCCACCTAGATTGGCCTGGCTGAGGAAGAGAGGGTTCCACTGACTAGGGGGGCCTGTCCCCTCCACTAAACATTACACCTCGGACAGTCTTGAAGACCTTAGTGTACGTGGCATAAAGCTACAGTTCATACACGGGTCCTCGGATAATCCCTCCCTCAAATGTTCGATACACAAACATGAGGGGCAGAGATCATGGCCGTCCTCAGGGTGAAGGGGGGCCATACATGCTACTCAGAAATGCGAGTTCAGCATGGTGGTCCTTACGACAATCCAGCCAGATGATAACTTTACCAGTGGGCAATACCTAACAACAAGGTGCAGCTATAGCTTCAGTGAAAGTCACCTGCCGGGACACAAACAGTGAAGGCACTACATTAACTGTGAAATACTTCTGCCCTTCAGGGCAGCGAGAGCACTGTCGTCGCTGGCACTACAGCACAGACAGACGACAGCCAGCATACACGCTCCTGTCGGGTCACCAACAGTTTTAACAGTGGGCGCACTATGCCAACTGTTCAATACTTCCAAGCTTCAGTGAGAGGGCAGCGAGAGCACGGCCGTCACTGGTATCGGAACAACAACAGGTAGCCCTAGAGGAAGCACTATGTCAACTGTTCAACACTTACAAGCTTCAGTGAGAGGGCAGTGAGAGCACGGCCGTCACTGGCGCTTCAGTTAGAGGCACAACTTAGAGTTTGCTCCCGTGGGAGCACTATGCTAACTGTGCAGTTAGATCTGTACTCAGTAGCTTCAGCGAGAAGGCAGCGAGAACACTGCCGTTGCAGGCACTATAGTAAGGGAGCTACACGGAGGGAACACGCTCTTGTTACCACCTAGCCCCTGTTAACTGTGAATTAGAAGCTATACTTATGTGATATCGTAGAAAGGGAAGCAAGAGCGCTGCCTTTGCTGATACCTCAGAAGAAACGGTCGATGCCGAGCGTGCACTCTCTTACCGGTCGTCTTCGATAGGCTCCAGCAGGGCACTCTGCTAACCATCCAATGTGAAGGTAAAGGCTAACGCTGCTCCTTCCTAAAACGGGAAATTTGTTGCAGCCTCTAGAGGACAAACAACTCGCAACTCCGACCTAGCAGTCTCAAGGCTACAAGCAACAGTCCTTTCATCAAATGCTATAATAAGCATTTGA
Source organism: Halichoeres trimaculatus (assembly GCF_033239565.1). Taxonomy (NCBI): domain Eukaryota; kingdom Metazoa; phylum Chordata; class Actinopteri; order Labriformes; family Labridae; genus Halichoeres; species Halichoeres trimaculatus. The sequence goes on along the minus strand of NW_027437194.1, from coordinate 31,399,356 downwards.
CCTGCGTCAGCAAGAAGAATTAAGGGAATGAGTGCCCAGATGGCATCGGTAGTTACACCTTCCACGGGTCATCCGGGGTCACACGCGACTTTGTTTATATTAATACTCCACCTGCGCTTGCGCGAGATGGAGACATCCAGTGAGAAGAACTGCCTCTGGCAGTCAGGAAGGATGAAATAAAACTTGACATTTGTGTTGACTGTAGCACTCCCTGTTTACAAAGTGGTGGCTCTCATTCTTGCTGTTATTTTCAGAAGTAAAAAAAAAAAATTCTGATCCTGCTACATTAAAAGCAAAAATGTTCTTCATTGTGTTGTCAATGACCTCATCTTATAATAATAATAATAATAATAATAACAATAACAATAACAATAATATATTTCATTTGTAATAAAATGCTTTTTTTGGCGCTCAAAGAAGTTTTAGATGTTACTCCCCAAAGAGGTTACAGGCTTTAAAAATTACCATATTTAAATTGTCAAACTTATGACTGATGACCTCACTTACTTTTGTAGTTCACAAACAGGCATTAGTGTTAATCTTGATGTGTTTCAAAAAGAAGCATGGCAAGCACAAAATAATTTAGGTTTTGTAATTTCTCTATCCACCGCAAAGTTTTGCCAAGAGGCCATATTTTCACATTGGTCTACATATTTGGTGCATGGAGATGTGTTCATGTGGCTGACTCATAGAAGTGGGTCTTGGAAATGGAGAGGAAGCTGCAGTCTCGCTGGGCTCGAACAGTAAATATGAGCGGCTCCCCTGTCAGGACAGCAAGCTGACCCACAAGCTCTCCTGGGTGCGTCACAAACAGACGTGTGTCTTCTTCACGGTCAATCATCCGCTGGTAAACGTGGAGGAGGCCAGAAATTACAAACTGAATGCTCACCTCCTGAAGCACCAGGAGAAAAGAGGACACAGTTTGTAGTCAGCAATTTGGCATAAAGATGAGCTTATAGAACACACTGATTTGCTAAAACATTTGTGTTCAGAGTCATATTTTTAACAAACTACTCCTTTAAATTTCAGTAGAAAAGGTAGAAAGTCCTCTATAAGAAACGTATAAAAGACATAAGGCTATTCCATTGAAACTGGTTTCAACCCCCCCCCCCCCCGAAATGTCTCTGCAGGAGTTGTACAAATGCTGGTCTAACCTGGTCTCCCTGACGAGCAACCACAGAACCAGCTTTGACCTGATGGAGGGTCACTCTGCCCTCAAGCAAACTGGGGTCCTTTGGCAGGAAAAAAGACAGATCAAATATTCAAATAGCCGCTAAATATCACAGAGCTTTCTTGTATGTTTCAGGACTTACACGCTCACACTGTATATTAAAAATATCCCTTAACATATGTCACTTTGCAAATATCCCTGTTGGTGTTCATTTTCTGGGATCAGCCAATCACCTGCAGCTGGATGATTCCCAGCAGGTCTTTTTTTGCAGCTTGGAAGATTGCGCAGCTCTTGTTGAGATGGATGGCATTGGGGTGCCCCCCACTGTCTGTGTAGTAAAACACTTCAGAGGGTGTGTGCTGCAACGTTGCACTTTTCTTCAGACTGGACTGTAATGACAGATATAAGACAGGGATAAACATGGAATTGCATGACAACCAGCAGCAGAAGCTGCCATGGATGTTGGGACTTTTATGATTAGGGTAACTAAATAGAAAATGTTAACCAGAACAAGATTTGGGGTTATTACTTTGGAAGGGATGACAGGACTAGGTGGAGCCTCTTCTACTGAAAGTTGAGCACGGTCATAAGCCATGTTCAGGTCATTACCTGCAGACAAGGGAGGAGAGTTTTAGTGTTACTCTGTGTGTGTGTGTGTGTGTGTGTGTGTGTGTGTGTGTGTGTGTGTGTGTGTGTGTGTGTGTGTGTGTGTGTGTGTGTGTGTGTGTGTGTGTGTGTGTGTGTGTGTGTGTGCGCGCCAAGTGTGAGTGTAACCTGTCTCTGTGGGGCTCTCTGTGGTTCCAGCAGGCAACTCGTCCTGAAAGTGCAAACGACGGGGGGTCTTCACTGAGTTTACCTCTGCCATCATGTTGTTTATATTTGTCAAAGGCACTGCCTGGCTCTCCTGTCAATCAAGCAACAAAAAAAGCAGTTAATAAGGAACACTTCTGTCAGTCAGGACTGAAGTAAAATTTGGAATTGCACTTAACATTTTTAATTGAAAAAAATGTCAAGTATAAAAGAGTGAACAAAAACTTAATCTAAAAGCAGATTGTGTGTGTGTGTGTGTGTGTGTGTGTGTGTGTGTGTGTGTGTGTGTGTGTGTGTGTGTGTGTGTGTGTGTGTGTGTGTGTGTCCTTGTTAATGCAAGGACATTGTGTCATTGTGTCCTTGTGTCCTTGTGACTTTGTGCTTGTTTTTGCAGGAATTCATAGCCAGCCTCTGGAGGACTGTAAATGTGTGTTTACACACAAATGTGTGAGCACTAATTAGTTCCCCCCTACCGGATTGAAGAGCTCAGTTGTGAGGCCCAAATAGTTATGTAATGCCAAGAAGGTGACTCTTTGGAGGCGCACCATAATTATCTACAGCACATGGAATAAAACAGAGCAGAACACATTATACAGCAGATGCAGTTACAACCAAATTGGATCAAATTATTACATTTTGAATTGTTCCGATAAGTCACATAATACAAACATGACATACCCTGCGTGTACAGTTGGGCAATCTGTTACCTGAATGACACGAACAAGTGTTTCTGGGTACTTCCTAAACACAGACTCAAAAGCTGATGCAGGTAACCGCAAGATAGTTGAGCGGGTGGCAGCACGTGCAGAGACAGTCTTATACGGAGCTGGGAAACCCTGCAAATGGAAAAATGATTAAATCAGAAGAAAGTAGGTCAGAGCAGACCGTATACTTATGGTTGACTTAGCCACCCATTTGTCCAATGTGACAATTTAAGTGCACAAAGGCCATTTTCCTCTTAATCTTAGTTGTAGCAAGTTTAAAACCTGCAGCATTTGTGTTATAAACTTTAGACACTTTTCTAATCCAAAGTTATTTACTTCTTGTATTTTAGATTGAATAAAAAAAAGAAACACTTTCAATTTTCCAACATTTTCACAGTTCCATTTTTTTGTACAATGATACGTATAATGATATGTCCTTAAAATATTATTAAGACCATGTTTTTTTCTTTTTCTAATCAATGAATTTTGATTTTAAAAGCTTTTTTGGTCAGCTCAGTCTATTTCCAACAAATACAGAGTCTGCAAAAGAAATTGTATTTCTTTTTTTTTAAAAATATTAATCAGTGAAAACCTTAAGAATTACCGGAATTATGAAACATTAAATTCTCATGAAATGAACAAATTAAACTATGCATCTCAAAGAAATACCTCGATTAAATGAGACTTGGGAAAAATCAAAATAATGGATAGAAGAGTGAGTTGAATAAAAATAGAAAAGATGGCATTGCAGAAAATGTGAACATTTGAGAGTAGCCAGTAAGCTGAGGAACAAACAGATCAGTGCGCAAACGAGGACAGAAACAGGGGAGACAGTCTGATGGGTGGATGGAGGAAATCAGGGGCTCACAGTGATGATGTCCAGAATACTGAGCAGGCTGTGGACGCTGTCTCCTGGGTGCACATCCTTTACGACTGGTTCTGTACCATCCTTAAAAGAAAGGGAAAAAAAACAAACAGGAAAACCAGGAATGCACCAAAGGCTTTGTATTTCTCAAGATATTTCTGTACTGCCATGTGACTCTCATATATCAGCAGTAAGAGTAATATTTGCACTCATTATTTGTTATTATTGACAGTGGCAGATAAAGACAGAGCCACACATCTAAAAACAGACAACAGGGAGCTGTGTTATCCTCTTCATTTTTTTACTTTGTTGCATTACTGCCCCCTGCTAGTTGTATTAGTTCACATTCTGTGGGCATGACTGGGAAGAGGCAATGAAGAAATTACAATCTAGATTAAAGTATACATATTCTCTGGCTGCACTTCATGGATATTTGGCCAATTTAACTGATCAGAGCCCCCCCACTGATGATTAGTCCATGTTTCAGTGCCATAAAGTGAAAAGAATAGTACGGCTGCATTTTGGGAACATGTTCTCCACATACGCTTTCCTGGATGCAGAGCTCAAGTTGTCCATCCTGCACCACGTAAATGCTGTCGTCGTCATCTCCTGGCCTGAAAAGACCTTCACCTTCCTGCAGCTCAATAAACACCATGTGGCGGCACAGCTCGAGAAAGACAGGCTTCTCAAAATGTCCCAAGACTCTGCAACAAGATGCAGACAATTTATAAAAAATGAAAAGGAGAAACAACATATTGGAGAAGCTAAATAGGGAATAGTGGCATATATGCCTACCTAACATTTTTCAACATGTAGAGGACCTCTGAAGGCAAGTTTGAACTCTGCACATCAAATTCTGTTAGGTCAGCTTCCAGCAGGGAGGGGGGAGGCTCCTTTGGCTGCAGTGTGGGAGGATCTTTACGAATCCTCAAGATTCTTTTTAGAAAGGCACAAAAATCATCCGTTATTCAATATTTATTTAAGCTCCAGTTACTCTGAGGGATTGTTTTAAGGTTTCTCTTCCACCCAGAATAAATAAATGTTCTCATGAAGCATACTTGCGAGCTATGCTTAGAACTTTGGTTCTCTTGCGTATGCGCTGTGGTTGCTTTGATGCTGAGGTAGAGGAACTGGGTGGAATAGAGGACAGAGTCTGGACCTAAGAAAAATAAACATATTTCAGATTTTAGCTAATAGCAGCAAGAATAAGATACCTCATGTGTTAAAAAGATGCACAGTGATTTATTACGGTGCAGAAAAAGGTGCTTATCTCCCTGCACAATGCTTTCTGTGGCGGTAAATCAATAAACACAACAAATGGAGGTGGGTGTTAAATATAATTTGATTCATGAAAAAATATTTCTTAAAAACCCTCCAATGCCCAGTTTTCAGCCTAACACCAAATGCCGAGATGAATCAATCAGACCATATTTTTGTGAATGTAAAGGAAACCTTTCGCATTATCTTCCTTCCATAGAAAAGCACTTTGTCCCGTTTTCTGAATCGGTACTGTCGTACACCAGGCTGTTGTCCTTGCCAGAAAAGAGAAAAATAGATTGAATATCAATAAATCTTTAAAACACTTTCTGGAAAAAAAGAGAGAAAAAAAATGATAGATGTTCCAGAGGAGTCACCCCCTATTATTTCAGACACAAAAAAGGCACTTAACATAGTAAGTGATAAGAACGAGCAGGAGTCCGGGAAGAGATTTGATAACTTACGAGAAAGCTTGAACGTCCTGTACAGAAACAGAACCACAATCCCAATAAGTGAAACAGCCACTGCAGCTCCAATAAGTGCACCGGTGAGCTGAAAAATAGACAAGAGCATTGAAGGGATTTGTTAGTTACATTAGGAAGTATACAGTGTACCTGATGGGTGACGACTAAGCTGGTTGATAGGGAACATAATCTTACAGTTACACAAGTTACATGCCAAGCAAAGTAAACATAATATTGTTACTCATCACTTTCAATCACACTAATCAAAGAGGTAACTTGCCAATCCTTAATATTATTAATTAGTTGTAAACCTCCCAGACTGGCAGTAGTGAATGGATGGCAGTGGTTTTTCTGCTTGCATAAAGCAAATGATGTTTTTGAATTGGTTTTTATACCATGGTGGTCTGCATCCTTTCTTCCACAAACTTCTGCACACGTGCTGTGATGTCACCTTTGCTGTATTGGTTGAGAACCTGAAAAACACATAAGGTTAACAAAGTCTCCTCGATACAGCTGACAGCAGATTGCTGTTGAGTACAGCAGCTAAAGGAAACAGACTTCAACCATTTTCCTTCAAAATGTACATTCTGTATAATTCACTTATTAATCTATTCTGTATAATTCACTAATTCTTTCTTATCTAGATTACTGTTCAGAGACATGGGGACTTCCCTAGAACCACTTCTCATTCTGCAAAAAAGAGCGATCAGAATTATTAATAATGCTGATTTTCAGGCATACACAAATTAATTCTTTTGTAATCCAAAGCTCTAAAATTCTGTGACTTGGTGGAGTAAAAAACAGTATTTTTCTGTATCAATGATACACTGTAAATCAACTTTACATGGTTTAAAATTGTTAGAGAATAAAAGACAGAGCTATAATTCAATATAAGACATTTCAAAGGGGTAGGGTTAAATAAGTTGATACTTCTTCCCACTCCTTTTCACTCATGTAAACCAAGAATCTTAAAAAGTGATTGTCGTGTTTTGTTTTCATATTTTCTGGTTATCATTTATCTGTGTTACTTACTGTTTGTCATCTACATGAACAAAATAGTCATTCATTCATTCAAAGTGACTTAGGAAGAAATCTTAATTGAAATCTATTAAGATTAAGTTAGTCACACCATAAATACACCAATCCATTAAATTATTACTCAATAACCAGTATGACAGCAAAATAACTACATTTTAGTGAGCTAAAATAATGATTGTTTCACTATTCAAATATGACCACTACTAATGGTAAACTTATTGATAGACGTAATTCTTGAATTATTTCAGCAAAGATCAATAAGTGTTCTTAATTTGTTAAACATCAGATTATAGTTCTGAATACCTGTAACAAATGTACCAAGTTACACCTTCACCTCACCTTACCAGCTCTGCAAAGTTTTATGGCTGAAATTATTTGGCAAAAACTAAAAGCAGTAAATACTAATTCCTCACATGTGTTTTTGTCATCAAAATTGTGCCAGTTAGTTTTCTACTGACTTCTTTGTAGTTGTTGTTTTTCTACTGAGAGAACAGAAGAGAAAAAAGTCGTGCTGCGTATGTTGCTCAGAAACTAACTTCGGACGTGTAGGCAGAAAGCACAAGGCCGAATTGAATAAAATACTATGTACTGTAACTCACAACTGCCCAGTTGACTGACACTCAGTATAATACTTGGCATTAAACTGCCTGTCCACACTGTTTGGCTGCTATTCTAGATGTTAAAACGAGGAAAGGGAGTTACACTTGGCCATCTGCACAAAGTCCCATCCTCATCATGGTCCATCCTGCAAGAGTAGGGTAAAAATTAGCCCTTGGTGTGCGATTTTGCATAATGGTTTAAGAGAAAAGGTTGCATTTCATGGAGTATCGATGGAAAAAGTGGAAAACTTTGTAAAGAGGAACATAGATTTTGATTTATCAGCATGCTACGCCGACAGGGAAGCTAGTCATTTGACTAGTCACGTGAAAGGGCTAACAACAAACTTGGTGATGAACCTTCAAATCAATCAGAATACTGATGTTTATTTCCATCTGATGATTCACAGTTGTGAACGTTAGCTGTAGCATAACGTTAGCCTCACTAACAATTAGCTAGCATCTGGCTGAATTCGGATGAGACATCTTGAAGTGGTATTTACCAAAGTCGATGTCTAACCTTAACATTACGATTTCACAGCGAAAACAAGATGTTAGACTTACTTTTCGAGGACTTCTTGGTTGCTTCTTTAAGAAAGTGACATACCATACAGATGGTTGAGTAAAGTTAGCAGGCAGCTAACAAAGTTTTCTGTTGCTGTCACGAAGCCCTGCCTACTTCCAAATCCCACCAATCACGGATGTGATGACTGTTGTTGCCTTGGTAATGTTCGACGTCATTGTCCAATCAGGATGAGCGCAGACACACCCCAGTCTTCCTGTTTACAGGATCAAATCAAGCCACCTCAGAAAATAAGCTTATTTGACTGAGCGTGTCCTCATAAAATAGCACAAAACACATATAGGTAACCTAAGAAGTCAGGTTTATAATGGTGTTAAGCACATAATGAAACGTATTAACGGTGGTGCTTGTACTCTGCTCGGGTGTTGTATTTTAGCTGGATGATCAAAGGCCACCGCACTTTAATCAGTTTGAAAAACAAGAAGCATTTTTGTTGTTGTTGTTTGTTTTGTTTGTAGCAAATATCTGGAATAACTCCCATGAAATGTCAAATCTGCCAAAAGTATCACTTCTTGAAACTTTTTTTCTCACTTGTCTCTACAGCATAACAGCCCAGCGCTGTAATATGCTTATGTTCTAGAAAGAGTTCTAAAACTTTGTACTCAAGTACAAGTACTGTAACATTGCTTAAATTTTACTCAACTACAAGTAAAATTACTGGTGTTGAAATAATACTTTAGTAAAAGTACAAAGTACTCTTTTCAAGATCTAGTCAGGGTATTAATTACTTTTTAAACAAGGGATGGTTCATTGCGTTGTCAATAGCAGGCATTCCAACCGATGAGATGAAATGTTGCTGTCAGAGTGATGTCATGGTGCTGCTCAATCTATTATAGATATTCCTCTGTAGAGATAAGTAAACTATCACACATCTTGTTCCAACATTACTTCATCACATCACCGAGATTAGCACAGAGGAACAACACATTTTTTTTTTTTAAATCATTCAATTTGAGCTTATTTTTTGATTGTTTAGCATAGTATGACTGAGTGGTAAATTTGGTCAAACTTTTGGTCTATATCACAATATTTTTGGCTTTATTAAATTCTTTTGCAGTTTCAGACCAATGGAAATGAATAGATTCCTTTATCATCGGGCACTGGTTGCTAGGCGCTACCCAAGTAGCTGCCTGTTGCAGCAGCTCTCTCGTCTTTGTCCGTTTCTTGTAATTTTTTCGTCTCTTTTTCGTCATCTTTGTATTTGGAGTGGATCATCACTTTGTATGGTTCATTGTCGGTCACGGACACAAAACTTTTTGTGGCTTCGGCGGTATTTTTTACTACTTTTCTCCTGTGTTTGTCTGGAGATCCTTCATGTAACCATGGCTGCATTGTTTACATGCAAAATTAGCTGTTAGCAGCCTGTAGCATGTCAATGCTAACTAGTGTAGGGCTTGATGATTTCCCTCGAGCTGAGGAGGAGGTGAGGACGACGTGCTGGTTCTCAGATATGAGCTGGGAGGTGACGACGTGGACCTGTCCTTCCATCCATCGTTGTTGGGAACGTGGGATCTCGCTCCGGGGGATGGATGAGCTAGCTGTGCTAACCCAGCAGCATCGTGCTGTTCACGGACGTGGCTGACGGAGCTGACATCGGACGCCGGGACACATGGGAGGAGCTTCGCCTGCTGTGAGCAGACAGGATCCAGGAGACAGAGACTGAACAGACTGCTGGGGAGGCTCAGTCCTGGACCCTGTGGAGGTGGAGACTGGCTGGGCTGGAGAGTGGTGGACGAGTGGTGGACGGGATGTCGTCATCTAATTTCTTATGGACATTTTTGCACTTTCTATACTCTTTCTTACTTTTGTTTTCTTTAATGCTGCGGTGACTCCTGAATTTCCCCTCGGGGATAAAAAAAGTATTTTCTTTTCTATTCTATTCTATTCTATTATTTCGCTCCCATTTAAATGAATAGAGATTTATCATCACCATGGAAACCACTGGAACAAAGACATATGTGTGATGTCACAAGAAAACTGCAGGCTGTTTTTGGAATTCACCTACCACATACTGTGTATGAAAGTAGTATGTAGTTGGCACTGCATACTGCATACCACACTTGAATGTAGTATGTACTATGACTGTTCTGTTAGGTTTATTATGTAGTGAAGCGGAAATAGGATTTTTTTTTTCATACGATTTATTTTCCATACTTAATTTTGATTGTACAAAACAAACCATGAGTAGCCGACATGTTGACATTTCACTTATTAATCTGTAAAAATATTGCCAGAAGCAGCATTTTATATGAAACAGTCAGTGGTGGAGAAAACTTGTTATTTCAGAGAGGAATTACTTATCATTTTGTGACAGTGTACGATGGCCTATTAGGGCCATTTAAAAGAAAAAAACACATCAAGGATAAACATTACACACACAATTCAGTAGTAAGAATGAGGTGAAGCGGGAAAATTTATGGTGGTGGAAATATTGAGCTGAAATACAGAATGTAACGGTAAAATATAATACTATACTATAGGAACCTCAAAAACATTAACCACGAGAAACTGGCTTCAGATTTTCAACATCTCTCCTCACATTTCTCATTGGCCGATGAAGCAGGGGATTAATACAACAGCCATCTCGACAATCTCCTGGACCATCATGCACCTGTTAAAACTGGGGCGGTCTCCTTCTCCCGCTCAGCGCCCTGGTTCACAGATGGACTTCGGAAAATGAAGGCAGCTGGGCGAGTCCTTGAGCGGCGCTGTATAACCTCGGGCCTCACCGTTCACAAGCAAGCCTACCGGATACACCAAAAACATTATTCAGCTGCTCTTAGAGAGGCAAGGTCACTATTCTACTCCGATGTCATCAGAAATAGTCCTGGAAACTCCAAACAGCTTTTCACTACTGTAAACCACCTTATCAAACCTAAATCCCCTCCATTCACCAGTACTACAGCAGAGCAATGCAATCATTGGACTATTTCACCTCCAAAATTGCACGTATCCGCTCTGCTTTTCCTGGTCCCCCTACACAAGCTGCCTCCCCAACATGCCGAATCTCCCAACCCTTAAACTGCTTTCCTACGGTCTCATCAGAAGAAGTGCAGCACATCATCAGGAAGATGAAACCCTCCACCTGTGCTCTGGACCCTCTCCAATCCTCCCTGGTAAAAACCCATATCACTGTTTTAAATCCTCTGATCACCTCTGTTATTAATCACTCTCCCCAAGCTGGTCACGTCCCCTCTGTCTTAAAAACAGCCATTATCAGACCACTCCTCAAAAAACCCACCCTCGACCCGGAAGTCCTTTTAAACTACAGGCCCATCTCAAATCTTCCTTTCATATCCAAAGTCCTTGAGAAAGCAGTTGCCACCCACTTTCAGAACCACCTACAACTCAACAACCTCTTTGAAAAATTCCAGTCCGGTTTCCGCTCCGCCCACAGCACAGAAACTGCGCTTGTAAGAGTCACAAACGATCTCCTGTTGTCATCAGATGCTGGTTTTCCATCCCTCCTCATCCTCCTGGACCTCTCCGCAGCATTTGACACAGTTGATCGCAACATTCTACTAAACCGGCTCCACTTCACCATTGGTCTCTCTGGCACCGCCCTAAGGTGGTTCCAATCATACCTCACAAACCGGACAGAATACATCTCCATGGGCCACTCCACCTCAAACCTCCACACAGTCACCTGCGGTGGTCCCCAAGGGTCTGTCCTCGGCCCCATCCTCTTTATCCTCTACCTGATTCCCCCTGGCCAGGTTATCAGTCGTCATGGCCTCTCTTTCCACTGTTTTGCCGATAACACACAGTTGTATGTCAACGCCAAAGCTGCAATCCCTCCCTCATCATCATCCCCATCACAACTCACTATCTGCCTGGAGGAGATAAAGGCATAGATGGAGCACAACTTCCTCCAACTCAACAGCTCCAAAACTGAAGCCATCCTGGTTTCTCTGGCACAAACATCCCCCTCTCATCTACAGTCACAAATCTTGGTGTGAAAATGGACCCCCAGCTCACCTTCGAATCCCATATTAACCATCTCTGCAAGACCTCCTTCTACCATCTCCGAAACATCTCCAAACTCCGCCCCGCTCTCTCCTTTCCAGATGCTGAAAAGCTGGTCCATGCCTTCATCTCCTCCAGACTGGACTACTGCAATGCACTTCTCATCGGGATCCCTAGCAAGAGCCTGCAAAGGCTACAATACATCCAAAACTCTGCAGCTAGGATCCTGATGAGAGTGCACAAACATGACCATATCACCCCCATCCTCCGTTCACTACACTGGCTTCCGGTCCCCAGCAGAATCGAATACAAGGTTTCCCTCCTCACTCACCAATGCATCCATGGACATGTCCCCCCTACCTCAAAGAGCTTCTCACTCCACAACACTCGTCACGCTCCCTCCGCTCCACAAACTCAAATCACCTCCTCCAGACACCCAGAAACAGACTTAGGACTATGGGTGACAGGGCCTTTGGTGTTGCTGTACCCTGTCTGTGGATGCCCTCCCTGATACCCTGAGGGCTCCACAGTCCACAGACCGTTTTAAAAGGAACCTTAAGACTTTTCTTTTTAACAAGGCTTTTGGTTCTTCTAGTTGTCGCTGTTTTAGATCTTTTTAACTGCCCTTTTCTGCTTACTTTTTTTTTTTTGCTTTTCTCTTTTTAACTGGTAGCCCTTTGAGATCTTTTGATGTCAAGGGCAATACAAATAAAATTTATTATTATTATTATCATTATTATTTTACTTGGCAGTGGTTTACACAAATAATGCCGCGGTCTGGCCGTTACAAACTGTTAATGGAAAAACAACAACAGACCTTTTCAGAATCAGAATCAGAATCAGAATCAGAATCAGAATCGTCTTTATTCGCCAAGTATTTTCAAGAATACAAGGAATTTGACCCTGGTTTAAACTGCACTCTCTCAGTACAATTGTTGTGAAAAGAAAGACCCTAAGAACTCTGAACTTTGTACAGAGTACAAAAAAAAATAAATACACAAAAAAAAGTTATAACAGGTTATTACACACTAGTGTATTGAAAACTTAAAGATAACAAGTAGTGATTGTTAAAGCTTTGCTCTCAGTCATTTTCAATTCAGGCGCTTTGCATTGTGGGCAACAGTAGGCGAAGCAGACTGGTCCAATGCATACTGTGAATTGTTTCCCGAATCAGTACGTCATCTGGGTTTTTTTTTTTTTTGCATACTGCAACTTTGCTTTTGTTTGTTTTTGTTTGCATACTGTATACTACATTACTACATATACTTTTTTTTTTTTTTTTTTTCAAATGATGCGCTTCTAGCGGTAGCAGCAAAGTTTGGCAGCTCTCTGTTATTACTCTGCTTTTTTAGCTATATTTTTATTTTTAATTGTTTCTTTTGCTTATTTTTGCTCAATACTGGATATATATACTCAATACTCCTAGATGACAAATCCATTGAGAAACGGACCTTCGCTCACCACGGTCACGTTTCGCTCCAAAATGACCCAGCTAATGTCTAAAGATAGACTGACTGATTGAGTGAGACATCGATTTCCACAGGTAACTTATCCGGACACGCAGGCTTAATAACAGCTCATTCAACATCTCAAAAAATGATTGAAGGCACTCAGGCTAACAGATGTACCACATATATCCTAAATTTCCCTTTGGGATAAATAAAGTTTTTTTTCATTTCATTCATTCATTTCATATACAGACTGTCTCCTTTCTGTACATGAAACACCCCTCCAGGTACAGCCACAGGTACTTGTCGGGTATCAACGCGAGTATCAATTCTGTTGCATTGGTATATTACTCCAGACACCTGAGCTTGCAGTGGCAGTTTTCCTTTCCTTACGCCATAGGCACGGTCACGATTGGACAGCCTTATTGGCTATAATATGCAGGTTTGAATATTAACTCAAATGATGGGCATACTCAGTGGTGACTTGTGATTTTAAAAGTAATAAAGTAGATTACAAGGTGTAAATTTTCCTCAAGTATGAGTAAAATCAAAATATTTGGAATTGGTTACTTCCTCCCCTTATTCTTAACATGTCTAATTATAAGGGATGGAAGAAAATCATTACATTTAATCCAATTACTTTAAAGGTATGGTAGGCCATATTTTTAAGTATTTTTTAAAATAACTGTCAAAAAGTCATCTATAAACTGGTAGCAAGTTGTACACGTAGTGTACTGACACTGTCATGAGAAATGTCCGTGGTCTGTATCAGCAGCTGGGCAGCGTTAAGTAAGCCCTATCGTTCATTTCGTTCCGAAATAAATGATTGGACAAGAACCAGGAAGAGGTGTGATGCTGCACCCTGCGCGTCACGTTGGCTCAATCCCAAACCACTCCCTACACACTACCCCTTCACTACTGAGTGTCACTCCAAATGAAGTCACAGTCCTGGCTGTGGAGGGCACTTGAATTGAAGGGGGAGGGTATAAACATGACCGGCAGGTATGGGAGGCCCTCTTCACTTCACTGGAAAACGGAAAACGTTGTTGCCATGGCAACCGAGATGCTCCCCATGTATGGCTGTGCCTCTATGCTGAGGCACAGATTGCGAGTCGCTAGGATCGCTGTGCAGGGTTGATAAGAGCTGTATGTTTCCAAAATACGCTTAGATTGACACAGAGATAACAGTGAAACACATGGATTTCATTGGGATAGGGCAGATACCTGCTCCCATGCCTCTTGTGTGTGTGAAATGAGAATCATTCTCAGTTTGGAGCCGCACCAGCTGTCTCGTTTTTTTTCTCCTTTACAGTCATAAAAATAAAAGCCGTTACAATGACAGGAGCTATATTATACTTTTAATAAATTGAAGTGATCCCACATGTCTTTCAATGCTGTCACCATCTGACATTTCCAATTGAACAAATGAATTAATACTGCAAACTGCTCACATTTTAGGTGCCAGGGCTGCATGATCAAATCAAACATCAGCATAGTGTAAGATTTGCTTGTTTCGTTTAATCTTTTTAAACGACGCTTCTTGTGAGTTTCTATTAGGGCCATTTTCAAACCGCCCCCAACACACGCTCCCTACCCACTACCCCTCTGTTAGCGCGTCCTCGCGGAGGGTCCGCCACATCAAGAGCCATTACAAAGCGATCCGCGAGGAGGGGTAGTGGGCTATAAAACCCTCCACAAGGGAGTCGGCACGGATGCCGTCTCGCTGAATACGTGCAGCGCTAAATTGTTTCAGTCATGGAGGAAGCAACATACAAATGTAAGTTCCACTCATATGTGCCAGCACAAACACTGTTAAACTAACACAAATATTTAATGATTGTCATGCAGATGTTCACAACTTTAGATGTACATGTCATTGATTAAGGCCTGCCTTGCATTTGTTCAGACAGTTCGTGTTTGAGTGTTTAATATTTACAGGGACTGTCACAAAAACAAAAGAATTCATTCAAGCGAGAGTGAAACATCAAAAAACTCTTCAATAAAAAAAAAAAGAAATGCCGCCAAAGAAGCGTCGGAGTGAGTTTCTTTTGTCTTTTCTATGTTTTATTTCTTCTTCTTTTTCTTTGTTTATCTGTTTCCGCCTGAGAAAATGAAGTTTCTGTCCCAAAGCTGCATTTATACCCTACACCCTGATGAAGTGAACTTCATTCAGCTGCGAGTGTGACTCCCTGACGGAGTGCACTCCGTCATGGAGGGGGAGTGTGTAGGGGGCGGTTTGAAAAAGGCCCATAGTGTGATAGAGGTGTGGGGATTGGGAACATATTTGACACATGTGGCACTTAAATTTATATGTTGTTTCCTCCTCCATTTCGCCGTTGCACTTCCTGTCAAAGTCGTTGAAAGTGTGCATCGATGCAGGCTCGCTGTTTAAGGGCTGAATGGTCCACTCCCCCTCCGCACTACATGGTTTGGGACGGCCCTCGATGTGGCGGACCCTCCGCAAGAACGCGCAAACAGAGGGTTAGTGTGTAGGGAGAGTGAGTAGGGGACGGTTTGGGATTGAGCCTGTGAGTCCTCTCTGGGAGAGTTAATATTATCCAGCTGCATCCCTGCAGGCCGCAGTCTCATGGCTAAATAAATTATGATAGTGTTAACAATTAACGTTAGTTTAACAGAATTTTCATTGCTTAACATTAACATCACAGAATGCTCTTCACAGTTCATTTTCTACCTGTTAATTTCGATGTAAAATTATCCAATGTTTAAATCATTTTTAACCAAATAAAATTATACATGTGACTTCGTTTTTTTCAAGACAGGCTATTCCGTATTACACAGCGCAGGTGCGACTGAGAGCCGTGAGACTGCAGCTGTGAGACTGCAGCCTGCGAAGCTGCGGCTGGACCCTTCTCAGGAGAGTTGAACGCAACAGCTCTATTTGGTGAACAATGGCAGAGAAAATGGAAGTAGCTCTCAGTTTTATAGTCTAGAGTTCAGAGCCACTTCTTCCTTCAAGTTCTGCAACGCAGAGCAGTAGGAGGAAGACAATAAAAGGTGTTTGGATGCCGAGAGAGCTAAACTAGTGTAATCATTGGAGCTGCACTTTCTCAATGGCGAGAGCTTAAAGTGATACTCAGGGATGGAACAAGTTGGGTCCTATCACAAGGTTTTGGGCAGAAATTACCCCTACAGCAGTGTTTAGGTGCAGCAGAAGCCCAGAGCGCACACACCAAACACCCCCTCCCTGCTCGTCAGACGGTTTCCTCTGCACTCAGACGGGGCCATATTGTACTTGACCAAAAACACAAATAAACAGACTCCCACTGAAAAAAATCGGTCTGCATTCACGCTTTATGCAGAGAATTTTCAGCGCGTTACTTTCACACAAAAACACCGTTAAATAAGGCTCTAGTTCTCATCGTGTCGTAAAACAGCGCTACCTCCGCTGCAGAGCCACGACTGGCTACGAGTCGCTCGCCGCTTAATGTATCAGGCGCTCAGGCGTGCCACATATAAACAAACGCAGGTAGTCTGCCAGAATGAAGAGACATGGTGAGAACTAGAGCCTTATTTAGTGGTGTTTTTGTGTGAAAGTAACGCGCTGAAAATTCTATAAATAAAGCGTGAATGCAGACCGATTTTTTTTTTCGGTGGGAGTCCGTTTATTTGTGTTTTTGGTCAAGTAAAATATGGCCCCATCTGAGTGCAGAGGAAATTGGCAGACGAGCAGGGAGGGGGTGTTGGTGCGTGCACCCTGGGCTTCTGCTGCACAAAAACACTGCTGTAGGGGTAATTTCTGCCCTAAACCTTGTGATAGGACCAGGGCCATAACCAGGGTTTCAAAATTGGTGAGGTCCAGACCTTGTCCCGCAACCCACACCCACACACACAAACCTGTGTTATAAAATCAGTTTTGACCAGTAGTAGCTAAAAGTTCCTTTATATTAGACTGCATAACCCTTTTTTTTTTTTTTTCTGTTGCTAGGCCCTGCCCAATTAGCTGCCTGTTGCAGCAGCTCTCTCGTCTTTGACCATTTCTTGTAATTTTTTTCCTCTCTTTTTCATAATCTTCGTATTTGGAGTGGATCATTACGTTGTATGGTTCATTATTGGTCACGGACACCAAACTTTTTGTGGCTTCAGTGATATTTTTACTACTTTTCTCCTGTGTTTGTCTGGAGACCCTACATGTAACCATGGCTGCATTGTTTACATGTGAAATTAGCTGTTAGCAGCCTGTAGCATGTCAATGCTAACTAGTGTAAGGCTTGATGATTTCCCTCGAGCTGAGGAGGAGGCTGTGAGGACGACGTGCTGGTTCTCGGGTGTGAGCTGGGAGGTGACGACGTGGACCTGTCCTTCCATCCATCGTTGTTGGGAACGTGGGATCTATCTCCAGGGGATGGACGAGCTAGCCGTGCTAGCCCAGCGGCATCGTGCTGTTCACGGACGTGGCTGACGGAGCTGACATCGGACGCCGGCGCCACATTGGAGGAGCTTCACCTGCTGTGAGCAGACAGGATTCAGGAGACAGAGACTGACCAGACTGCTGGGGAGGCTCAGTCCTGGACTCTGTGGAGGTGGAGACTGGCTGGGCTGGAGAGTGGTGGACGGGATGTCGACATCTCTTTTCTTGTCGACCTTTTTGCACTTTCTATGCACTTTCTTACTTTTATTTTCTTTAATGCTGCTGTGACTCCTGAATTTCCCCTTGGGGATGATTAAAGTATTTTCAATTCTATTCTATAATCATACAGTGTGAAATGATGGAAGTTTACTTTGGGTTGTTAGCGTAACAGTACATTTGAGGAAAAGAGGAAGAGAGAGATTTTCTGTTGCTAAGAATTTAGAAACCTATTCTCATTGAGACATTGAGACAAAAACGTTATATTTGGCTTAGTCTTAAGGTCCCTGCACACCAGCAGCGATGTGATTAAACGGCACGAAATTGCGAATAATTCGGAGGTGAATTTTGATTTGCGTGTATATGCACACCGGGAGCGATGCGATTTAATACATTCTTGAAAAAAAACAATGGCCGTGTCAGTTACAGACAGCAAATATGGAGTCGACATCAAGTGACGACGACCTGGTGCTTGTTTTGTTAAATAAGAGAAAAAAACAAGACAACTGGGTGCATCCTATTTTGAAAAGGAGAGGAGAACTTAGCGAGTTTCACTGCCTGGTTCAGGAGCTGAAACTGTTCCACAGCCGCTTCAGGACCTACTTCAGGATGTCTGTGGGACAGTTTGAAACGCTGCTCCAACAACTAGCTCCAAGACTGAGGAGGCAGAGAAACAATTTCAGGGAGCTGATTGACCCGGAGCAGCGATTAGCCGTATGTCTGAGGTAAGAGGATACATTGTTGTCAAAAGAATCATCTGTGTTACGTCTAGTCTGTTAGTAAGCGACCCCCAGCTGAGTGCATGGCGCAACTGGTTCATTCATGAGATAGGATGCCTGTCTACTGCCGTGATCTTTTACTAGGATAACTACTATAATGTTAAATACAAAATTACCTTAGCACTAGCTCCAAAAACTGTTTTAAAAGGAAAAGTTGACATGAGGAGGACACTTTTGTTCTTCACTAACGGCGGCTCTAACGGCTGCCCCTGTCACATTAAAAAACAACCTGACAACACATCTAGCAACATTAATATCATGTTAATATTAATTAAACATATTTATATGATTATTAAAGTTACTTTATTAAAATATGGAATGAAAATGGTAATTTATGAACTCTTGTTCTATATTAGATAATTACCATATCTTTTTGAGATATAGGTAACCTGCATTAAAAATAGTTATTTATTAGTAAACAGAATCACCTTGGCTTAAGTTATTTGTTACCATATCACAGAGCCCAGGATAATCAGTCAGCCTGTTCAACACACCATGGATTTTATTAGCAAGCAAACTAGACGGTCACTGTTTTGTCATTTATATTGATTCCATAAGAGCTTAAAAGCATCTGAAACTACTACCCTGCTATATCCTTGGCCAAGGGTAGCTGTGGCACGAAATTGTTCTATTAAATACAAGGATGAAAAAGAAAATGTACCATGTCATGAAATTAGGTTTTGCGTTGTGGTATTATTATTAGAATTAGTAATTCTTCATTTGTTTTGTCTTTACAGATTTCTAAGCACTGGTGACAGCTACACAACAATTGCTGCAAGTTTCCGGCTTGGAATTTCAACAGTTGGGAAAATTGTGAGGGACACATGTGATGCCATCTGGGAGGAGCTGAAGGAGTCTCAGATGCCATCTCCTGACAAGGAGAGGTGGTTGAAGACAGCAAGGAGGTTTGAAGAGCGGTGGAACTTCCCATACTGTATAGGTGCCCTGGACGGGAAACACATCGTCATCCAGGCACCTCCCATCGCTGGGTCCCAGTTCCACAGCTACAAGGGGACCTTCTCCATCGTGTTCCTTGCCTTGGTTGACGCAGACTACAGGTTTCTGGCTGTGGATATTGGAGGCTTTGGCAGCAACAGTGATGGAGGGATCTTTGCCAAATCAAATCTTGGCAAAGTCCTCCAGGCAGGTGAGCTCGATGTCCCACCACCATCCCCCCTCCCCTCTGCACCAGATCTGGGACCGTTGCCGTATGTTGTTGTGGCTGATGAGGCCTTCCCTATGAAGCCTAACCTCCTCAGGCCTTATCCAGGGCGTCACCTTCAGGAGGATGCCCGCATCTTCAATTACCATCTCTCCAGAGCCCGTCGAATTGTGGAGAACTGCTTTGGGATCCTCACACAGCGCTGGAGGGTCTACTGTCGACAGCTGCAGGTCTGTCCTGATGCGGCAGACAGTATTATAAAGGCCACTTGTATCCTCTCCAACTTCCTGTGGTCTGATGAGGGAGATCACAACCGCGATGATGGAGAGCAAGGTGATGATGATGCTGGAGAGAGCATCCTGACACCAATCAGGTACCAGGGAACAAGGGAACGAGGGAACAGAGCATCTGCAGAGGCACTGAGAGTAGACCTTTCGCCATTACTTCAACTCTCCAGCCGGGGAAGTTCCTTGGCAATATGGACATATTCGTCGTGGTTCTGCTCCTTGAAACTCTTAAATATTATCGGCATAATATAATGATAGCAATTATATATACAATTTATGAATATTTTGATATAATATAAAAATAATAATAAATTCAATAATACAGCATTAATATAATATCATAAATAATAATAATAAATAATAATAATAAATAATAAACAAAACTCATAAAAGTTATAAAATAGTAATGTGAAATAATAATATATGTTATATGATATGTTATACAATTTCTGTAATAATTTTCTGTAAATATACTTATAATCTTTTGTTTATACTGTGAAGAAATAATAATTTTATGTTTACCACACCGCTTGTTTTTAGTCAATGCGCACACACACACACACACACACACACACACACACACAGGATATTGTTTCAGTCAATTAGCATTTAATAGATAATAAAAAGTTAATTATATGTTAATAATATGTTGCATTTGGGTATTGCTGCGGTGCAAAAACAGCACCAAACTCTGCCTCATGGCACAACTGCGTCATCTTCATTTTGACCCAGGATTGTTTTTCTATCGGCAGGCGCCTCAGTGCAGGAGCCAAACTCAAAAGAAATAGTGTGATGTCATCCCTCTGTGCTCTCTCTTTATCCCTCTCTGCCTGTCTTGCTTCTTTTTTCTTTAAGTATTCCTCCAGCCTGCGGTCAGTGCTCTTTCTTTTAGCTGGCCTAGGAGCTGCAGCCACACACTCTCCCTCACTTTCTGCCTGGTTGAGGAGCTGAGCTGGCCCTGCATCTTCCTCCTGGGTCTCCTCAATTTCTACATTACCCTGGGTGCTATATAAAATAAAGCAAATGGTTAGTACTATGCCTAGCTACTTTTAGTTCATTATGTTACAAGATACAGCCCACCTCCTGAAAGATGTTGATTCATCTAAAAAAGACATGGCATCCATAAACTTCCATCTCTTCTTCTGCTTTCCACCTGCCTGACCACTCTTAACATCTCCCTCCTCTCTCTTCTTTCTCACATATGTGTCCCTCAGATTCTTCCATAACTTTTTCACTTCCTCAACTAAAAAGTAACAGAGTTATATCATGTTTAGCTCTGATAAGACACTCGCTTGTTTAGATCACTTCACTGTCTAATAATAGATAACACTACTGTCATTACATTGCCGCATTTTCAGGTATAGATTAAACTTAGATCATACGACAAGCAAAAAGAGAATACAGAAGTATATATCTTTATTAATCTTTATGAAAGTTAAAACAGCCGACAATAACGGCATTAATGGTTTACAACGACTACAATTTAGCTTGTGTCGGCTATCGCTAAAACAAACACAATTTAATTCGGTAGGAGGTTGATTATACACACACCATCATCATACTCCATCTCCGCAGCTATTCTCTTCCAAACGTTGTCTTTAAAATCATTGTCTTTGTAGCTTCTGTGTCTTTTGTCGAAAAAGAATCGGGTGCTGAGACACAAAGGGTGCTTCCCAATGTGCCAAAATGCAGTCTCCTATCTCCTCTCTCCTCAGCGACACCGGAAGTACTTTTTGAGCAGCCATATTGGAGGACATTCCAAAGTGCTCGGAGGAGAGAGGAGAGAGGAGAGAGGAGACTGAGCTGGAGGAGGCATAATCGAGGAAACACAAGTGCAGGCTTCGCGGAAGTCTTTTCACTGACAGACACGCCCCCTTGTGACGTATCAGAGCCGGCTATAAAGCGTCAGCTGTCCACATGTGTGAAACGTGAGCTCCATGGAGCAAGATAAGCTGTTTAAATGAAAAGCCTGGCTCACACTACAGGATTCTTGCCCCGATTTAACCCAGATTCGGTCCTCCCCACTATCAGGGAAGAAATCTGGTCGGGGACTAAAATCAGCCCTGACGTTCGACAAAGATAATCTTCTAGTGTGAGCGGGTCACAGATGAATCTTTAGCCCCACGATCGTCTCACAGACTCGTCGGAGCCGCCCCGATAATTTTCAAACATGTTTGATATTTATCTGCATGATTACAACATTCATTCTCACTGAGGATGAAAACAGACAATTAGAAAACGCCCCAGAGACCAGACAACAGACAACAAATTTACGCTTAAAGTGAAACTGTAAGGCTGTTGCCATGGTTACCTAATGGTTATCCCAGTTGAGCACTTTAATGGTGCGGCCACACCAAACGCGAATTTGCGGCGCGATTACATACAAAGTCAATGCAAAGACGCGTTTAGCCGCCGATTCGCCTCGGGCGGCGCGATTCGCGCGTTTGGCGCGGCGCGTTTGGAGCGTTCACGCGTTTGGGCGGTAGACGCGAATTCGCTCGAGTTCAAGATATTCCCCCACGACGTCATTGTTTTGACGACGTTGGGGGGCAACTGCCGCCTGCTCCGGCTCCAACTCCGCCGGAGGATGGAGGAGAAAACAATCTGTGCGGTGTGTCATCATCCAGAGTTATACGATACGACGTGTGTACTCTACAGAGACCGGAAAAACAGGAGCAGGCTTGGGTGAAAGTCTCTGAGGAGACAGGTTTTGAATGTAAGTTCTGAAAACATTCGTTCCCAGCTGGATCTGCCTGCACGGGCTATCACTGAGTCCGACTGTGTTTTCCTCAGCGGAGTTTTAAGCCTGATAGAGAGGAGGAAAGAGTGGGGCAGGGGCAGAGCCAGGGAAAAGATGGAAGTTCTCTGTGCTCCTCTCTTTCCTCCACCCCTTCATTATCCCCAGGGAGACCTCCGAGAACATGGGTCGGAGGTTCGGGGGATCGGGGATGAGATCGCAGGGAACAGCCAAGCAGGGCTGGTGGATTACCAGGGAGAGGCAGCAGACATTGATTGTGATCTCCAAAGCTTTCACACACTCTCCTGTCATGCTTTGGAAACCACAGCTCATTGTTTTTCAGATTCTCTTTTGGACTTTCGGTCTTTAAATGAACGAGCTCTCTACTCCGCATGCGCAGTACCGCGCATTCGCGTGTTTGCGCCTCAGCTTGTCAAAAAAAGTCCAGAGGCGAGACTCGGGCGTTCACGCGGCGCGTGACAGGCCATTCGCGCGAGTAAATTCGCGTGTTCGCGTTTGGTGTGGCCGCGGCATAAACTGGCATAGGTGGGAACAGTCATCAGGCAATTTAACCGGAACGTCTTTTACCCGTTTAAAGTAGGTTTACCCCAGTCTGAAGCAGTATTCACACAGACCATGGGATAAAATGCGATGAATTAAATCCTGCTGAAATATTCCGCGGGTTCGGACCTTGGATCAAACCCCCGGCTTCCTCCTCCTCTTTCTAAAGACTGATATACTGCTGTATCAGCACAAACCGAAAATAACGGACCTGTCTGCATGAAGGTTTATAAGACACTGTCAGATCGTGTTGGTCAAAAACATCTGAAGGCTTCATTTACAGCGGGCTGCTTGTTCGTAAAATAATAAAGAACCTGTCACTCACTTCACGGTGGCGTTCTCTGCTTCCTGTCAAGCGCGTTCAAAGTCACTGCGGTTACAGGCTTCGTCAGATAATTTCCGGTTTCAAAATAAAAGTTCCCCTGTGTTCATATGTTTGATGCGCCGATTGGGGCTCGTTTTACTTTTTTTTTTCTCGGAAGTTTTTACCGAGGTTCGGACCTCGGTGACCTCATAGCTGGTTACGGCCATGGATAGGACCCAACTTGTTCCATCCCGGAGTATCACTCTAAGGACTTGGAGAGATTCAAGAGTGATGCCAATGTCGCCCAGTTTCTGCTGGACAGGTAATCGTGTGATCTGACTTTATTGTCTTGTTTTATTCACACATCAGGTAGCCAGCGATACAAACGGCTAATGCTAGCGGCTATCTAATAGCCTGTATCTGTGTTTACATAGACCTTCTGCACCATCTGTTAGCAGAAAGCTCACCAGTTGTTGTTCATCAACAAGAATGTATAAAGCCTTTACGTTCTCTCCTGCGTGTTTTCATAGCTATGAGAAAGATACATCGACCTCCACACCGCTGAAACACGGAAAGGCGAGGCTGCCACCCCCAGCTGTTTCAAACGTTTGTTCGGTGTCTCCTCCTGAAGGTGAGTTCTAGCCTCAGATAGAGCTCAGCAAACAAGAACATTACCTTGACCACTTGGCAATTGTTTACAGTGAGGTACAGTAAAGTAATTCCCTATTATAAACTGAGTCATATACACAGTATCAGATTGTTGGTAGTCCGTGTGCGAAGTTTACAAAAGGGAGATAGAGCACAATCACACAGAGATCTCTAAAGATCCACTCGAGGGAGAAAATTTTCTCCCTCGAGTTGAACCTAGAAATCAACTCCTCTGGTTTCAACCAGACATGCCTCCTGCCCTCATGATATTAGTCATGTTTTAGCCTGCCATTTGAGATCAACGTTTGAGGAGATGACAGTAAATATTGCAGATATCATCAAATCACAATGTGGAACAAATGAGAAGTACAAGTAAAGAACATCAGCTACATGTTCACTGAGAAGATATGAGACAGTAGTGAAAATATAATCATAATAATAATAAACCTACAATATGGGTGCGGTACACATAACTGTAGGTATTAACCACACCTTAGTGTGTGATAGCAGCATAAAGTATTGTAGATAAACTTTTATTTGCAGAGTGGTCATGACAGAAATTTAAAAAGTTTGTCTTGTACTTCTTGTCTATTTTACAGAGATGATGATTTCTCTCCAGCAGGAATAGTGGAGCTGGACAGAGGCAGCTTTTCAACCGCTGGATGAAAGGTTTTTAAAGTTTATTGACATACTGTGTTCAAATTTTTCTCATGTTAAAAATATAAACACTCTTTATTCTTGCTCTTCATTTGTGTCATGTCATATATCTTTTGTTTGTTTTTTCTTTGCAGTATGACCTCACTGGGGCTGGATGAAGAGGACATCAATGCGCACGACTTCAATGATATCCGTAATTCAGTGTGAGTTTATGTGTGAACTGCAAAGATCAATTTTTTTTTTTATAACTTTCTGTTTTTGTCTGTAAAAAAAACTTTCTAGTCAGTTATACTCACTAACACTTTTACAGACACAACTCAGCAGAGGGCTAGGTGAGTCAGCACATGACACTACTGAATGAGTTATGGTTACATTGACAGAAAAATATACAGCTTCAATAGTCCTTTTTTATTGGCTTGCATTTATCTGGTGGGGCAGTTTTTGACACTCCAAACTAGTGATGACTTTGGAATACTTTTTTAAGGGAAAATGTAAATGACAAAAGAAAAATGCTGTGAAATAAAGACTTATGATAAATTGAGTAAATGCCAATAAGTATCTGAGGCAGAGGTTGTACATTGTCCAAGTAATGCAAAATAATGCTTTGCTCTGAAAGTAAACATAGTTGGCACTCTTGGAGTCAGTTTTGATGTCTTTAAAATGTGGCATTTAGTTAAAAATGTTCTTGTGGTTCTTATTACAGGACAACCCCTGCCTAAGGACTAGAGGATACTGGGAACATACCACTGCTCTCCAGTCATGTCAGCCATCCTCAGATTCTTTATCAATGAACAAGACACTACTAACAGACCTTTCTACCTTCCTTTTATAAGAATACAATTTATTAAGGAACTTCATGAATATTTTGTTTTGTAAAAAATTTTGTTTTTCATGAAAAGTATGTCATGCAATAATTTCATGATGTTATCCTTTATGTTCAATGCTATTTACTACTTCATATTGATTAGATCCTTTTGAAATAAAAAGAAAGACCATTGTAAGTTTTAAATATTTATTGAAAGAATATAAATAACACAGTCAGCTAAAACAACAAAATTCACACAATTGAGAAATCTTTATTGTTGTTTGGTACATCAGCATTTAAAGAGAAATCACCAACCAGCATCTTTACAGTGTTTATTTTGCTTGGTCAAAAATAAAAACACAAGGATACACTGATTTGTTAGTTATACTACATTACCAGAGTTGGGGTCCGTTACTCAAAAAAGTAAAGAGTTACCCGTTACTCGTTACTATTGAAAAAAGTAGTGCCTTACATTACTTGATTACTCCATGGAAATAGTAACGAAGTTACACTACTCGTTACACTACTTTATCCCCCTGATACATCTTTATATGCTTCAAGAGATTTGTGTTTGTGTTCCATGCAGTATTCAGCCTCTTATTTACTGGGCATAACTTACATTTTACGGTCACGCTCTTCTCCTTCTGCTGTACAAAATCCAAATAATGTGCATATGAACTGTCACAGTAAAATTGGTTGCCTTATATAAATCTGTGCCCCACTGACAACACTGCACTCCCTCCCACTGTAAATGCCCCTTTTAAAGGATAATTTCGGTTTATACAGCTTTTACATTGTTTATAGAATGAAGTAGAACAAAATACTCACCCAGAAGACTTTCCTGATCCAAGCAGTGCTTCGGGAGATATTTAGATCCAAAATCATGCAGCGGACGTCCGTATAATGGGATCCATCGGGGCATAGACAGCGCCGCTCCTAAAACTGCATTAATCGTCCAAAAACTTGCCCCTCAAAGAAAGGAGTCAGCTCTCCAGAAAGTACTGCGCATGCGCAGCCAGCTCTCCAGAGAGTACTGGGCATGCGCAGTACTCTCTGGAGAGCTGACTCCTTTCTTTGAGGGACAAACGTAAACAAAGTCTTCGTCAGTTCAGAGGTCAGTACAGCCACACAGCACTGTCTGGAGTGACAGACTGCAGGAGAGGACTAACCCGGAGCGGACAATGATGGAATATTGGTGAAAAACACAAGTTTTTGGACGTTAGGCGGTCTCTAAAATAATTTAACATCAGGAAATTTTTGTGGGGAGTATTGTACATTACTACACTTCATTATTACTGCATATTACTGGGTAAAAAAAGGGGGGCACAAGTCAACAAAGTCAGGGCAAATGCGAGCTACAACTTTATTTTGATCAGTCCTGTAATGTGCACACTTCATAGTGAACTCTTTGTACAGCAGGCTGTGAGTTGAGATTGGGACTGTCTACAAAGTTAAAAAGGAAAAAGAGGAAACTAAAATAATCGTGAACTTCAATCTAAAAATGTGTGCTATTCTCACACTAATTTTCTCCTGTTGGTAAGACTTCAACTATCAGCACATAAGAATATGTTCTGTCATTAACTGGAAGTCAGTAACATGTTTATTTATTTAGTCAGGGCCACTAAATTCAACCAGATGAGTTTGTAGGATGAAGATGGAGATTTGTAAAACCATACATTTTTGGAAACCTTATACTGTGACAAACTGTAACAAATCAGAAAAACAATGTTGCCAGTCTTTCCGAGGTCGTTATAGCAGCCATCTTGGATCTTTAAAAATGGCTTCTTTCAAAAACGAGGTTCTCTATGTCTTACCTCCTACATGATCTAAATTCATGATTTCAATGGTTGAATCTACATTTTTGGGGGCAAGGAATCCAATGGAGCTGACTACACTGTAAATAAGACATGTATGGGTGGGTATTTTGCATTTTAATCATGTCTCAGAGCGTTTTACATGATAAAATAGCTGGCTGTTTGGATTGAAACATGCCTGGCTTTTTTTTTCTTACATTTTGTTGAATGGTCCCCCCAATAAAATAAAAAGGTCCCTCTAGAGGCGTATATTTTCAGTTCACTCGATATGATACCTTCAAAAACTGTGAGCACAAATAATCTGATGCATGTAGTAACAGTTTTGACACTTAAATTGATGTAAAGGAAAGAGAATAGAGGTGTGGTAGTGTGATAGAAAAAATGTGATCTCTCTACTTAAACTTCACAGCTTATGATTAATACAGATCAGAGCATTAATTTAGACACCAATAACAAGAGCACCAATCACAAAAAAATCAACAAGAAAGTGACCAATCAACATGAGGCTGTTATATCAGTACTTTGCTTCCCATAACCATTACATCACACAGTGTTGCATAGAATTGACATAAAGAAGCAATCAGGTCATCATGAAAATACCTTATATCCTAATTGAATGTTGATTTACCGTAGCTCAACTCTTATGTTACCCTAATTCAAGATTCCAATGGCTTCTACATTTTTGGCTGTGAAAAAAACAAATGGTGCCAATACATCTCAGATGAATCCAGGTATGTTGCTTTATCGGTTTAATGTTGATGCTGGGTCTACATGGTACAGCCAAGGTAACTCTAGTTAGCAATTGCATTGTGTCAACTGCAAGGTTAATTATATTTTCAGAAGGAGTAAAATCATCTCTTAATCAATAATACTTGTCAATTTTATTTGATAGGGGGTAACTGTGTACTTAGCAGGGATAAATAAGTCTACAGTAAGCCAGGTTGTGTCTCAGATCCAGGTATGTTGCTTTACTTATGTGTAGTAGACCTACAGAGTTGGCAAAGTTCTGCTTACAATTCCCAAATGTCACCTATTGGTTTTTGTATGTTAATGGGTGGTGTGTTTGCTTAATTATTGCAGACAAACACCAGAGTAACATGAGCAAGAACCCACAGCGTGGTCAGCTTGGAGCAGACAGCCAGCATCAGGACACAATGAACTGGAAGCTCTGCATATTCTGCCAAGCTTAGATATTATGTTGGACATGTCATGTATATTGTCAATAATTGAATGTTCAATGTACAGAGAATATTGTATATGTTGTATTTGGGGAGGGGATCCTATGTGCTTTTAGTTTATCTTTTAGTGTCTGATCACAAAACTGTCCTACATTTTGTCATAGTGTTGTCAAAAGTATCATTTTATCAGTAAATATCGATCCTGAAATTTAGCAAACAATTCAATATAAAGTTCCCTAGTATCAAATAGGCTTATAGTTCTCGAGACCGGTCTTGGTCTCGCCACTTTTTCGTGGTCTCGGTCTTGTCACGGCCTCGACAGTCTTTGGTCTTGGTCTTGTCTTGGTCTCAGGGTCTCCCATTCTCGATGGGTCTTGGACTGTCATGTCGGTCTAGGAGGGATTAGAAGCGAACGATATGTCCAGGCACACTGCTGGCTTTGTAGAGCACAACTTGTTTGCGCATTGGACGCGCTCATCTCTAGCCTCCGTCTTGGACAGCCTGACAGCTCCCGGTGTTTAGCTCCTGATAACGTGATTTAAAACTTCACTCATGTCTTTTTGGCTCTCTATTGTAAACAGATTCCGGGGTTCACAAACTAGCGTCAAAACTCCTGTAACTTTTTAAAAGTGAGGACGTTCATCGGATGGAGCTCATTTAAACTCACACTGCACCAATCTCAACAACAACACTCACCTAGAGCAGGGGAGGGAGGAGGAGAGGAGCACATGGAGAGAAGAGAAACTGGTCACAGATATGAAAAGCTGTAGGAACAATATTTAAACCTCCTAATGTACAAACATTTATCACAGTTATATGTAAAAAAGTTCCCTCTGGAAATACTGTAAACAAACCAAATCATTCTAAATAAATGAAACTTATGGTCTAGTGTGACTCATAGCCTATCTGCTGTTTTTGTCTTCATGATGCATTTTTTTCTTTTGATTGATTCGACTTAAAAAAAATGTATAATTATACTACGAAGTGACATAGTCCAGACAGTATGGTACCTCCAAATACAGTTAAGTGACTTTTGAATGTGTGACAAATATCAGAGGCCTCTAAATAAGTGCCCTACCTCAGTACAATTGCACTGTATTTATTTCTAATTGCTTTAAAATGCCTTTAAATAGTCTGACTCTGAGGCCTTTGTTTGAATAAGTGCACAGTACATATCTTTATTTTCAATTGCATTCAAGTTTCCTTTGAATGTCGACAAATATCAGAGGCCTTTAAATAAGTGCCCTACCTCAGTACAATTGCACTGTTTTTTGTTGTTTCAGTTGCAGCTAAGTAAATGTGTTCTGTACTGTTCTGTACTGTTTGTTAAATAAAGAGAGACGTTTTTGCACTGAAAATCCCTGTGGTTACGTGGTATCGAAAATTGTATCGAAAATCAATATTTTTCAAAACATCGTATCAAAGTTAGAAATCCAGTATCGTGACAAGCCTATTTTGTCATAGTGTCTGATGATCTCTCATGATGGTATGAGATGATAAGGGCACCCCCTTTTAAGTTCTTGATTAAAGGACCCTCAAAAATGATGAATGGGCAGGTTGTCTTTTGAGAGTTGTCCTTTGTAAGATGTGATAAAGGGTGTTAGTGAAATATTACATTGTTTGGACGACAAACATATCCAAATGACCATAAAATACCATTTTATCATGTAAAATGCAAAATACACAACCATACAGGCCTCAATTAGAAGGAAGGTCAACTCCATTGAATTCCTTGCCCCCAAAAATGTAGATTTAACCATTGAAACCATGAATTTAGGTCATAGAGGAGACGAGATATGGAGAAATTAGTTTTACAAATTTTTGTCTTCATCCTACATATTGACCTAAGCAACCTGACTAATATCTGAAAATCCACTTTAGTTTTCTGCAGTTGACACCTCTACTTACAGGGTGTTTTAAGTTCATGGTGATCATAATCATCATTATTTTAAATGCTTAAACACAACATATGCATGCACAATAAGACAGAACATAAATATCCTCTTGTATTTAGTGCTTTCTTTCTCTTCCAGGGGTTTTTTCACAAACCAAAGTTATCCGCTTGAGCACACATCAGGGTACATGCAGGGTTTACAAATACAGATTCTAGTCTGCAAACACAACAACCCAATTTATGATGGTAACACATTTTAAAACATTCATGGGTAATTGTCTTTTTTTTCTAATCTTTTCTTTTTTTTTTTTACGTGGGGAGGTTTAAGACATCTTATCACCTTTTCTCTGTTGGTCTTAATGTTTCTTATATGATTTGCCTTTTTGTGGGTTCAGGTAGACTGCCACTAATTGGTAAGCATCAATGATCTCCGAGTCTGGTGGGCAAGTGAAATTGAACTCATCTTGCTTTTTGGCATTATCCAAGTAACGTCTGAGATGTTTCAGCTCTGCAGGGATGTCAAGGTCACGATACTCCTTACACACCACCTGAAAGATTTGGAATCCATTTAGATCTCTTTTCTGAAAATAAATATTTTTTATGTTTTAAAATATTAAGCAGGACTGTTGACCTTGACAATGTTGAGTTTGGGAAGCAGGTTGCAGTCTGCCAAAGTGAGGCTATCACCGTCCAGGAAGAGACGTGAGGACTCATGGGCAGATGGGTTTTGATCCAACTCATAAGGGAGTGGTGTCTTCAGGTAATTGTTCAGCTTCAGCAGAGTGGCAAGAAGTTTCTTCTCTCGCACTAAAAGAAAGAAACATTTAATGATCTCTGTTACTAGGGAATAACTAAAGCAGACATGACACTCATTCAGAAATATTCAATAAATGTCTTACTGTCATTCAACTCAGGAGTGGGGTTTTTGATGTATGCTGAGAATGTGCGAAAGATATCCTCTCCAGCACCATCGGACTCTTTGTATCGGCAACACAGTTTTGGATACCTGCCAGCACAAGAACAAAAAATGTTCTAAGAGCTTGTAGGTGCAGTGATGAATATGATAGTGCTAAGACATCAGAGTACAATCTTCTCACTGTGGCGGGGCTAAGGTCTTCTCCAGGAACTCCTCGATCTTGTTGGTGTCTGTTTTAACCTCTTCATTGTAGCAGAGGAAGGGAGGCTGAGAGCCAGGGGCCAAAGCCTTCAGTGTAGGAGGGTCCCTGCAGCACAGAAGCACCAAATATTTGGCTTGTAAATACTGGTCAAGTGTAATGCAATTAGAGTTCTGTAGTGTATGAATAGATGTCTTAAAACTTTTGTGAGGAGATCCCATTCTGCTGTCTCTTATGAGTTACATATATCCACTCAACTGGACATCTGCTGTGGAAAGGGCACAAAACACATTCATCTGAACATCACAGCAGGTTACAGATAACAGCAACAGGACAGACCTCCTCAGTCCTGTTACTGATAATGTTGTTTTACTTTTGGGGAAATCATAAAATAAAACAGTTCATGGCAGTTAGTTTCACAAGTAATGAAAACAACAACAGCAAAAACGCATTGGGTCTTTCAGGCAACTGGAAGGAACTTCAGTTTATAAAGGTTTGTAGACCCCGAAGGCACTACTGTACCTCCTGTCTACTTGCAGACCTTGTCATGTGCAATTAAATAGAGTTTTTTTTTTGCCAAAAAAACCTTTAAGATACTTTCTTTTTTCAATCAAATGTTTTACTCATCAGGAAGCTTTTCTGAAAAAATATTCAAAGACTCTCTCCCCTTTCTACTCACCCCTGACACCTACTCCACAGCAGTTTCACATATAAAAGGGGAAAGTTGGGAAAAAGTAAGTCTATATCTTGTTTGCTTCTGTAGCTCTTGAAAGAAGCATGGTTATAATTTCAGTCTTTTTTCAGTTACAGCCCCTCAACTGGAACTTCTAAAAATGTTAAAATTTGTCTCCAAATATTCAAAGAAAGCTCTTCATTAATCACTTGATTGTTTTTTCTTTTTGTTTCTTTGTTAGTTAAAAATTCAGGTCTTTTAATTTTCCCCTCATATTCAAGGATGGGGGCTACAAGGTGGTACGGTGGTTAGAGCACAAAAAGAGGGTCTATAGTTCAAAATCCTGGCTTTGTAGGTGCTTTTCAATGTGGAGTTTAGATGTTCACCCTGTGGGTTCAAAAACATGCACAGCAGGGTGATGAGACTCTAAATGACAGTGGGTGTGAATGGTAGTTTACCTCCTTCTGTTAGCCATGTAATAAAAACCTATCCCGGGTGTACCCAGCGCTCACTTTCACTTCATTCATAATGAGAGACTGATCTAATCTGATCTAGAAGTCGATGTTTGATGTGGCCAATAGGATGATGTCATCTGCAAAAAGCAGAGACCAAATCCAGACAACCAAAAGGGACTACTTCTGCCATTTGGCTGTGCCTAGAAACCATAAAACTAATGAACAAAATCAGTGACAAAGGGCAGCCCTGGCAGAGTTCATCCTGACTGGGAATAAGTGTGACTTACTGTTGGCAACTGGAACCAAACTTTATATGTTTAAATACAGACATCGAACTGCCGCAACAGCAGGCCGTTGACTCCATGTACCCCCCACATAATACCCTGGTTGGACAAACTCCCATTCCCTCTCTAGCACCCTGGAAAGGGTATAGAGCTGGTCCAGTGCATAGACTGTAAAAAACATGGACGTAGTCTTGCCGATGTCACTTGGCTGTGTCTGAAACGGAAAATGAAGCACAAAGCACATTGGCTATAGCGGCCATATTGGTAGTGGCAAGGGCTTCGCCTACAGCCATAGGGTGCCTGTCGGTCATGTGTCCCTCAGCTGTGCCTCTTATTGGGGAAGCTCCTGAACGGTAGAATTAGAACACACACACACACACACACACACACACACACACACACACACACACACACACACACACACACACACACACACACACACACAGTGGGTGATGATAGTAAAACTAGCGACTCAGACAGGAGACGTTTTTTGAACCAGGCTGTAAATAGGTTCATTTCTGCTTTGAAAATGGCTACTTCCAGAGTCAGCCTCAAACAAACACTTGAGAAACAGCAGATGTTAGCACTTCCGCATTGTCTCATATTCTTAGGCCAGAGGTTGCCGCTTGGTCCAGTAGTCCATGACCAGGACGAAACCAACAACCAACAATATTTCTCCTGAATATGAGGTTCAACCAACCATCAGTCTCTATGTCCCAACATCCTGAAGGATACCTTAGCACCGAGGCGGAGGAATGTGATCCGGCTGTAGTTGGAGCACACGCTCTAATTCAGTACTCATATAGCACTTCCCTAGTTTCTCTGACCACTCAAGGCCCTTTATACTGCTATCACTCACCCATCCACACCACATTCACACACTGATAGCAGAGGAACTACCTATTATAGCAACCATCACTTTATCTGCTACATTTATACCCATCTACACACCACTGACCAACAGTGGTTGCAATTTGGGGTTCAGCGTCTTGCTCCAGGACACTTTGGCATGTGACTGCAGGAGCTGGACTCGAACCCCCAACTTTTTATGAAATGTTTTGTTACACATTAAAATTACCTTTGATTATCTTTCCTTTAAAACCAGAGGGAACACCCGTAATGAACACCTATACATTATAATGCATGTAATTTTCAAATATTAATGTCTGTTGCTCTTTCTTCTTCAGAGTGTACTATAAGTGACTGGTGCCAATACACTGAAAGGTAATCAGAAAGGTAAGTTTGTAAAAAATGTTCCCTTACCTGATCATGTCTACGGTTGTGATTTTGAAGGTGATCCCTTTTAACCAAAGAATCATGAATATCCTCTGACAGAAGGGACAGTTTCCCACACCTTCAGCATCCAAACTGGCCTGATGGACACAAACAAATTGCTTTGTTAAATAAAAGGTGTGACACTGTGAACAAACTTTAAAACACACACATTAGTTTGACTCAGACATCAGGGCAGAGGTGTTTTGACCCAATCAAAACCTGAACTAGTAATCTTGTTGAGCCTGCTCTGACAGTCAACTGCTAAGGAATTCCAAACGGAGGGTTGAGACTGCTTTACACCCAAATCAACAAACCCAGTGTTTAAAACTTGTTTTGAATCACATTTTGCATGACTGCAGCACATGCTAGAGAGGAAGTAGAGACTTTTTTCCCAAAAAAGGCATGGTTCAAAGTTGGAGAGGCCCTTTTCCATTTGAAACCCAACCAAAGGACCTCATGGCTGTTGGGCCTAAAATACTAAATAGTAGTATTGTTAAAATATTTTTTCTTTATTACATTAAACATTTAAGCTCTGAAAAGGCTCTTGAACAAGTCAATGAAAAAAGTGTATAAAATACACAACATTGGAGTCTAATTCATTTATCAATATTTCTAAGATTCAGTGCTACCACAGTAGCATGCAGCAAAGACAAGAAACCATTGTTTTACTCATGTGAGTCACTCGTAGAATTTATGGAAATGATTACACACAGTAACACAGTAAATGCATTGAAACTGTTGTATTCAGCTCCGTAGTACAGACACAGAACAGTCTTACCTTAACAAAGAGTTCGATCTTCGGTGCCTCAGCCATCTTTCCGTCCATCTCTCTCTATCTCACAACATCTACCCGTATCTATTTGAACCACAGAATTTGCTGTTAATGCAAAGATAAATCAGAGTTTCTCTCAGACACTCTAGTTCGAAAGAGCTGAAACTAAGATATGACACTTGTGACTTCTACTGATAGTCAGCGACTGCAAGAATGCTGATTTATCTTCCCTCCACCTTGTTATTTTCAATTCAGGTGCCTCACCTCTCCCTTTCTTCCCTCCTTTCTTCCCTGTGTGTTTCTTTCTTAGGTTTTTTTTTTTTTCATCCCTCACCACACCTATCAGGTTTGGAGAGGCAGTCTACACCTCCTCCGGTCATACCAGTCTAACCAGTAACTCAAGATCTCTCCTTTTAACCTCTAAGCCTTCTGGCAAATTCTGATAGAAATCTTTAACCTTCATGCTGTAACAGTCTCTTTATGACCCTATTTGTTCTCTTTTCCTCTGACAAACATGACACTGAGGCCTGCTGTGGGGGCATTTGGATGTCACAGAGGGCACATATCAGGGGATAGTGAGGGTGTATTTGTGTGGTTTCAGGTTTGTTTGTGAGGAGAAATTCAGAAAGCTGAAATAGCTTAAATTGCTGGTACACTGAATAACATAGAGAGACTTATCAAAGCTGAATTTGCAACATGAAGGTAGTTAGTATGTACAATTTGCACCCATGTGGCTTAAGATACATGGATACGAGAGTGTTATAAAAAAAAAAGGCTGACCATTATTCACATTTTAGTTTTTGACTTTCATATAAGAGTTTCCTAATATGGCTTCAGCTTCGCTTTCATTCAGGCCCCAGAATAAGATCAGCACTGATGTTGGTTGAGCTTTGTTTGCAGTTGCAGTTCAAATGATCCCTAGGGTCTAGATGGAGTCGATATCAGGGATTTGTGCATTCGAGTCCACTTCTTTCAAACCAAATAAATTATTTTTACTCGTATGAAATTGCATAGACAAGACTCACACAGAGATGTAGTCACACTTTTTTTGCATGATGTTAATCTGCTCCTTGTTTCCTGCATTGCCTACAAAAGTCCCAATTCAAGAAAGACAGGTATGTATCCACACACTTATTGTGTCTGCATGTCTTGTTAATGGTCTCTTTGTTTTGGTCACTCATGTTTCCTCCTTGACTTTCCTTCAGCCTGATGTGTTTTGTTTTCATCCCACAAACAACATTAAGGTGATCGCTGAAATTCATTACTGACGGAAATGTTCTCATGTAGCAGGCATTTGCTGAGGTGTCACTGTAAGGTATTCATGTTTAGAGGGAGAATGGTGAATCGTCCCTGAGCGTGTTTTTACTGAGAGGTGAGGTAATGTTACAAACACACACAAACAACAGGTGAAAATATGGCTTAAGGGAAGCAGGGTAGTGTCATCTCTGTGTGAGGATGCATGAGAAAGGATTATATTTGGGCGTGATTGTCGTCATCTATGACTATGTTCTGTGGCATCCACCTAAT
The DNA here is from genome assembly GCF_033239565.1 of Halichoeres trimaculatus. NCBI lineage: Eukaryota > Metazoa > Chordata > Actinopteri > Labriformes > Labridae > Halichoeres > Halichoeres trimaculatus. The sequence continues at coordinate 31,362,942 of NW_027437194.1, read as the reverse complement.
GATGTCAAAGATTCTTCAGGGCTAATTGAGTAATTTTTATTCATTATTGTTTTGTATGGAATCTAACTAATGCAAATACTGGTTACACCAAAAGAATCAAGCACAATGTTGTTTCTATCTGAAGAATCCAGTGACTTTCATTCCAAGCTATTTACTGAAATGCAATTGCCTTTATTTTCTACCTCATCTTAATATTATTTCTTGCAATGTGAAACAAAAAAAAATATCAGAAAAACTCACCAGACTAACACTGACTGTAGCTAGGAGTGGAGGCACACCTCTATCTTTGGTTTTGAGTTAAATCTGAATCCTCTTTTCCAGTTTTCTTACCAATTACCCAGCTTTGTTAATCATTCTTCTTTGCCCAGACTTCCCTCTCCCTAGCTACTTGGTCCAGCTCTTCTCGGGGATCCCGAGACGTTCCCAGGCCAGCCGAGAGGTGTAGTCTCCCCAGCGTGTCCTGTGTCTGCCTGGGGTCCCCTCCCAGTGTGAAGTGCCCTGAGCACCTCACCAGGGAGGCGTCAGGGAGGCATCCTCAGATAGCCAAGCTTCTCACCCTATCTCTAAGCTATCTCTAAGGGAGAGCCCGGCCACCCTACGGAGGAAGCTAATTTCAGCCACTTGTACCCATGATCTTGTTCTTTCGGTCACTACCCAAAGCTCATGACCATAGGTGAGGGTGGGAACGAAGATCGACCGGTAAACAGAGAGCTTTGCCTTTCGGCTCAGCTCCCTCTTCACCACGACAGACCTGTGCAGAGTCAGCATTACTGCAGACGCTGCACCGATCTGCCTGTCGATCTCTTGCTCCATCCTTTCCTCATTCAACAACAAGACCCCAAGATACTTAAACTCCTCCACTTGGGGGAGGATCTCATCCCCGACCCGGAGAGGGCACTCCACCCTTTTCTGGCTGAGGACCATGGACTCAGATTTGGAGGTGCTGATTCTCATACCAGCCACTTCACACTCAGCTGCGAACCCATCCAGAGAAAGTTGAAGGTCACAGCTTGATGAAGCCAACAGGACCACATCATCTGCAAAAAGCAGTGGTCCAATCCTGAGGTCACCAAACCGAACCCCCTCGACACCTTGGCTGCGCCAGAAATTCTGTCCATAAAAGTTATGAACAGAATCGGTGACAAAGGGCAGCCCTGGAGTCCAACCCTCACTGGAAACGAGTCCCACTTACTGCCAGCAACGTGGACCAAGCCCTGGCACCAGTTGTGCAGTGAACGGACGGCTCGTAGCAAGCAGTCCGGTACCCCAAACTCCCAGAGAATCCCCCACAGGACTCCCAAGGGACACGGTCGAATGCCTTCTCCAAGTCCACAAAACACATGTGGACAGGTTGGGCAAACTCCCATGCACCCTCAAAGACCCTGCTGAGGGTATAGAGCTGGTCCACAGCTTCACGGCCAGGACGAAAACCACATTGCTCCTCCTGAATTCGAGGTTCGACTATCCTACGGATCCTCCACTCCAGTACCCCTGGATAGACCTTACCCAGGGAGGCTGAAGAGTGTGATCCCCCTAGAGTTGAACCACACCCTCTGGTCTCCCTTCTTAAAAAGAGGGACACACCACCCCTGTCTGCCAATCCAGAGGCACTGCCCCCGATGTCCACGCAATGTTGCAAAGTTGTGTCAGCCACGACAGACCCACAACATCCAGGGCCTTAAGGAACTCTGGGCAGATCTCATCCAACCCCGGGGCCCTGCCACCGAGGAGCTTTTTAACCACCTCAGTGACCTCAACCCCAGAGATTGAAGAGCCCACCCCTGCTTCCTCCAAGGAAGGTGTGCCGGTTGGATTGAGGAGGTCTTCAAAGTATTCCTTCCACCGATCCACAACATCCCAAGTTGAGGTCAGCAGCGCACTGTCCCCACTGAACACAGTGTTTACAGTGTACTGCTTCCCCCTCCTGAGATGCCGAATGGTGGTCCAGAACCTCTTCGAAGCCGTTCGGAAGTCGTTCTCCATGGCCTCACCAAACTCCTCCCATGTCCGGGTTTTTGCCTCGGCAACCGCCGAAGCTGCATTCCGCTTGGCCTGTCGGTACCTGTCTGCTGCCTCAGGAGTCCCTCACGCCAAAAAGGCCCAATAGGACTCCTTCTTCAGCTGGACAGCATCCCTCACCGCTGGTGTCCACCAGCGGGTTCTGGTATTGCTGCCCCGATAGGCACCAACCACCTTACGGCCACAGCTCCCATCGGCCGCCTCAACAATGGAGGCATCTTTCAGTAGGCTATTTGAAATCGTGTGTTTTAACAGTGTGTTTTAAGTAGCATGACTTGTAATATACCATTAGAAAACTTTACTATTACTTTACTATTAGAAAATTAAATGCAACTAAATATTTGGGGGGCGACAACTTTATGGAAGGGGGGGACATGACCCCTGCGTCCCCCCGGGATTTGCGCATATGCACGTATGGACACCCTTATGGTTGAACATGGTGTTTGTTATGGACAATCTGTGACGAGCACAGAAATCCAACAACAAAACACCACTCGGGTTCAGATCCAGGGGGCTGTTCCTCCCAATCACGCCCCTCCAGGTCTCCCTGTCATTGCCGACGTGAGCATTGAAGTCCCCCAGTAGGACAAGGGAATACCCAGATGGAGCACTCTCCGGCACTCCCTCCAAGGACTCCAAAAAGGGTGGACACTCTGAACTGCTACTTGGACTGTAGCCACAAACAGCAGTCAGGATCTGTCCCCCCACCCGAAGGCGGAGGGAGGCTACCCTCTCGACCACCGGGGTGAACCCCAATGTACAGGCACCGAGCCGAGGGACAATGAGTATCACCACCCCTGCCCGCCGCCTCTCAGTTTCGGCAACTCCAGAGTGAAAGTGAGAGCAACCCCTCTCGAGAAGTCTGGTTCCGGAGCCCTTGCTATGCGTCGAGGTGAGGCCGACTATATCTACCAGCTCAGGCTCCTTCCCCGCCAGAGAGGTGACATTCCATGTCCCTTCTGCAGCCGAGGATCAGTCCGCCAAGGTCCCTGCCTTCGGCTGCCGCCCAACTCACACTGCACCCGACCCCTATGGTCCCTCCTGTGGGTGGTGAGCCCACAGGAGGGGGGTTCCATGTTGCCTCTTTGGGCTGTGCCCGAACAGGCCCCATAGGAACAGGCCCGGCCTCCAGGCGCTAGCCATCAAGCCCCACCCCCAGGCCTGGCTCCAGGAGGGGGCCCCGGTGACTCACGTCCGGGCAAGGGAAACGTTAAACCATTTTTATTTCTCATCATAGGGGTCTGTGTGAGCTTTATCTGATCCCTCCCCTAGGACCTGTTTGCCATGGGAGACCCTACCAGGGGCATAAAGCCCCCGACAACTTAGCTCCTAGGATCATTGGGACACGCAAACCCCTCCACCACGATAAGGTGGTGGGGGGTGATTACAAATATATATTTGTATTTATGTAATGATTAATACCCCAAGAAAGGTTATTTAATCAATAGTTAAGAATAAAATAAAATCATTGCTGTTATCCATAATTTTGAAAAATACTGTCAGGGAGAACAGGTACGGTTGTAACACTTTTTTGCTTCAGTACCTCCAACTCACTGAATTTTTGAGTCAGATTCCTAGAACTTAAAGTACCAACATTTGTTTACTACAAATTGCACCAATTCGAAACTTTGCAAAAATGTTCCAGACCTAACCAGGTGATGTCAAATACATGGTGTTCCTTTGTTACAACCTATCCCACTACCAGGGTAGGATGTAGCACATGCTGGGGTAAGTTGTAACTATTAGACAAATAAAGCAAAAACAGAGGTCCTGCCCCTCAAGAAGAAGATTGTTAGAGTAGAATAATCCTGAATAATGTCTCTCTCTGTGACCATGACTCACTTCTTGTTTGATTCAAGAGTTCATCTTTCACAGTATGTATGCTCAAACACTACAGTGTAGCTGTGTGAAGAACACACAGGTCAAACACCAACAATGTGTGTGTGTACGTGTACGTGTGCGTGTGCGTGTACGTGTGTGGGTGTGTGTGTGTGTGTGTGTGTGTGTGTGTTTTTAATCAAAGTCACAAATGGTTGTTTATAAACTTGGAATGTTGGATGTTTTTTTCTTTTTTGAGGTGCAACATGCCCTCCTTGCTCAGAGAAAACCTTGCTGCTCCAGTAACCTACACTAGGGTATCACTGGATCCAGTAACCCACACTGGGATATCACTGGGTCCAGTAACCCACACTGGGATAACACTGGGTCCAGTAACCCACACTGGGATAACACTGGGTCCAGTAACCCACACTGGGATAACACTGGGTCCAGTAACCCACACAGGGATATCACTTGGTCCAGTAACCTACATTGGGATATCACTGGACCCTCAGCTTCTGCAGTGATTTGTTGGAACATGGCAGCTCCCATGTGCCTTTGTGACTTGTCTAACTGACTTGCCATTCTTTTTTACTTAATCTGCAGGCATACCTCTGTCAGTCTTTCTTGGTTTTATTTATTTTCAAATGGTTTTATCTGGAATAGTATGAGTACTTAACAAAATATAGGCCGTTTTCGTATTTGCATACTGTACTAGCAGTGCGTTCTGATTCGACCAAAATGTAGTACACAGTATGCAGTACGCAGTATGCGAATAAATGTCAGAGTTGAGGTAAGGGAAAAATACCCGGCCGAAGTACTGAATCGGGAAAATTCCACAGTATACATCGGACCAGTCTGCTTCGCCTACTGTTACCCACAATGCAACGCACCTGGTCCCATATCAGAAGTGAAAATGGCAAAAAGTGGAGCAACAACTGGAGCAGCAGAGGGATATAAATGTAAGATCCATTTCTTTTTATCTTTACCCTTTCAACACGTTATTTTGGGTAGTAAATTGTAAAATGCTCAGTGTTATTGTAGTTTTTTTTTTCGTTACAGTTCGTAACGGCAGGAGGGTGATGTTAAGTCCTTTACCTGCTAAGCTAAAATAACAAAACTGTTAGCTGGTTATCAGCTAAATAGATATTGGACAACACGGTCTTTACATTAAAGAACTGTTTCTTTCAGGGACGGAGCAGGACACGGAGGCCCTGATCCATTGGCGGACGGCTAATGAGGTCTTGTTTAGTGGTCAGCGAAATGCTGCCATCATAGGATTTGAGTAAGTTCTCCTAACATGTCTTGCCATTGGTGTACAGTAAGTGGTATTATGCCATAACATCTCGGAATGTAGTCGTGTTCTAATGTGCACAGTAAATTGTGATTCATTGTTTTTAATAGGGTGTTTTTGAAGGACTACGGCTTGGAGGGTAGGGTGGAGCCAGGGAAGTTGAAGAGAAAGTGAGAAAATCTGAAGCAAAAATACAAAGTAAGAATGAAAAAGCTTCTGTCTCCAGAGTTTGTCGACCTCCAAAAACACCTGACAATCTGTGTGTGCCATTCAGGAACTTAAGGCTCCTAGGACAGGGATCAGCACAGAGGGAGGAGAAGCCACCACTGCATCCTGGAGATGGTTTAACCTAATGGATGGGGCCTTGTTTAGTTTGTGGACATAAATATTGTTCCATCATGTACAGAGCCAGGGAGTCCTGCGAGAAAAGGTGATGTTAATTTATCGAACATGGTATAATCATAGATTCTGTGTATGATAACACTCAAACTTATTTGATAATTAATAACTGTCCTTATTAATAATTACACAAATTACAGTTACAAGGTAAGTACAAATTCCTCATTTACTTATACAAGTCAAAGTCAAAAAGGTCCCCCCTCCGACAAAATAAAAATATGAAGTAGAGATTCAAGAATATACTTAATAGCACATCAGGTGTTGAGTTCTGTTGAAATTTTGGATGAGCCACAATTAACTCTTACTTTGTATTTCCTGTTGTATCACCTTGCATTGTGTCCTTAACATTGTTTGCTTCTATTTCTTTTCAGAGATACCTGAAACACCTTTTCCTGGGTAATTCCAATGGACTATAAAACTTAATCTGTCCTATATTCTGTACGCAAATAAGTAAATAGTTAATTTTATTTAATACTGTACTTTATAAATACCTGTAAATATATTCAGGAAGCGGCCCTTGTGATCACAGACCACCTGCAGCTGAATGGAATGAAAAAGCTTCCTATTGCAAAACAAAAAATGCAGTCATCAGCAGTTGTAAATACAGATAGACTTAGAATGTCATTGTTTATATATTATATATTTGCATTTTGTATACAGGTTACCTGTTATGATAATCTTCCTTGTTTGCTGCAGGTGGCTTGATTCTAATATGTGTCCGGTCAATGCTCCCAGCCACCTTGTTGAAGGCACGAGAGCCAGCAAGGTGAGCAAAGACTTCCCCTATGGCCTCCAGATCAGCAGCAGACAGGAAGTAAATCCCCCTCTTCAATATGATCCATGATGCTGCCTGCCACCCGGTGTACCACATCATGTACTGTCGTGATGGGGAGATCAAAGGCCTCTGATGTCACCTGATATGATGTGGCGCTGGCCAGCCAGCACAGAAAGATTCCTACCTCCAGGTCCTTTCCCCAGCCGTGGCTCTTTCTATACCCCAGACACTGAACCAAAGGCATTGACTGTTTGTCTAGACAAACGAAAATCTTTTTTTTAAGTCTCCCTCTCCCATGTAGAGCTGGACAACAGGACTGTGGGCATTGAGTCGTAGGTACTGTCCACGAAGCCCACGCTGTGAATATAAGGACAATATTAATGCAGTCGTGTAATGTTGTCAAAACATATGAGTAGTAGATTTAACATTTTTTGGAGATTTTTTTTAGGTTACTGTTTACTGTTCCTTGTTTTTGTACAAAGCTGGACTAACATTTGAATAAAATGTTTTAAATAAGCATATTTGCTCGGAGTATTGGTGTTATGACAGTATTTTTCTGTATATTTAATCATTAGTTTACTTCTGCTTCCTGTCTTAACCCCCAGCTAACCCTTAAAACAGGGTGTACAAAAGAACTTGCCTTCAATGTAATTTACTGGTATTAATCTGTGATTTCATGTGTCTGGCCTGCCTCATATTAATTTAATTTGTATGTGGCCTGAAACTGAAAGCACTTCGACGCCCCCTGGTGTAAAACATCATATATAAATGAGGAACTTATGCGATACTCATTTTGTAAGAGGGTTTCCAAAAGATTCCTCCTTCTGGCAGCCTGTCTTCTTCTCCGTCTGGCAGCATTATTAGTGTAAACCATTGAAAAGTATGACATTTTTTGATAGTACTGTATTTCTCCTCTATATTTCAACCACCTCCATTTTTTTGGCTTCTCCTCGTTCTTTATACTGTACTGTGCGCGTGATGTTTATTGTTAATGGGTTTTTTTTCTTAAGTGGCCGTGGTACACTGTCACAAAAAATACACTAAAGAAATCCTCATCATGTCCACCACTGAAAGTTAATATAAAATGGTCTCTCTGGCTTATATATGTGCAGATAAGTTACTCGTGGTTTGTTTATTTTGTACATTTTCAATTAAGTTTTTTGGGGAAAAAAAGTCAGCTGTAGCCAACTTCTGTTTTCTTCGAACCGAAAACCAGCGTAGCATACTACAAAATTAACCCAACTAAACAGACATACTACACACTGCTTGTGAAAGTAGTATGTAGTAGGCAGTGCCTATTACATACTACTTTCATAAGCAGTATGTAGAAGGCGAATCCGAAAACGGCCATAGTCTTGGTTTTACTTTTCATCAAAATCAGTTTTTTTTTCTCTTTAGAATCTGCAGGCATCTGTTTGTTGCCTGACAATCACCATGGCTGTTTTTCGAATTCGCCTACTACATACTGCTTATTAAAGTAGTATGTAGTAGGCACTGCCTACTACATACTACTTTCATAAGCAGTATGTAGTATGACTGTTCAGTTGGGTTAATTTTTGTAGTATGCTACGCTGGTTTTCAGTTCGAAGAAAATGGAAGTTGGCTATGGCTGACTTTTTTTCCCAAAAAAAACTTTATTGAAAATGTAGAAAATAAACAAACCACGAGTAACTATCTGCAAATATATTGCCAGAGAGAGCATTTTATATTAACTTTCAGTGGTGGAGATGATGAGGATTTAAAGATAAAAAAAGAAATGGCTCTTATATTTATATTCCTCTGCTACTCCGGTTGTTGTGGCTCCGCTCTCTGCCATTTTCACTTCTGATATGGGACCAGGCGTGTTGCATTGTGGGTAACAGTATGCGAAGCAGACTGGTCGGATGCATACTGTGGATTTTTCCCGATTCAGTATGTCATCCGGGTGTTTTTCTCATACTACAACTCTGACATTTGTTAGCATACTGCATACTGCATACTGCATTTTGGTCGAATCAGTAGGCACTGCTAGTATAGTATGCAAATTTGAAAATGGCCCATATGTGATCAGGGTTTAAGGAGGTAATTATTGAAATGATCATATGACTCCCTGATTGGTGGAATTAGTGCCATTATAACTCTTTCCATGTTACAACCATACCCAGTCTCCGCTATTACAAAAAAGCAGCAAAGTATGTAAAGCATATTATTAACTTTTGATTACCAAATTTCAGTTTTTTACTTTCATTTACAAACAGAAAAATGTAATACAGTTATTATTTAATAGTCTTAATTAATTTTGAATTTTTCAGAGAATTCCAGTGTGCTGGCTCAAATGTAGGTTTCTCAACATGATTTCAGAGATCGCAAAACTTAAGATTTGTGGTTAATGGCTGATCTGTCACTAGCAGTGTAAAGAAGAGGAGAGGAGAGGAGAGGAGAGGAGAGGAGAGGAGAGGAGAGGAGAGGAGAGGAGAGGAGGAAGACAGCCCAGAAGTTAACAAGGGGTCAGCTAACACACAAGGAGCTGACTGAAAGAGACATTGACCATAGAGAAAAAGACCCAAAGAACCACAAACCTCAACATGATGTGGACTTTGGCAGTGTTACGTTGAACAGAAAATCCAGGGTGAAGCCTGAAGCTTCCTCAATTACAGAAATTCCAGCTTTGTCATACAGGCCTCTGGGCCCGTATGCGTGTCCAGCCATTTAACAAATGGGACTTTTAGTCCTAACATTCTGTTATGGAACGGCCCGTTTGCCTGCAACGTTAGCAGCATGCATGACGGCCAGTTAACTAATAACACTATGAAAGAGTTGCAGGTGCAGATTACGTCATAATTAGGCGGAAACTCCTGGAAAATCCCCATCCAACACATTTAAATAGCACATGCTTACGGAAGCATAAACAACAATAATCATGGCAAACGGCAACAGTGAGACTGAGAATCTGAAGAGCAAACTTTTCCCTGGAAGCAATGGACATTTCATTGCCTTCATATCGACTAAACAAGAAGCTGTTATCAGGCCGTCAATCTTCAAAGGACACCAACAAAGAGAAAGAGAAAGTTTGGCAAACGATCCTGAAAAAAGGTTAATGAGTGTTGCATTTCTGAGAGCACCATAGAGGACCTTAAAACAAAATAAGCAACATGAAAGCTGCCTTGCGCAACAAGTACCGCTGTCACAGTTTGACTGGTGTAAGGTTCACTGGTGACAGTCCAGACAGATGCTTTGGAGACACGGTCTTGAAGGATCTGTTGGAAATGAGGTGAGGTGTATGACATACATCTTAGTGTTACTTCCACTGTTTTCCCACACTGCCTTGCAGGGTACCTCTAACTGGGTGCTCAGTAATCTTCCCACACTGTTATCCTGACAGAGCTACTTTTCCCACACTGCCTTACAGGGTACCTTTAACCGTGCACTAAGTCATGTTCCCACACTGTTATCCTGACAGGGTACATTTTCACGCTGCCTTACAGGGTACCTTTTACTGGGCACTCAGTCAGTTTCCCACACTGCGATCCTGACAGGGTACCTCACAGATAGTTTGTCACTCTCAAATGATGTCTTAGCTCTAAATTTCTCAAATACTTAAACTACTTCTTGTTGGAAATGTGATGCTATCAATCTGACCAAAATACCTTGAAATTATTAATTTGACTCCATTCTCCTCTCACCTCTTTCCGCGCAGTTCGTTGATGGGGTAGGATCAGGAAGGGTCCTGGTTCTCAGTTGAACACAAATTTGATAACAATAGGTCAAGAATCTGCATTTACAGAGATCTCTGGTGCAGCCTCATTTTCCTGTTCCCTACATGTTGCAGAGACAGTTCATGAGACTGACCCTGACTCTCTCTCTCAGCACCAATATATAGTCACTAACAGAGTTTCTCTAAGGAATGTAGGTTTAGTCATCTTGGCTCTCCAGGTGTTGTCCCCCTCTTATTGGCTGCTGGCCGTCTTCTGGCTCTGTCTGTGACTGGCATTCATCAAGTGGGTGATCAGCCCCCCTTCACTTATCTGTAGAGAAACTGGTAGAAACACATCTCTTGCTTCCTTTAATTGTTTACCTTCCTCACTTCGACTGAAACACCTCAACTCTAAAAGAGTAATAACTGACTTGCGTTATTAGTGTTACACAGTTACTTCTTTTTTTATTATTGGGTATAAACATTAACTTCACTTGTGGTCACTCTCTACTCTGGGTGCTCCATAAAATCCCAGGAATCCCCAGCCCCCCTCAAGTTTCCTGCAATACATACCCTAACAATGAGCACATGTGTACAACCAAGTTAGTAAAAGCACATCTGTATAGTATTGTTAATAAAAACATGTTTACATAGGCTATATATTATTTCAGATCCCTTGTCGGGGAATGAAAGCAACGGGAATACGCCGCTCTTACGCTTGTGTCATTCTCAAGCCCTTCAAGACCACGCCTCCAAAGCATCTGTCTGGACTGTCACCAGTTAAACCATGACACCGCCACCAACGTACAGGGAAATAGGACCACTGTTCCCCAATTGAAGGATGAGGACATGTTAATGGATTTGTTTGGCAAGGATTCACTTCATGGTATTGCTGGTAAGTTGCCTGAGAAGTACGTTTTTAATCATCTATGTGAAATAAATGACAGAATCTTTGCTAATTCTGATTCTAAAACATACTGTATATCTACAAACTCTGCAAATACACCTGCAATATAATATAACTATGTCACACAATTGTGTGTTAAAAGTTACTCCAAACATTTTGTGAATTCAAGAATACAAATAAGTATATGCCTGTAGGTAGCCCAGTGCATGTATAGAAATTACTTTGAGTCTGTCACCAGCTTTTCTTAAGCCAGACTGTTGTTTTTGCGGTGATCCTGGCTGCAGTGTGGCTGCTCTCTCTTCTCCCCCTCCCCTCCCTGAGCAGCTGCTTGGTTTTCCTGTGGCTGCACCTCACACACCTGCAGCAAGTTGGTTGATTAGAAGCTCTGGTGGAGGAATGGGCCGGCGCCAGTTGATTCCTGCTCTCACCGTGGCAATCAGGCTGTATCAGAGAATCTAAGGCTGTATTCAGACCAGAAAAGTCCTTTGGTCCACTTGTTTGGTCCGGACAAAAAGCTGACTTTATTTTTTTTCCTTTGATGCAGTTCGTATTCAGATGGTACTTTTTGCAACTATACTTCAACTGGACTATATTCTTTAAACACATCCACGTGTGTGACGATCAGTGCTCTCACTGTACAGCACTGACAAAGGGCAGCACACAGAATACAGACACAGAAATGGAGGTAAACATGTGTGTTTGTGCTCTTATTAGAGCTGCAAAATCATTTTCAGTTTCAAGAGCAGCTCCTTCAAAGCAGGCTTAACAACACAGTTTCAGATTTTGGAACAGCGAAGACAAATGCGCGCAGCAAGGAGACGCTATGCTCCTGACCCACAACATGCTAGCAACAGCGTGGCTAAACAGAAGACAGAGGATCTGGTATGAACCAAAGACGGTTAGGTTACAGTAGCTTTATAGGCCCAAAAGGCGCATGTATCCTGTAGTTAGTTCAGATGGACCTTGGTTTGTATTCAGACCTGCACCGGAGAACCACGAACCGCATCAGAGTTCATTTAGAAGCAGACGGAGACCACCTCAAAAAGTGGGTCTCAGTCTGGTTGTTTGGTCCGCACCAGGGTTTGTTTGTGTCCATTCACACCTGCATGAAATGTCCGTGTGTGGGAAACCAACCCTGGTCTGTTTAAAGTGGACCAAACAGTCCAGGTCTGAATACACCCTTAGTGTTTTGTGCTTGTGTGTTTTTCGTGAGTTTTTTATGAGACTAATTTTTGTGTATGTCTCTCTTTTTCCCAGTGTCTCTTGGATCGCTCCTGCAGCTGCTCACCGACAGCCACACTCTCATTCTCATCCAGATCCAACCTTCACAACAAAAACCCTCAAACCTTTCCTCCGTCTCCTCTTGGGTCCCTTAAAAACTGCTGGTCAACCAAACAGTTTTATCTACACATGGCCGTAACCAGCTATGAGGTCACCGAGGTTCAATTTTGCTTCGTAGAACAGGGCCCTGTTCTACGAAGCAAGTTCAGCCTAGCGAGATAGCCTTGGAGCTACCTCGCTGAACTGAGTACGGTAGCCGGTGGTCTCGCTACACTGTTTTACGACGCTGGTTATCAACCTCATAAGTGGATCCAGCTAGGCAATGAGCACGAGCATGCATGTAAGGCGGAGCCCGCTGCATCTGACCAATCGCGAACATGGAGCAGTCTGGAGCGTCAGAGCAGGCCGGAGAGAGAAGGAGCGCATACTTAACACAGGAGGAGCAGGAGGAGATAATGAGGACATATGACGAGGTGAAACATGTAATTAACGTTAAAAGCAGCACCGTCGCCGCTGCTAAAGCACGGAAGGAGTGCTGGCAGAAAATTGCTGACAGTCTAAATGTGTAAGTGTAGTGCAAAAATAATCTTTTGTGCTATGATCATCCTGAAATAGCCTGAAGTCTGCCTCATCCCTTCCTCTGATGTTTGCAAAGCCATAAGACATCGCTGTAAATTCAAAGACTTTTCATTGACACCTGGCGGACATGTGAGACTGTACAGACATCCTTCTCTCGGGAGAGGCTGGGGAGACTTTTCAGCCTCCATCTTGTGACCCTCGACCTTTCTCTCTGGGAACAAGAAAGAAGGAATGCCAGGGGGAAAGATTTGCTCCCCACCTTCTCTTCTAAAGACAGACTCTTTGATTCACACCGTTGAGAACAGCACAAAAATGATGTTTTTACACTAAGACTTACATGTACATCTTCACCTTTGCAAACAAGTACTGTGTAATGAAAATCAGTGATAATGTGTGTGAGAAAACTGCTGTCTTGAAAACATATTCCATTGTAACATCTTGGTTTTATTTTATTGGGTTCTTAAAGAGAAAAACTTATCATGTTTAGTCTTGATTTGAAGCATAGATCACAAGAAATGTGATTTTGACTATTACATGTGGGAATCTCTTTACAGTTTAAAGTTAGATTTAGTGTCTAAATTGTTTTATGAAGTTGTTCTATAGTGACATTTCAACATCGTTTCAAAAAGAAGAAAAAGAAAAGGAGGAACAACAACAACAACAATAATAATAATAATAATAATAATAATAATAATAATGAGTACAATGGTTGTTATTATTATTCATTTTTTCTTTATTATTATGATTTTTTTTAATGCATTCACTTTTTTGCAGGGGAAAATTTGTATTATTACTACTTACAATAATAGTAAAAGCCATATGTGGGGGTAGGGGTGGCTATGCATTCTCACAAAACACAATAATGAGCATTACTATACACACTGGCTTTAGTAAAAGACAAATTTAAAAAAATAAAAAATATAAATAAAATTTAAAAAAAAAATTTTTTCAACAAAAAAGGTGAACTCTGGCAACTTCACAATGTTTCATTGTAACAACAATAACTTTTGCACATTAATGGAATGGAAGTTTTTATAGTTCACATAAACCTCCTGTAGATTTTATGTGGACATGTGTCCCGTCTATGCATCCAAACACCCTGGGAAATCTGTAAAGCAGTGGCAGGTGCTGGTCAGTCAAGGAGGGGAAGCTCATTTTTTTTCGGCCTACATCATAAATTTGTTTGTTTATTTTAACGTAAATTCTACTCTCCGTTCAATTTCAAGAATATGATCTGTGACCCTGTTTTACCAACCGGGTGTTTTTTCCAGGGATTTTACCAGTGTTCTCTCAACGCTTGTGGTTTCTTCAGAAAGGTAAACTCGCTGGGGATAGATTAAGCCTCCGGATCAGTCCAGATCAACTGACAAAAGATAAGAGAATTCAGGGTACCTACTGTAGGGAGATCCTATTGCAAACTCACTAGATAACCCAGTGAGTACCTCGTTAACTCCAACACTGTAAATAATCACTGCAAGTAGTCACTGTAATACTAATACTCTGCAAACCTACACTGTAAATACTCACTGCAAACCCACAGTCAGATGTGAATGAACATGTTTAATTTAAATGTTTGAAATAAATCACTTCACACAGACCCCTGGTGACAGTTCAGTTGTGCCTTCCATTGCTCTTTGTTCACTACCTTTTTCTAACATTTAAGTTTGAACAGAACATTACACCAAGTACACACATTTAAATTAATTTATTTAATTTATTTATAAAGGGACAATGTACACAACATTTAACACAAATGTCCACATTTGATGCATTGTACCAGAGTGAGGTTACAGCTAATTTACACCTTTGGCATATCGCAAATGAATAATTTCATTGTTGTAAAATACTCCTAATACACCTAAATTCAACTTTGGCCCACGTCTCATCCTCTCTCATGTCTGGGATTTGTACGGATGTCAGCCAGGCTACCAAGAAGGAGCTTAGGCAGGGCTAAAAAATAGAATAGAATAGAATAGAATAGAATAGAATAGAATAGAATAGAATAGAATAGAAAATACTTTATTTATCCCCGAGGGGAAATTCAGGAGTCACCGCAGCATTTAAGAAAACAAAAGTAAGAAAGAGTATAGAAAGTGCAAAAAAGGTCCATAAGAAATTAGATGACGACATCCCGTCCACCACTCGTCCACCACTCTCCAGCCCAGCCAGTCTCCACCTCCACAGGGTCCAGGACTGAGCCTCCCCAGCAGTCTGTTCAGTCTCTGTCTCCTGGATCCTGTCTGCTCACAGCAGGCGAAGCTCCTCCAATGTGGCGCCGGCGTCCGATGTCAGCTCCGTCAGCCACGTCTGTGAACAGCACGATGCCGCTGGGTTAGCACGGCTAGCTCATCCATCCCCCGGGGCTAGATCCCACGTTCCCAACAACGATGGATGGAAGGACAGGTCCACGTCGTGCCCTCCCAGCTCACATCCGAGGACCAGCACATCGTCCTCACCTCCTCCTCCTCAGCTCGAGGGAAATCATCAAGCCCTACACTAGTTAGCATTGACATGCTACAGGCTGCTAACAGCTAATTTTGCATGCAATGCAGCCATGGTTACATGTAGGATCTCCAGACAAACACAGGAGAGAAGTTGTAAAAAATACCGCCGAAGCCACAAAAAGTTTGGTGTCCGTGACCGACATGACATGAACCATACAAAGTGATGATCCACTCCAAATACAAATATTACGAAAAAGAGATGAAAAAATTACAAGAAACGGACAAAGACGAGAGAGCTGCTGCAACAGGCAGCTACTTGGGCAGCGCCTAGCAACGGAAATAACTACGTCTGTGAAACTGGGAGGATGTAAAAAAAAATATATCCAGGCACCTGATGTTTGGAATCAGCCCTTCAAAGCCAGTCTGCATGAATCATCAATCTTTCAAGCTAACTGTATGTGTGTGTGTGTGTGTGTGTGTGTGTGTGTGTGTGTGTGTGTGTGTGTGTGTGTGTGTGTGTGTGTGTGTGTGTGTGTGTGTGTGTGTGTGTGTGTTGTAAGAATATGTAGCTTGTGTATATGTGCTTTGCTGAAATGTAATCAAAATGTGCAGAAATTAGACTTAAAGGATCCAAAATTGGCCATGTGTACACCGGTAGACTGTATAACAAGTTTACTCCTACATCAGCGTCTGCGGGAAGATCTGTTGATGTGTTATCGATCAAAGATGATTGAGCGTTCTTACCAACAGAGGGCGCTGCAGGTCAACATTTTGTTTTTGAGTCCATATACCATACAAACGGTGGGACAATACAGTTGGACAATATTGTCATAAAAATGATGTCTTCATATTGAACAATTAATCTTTTTGAGAATGTTTTGTTATTTAAGTGTTTTATTAAGATCCCAAGAGTAGGAACCAGATATTAAAATAAATAAATTAATGTTTGATTTTTCCAAACTGAATTTGTCCCTTGGTGATAAAATCTCTGCTACATGTACGTCAATGTGTCCGTGTGCGCTTTTGACAGCTATTTAAAATGCAGGAACCAACAACTTTTCCATTCATTCTGATGTGAAAACCTTATCAGTCAAAACATTCATATATTGATTGTGTGGTATACGTATATATATATATATATATATATATATATATATATATATATATATATATATATATATATATATATATATATATATATATATATATATATATATAAAGCCCACAGACTTAATTAAGAACATTGTTTATTCAACGGTGGCTCTCCATTAATAAATAAATGCACAGATCATTCATTCCACAATAAAATTCAGGGATGGTTGATTTTTCTATATATTAATATCCTTGTGAAGGATTGATATTGCCATGGTAGGCAGTATTGAACAGACAGAGACAGTAAAGACAGATGAACTAACACAGAGAGGCAGATAGACTGACAGACAGGTGCTACGCAATGGCCCTCGTTTATCAATCTTGCGTGGGAATTTGCGCAGATTTGGGTGTAAAAACCAGTTTACGCAACGTTCACGTGCGATTTATGAAACGTGCGTACCAGGGCCAATCACGGCGTACGCCTGATCAGCTGTTGATAAACGTGGCGGCTGAAAACAACCGTAATTAACATAACACGCCCCTAAATATTCAAGGTTCAGCTGGCCGAACCCACGGAATTTACGACATGGAGGGACGCATTACGGGTAAAAGGAACTTCTCCATGCCGGTAATCGACAACGCCACATGGCATAGCAACAGGTAGAGAGGGAAATGACACCGCGTTGTTCGGCAGTCGGAAAATAGAGCGAATCAGAAAAAAATCCTCTTGAAGGAAGTCACTGCAGTAATTCAGCAGCGTGGATGTGACAAACTAAAACACAACAGAGTTTTAAACATTTAATTTACACAGCCCTTGTTTACACCTTGATTAATGAATCCGTGCTGTCTGACAGTTAGAAGCCACAATATTATTATATTCCGTTCAGGTCCAGAAACGTGGAA
Source organism: Halichoeres trimaculatus (assembly GCF_033239565.1). Taxonomy (NCBI): domain Eukaryota; kingdom Metazoa; phylum Chordata; class Actinopteri; order Labriformes; family Labridae; genus Halichoeres; species Halichoeres trimaculatus. The sequence goes on along the minus strand of NW_027437194.1, from coordinate 31,345,758 downwards.
AGTTGGCTTTTAAAAATGTGTTTGAGCTCTGAAAGAAGCTGCAGACTCCAGCCTGAACCTGTCACAGACTGAGGAGGGAGTGGAGCTGAAGTGTGTAGATCGAGCGCAATAACGCACGGGTAGACCAGAGTTTTATTACTCGTACCACGAGACGAGCACATAGGTTGTGATCTCGTGTAAATGAACGTCCTTTGTTACGAAATTGAAATTGAACTTTTACGCACACAGTTCACGTTTATATGACAATGTAAGGATCAATATATTGATCCTTACAATATTATCATATAAATCATCTTCAAGGTAAATCCTGTAATCAATACCGCCTCCTTAAAATAAAAATCCGTTCTAAACGTTTGATCCAGCGTCGTCTGAATGTTCTCTGCGGAGACTTTATCATGAACATGGGAGTGCATTAAAAACTTGTAACAGCCTCTCTATTTACACTTTTTTGGGGGGTAAACCGATCGAGGAAATATTTTTTTAAACTTAGAAATCAACTGACAGCTCCTGCTGCTCTTTCATATCGAAGTATTTTATAGATTGGCGGAATAACAGTGAACAGTTAAAAGCATTCTTGGTGTCATATCTAATTCAAGGATCTAAATATTAATCTAAGATCATCCGTTTTTTATTTCTGAAAATGTTTTGCGTTCATATGATCTAATAACTCTCCTCCACAGATGGATTTCCCTCGTCGCACCCCGCTCTCCATTGACATGAAACTTGCGTACACGAACTCAGACCTGGCGTGGGATTTGAGCGTACACGACGCCCACGTTCAGGTTGATAAATGCCGATCTGTGCGTGGAAAGGAACGTACACCCATTTTTCAGGCGTTTGATAAATGAGGGCCAATGTGTATAAAGTATTGCCTTTAAAACTAGTTGGCTCTCTTTTCTTTTTTTTCACCTAACTTAACATCAGTAAAATCCCTTTGTGCAAAGTTTTGTCAGTCTAAAATGACCACAATGCTCAAAGTATGTATAAATTATAAACACAGTATTGCATCACAAAGTGCTACAGAGAAAGGTGCTGACAATCTTCAAAAACAGAAAGGTTTGTTGACTTTGAAACCCTGTGTGTGTGTGTGTGTGTGTGTGTGTGTGTGTGTGTGTGTGTGTGTGTGTGTGTGTGTGTGTGTGTGTGTGTGTGTGTGAGAGAGAGAGAGAGAGAGAGAGAGAGAGAGAGAGAGAGAGAGAGAGAGCTGTCTGTTAGACACTGGGACCCTGGTCAAAAAAAACACACACAAAAAAAAACTGCATGGTTTGAGTCTGTGCCTATGGGTGTCTAGCACAGGGTGTAAAGCAGAGCCAGTTTAGATAGAGGCAGAGCACTACAAAAGTTGTTGCAGAAAAGGAAATAAAAGGATTTCAAGTCTTGGGTGTAAAACCCCCTAAAGTCACTGCTCTTGTTTCTTCTCTTGAACATACTGTATGGTATTGCAAGACTCCAAACAAAATGCACACACTGAATTTTGGACAAGCCTGCAGCAATGGGGTTATATTATGGTTCACATGTATGTTTGTGTCTGAGTGTGTGTGCATGCATATCAGGACTCAGGCAGAGCATCGAACTGTTCTTGAGTTATGGCCAGAAAAACTCCTTTCTCATTTTCCACTTTCACTATGGATTTAAGGTCAGAAGGTGGTTGTGTTTTGTTCCTGGATTATTCTCACAAGCAGCAACACTGAGGGTCCCTTTTTTAAAGCAGAGTGTAAAATCATTTTGAATATCCAGTCTTTCAAAAATCCAGCTACGATTGAAGGAAAATATCAGAGAATTTAAATACTAAATCTAAAGTCCCTCTGGTTCAAGAGGAAGAAGTACTTGATAATAATTTTCATCTGATCATCATCATCCTTTCAATGTCCACTGGAGGGTTTAAGAAAGTTGGTCTCCTCAGTTTTAGGGATACATTAAAAGCACTGCTTTTCATACATCTGTTGTTTCTTCTTTTTTCATCTTGTAAAATGTGAGCCTAATGCCTCGTGAAAATAGTTTGAGATGTGTTTTTCTGAGTTTCATCTGTTAGTTAGTGGTTAGAGAAGCCTTTGTTTGTTTGAAAATGGGAAAAGAGGTTATACTGTCAGGATGAATCATGTGTTGTAAGAGGCTGATTAACATTCATCATTAGATTTTCTGGCAGCTAAGGAAGAAAATATTTCATTGGCAAATCCAGGAACACCAAAGTCCAAGTCCTTTATGAACAAGGCAAAACATCTTAAAAGACCCATTACAGGTGCACATTTCCCCCATTAACTCAATAATTGTAACTATTCAATTCATAGGAGCCAATATTTTATGTTCATGTAAGTAACCCCAAAATAAATGAGCAAATACCCATAAAAGGTCTTTATACCACCAGCATGGTTCATTAAGCAGCTGTCTCATTTTAAGCGTATCCCAAGCCACTGTGATCTCAGCCTGTGTGCTAAAAATGACACATGCTACTTCTTAAACCAAACTATTTTCACAAAGGCATTCTATGTTTTTCTCCTTTCTTGATACTGACGCTTTCTTTCTTTCTCTTTTTTTTGGGGGTATGGCAGATGGGGTTTCCTACAGAGAGTATCAGGAATCTGCAGTAAGATTTCCCAGTCTATTGGCAAATGTTTTAGCCTGGCATCTTATTTTATCTTTTTTAGCCTCTTCATAAAGACATGGGCAGCAGAGAACAGGGTAAAGATGAAAAGCAAAGCTGGGAGGAGGAGAAAATGCATCAAGAGATGAGAGGAGAGGGAGGAAGAGGATGTATGAAGCTCAGGCCAGATCGCTGGAAGAGCAACTGTCACTGGAGAGACTCCTGCTTTCTATCACTTTCTTTCCCCTTCTTTTCTCTATTCATCTCTTCTGTCTGGAAGCAGGAGGGACAATAACAGGATAAGGAGAGGGTGCTTAAAATTCCTCACTCCTTCTTGTGTCCATCTTCTCTTAAAAAGACCTGCAGTCTCCATAGCAACAGACCCTGTCTTCAAACTGAGCTTATTCAGTAGGTTGTCATGATTATGTGTCTGTGTGTTTGTGCTTGAGGCAGAGAGCTTCACTGAAGTACATGCCTCTCTGGGTCAGCATGTGTGCCTCTGTAAATGTGTGGGGGTTTTTTTGTTTTTTGTTTTTTTAAAAAGAGGAGAAGAGTTACTTCAGCAAAAATGTCAGTCCGACACTCCAACCAGACTTGTTTACTGAGACAGGTTTTGAAAGCCAGTTCATTTTTGGTCAAACTGAGAAAATCCTGTGTTAAGACGGAAGGAGTGCTGGCTGGTTTCTGGACTGTAAAAAGTTTCTTTTTGAGTTTTCATCAGGCACCAATGACCCTTTTCACCTCCCCCACCCTGGAAGCATGTACATCTTGCAGTAGTCAGTAAGACTGACAGCTAATCCAGACAATGGCAGCCAAGTCTGTGCTCAGTTATTTTTTGTTTCTTTGGGTGGGGGTGGGGTGGGGGGGCTCTCCATCAACAGCCAGGAGATGTCGTAAGTGGGCTGTGGTGCAGATATGCAGGGTTCACTGGAAAGTTGAAAATGAATGGGGAGGTTGGTGTTGTTGACGTTGAGGTTGTGGTCGTTGAGGACTTGGGTCCGAGCAAAGGGCTTGCTGTAGCTGCAGCTTCTGCAGCACACGATGTGGCAAGAAGCTGTGACTCGAACTGCAGAAGCTGACCCATGAAGCTAAAGTTGGGGGAGATGATACTGCGGCGCCGGCGCACAAACTCAAACGCTTCATCCAGACGCACCCGCTTTCTCTTCATCAGGTAGGCGAGGCAGATGGTTGCAGAGCGAGAGATACCTGCTTGACAGTGGACCAGAACTCGTCCACCAGACTCTCTTACCGAATCTGTTTGGGAGGGGAGAAAAAAAACACTATAAGATGAATGCAATGGATTTGATAAATTCTTATCAGTGAGAAAATACTATGAACTTATCATTTAATTTTCCATTAGCACCTTCAAGTTAACTTATACAGAAATATTTCAATATACACAGACAGAACTGACACAAAAAAAATTAAAATAATGTCCTCCAGTTACTCTGTAAACTTTTCAACTCTGTCCATAAGCTGACATTAAAGTTCAGTAATTCTACAAATAACTGGTTTATATTCTTTCAACTTGGTACAGCCATTTCAGCATCATTCAGGATGATTATAACCTCTACGGTGACTTTAAACACAGCATCAGTATACTTTATTTATAATGTATAATTATAAATAAATATTATACATGTATAATATCATGCTTAATGCTTAACCATGATGGTTAAAATGTTTCAAAAATACACCTACTTATAATAAGCTTAGCTGTTGGTATTTTTTTAGAGTGACACTCAAACCAACTTTTCTATTCTAGGGTTGGTCAAGGTCCTTACATGGCTGCAGACATTTATAATTTGCCAATAACATTATTTCTTTACTGCAAATTAAAGAGAACTAAGCTGAAGTCTTGACATCTTGTTAATCAAAATGCTCCTGCATTCAACTTTTCAAAAGATAAAATGTTAATTCAGTCAGGGGACCTTTACTCAAAACTGTTATTGCAGTCTTACATTCAGTATTATTTGACATATGCACTCACACTTGCCTTCATCACACTGAGACAGTACAAAATTTGAAATGTGAATTTTAATTCACATGTAATGAAAGGGAAGGAGTAGGTGCTGGCCAATCTCTTGCATTTTTATTTATTTATTTATTGTTTTGGCGAATGTGAAGCTGAAATGTTGAACTAAATCTTAGATTAAAGCCCATGTTCTGGCCTTTTCTCCATCTGCTCTGAGTGTACAGAATTTTCTTTTCCAATGACAATAAGTGCAGAATCCAACTGTTACCCTGACTGTGTTTTTATTCCCCCAGCCTACAGGTACTTGGAACACAACAGATGATTTACTCTTCACTTCCTACGTCTCACCCTCCCTCTCCGTGTGATTAAACCAGAAACTTACTACAAAGTGAGAAAATAGCAAATTACACTTAATTGAAACACACAAGTGCAAACAAGTGCAGTCATCAGTCGCATTCACAAATCCTCCCAGCTTCTTGTTCTGTCTCTGTCTCCTTAGCTTTGTTAAGACCAGGGGTGTCCAAATTCTTTTCAGTGAAGGGTCAAAAACCAATCAGGGTGGAGGGTTGCGGGACAAAACTAAATATTCATGTTGCAGTGCATGATAATAAATATGCCTATAGCATAATTTTGCTAAATAAATACTCATACAAGTAATTTCGAAAATGAAAACACCTTAATTAAGTGAAATTACTGAACATTCATTTTTTCCTTATGACAACTGTATGTACACTAATTTAAACTGGCACATTAACCATTCAGAGCAGAACATGCACCAAAGTTACATAAATTTTAGGCTTAGGCCTGAACATTCTTCTGTGCTTGAAAAAGACTATACACCCATCTCGACCTGGGCCTACAATCCTCAGTGCATATTGCATGCAGAAGGCCTGTCAGTGGGAGACATGGAGCCTATACTTGGTTTTGAAAAGTCTGTCAATGTCAGGCTCCAGCTGACAGCTCCCTTCACAAAATCGCCCACTGCAAAAGGTCGTGCACTTCTGACAATGACGCCGCTAATCCTATAACTTGCCCGAGTCACACTTTCTTGTACAGTTGACGGATGGAGCAGGGTACGTTTTTGGGAGGTTAGCTTCGATAGAAAGTCCCCAGCCTTCACCTTTCTCTCCCGTTTGATAGTGGCGACAAAGATTTTACCCTTTTAAAACTGCAATATTCTGCCTACGTACAAGGCATACTGCCGTGTTATCAATTCAATGTTCAGGCTGCGGGCAGTGGGAAAATAATGATGATAATAAACAATACAAATTTGAACATGGCCTGTGGGCCCCAAATTTGACAGCCCTGATTTAGACACATGCCAAGATATCCATTTCTGTGAGTAACCATATTTAGGTTGAACTGCAGCGTTTTGATTTTTTAATTTCCTCAAGACCCTCAGTTTGTTGGATGAGTTGGACAATTATGTTCATTGGTTGGAGCAAAGAAAACAGAGTGACTTAATTTGGTGTCTGCTACCTGATTAAATCAATCAGTCAGTTATATGGACAATTACCTGCTGTGTTTCCAACAGAAAACAAAATTATTGTTTGAATACAGTTCACCTGACCACTTTTCTGAATTAAGTTATGGTATGGTTTCTCTAAACACAGACACCTTACCACAAACAGCCTGCACCCCCATTTTCCATTCCTCAAAAATAGATGCTTTGTGTCTTTTTAAATGTCCCCACGTTTTTCTATGTGTGTAAAAAAGGGTTTAGGAGAAACTCTGTTATTTTTACACTCTAACATGATTTCAGGTAACTCCAACACAGTGTCTGTTTACCCTGTAATGGTGGATGAGTCAGACTCTGGTCCCCCAGCAGCTAACTATGACGCATACCAGCACCAGCACTCACACACTCACACATACATATACTAGCAGCTGAAAACACACACACACACACACACACACACACACACACACACACATTTCCCGTCTGTGCACAGCATGAAAAGCTTTTGCTTTGCAAATCGCACAATCTGGTTGGTATTGTCTTTTTAAGGAAAGTCTACAGGAATGTGTGTGATAAATTGCTCCTAGAAAATAGTATGTAATGAGCCACCATTTCTGCACCTCACACTCAGTCAACTTCAAGCAAAAAGCAGAAAAAAAGCTAAACAGGTATCTTTGAAGTATTTTTTTTTTTGATCATTGGTACATTACTCATTGAAATGTCAAACAAAAAAGGCTATAATGTTGATGGTCCAAGCTTCTAGAATGCAACTTCTTGCTGACAGATAGGGTATGACTATTTAAACTACTTTTTTTTTAAGAAACATCCTCACAACTGACATTTTAACACAAATCATAATTTAAAAGGACAATTATCAGATTTATTAATCATTAGGGATGTAATGATACGTGCAACTCATGATTCGATCCAATTTCCGATACTGGGTTAATGCTCTGATTTTCCCATGATTAAATAATAATCTTGCAGACCAAATATAAATGAAAAGATTCTTATATTTCTGCAACTGCAAATCACAAACAATGTAGTGAATGCAAAATTTGCATACATTACAAATGCCCCTCATTCCATTCCCCACAAACTGATCAGGATGAAGCTTAAAGTAAATATAAACCACACAGAGTGACAGGGGGCATTTCTGCCTGAGCTGACTTTATATGCGAATATAGTACACTTAGAACTAGCAATGGAAACTAAAGTTTTCTCTGTGACTCACAGGATATTTTCGTTGTGAAGTGCATCATTAAAGTATATAAAAGAGAGTTAGACGATAACACATATCTGTAAACTGTGGTAAATGATCGTAGAAAGTGCGGGATGGAATTTCTCCAGTAACAGATGCTGCATTTCCATTACACCTAGAATTGCACTAAACCAAAATATTGCATAAAAAATGGTAACATCAAATGTTCGAAAAATTTCTCATTTGTGATAAAAAATGTTATGCTCTCATGAGGTTGTTTTTCAGAAGTTTCCATATTGAAGATTATTGCAAAAGTGCAATGGACACACCTTTTTGGCAAAAAACATGTCACTTTCTCAGAGCAACGCACTTCTCTCACTTCCTTGTACATGTCCACATCCGCACATAGGGACTCTGGTGTTCATATTGTAACATCTCTGCTGTTAGTTCTATGTTCAGTGTAGTGTTCAGTTTGTGTTTTTGATCCTCGGTAGTGGAGGCATCGGAAGGGCTGTGGCGAAATTTCCCCATGAATTTCTCCATTTCAATTCTCTAAGTGGAGAATTGAAAACAGTAAAAAACATACCCAAACTCTGTCTCATATTGGTTTACATGACAATGTAATCTTTTCATGTGTGTACAAGATCCCTGTACAATAAAATACAAATAAACAAATTCTCTTCAAATAAACAATCTCAGGTTTGCATGTGTACTAGTTTAGGATTTACATTTTTTTTTTCCAGGGAAAAACACCCCCCTTTGGTTAAGTAAGTTCAAACAATTGTTGTTTTTGCTATTAAAAACATCGTTCTTACCAGTAGAATGTAGCAGAGAAACATATAAACATGTATGTAAAAAGGCTCAATACTGACAAACACTTAATCATAATCTATTTACATAATTGTAATTATTCTCTTCAGATGGCCATTTTTTCTAATGCTCCTAAAACAGCAGTTGTCAAGCCCCTTCTGAAGAGATTAAATATGGACTCGTTGATCTTAAATAACTACAGGCCAGTTTCCAATCTGCCATTTATGTAAAATTTTAGAAAAAAATGTTTTTAACCAGTTAAATGATTTTATTAGAATGTTAAATATTGGTGAAATGTATCAGTCTGGCTTTAGGGTCGGCAACAGCATAGAGATGGCATTAGTAAAAATAGTGAATGATCTCAGGTAAAATGCAGATCAGAAAATGCTCTCTGTGCTTGTTCTGCTCGACCTGAGTGCACCATTCGATACTGTAAATAACCAAATTCTTTTAGATAGGCTCAATGGTTTTGATGGAATCACTGGCACTGTTTTTGATTGGTTTAAATTGTATCTTACTGACAGAAAGTCTTAACATGGGGGATTGCCAGTCAGGACTCCACAATATTAACTGCTGTGTCCCCGAGGGTTCAATTTTGGGTCCAACACTTTTTAATATTTATATGTTAACTTTCGGTGATGTCATCAGGAGACAAAGCATCAACTTTTACAGTTATGCTGATGACACACAGCTTTACATCGCCGTGTCTCCTGATGACACAGGGCCCATCAACGCCTTTTTAACTGTATTTTAGATGTCAGGTCTTGGGTGGCAGACAACTTTCTTCAGCTCACCCAGGACAAAACTCAGGTTTCAGTTGTTGGTACAGGTCCAGAGAGAGAGAAAGTGGAGAGCAAACTCCAAGCTTTGTCTTTTAATCCATGTAAGCAGGTCAAAAATCTTGGTGTTTTATTTGATTCAGATCTCAGCTTTGACCTGCACATCAGAGATATTACCCAAAAAACATTTTATCATTTAAAGACAATTTCCAGAGCGTGCCAGTTTCTTTCTCAGGCCAATGGAAACACTCTTACCCATGCTTTTATCACTTGTAGAAATGACTACTGTAATGCTCTGGTTGACCAACAAAGAACATCGCACAGCTTCAGCTCATTCAGAACTCAGCTGCTCGCACGCTGACAAAGACCAGAAGGAGAGCCCACATCGCACCGATTTCTAAGTCTTTGCATTGGCTTCCTGTATCTTCCGGAATAGATTTTAAGGTTCTTTTATTGGTTTTTAAATCTTTCAATGGTCTTGCTCCTGCCTATTTATCTGATTTGCTTCTACCATATAAACCCTGTAGAGCCCTCAGGTCTTCAGGTAGTGGCCTTTTAACTGTTCCCAGAGTAATGCCGCGGCCACACCAAAAGCAAACACGCAAATTTACTCGCGCGAATGGCCTGCCGCGTGAACGCCCGAGTCTCGCCGCTGGACTTTTTTGATAAGCTGAGGGGCGAACGCGCGTTAGCGCGGTACTGCGCATGCGGAGTAGAGAGCTCGTTCATTTAAAGACCGAAAGTCCAAAAGAGCAGCTGAAAAACAATGAGCTGTGGTTTCCAAAGCATGACAGGAGAGTGTGTGAAAGCTTTGGAGATCACAATCAATGCCTGCTGCCTCTCCCTGGTAATCCACCAGCCCTGCTTGGCTGTTCCCTGCGATCTCATCCTCGATCCCCCGAACCCCCGACCACCCGAACCCCCGACCCATGTTCCCGGAGGTCTCCCTGGGGAGAATGAAGGGGTGGAGGAAAGAGAGGAGCACAGAGAACTTCCATCTTTTCCCTGGCTCTGCCCCTGCCCCGCACTTTCCTCCTCTCTATCAGGCTCAAAACTCCGCTGAGGAAAACACAGTCGGACTCAGTGATAGCCCGTGCAGGCAGATCCAGCTGGGAACGAATGTTTTCAGAACTTACATTCAAAACCTGTCTCCTCAGAGACTTTCAACCAAGCCTGCTCCTGTTTTGCCGGTCTCTGTAGAGTACACACGTCGTATCGTAAAACTCTGGATGATGACACACCGCACAGATTGTTTTCTCCTCCATCCTCCGGTGGAGTTGGAGCCGGAGCAGGCAGCAGTTGCCCCCCAACGTCGTCAAAACAATGACGTCGTGGGGGAATATTTTGAACTCGAGCGAATTCACGTCTACTGCCCAAACGCGTGAACGCTCCAAACGTGCGAAACGCGCCGCCCGAGGCGAATCGGCGGCTAAGCGCGTCTTTGCATTGACTTTGTATGTAATCGCGCCGCAAATTCGCGTTCGATGTGGCCGCACCATTAGAATTAAAACATGTCTGTGGAACAGTCTACCTGAAATCTTGGGAGCAGCACCTACTGTTGGCCGGAGGGTCTCTGGGCCTTTACTCATGGGGCCCAGTCAGGCCAAGCCCAAATGGGTGACATGGGTCCATCCACCTGCGGACCCACCACCTGGGGGAGGAGCCATAGGGGTCCGGTGTGATGTGGATAGGGCGGCGGTCAAAGGCGGAGGCCTTGGCGGCCTGATCCCCGGTTACGGAAACTGGCTTTTAGGACATGGAACATCACCTCTAGTGGGGAAGGAACCTGAACTGGTGCAGGAGGTAGAGTGATACTGGCTAGATATAGTTGGGCTCACCTCAGTGCACAGCTTGGGCTCTGGAACCAACCTTCTCAAGAGGGGTTTGACTCTCTTCTTTGCTGGTGTTGTCCCGGGTGAGAGGGTTAGAGCAGGTATGGGCTTACTCATAGCTCCCCAGCTTTCTGCCAGTGTCTTGCAGTTTTTCCCCAGTGGACGAAAGGGTTGCTTCTCTGCGCCTTCAGTTTGAAGAACGGAACAGCAGCTCAGAGTACTCACACTTTTTGGATTCCTTGGGACAGGTGTTGGAAAACACCCCAACTGGGGACTCCATTGTCTTAATGGTGGACTTCAAAGCTCACGTGGGAAATGACAGCGTGACTCGGAGGGGCGTGATTGGGAGGAACGGCTTGCCCGATCTGAACCAGAGTGGTGTTCGGTTGTTGGACTTCTGTGCTAGTCACAGTTTGTCCATAAGTAACACGATGTTCGAACATAAGGGTGTCTATAAGTGCACCTGGTACCAGGACACCCTGGGTCGCAGATCAGTGATCGACTTTGTAGTCGTGTCAGCTGATCTGCGGCCGCATGTTTTGGACACTTGAGTGAAGAGAGGAGCAGAGCTGTCAACTGATCACCACCTGGTGGTGAGTTAGATCAGATGGTGGGGGAAGATGCTGGGCAGACCTGGTAGACCTAAATTAATAGTGAGGGTTTGCTGGGAAAGGCTGTCTGGAGTTGTGAGCCCGTGGTGGCTGGTGCATGTTGCGGTGGTAATCCCCGAACATGTTTGTGGATACCAGAGCTGAAGGGTGCCGTCAGGCGAAAGAAGGAGTCTTGCAGGGCATGGTTGGCTTGTGGGACTCCAGAAGCAGCTGGCAGGTACCGGCAGGCCAAGGGTTGCGTGGCTCTTGCGGTCACTGAGGCAAATACCCGACAATGGGAGAAGTTTAGTGAGTCCATGGAAAAAATTCTGGCAAACTGTCCAGCGGCTCCACACTGTCCACACTGTTTACAGTGGGGATGGGGAGCTGCTGACCTCAACTGAGGACGCGGTCACACTGGCCAATCGTGCCGTGCCTAAGCACGCTTCAGCCGTAAAGCACGTTTGGAAAGGCCAGTGTGACCGCAACTGTACCGTGCTCAAGCACGATTCCCTTCTGTGCTTCGGCATGCTTCGAAGGGGTGGGCTTCGGCACGGTTTACTTCATGCACGAGCACAAGCACGCGGACAGCGTGTGCGATCCATTACGTATAATCACCGTGAGCGCATCTCTCGACGATCATTTAAACAAAGCGGGGGTGTTAGAGGGCTGTGTCGGGTGAAAATGACTTAGAATAAGTTCAAAAGTCTCTAAAGTTGTCGCAGTGCTCTCTGTGTCTCATTGTGCTGACTCTGATGAGATCGCGCTTCATGTAAACAAATGCTTCACGATAACGTAGGCGGGCTGTGCGCGTGTCTGATACCCGCTAAAGTCTGGTTCATATTGGGGTAGTGTGACCGCCGGCCGTACTCTCCAGCTGGGAATCGACGCTGCAGGGGTCAATTGTGCTTAAGCACGGCACGTTTTGGATGGTCAGCGTGACCGCGTCCTGAGAGTATAGTCGGGCAGTGGAAGGAATACTCCTCAATTCCACCAACATGCATTCCGTCGAGGAAGCAGAGCCAGAGGACTTGGGGTTGGGCCCGTCGATCACTGTGGCTGAAGTTGCTGAGGCAGTTAAACAACTCTGCAGCGGTAAAGCCCCGGGGGTAGACAAGATCCGTCCTGAGTTCCAAAGCTCTAGATTTTGTAGTGCTGTCTTGGCTGACACATCTCTGCAACATTGCATGGACATAGGGGACAGTGCTTCTGGATTGGCAGACTGGGTTGGTGGTTCCCCTTTTTAACAAGGGGGACTAGAGGGTGTGTTCCAACTACAGGGGGATCACACTCCTCAGCCTACCTTGGGAGGTGTTTCGGGCATGTCCAACTGGGAGGGGACCCTAGGGTAGACCCAGGACATGGTGGAGAGATTATATCTCTCGACTGGCTTGGGAACGCCTTGGTATTGAGCTCATGGAAGTGGCCGGGGGACAGAGGTCATCGGTCTTCGCTGATGGCACTGATGGCACTGCTGCCCCTGCGACCCAGACCCGGATAAGTGGTGAAAAATGAGAATGAGATGAGATTTTAATTTATTTTATTATTTATTTTATTTTATTTTAACCCCCTTATTTTTTTATTTCTACATTTGATTTTTTTTTATTTTTTTAAATTAGAATTTCATTCTTTGATAATGCTTTTCCTTTTATGTTCCTATTTTAGCTGATTTCATATGCACCTGATGTTACACTTTCTCATTTTACCATATTTTGTATCCAACTTTTATTGTATATTGTTATACCAAATTATTTTATTTATCTATGTACTTACACATTCACTTATCTTACCCTCTAGTACTTTCAAGTATTTTTTAAATAAATTATTATTTTAGTTTTATGTAAACCGGGTGGGAAAAAAACCCTCTGTCCTCACTCCTCTCCTATTGCATGATGACGCAGAACTTAAAGTGCTTCGTTAGTGGGTCACATGAGCGCGGCCCATTGGAATGAGATATGAAGCGCATACTGGAACATACAGGGAGAGGAGGTTTGTGAACCATGCTGATTGATTCCAAGGCTGCAGGTATCTTACCTTTAAAATTGTTTGTTCACTGTCTCAACCTTTAAAACCTTCTAAAATAACAGTATTTTCATTACACTAAAGGAAGCTTACTACAAGCCCGACATCTGAGCATTTTTTCTCAAGTAAATCCACTGAACGGTGAGTCGCACAAGCTAGTAGCTTAGCTCAACATTCAATGTAGCTGGCATAATAGCATTGCAGTTTCTGCTGTTTTACATGCAACGGTTGGCCTGGGATTTTATGCCTGTTTCTCTAAATGTGTTGAACTGATTTAATGCTCTGTATGTTATGTCCCTGTTACATTGTTTTCTGTCTGTTAGTACGGTGTAAAGGTGGGTTGATGCCGTTTGAAACGTAATATTTGAAGCTCTTGGTTGTGTCTAGTCCTATGCATCTTTATGCACTGAAGTGCTACTAGGAACGTCTTCATGTAGTACATTACTATTTATTTGAATAATGATGCATTTGGTAATCATATACTGAGATATTTTTGCAAGAGTGAGTCACTCTAATGATGCAACCTGCATTGTTTATGGTGCAGAAACTGTGTGCACACAAAGATTTTAAACTGGTCCTGTTCTTGTTTTGATCCAGGCCAGGATGATGGCGAGCTAAAGAACCTTGAATCCATAAATCCAGTTGTTATTCATCTCAACATCAGGGCGTCAGTGGCGCAGTTGGAGAATGTGCTTGGTTGGTGATCGGAAGGTTGCAGGTTCAAGCCCAGCTCTGGGCGACACATGGTGATGTGTAACCACAAGTTGCTCCCACTGCTGCGTTAGTGGTGTGTGAATGGGCATGAAAGGACGTGACTCTGTTAGACATTCTGATGGATAGCAAACATAGTAAAAATTGGATCTATCAGTCAGTGAGTGTGGGAGCGAAAGGGTGTGGATGGGTAAGTGTGACCTGTGGTGTAAAGCAGCTTTAAGTCGTCCATGACTAGAACAGCGCTATAGAAGCTCAAACTAGCACACTGAGCAGCCACATTTACACTCTGCACTTTCCCCCCATTCACTCATTTCACTCCCTTCTACCTACGAATCCCATTGCTGCCCTGTGCAGAGTTCAAGGGAAGATACGCACTGAACTGAATTACAAACTGAATTATTAAGTTGCTAGGCGCTGCCCAAGAAAAAATGCTCAGATGTCGGGCTTGTAGTAAGCTTCCTTTAGTGTAATGAAAATACTGTTATTTTAGAAGGTTTTAACGGTTGACAGTAAACAAACAATTTTAAAGGTAAGATACCTGCAGCCTCGGAATCAATCCTCTCCCTGTATGTTCCAGTATGCGCTTCATATCTCATTCCAATGGGCTGTGCTCATGTGACCCACTAACGAAGCACTTTAAGTTCTGCGTCATCATGCAATAGGAGAGGAGAGCTGTGGGTAGCTGCCTGTTGCAGCAACTCTCTCGTCTTTGTCCATTTCTTGTAATTTTTTCCGTCTCTTTTTTGTAATCTTTGTATTTGGAGTGGATCATCGCTTTGTATGGTTCATTGTTGGTCACGGACACCAAACTTTTTGTGGCTTCGGCGATAATTTCTACTACTTTTCTCTCGTGTTTGTCTGGAGATCCTACATGTAACCATGGCTACATTGTTAACATGTGAAATTAGCTGTTAGCAGCCTGTAGCATGTCAATGCTAACTAGTGTAGGGCTTGATGATTTCCCTCGAGCTGAGGAGGAGAAGTGAGGACGACCTGCTGGTTCTCAGATGTGAGCTGGGAGGTGACGACGTGGACCTGTCTTTCCATCCATCATTGTTGGGAACGTGGGATCCAGCCCCGGGGGATGGACGAGCTAGCTGTGCTAACCCAGCGGCATCGTGCTGTTCACGGACGTGGCTGACGGAGCTGACATCGGACGTTGGCGCCACATAGGAGGAGCTTCGCCTGCTGTGAGCAGACAGGATCCAGGAGACAGAGACTGAACAGACTGCTGGGGAGGCTCAGTCCTGGACCCTGTGGGGGTGGAGACTGGCTGGGCTGGAGAGTTGTGGACGAGTGGTGGACGGGAAGTCGTCATCTAATTTCTTATGGACCCTTTTGCACTTTCTATACTCTTTCTTACTTTTGTTTTCTTAAATGCTGCGGTGACTCCTGAATTTCCCCTCGGGGATTAATAAAGTATTTTCTATTTCTATTTCTATTTCTATCTCTAATTCTGTTTTCTGTCAGAATTTCTTTTTTAGGTCTGTGAGTTTGGAGTGAGTGTGTACACTGAACATGGTTTGGGGGAGGGGCGATTGTGGGGGTCTTGTGTTTTCATTTTATGCAATTATGCAATTTTCTGCTTTTTTGCCATAGCTTGTTATTTCATTTTATTTTCCCCATGTAAAGCACTTTGCATTACAAAATCCTGTATGAAAATTGTTACACAAATAAAGTCTGATTAATTGACTGATTGATAATCATAACCACTAGCACACACACACACACACACACACACACACACACACACACACACACACACACAATCAGTCACTCACTGACCTATGAACTCAATGGCCTCAAGGAACCAACAGCTGATGTCTTCTTTATGGTTGTCTTCCACTGGGATACATTTGTACTGGTATGCCCCCTCAAAGTGGTTTGGACAGTTAGCAGACACGTTGAGCAAGGCAGAGATCCCAGTGCTGTCTAAAACCTCTTTCTTTGAGGCATGGAGGGCACTGCCAAGGTAGAGGAACGGGAGGATCTCCACTGGCCCACCCTGAAACAAAGACAGAGGGGAGGAAGATGATTTATTTACGACAGGGTTATGAATCAGCATTTAAGAAGCAGATTTTCTGTTCTGAGGCACTTCGTCAATAATTCATTCATTCATCTGGTCAGTTCACAGAGTCATTGGGGGAAAAAAAACATCTCTTAAACTCTTAAACAAGCCTTATTTATTTATTTTATTTTCTTAATTAAATTTTTTATTGGGGGGGCGGGGGGGTCCTGTACATAATTCATTTAAATGAAAAACAGCATATACTGAACACAAAGAATGAACTGCCTTAGTATGCATCAGTAGCTGTGTACCATGACTACATGACTAAAGTTTGAGCTTGACCACACTTGAATATTTCTTTAATAAGATTATTCTTGCGTATCATCCCACCTAGACCCTCATTACCAGTGGTTAATGAGAATCTATTTAGTTTAGTAGTTCCAGAAAATATATGGAAAACATCTTGCTTTACAAACTGTATCTCTAGGAACAAACTAACAAACAATCAATGAGTGAATGTAAAAGCCGAAGAATTTTCTGTTAGTGTAGTGACTTATCAGTGAACACAAAAAAATTATTTCCTTAAAATTATAACCTTAGTTAATTTCAGCAGTATAGAAAATTCCAACGCTCGTGAACGCACCATCTGTATTCATCAAGGGAGTTGAAGACATGCTGCAGACCTTCCCTAGAAAAAAACATGTAGCTGGTTAATATTAGTCCGTGCTAAATTGAGGCTCCTATCACACTCCAATTGAGGTGTGCTATTTTATACGATAATACCTGTGGTGAGTTAGCAAACTTCTTTGCTTGTTCAACCCAGTGACTGTTCCATGCAATATATGCAAGGGGTGTAAGTTTTGTTTTAAAAGGTAATATGTCCTCAAACAACTTCACTGCCCCTAGCATACCAAATTTACTAATGATACAATTTTCCATTGGTAAAACGCTCTGTAGGGAAAACATACATATTTTTTTCTGATATAATAATACCAAATACAGTTAGAAAATGGGATGCCAGATGTGTTTGAACACTTTTGGAACATTTTGAACATCGTATCTTAGTAGTACCTCAATTGGAAAGGAGCAGTGCTAACTGGGGTAGCACCAGGCATTGCCCCTGGTAATGAAGTTACTCTTTGTATTGACAAGATGAATACAGGGCTCTTAAGTTTTAATCACGGGTCAGAGTGAGACATTTTATGGCTTGCAACTGGAAAGTTGGAGGTGGGAGTCCTCATCATCCATTCTTTGCACATACTGTATTTTAGTTAAAATTGGGTTAATTAGTAGTCAGATGCTACTTCATTCATTTTTATGCATGATAAATACTAGGTTTAGTGCGTGAAAAGTCTTAAATGTGTGCATCACATGCTAAATGAGAGTCCTGTGTATGAATTGATAAATTTTGATTCTGAAGAAATGCAAATAACTCAGCCTCTGAACCAGGAGTACAAGCTCCTTCCTTTTGGCCTCAGCCTTACTGTTCCTCCAGCTACTAAAATTAGATAAGTTTTCCTTTGTGCCTCTCTCCATCTGCGCTTTAAACCCAGAGGAGAAGAGGAGGTATTTGTGTTTGTCCTGTAAACCGTGCACCTTGTAATGCAGCTACTGTATATTTGCTGACCAGTAGTCTGTCTTTTGTCCTTTACTTGTTGTTAACGCTAACCATGCTTTTTACTATGCAGCTACTGTATATTTGCTGACCAGTAGTCTGTCTTTTCTCCTTTATTAGTTGTTTACGTTAACCATGCTTTTTAGGAGGAGCAGGAGCACAGCTTGGTTTGATTAGTCCTCCTTGTTAATCTACTTTCCTGTAATAGAACTAACTATGCACCAATTTCTATTTTGCTCATATTATCATGCTTGTTTTCTATGTTTTTATGTCTAAATGTGAATCTGCTGCAAACCAAATTGCACTTCAAGGGACAAATTGATCAAATAAATGAATGAATGAATGAATGAATGAATGAAATTTTATGGAAAGATGTGAATAGGGATTAGTTTTATTTGTATATGAAGTGTAATGATGAAGAATGTATCAAAGATGGTTTAATTCATTTTATTGCTCAGCACTTGTATAAAAATAATTCCTTTCTAGCCATGCGGCCAGATTGGGATCATTCTCAGCCTGAAGAAGAGCAAGGTGATGAAAATTCCCCTCCTCATTGGCATGGCCTCAAAGGGCTAATCCCTGCTGTGCGGGGTACTTGACAGCACTTACCATGTGTGTCAAAGCTGACCGAGCTACCCCCTGTGCAGCTGCTGATGTGTGGCACAGTTCCTTTTGAACGGAGTTGTGTGTGCATGTGTTTAATGCAATATCATGTGCCTTGCTACTCATATGTTTATTAAACACCTCCCTACTTTTCTTCCAATTTCTAAACCCCTGTGTTATGAAAGCTTATTCTGTACTTTTAGCCGGTGATGATGTTTGATGACCAAAGGCACGAACACAGTAGAAGCACAGAACTCCCTCTCTTTCTGGACTGTAGTGGAGCCATGGGTAGTCCTTGTACCAGCTGTCCTGGAACCGGGGGGTTCTGTTTGCCAGAATTTGAGGCTGAATTAACCTGGCTGATGGCTAATATGGTGAGGCCAAAGCTTCATCAAGTTTGTGGGATTGATCACTTTGACAAGGGTGCGAGGATGCATGCTCTCCTACTTCTGTAAGTTGACTGCTCATCCTGTAATGCCGTTTAGTGGACATCAGGGCAGGGATATAGGATATAAATTACAGAATAAAATTTGCAGGTTTTCAAAGATCTTTCTCTCTCACATGTACATCTGTACTTTCTTGTTCTTGAACACCACCAGCTGCACTCTGGGATTCCACTTGCTGTGAAGGTATGTCAGAATTTGAGAACTTCGTGAGCTCTTTTTTTTTTATAGAGACACTGTGTGAAATGGTTTTGAGCCATTGTATTTTCTATGAATTTTGTTTGTTATAAAGTAACAAGTTACTGTACTGAAATAACAAGATGTACTTGTAAGCAGGTTATGTCACTAAGGATAATGTGTAATAAATTTAGTTTAAAAAAAGTTTGGGCAACACAAATTAATTTCATCTGATGGTTTCAGAAAGAAATCTCATTTAAAATTTGACATTTATTTTATTGCTTGTCATCTTTTCTTTGTACAGTAAAGCCATCTTTCGTCAGATATCTGGACAACTTTTTCTGTCCAAGCTGAGTTCACAAATGAGATCTTTAGGCAATAGTATCAAGGGTAATGTATTTTAACCAAAGCCTGCATAATAATTTCTTAGAAAATAATTAAATATATCGCTTTGTGATCAAATAAGTGCATATTACACTTTCATTGTAGCTGGTAACCTATGAGATAACCTCACTGACTCTTTCTTCTTTGTTTGTGCAGACCTTACCTATTCATTCTCAGTCACCTGTTCTGGCAGTTCTTTGTTTATTTCTGCTGAACTCTTTTCCTAGACAAATAAAACAATGGAAAAATACACCTGAGATTGATGGTTGTTTGTGTAACGCACCCCAGTGATGTTCTATAATGTTTGTACTTCTGTTGATGATGGTACAGTCAGCCCATTATTTGATATACTTTTTAATGTGGCCACAGCCTTATAACCATGGTAAAAAAAAATGTAAATATGTGTAGATTTGGTATGTGAGCGTGTTGAGTCTAAAGATATTTGAGGACATCTAGTGGTGATTCTGTGGTCAGCCAGATTGTCTCCCTGCTCCTTGCATTTGCGCTTTAATTGGCCTCAGTCAAAGCAAGTATATGGCTACCTGGATGGACACTGTTTTGATAAAATGGCTTGTAAGGCCAGACTGTTTTAATGCTCATTTATCTCTTATCTTGTTTACTACAGTAATGCTATTCAAGAAATTGCCCCAGCTAGCTAAACCACAAAGTATAGCCTACTGTTATATTCATGGCGTTATGTACAGTAACTGTGTAAAATTACAGTGCTGCTGGTTTGAGATGGCACTTTTGTTGCATTTCTGCTTTGTGAAAAAAGCTCTGATCTCGGTTGCTTTTCTTTTTGACATGTTGATTTGTGATTAGGTATTTTCTTAGATTTTATAAATGTAAGGAGATAAAGAATGAATGGCAGTAAACGCAACGTAGCAAAATCGAACCTTTCCATGAAAACCACAGAAGAAGAAGAGGTCATGACCCGGGTGATCCACTCATGGTGGAATTTCTCTGAAATAATTTAATGAAGATAATAGTAATAATTAATGTTGCCAGCCCAGAAAAGAGAAAGGTAAGACAAGAAGGCTTCATGTTTTGATAACTTTTTCTGCTGCTGATTTACTGATTTTTGTTTCACTTTGAGTCATTAGACTGATCGTTATGGGGTCATTTTTGGTGAGCTGGTTAGCTGTGTTGTAATTTTTCCATTTCCCCCTTAAGTTGCGTTGTGTTATAACTAAGTTCAATTTGACTGGAAATAGCTGGGTAATTTTGATTGGTCATGGATATACCATAGACTGTATGGGATATACTCTGCAGTTTGTATGGGTCGTCATGGTAACAACATATGAGCATATGAGGTAACTCCAACTATGGTCCCCAGGGAGCCAAGGTTTGTTCTTTTTTTATTCGGCATGGCTTAACCTTTATCTTAATTGTGATGAAGACAGTGAAGCTGTTTGTTAATATGGTAACCCTGAGCTGTAAGTCCTGTTAAGATGTAGGTGATATATTTGACATGCAGTTTTCAACATGAAGTTCAACATTGTTGGGATTTGTTATTCATAAAAAAATGTTAAACCAGCTCAAGGGGTTTTTATTCAGTACATCACAATTACTCAAAAAATGAAATAAGTCCGCGCTTTTTATAGTAGCCATACCAAAATTAAGATCAATTAAAATAATTATCCCAAGCACCTCTCAAAGTCGCTTTTGGCACTCCCTGGAAAGCTCGAGCAGGCTGCTCGCTAATCCAGGGAGTACTCTGAAAAGCAGAGCTTTAACGCTAATTCTAACTGTATCTATTTGGCATTAAATGGTTCAATCTATAGCCACGTTTCCACCAA
Organism: Halichoeres trimaculatus; assembly: GCF_033239565.1. Taxonomy (NCBI): domain Eukaryota; kingdom Metazoa; phylum Chordata; class Actinopteri; order Labriformes; family Labridae; genus Halichoeres; species Halichoeres trimaculatus. Next base: position 31,324,766 of record NW_027437194.1, on the reverse strand, counting down.
GCAGACTGATTCAGTTCTTCTCGGTATGGTGCGCATTTTGTGGCGTTTACACTGACTTATCCCGGGACAGATCCCCAAAAACCGGGATGAGCCGGCCTACTTTTTTGGAACCCTTCCATATGGGTGCCAGACTGAACCAATCCGCTCTCAGAAGGTGGAGCAACACACTGCAGACTGTTGATTGGTCGGGAGAATCGTCACTTACCACGACAGCAGCTACATTTCTCCTGGCGGCACACAGACTTCTCTGAAACAAAGCTTGATTGCACTTTGTATCAAAGAGCTACATGCCAATCACAATGAGGACGAAATGCTGCATGTCTCCCATCAATGCTTTTTGTTTACTGTGTCACGTTTTTCTTCTTTGTTGGATTTATTAGCGGGGTAAACTGTGTCACTCTGCTACGGCACGCTATTGTTTAACAGCTGGGGCTTACGGAATCTAGCTTGCACGCCGCCTACCACAAGAGGGCACAGTTTGCTGTGGAAATGCAAACGGGATCAGGCTTAACTGTACCAAACCGAGCCAAACCATACTGAACTGACCCGGACTGCTTGGGGGAAACGCGCCTTATGACAAGCGTGTACCTGACTGAACTACCATTGAGTAATGTTGCACCGAGGATGCTGTGTACTTTTTCTACAACCACAACTTATTAGTAGGAAATTATTTCTTTTGAGTGAAATTGGCTCTACAGAAACAATTTTACACAGACAACTGAACTCTGAAGTAAATCTGTGAGTCTTTTCAGAGTTCATTCATTCATTTTTTGAAACTGCTTCCTGTAAATAACATGTACTTACAGAAGCAACAGTGATAGCAAAAATGCAGTTTGTAAGCAGTACACCAAATTATCATCAGTTATATGTTAAGTACAAATAGCCCTATAAAATTATATAGACAAAGCAAGTAAGCCCCGAAATATAAAAATACGAGCACACGTTTTCTCCTTTCTTGCCTATTGAACTTCATAAAAGGAAACTTTTCAAAGATAGTTTTTCTTTTATCTGTAGTTGAATATTGGCTGGGAAATCCCACATTTTTACAAAAGTTGTTCCAAATTATCACACTACAAAATGATTTTATGTTCTGTGCCAATTGTTTATATTTTATTTTTGAAACATATTCTTAGGCCTTCTTCAAAAAATATAGCTTATTTTCCCTTCTTATTAGCGTATCACTGAAATTTCTGTGGCAAATCCCAAAGCATGGCTAATTATCGGCTGCACGCTTTTACTTTTTAAAATAAAGGTTGGCATTCTATACCAGTAATGGGATTTATTGATGAGGGCTCTATGTCTGTGTCATTGCCAACTACTTCAGTATTGATATGGCATCAGGAAGCAATCAATACAGCTAAGAGATGTAATGGGGGCAGGGGAGCGGACTGTGAAAAAAAACTGGGTGAAATAACCAACAAGCAATATTATGGTCCATCCTGAACCTACCAGTTTATTCCTGGAAAAATGACCTTTACCTGATAATGGCTGCGAGATATTTATGCTTTATTTCTTGGAAACACACAAAGGCTGGCCTGTCTGTGTTCCTCTCCTCCTCTCCTCGTGTGTTACCCAGTAAGTGGACTTACAGCACATGTGACTGTGAACATTGCATAAAAACTGCAGTCTCAAACATTAGATCGCTAACCAACAAAACAAGGTAGCCTGGATCATAGCAGGTGATGCACATTTGACTCACTAGTGAACTATCACCTTGACAACACAAATAAAAAACAGATGTTCTGAACATTTCCCTTTCTCTTCTTCAAGTTTTTGGTAGCTTGGCTTTAAGACTAACAAAATCTCTAACCAAGCTGCCACTGCTCTGAACACCAAGACCATATGGAGGAATGTTCTAATGGGTGTGGAAAAGTGAATAACAGTTAGGTTGCAAGGCAAATAACTGTCAGTGTTTGCACATGGCAGCACTCTGTGTCAATATGTAGAATCTAAAGTTGGCTTGTAAAGGATCAAAGCTCAAACTGTTGATAAATTCTGTTGTTGCCATTATTGGCTAGAAAAAAAAAATACATCAGCACTGATACTTTTATTTTCTATTTGCCCAACATGACATAAATTGTTTTAATACAATAAACTGATGGCATATTGGGTAGGCTACTTCTTGGTGTGGTAACTTGTAGTACATCTGTGGTGCTTTTTTAATAATGCATGAATAGAAACACTCATGTAGCCTGGCCTGGCACACACCAAAAAAAAAAAAAAAATACAGCACACACATGACCCACTGGCTGACATGGCTGACTGTTTGCAAAGTTTAATAAAATGAAGAGTGTTTTACCTGATCATGATATGGCGTCCCACAGGATGAGCAAGCAGAATCAATGCTTGACTGGCTGGTGAGAGACGGCAAGGATTTGGTCTTTAAACAATACTCAGGATACTCTGAGAAAAAACGGTCATATCCACCTGGAAAAGAGACAGTGTGATCAAAAAGTATTCTTTGTGTTATTTTTTCAGAGCATCATAGAGCACAATACCAGAGTGCTACACTCAAACTACACTACACTACTTTCTACACCACATCAAAACCATTCTAAAGGTTAAACATGTATATAATATAATATAATATAATATAATATAATATAATATAATAGAATAGAATAGAATAGAATAGAATAGAATAGAATAGAAAATAACTTTATTTGTGATTGCAACAAGTACAATGAAATTGCAAAACATGACACATTACAGTAACAGAAAAATATTTGTTTATGTGTGTGTTGGGGGGGTAGGGCTTGGCTTTAGGTTACGACTCGATTCAATATTGATTCGATATTGATTTAAATACTTTGATTATCAATTCTTATGCCCGACGTGAACATATGTGGTATGTCACCTCACGTTTTGGAGCAATAAAAAAAAACAAACGTTAGACTCTAAAGCCCAAGAATCTGGCTTCATGCTGCTGCTGCCATTTTTATGTTGTTTGATCTCTGGTAGCCCTAGTCTGTACAATGCAAGTAACACGCACAGTCCCCCTCACTTGCCAGGAGATGAATCGATTCAGAGGATTTGCTGAATCGATATTGAATTGGGTGAGGAAAAATTTAAATGCATCGATTCAATAAATTTACCCACCCCTGGTGGGGGGGGTTTAAGAATCTGCACCAGTAAACTGTGCCAAGTAACACAGGGTGTCTTGAACCAACCCCTGACCTATTCTGTCCAAGCCATGGCTTTTAAAATATTTCACACTCCCTTTGCTTTTTAATATATCTGCTTTGTGATCAAATAAGATTAACAGTAAAAATGTAGTCTCTGTTAGATACACACATACACTCCTGAGCTTCAAGGCATCATCAGGATTTATACTACTACTACTAATAATAATAATAATAATAATAGTAATAATAATAATAATAATAATAATAATAATAATAATAATAATAATAACAATAATGCACCACAGCTTGCAGCTTACAGGTTTCATTTTTTAGATTTCCTGCAGTCCTGCAGCTTGGTGGATATATCAAGGGTTGATTTTACATTTTTTTTAGCATTGAATCTTCAGTTTACCCAAAGAGACCAAAAATATCCTTTGTGTCTCTGTAAGTCCCCTAGTATGAGGTGGCTTCTATGCACCAGCATAACCTCAATCCCTTAGCTCACTGTTTTTGGTCACTGTGTGGCTGTTATTGACTAAGTGTAGCACGGCAAAGCGATACAGTAGCACTATTTATTTATTGTTTGGGGTTTTTTTTTTAATTAAAAGGATTAAGACCTAAAACTATTGAGTATCTATGTTGCAGGGCAATAACAGACTGTAGTTTATGGTTAAAAATTAAATGGCCAAAGCTTAAGTTGGACTCATTTTAACCAAGTCATTCGTCTTAAGAGGAGCTATGATATATATATATATATATATATATATATATATATATATATATATATATAGATAGATAGATAGATAGATAGATAGATAGATAGATAGATAGATAGATAGATATATATTGTATAGATATTGAATAAATTTTAATGAACATCAAAATAAAAGATGATATGATGAGGTTGTAAATATTTAAAGGCTTATAGGCTAGATTTACCCCCAAAATATATCAGAATAAACAAATCAAATGTTCTTTGATTTTACCACCGCGGAAAACCATGTAACTTGTAATGTCCAGTATATATCTGACTTTGATGTAATGAGACTTAACTCCATTGGCTGGTATTAGCCTGCTGGTGCAGTTGGGTCAATCATTTTTACGGTATATGCCATAGATAGTAATTAGATTGTTATTTAAACTGTGTGGAATCACAGACTCCATATTTACCTTTTAGCAGGTAGACTTGTGTGCCGGAGGCGTCCCTGTACAACGCGTTGAGGACCAGTGTCAGGATGCTGTCCTCCTTCACTGTCTCAGAATCCGGCGTCCTCTCATCGTACAGCACCACTGCAGAATACATCCCGGAGCGTACGCGGCCCCGGATCTCCTCGTCCCCAGCTAGTATCTGGTCCAGGCTCAGCACGGAGCCCTTAGCTCTGCGGCGGACTATAGTGTTGCAGCGGGCGTTAACGGCACCATTAATATGTCCAGCGCTGAAGGCGAGGAAGGAGCGACAGTCCAGCAAGAGGCACTTGGCGCTGTCATCCTTGAGGAGCCGCTTCACCACCGGACAATCCATCTCTCGCAGGTCCTCCATTGCACGTCGTTTCAGGCTGCGTGTGTAGGCTTCACTGTCTTTTCCTCTCTGTTTCCACCTTTTTCTGCGTCGACAGCCTTCAAGCCCTGGACACGGCGCGCAGATCCTGCTATGGATTCCTTTTGCTCTTTTCTTTAACCGCACATTGTAATCGCAGTTGACGTTCAGTCCGGTCACCCCCGTACCCTCACCGACCTGAACTTCTAGGTTGCTTCTCCTCCTCCCCCCCCTCCCCCTTTTTTTTGTCAATGGCTGTTTCGCGTCATAGCGGAGGTGACGTCAACCGATAGAGGCCTATCACACAGCGTCTAGTTATCCGTCCCCTCTCGCTCCTCTGCCGTTCATTCATAAAAAAAAACAGACATTAATGAAATCAGAGTTGAAAAATGGAGAGATTAGACTACCCGAGGAATACTGAAAAATTCGGTTTGGACTAAGAGTTTAACCGCCTCATGAACACGTTTAGTTCCACACATTACAAAGTAACCGCTATAACAGCTCTCTAAAACATGACACGGAAGAAAGGTGCGTAATGTTACCTTCTGATATCATTTATGAGAGCACAGAAAAAAAAAATGCAGCTATATAAATAATTGTAACCTTTGTGTGGGTAACACAGGTGCGTCACCTGCTGACATTTCTAGCCAAAGTAAACAGGATATGCTAACCATGTTCCTTCCAAGCACAAAGAGCTTTGTGCAAAATAACTACTAAATGAGATAGTGTAAGTGATGTCCCATCAGGGTGCTAAAGTTTTCTTTATTCCTTTGTGTGTGTGTGTGTGTGTGTGTGTGTGTGTGTGTGTGTGTGTGTGTGTGTGTGTGTGTGTGTGTGTGTGTGTGTGTGTGTGTCTGTCTGTCTGTGTGTCTGTGTGTGTCTGTGTGTGCCTGAATTGTTTTTATAAATGCTCTCATGATTGAACTCATTAAAGTATGATCTATCAGCACTGCTAATAGTCCTTGTAAGCAGAAGTAAATCCCCATGAGATTGTGTGTCTACCTAATAAATTTCACTGGGAATTCCCGTCAAACATGGTAACACCAGTTTGACCACGAGGTTCCAAAAAGAAATTTTAAAGAACCCACACAAATGGAGAGCTCAATAATATGAAGGCCCAATTTGAATTGGATGCTTTTTCTGACAAGAATGTATTATTTGTTTATCATATTTGAGATGCAGGATATGTTTTTATTTTCATGATATTCAGGCAGGTATGGAATAAGAGTGTTCCAAACTGACTTTAAAAAGGAAAACATTTCCTGAAATTTTAGTTGCAATAAAGGTCAAATAAAAAAATGAACAATGCAGGATTCACAATACTCAGTTTAAGATTGATGACAAGGAAACATTGAAGGTTGTATTTTTTTGACACATGAAAAATCTTTATCATGGACAGGATTTCCCCTTATCTCTGGTACAATTCTCAAAAACAACATTTTTAAATGTAAAAAAATAAAAATAAAAAAAGTTTTTTTATCTGTGGATTTTATTTTGGTATAGCCTGCATACAGCTTTGTGTATGCATTGGGAATTGTGTGACTACCCAATAAGGTCATAATTCAAGTTGTGCTGCATGTGTCTAGATAGATTTTTGTGTAATATAGTTACATTGACCTTGTAATTGAAAAATACAATGTATCATGAGAGCAAATGATTGACAGCAGCACTACAGGAAAAAATGATGTTAGACCTACGTTTTGCGTGAAAGAAACTGAGACAAAATAAGAAACACATTGGCTATCAAAATAAAGAAGAAGAGGAGGGCCAAGTGGTGGATAGAGAAAGAGGGGTGAAAGTGAGGGATCGATGCTGGGGTAAGACAAAAGAGGCTGATTAAAAATTGACATACAGACACAGACACAGCTTGACAGACACAGCTTCACCTCTAAACAATGCCTCACACATATGGGATGATGCTCCTGCCATAGCAACAAGGGAGAGGTGTGGGAGGGCAGAGAAAGCAGACATGAGGCTGTAAGGGGATTGGCTGGTTACACACTCTACACCGATGTCATTACGTCCTCCTTTTTTTACCCTCTTCTATTCATTTATCCCCTTGCATCCCTTGTCTGCATGCCGTCATCATCAATACAGTGAGAGAGCCACAGAGAGAGAACTAGAGAGGGAGGATATTTTTATGTGAGCTTTGCATACATTGCTGCTGGTTAATATCTCTTGTGATAATCCTCCTTCTTAGCCTTACTTTATTTACTTCCTGTAACCCTTCACTCTGTTTCTTCTGTTGACCTTTTATACCCTCATAGATACTCGGACATCTTTCACAGAGCCGGTGATTCCATTCCAGGCTTCCTCCCTTTCCCCATTTCCCTTAAGTGTCCTCTAGCAGTGTATGCTCACTATTTCCAGTGGCTTGTCAAGAATTGAGCACCAGGTTGTGGGCAGACAAATTTAAAGTATTCCTGTGCTGTTGCAAAAGTGGAAAACCGTGATATACTCTGTAAGCATTTGGGCTCTAATTTCGTGGTGCAGTGCAGGGGGCGCAAGCCTGGCGCAGCCTGCGCAGTGCTAATTTCGTGCGGCACGCCGCTGTGCGCTGCCAATTTGACAATTTGGTAGACCATCTGCACAGAGATGGGTGTGACTGCGCGCCGGAGGAGTTGACGGCGCACCAGGGGGAGGTGTCGGCATATTCATGTTGGCACAGTGACAATTTCGTGCCAAAAAAGTGCGCTGAAAGCTCACCAGCTCCAACCTGGTCTATTCTTGGCGCAAAGCGGAGCGCACCCTCCGCAGCTGTAATTTGGTGACAGGCGCACATGTGCGCACATGTCAACAAAGCCTCAGAGGCAGGTTTCCAGAGTGTCAGGCACATTTTGATGCAATAAACAATCACAGCAATCACTATTCAATGTAACCGTCTGAACCAGCATAGACATTTGTATCTATATTAACTGTCCCATCACATCTGATGTCAGATTAAAGCCGTTTGTCATCATGGAAAGTTAACCTGACGGCAGCTTGCTGCACATCTTACAATTAAACAATAAACAGACTTAACATCTGATACTGAGTATATATCTGGCTTCTCATTTCATTTAATTCAAAGAAAAGAGGGAGAGAAAAGATGAAGAAAAAAGAGACAAAATAAATGTATATCACTCAGGATTTACCCGTGATTTCCCATATTTCTCTGTTTTAGTCTTTATTTTTAACGTGATCTAAAAAGATGGAGTACATTGTTGTAAGGAGGATGAGGTGGAGACACCGGGGCTAGTATACAGTATATCACCAAAGGTTATGCTATTTGGCGATGACAAACCAGGAGTGCAGGTGGATCAAAAGTATTCTGCAGGTGATAGCTGGCTCCTCAGTAATTGAATTGAATTGAATTTATTTATTTAATAGGGACGATGCAGTTTAACATAGTTCCATCACTAAGTATGAATCTGATGTGCTGCACAGAGAGTTTATAGCAAATGCTAATTTCCAACTCTTGTCCCTAGTTGGGCCTTTAAAAGTCATAAAATGTACAATATTTAACAGCATAAAATAATTTTAAAAAGTTTACAAAACAACAATAAAATACATGTTCACAGCAGAACAAGTAATTATACAACCCAGTTCAAAATGAATAAATACAAAAAAATGTTTTTGGCAAACTAAGAATGATCACAGTTCTGATTTGCTTTTAGCCAACACTTGACCTTTGTAGAGAAGAGTTTTAAGTCTATGATTAATTTGATTTCGGTTGGTAATGAATTCCAGAGTTTCGAGCCTTTAAAAGAAAAAGCAGATTGTCCAAATGTTGACTTACATTTTTGTATGCTACAGTTTCCATTCACCTTGCTTCTTGTAACTCTGCTGCTGTTCTGCCTTTGGATAAATTTGGATAAGGGTTCAGGGGCAAGATCATTGATACATTTGAAAACTAATTTAAAGAATGAAAACTGCATGAAGCTTTCAAAGCTCAATAGATTGTATTTTCTCAAAATGTGGCAGTGGTGCCATCGGTTAGGTTTTTTGTCCATTACTTTAAGGGTTTTATTATATAAGGATGACAGACTTTTGATTGTTGAGGGTGAACCCTGAGCCCAAACTGTCATGCAGTATGAGAAGTGAGAAAAGATCATAGAGTGCATGAATATCTGAGCTGCCTGAATTGGTATGTACTGCCTTATTAATTTGAAACAGTTTAAATTGCTTTTTACTGATTTAGCTATTTTCTTCACGTGTTTATCAAACCTGAGGTGTGGATCTAAAATGACTCTCAAGAATTTGAAATCACTGACTTCTTGTATTTCTTGAGCCTTTATCTTCACACAAAATCTTTCAAGTTGGCACCATTTCCTCTTGGAGAAGCACATCGACACTGTCTTGTGTAGGTTTAAAACGAGATGATTGCGCTCCAGCCACTGCTGGACTCCATACATATGGTCAGTCAAGATTTCTGCTGCCTTGCTAGGGGACTTAGCAGGAGCATAAATGACTGCATCATCAGCATAAAGCTGGATGCCAATGTTTGGGCACGTTTTGGGCATATCATTTATAAAAAGACTAAAAAGCAGAGGGCCAAGAATTGACCCTTGGGGGATTCCCATTGTGTTTTTAAAAAGGATGATGTTTGTCCGTCAACTTATACACACTGTTCTCTATTTAGAAGGTAAGACTCGAACCAATTAACTGAGTTTTTAGAGAAGTTAAAAGATGAAAGCTTGGAAAGTAGAATGTTGTGGTTGACAGTGTCAAATGCCTTTTTTAGGTCTAGAAACACTGCCCCCACAACATTACCACAGTCAAGAGACTGTTTTATGTTTTTAACAAAAAAAAGTATTTGCAGTTTCTGTTGAATACTTTGGTCTAAAACCAAACTGTTTAGGGTGAAGAAGTTGATTGGTCTCTACAAACTCTACAACCTGCTCTGTCACAACTTTCTCAAGTACCTTAGACAATACAGGGAGAATAGAGATAGGGCGGTAATTGTTGACCAAATCATAGTCACCCATTTTTAAGATTGGTGTAATGACAGCTTTTTTCCAGTTAATTGGAAATGTATTTTCTCTAATTGACAAATTAATAATGTGAGTTAGGGGAGCAACCAATATGGAGCTGTACTTTTTCATGAATTGTGCATCCAAATTATAAATGTCTTTTGCCTTAGAGTTTGACAACTTTTTGATTATTTCTGAAACTTTTGCTTCATTTACCTCTGTGATGTTTAACTGGTTGCCTTGTTCTGTAGCTTCCACATGGTTTGTTGTTAAACCATCAAAGTTATGTGTTAACTCTTCAACTGATTGAACAAAATACATATGAAATTCATTAGCCATAGCAGTCTTATCAGTGAGGACTTTATCATTTGATCTCATCTCTTTGATTTCTTTGTGACCATGTGGTTTGTTGATTAAACTGTTTAAATGCTTCCAAATAAAAGCACTGTGACCATTGGCGTTTTCTATCATTCGAGTGTAATATGATGATTTTGATTTGCGTAATTCCAAGACAACCTTGTTCCTCAAACTTTTGTACAGAAGATGGTCTGTGTTAAGTTTAGAGGATAGTGATGTTTTTAATGCTAAATCTCGTCTTTTCATTAATTTATATATTTCACTGTTCAGCCATGGTGGGGTGTTCTTCTTATGTTTACATTTAAGATTTTTTGAGTATTTTTCTAAAAGTGCGGTGAGATCTTTTGTCAAGGACCCACAGCACAAGTCCACATTGTCTGAATCCAGTATCTTATCCCAGCTAATACTCCTAAGGTCTTTTTCAAATAGTGCAGTTTTAGACTTGGGCATGACCAGTTTCACTGAGTCAGTATTATCATTTCCAAAATACTGAAGACAGCTTTTTGTTAGCTTCCTCACAGAGAGAATCATATTATGATCAGACAATCCAGTAACTAAGTTGTATGTTTTGGTTATCCGCTCTGGTTTATTGCTTAATATCAAATCAATCAAAGTACTTGTGTTTCTAGTGATCCTTGTGGGTCCCTTAATCATCTGTTTTAAGTTAAACTTTGACATAATTTGTTTCAATTTAGTCTTATTATTTTGATCTAACCAGTGAATGTTGAAGTAAGAACAAACACCACTGCAGAAATTCTGACTATTAAAGCCTGATGTTTGATTATTCTTTTTTTTTAATACTTTTTATTCTTCAGGTGATAGTAGCTACGCCCTAAGGCGCTGGCTCCTCACCTCTTCCGCCGACTTGCAGAGCACAGAGGAGGCGCGCTTCAATGTGGCCCACTCTCGTGCACGCTCCTGTGTGGAGCGAGCCGTCGGCCTCCTCAAAAGTCGGTGGAGGTGTTTGGATGCTTCGAAGGGCAGACTGCTCTATCACCCTACGAAAGTTAGTAAAATTATTAGGGCTTGTGGAGTTCTGCACAATGTGGCACTCAGAAATGGCATTCCCCTCCCACCTGGCCTCCCTCCCCCACACCATGAGGACCCTGAACCACAACCACCTCCCCGACATGAGGAGTTTCAACAAGGAGCAAGGCTTTGTGAAGGTGTCATGCGGCATTTGCAATAAGACGGCAAGTGAGTTTCATTTTTTAACAAGAGCTTTAATAGAGCTGGCAATGTCAGACATGGCATCACACATGTTGTTCATTACTGTGCAAATCATTTGGAGCTTGTCTCGGACTTCATTGACTATATTTATAGTCTTTCCGGTATATTGGAAAAAATGACAATATTATAAGGAAACATGAATGCATAGTTGCACTTTATTTTATAGATTGAACAAAATTACAAACATAAAAAACATCATTTTTGCATGTGCAAAAGTTGGGACACCCTGAGAGTTTAAAGTGTCAGTTTCTTCTTACAAGCTCAGACCTTCACCAGCTCATGATCCAGAAGCATGTGTCAACAATTGTCATAATTAGCACCAGTTGGTGCCAATTTCAGGTTTTTTTTTTTAAATACGGCGACTCCACAAACCTTGTGCAAACACACAGCAACAATGGGTTCCTCTAACAAACTGTGTAATACAGAAAAATTGAAAGTTATTGATGCCCACAATGCTGGGGAGGGCTACAAGAAGATAGCAAAGCGTTTTCAGCTTTCAGTTTCAACAGTGTGAAGTATAATAAAGAGATGGCAGGTAAGGGGAACTGTGGAGGTCAAGATGAGATCTGGAAGACCAAGGAAACTCTCGGAGAGTACTGCTCATAGCCTGGTCAGAAAGGTAAATCAAAACCAACATTTGACTTCAAAAGACCTGCAGGAAGATTTAACAGACTCAGGAGTGGTCGTGCATCCTTCCACTGTGCGGTGATACTTGCAAAAACAAGACTTTAATGGAAGAGTCTGCAGGAGAAAACTTTACCTGAGTCCTCATCATAAAATACAATGTCAAAAATATGCAATAGAACATCTACAGAAGCCTGAAGACTTTTGGAAACAAGTGCTGTGGGCTGATGAAGTTAAAATAGAACTCTTTGGCCACAACAAGCAAAGGTATGTTTGGAGAAAAAAAAGGAGAAGCATTTCATGAAAAGAACACCTTGCCAACTGTTAAATTTGGGGGTGGATCCATCATGCTTTGGGGTTGTGTTGCAGCCAGTGGGACAGGAAGCATTGCTCGAGTGGAGGGAAGAAAGGATTCCATTAAATACCAGCAAATTTTGGAGGCAAATATCACAGTTTCTGTAAAAGAGCTGAAGCTGAAAAGAAGATGGCTTCTACAACAGGATAATGATCATAAACATACCTCAAAATCCACCATGGACTACCTCAAGAATCGCAAACTGAAGGTTTTGGAAATCATTGAAAATCTGTGGGTGGATCTTAAAAGAGCTGTGCATGCAAGGCGACCCAAGAATATTGCAGAACTGGAGGCCTTTTGCAAGGAAGAATGGGCAAAAATCCCAAGTAGTAGAATCCAGAGACTTGTAGTTGGCTATAAAAAGCGTTTGCAAGCTGCCAGAGGGGGTCTTACGAAGTACTGAAGGCACTGATGCTGTAGGGTGCCCCAACTTTTGCACATGCCAAAATGATGTTTTTTATTTTTGTAATTTTGTTCAATTTATAAATAAAATGTAACTATGCATTAATGTTTCCTTATAATATTGTCATTTTTTCCCATATACCTGAGAGACTCTAAATATGAATGTTCATTTTCTAATATGTGAAATATGGTGTTTTTAAAGGGGTGCCCTGACTTTTGCACACAACTGTATATATATATATATAAGGCATGGATGAAACAGCATAGTTTGGTAGATTTTGTGAAATGTAATGCTGGCATTCACCATATTATATGCAGGCCTAATTCATGTTCCTAATTTGACAAATATATATATCCATAATGAATGAATATAGCAACATAGGCAACACCTAGAACCAAAGTACACAAACTTAGAAAAAATTGGGCTATTTTCTGTGGTGATGATTCATCAAATACTGAATAAAACAGTTGAAAAACATTTGTTTTATTGGGGATGATAGAGATACATTGCTCTACATTCAAATAAGGGAGAAGACACAAATGAGCTAGTACATAAAAAAAAATTAGTCATCTCACCATTTGGCATCACCTGTAGATTATCATCATGATCTGAATGGACCGCCGGTAAAAAGGAAGGCATTCTAATGGAACACTGCGGCTGTTGTCACCTTTTATTCTTTATAAGGGAATTTCTGCCTTCTTTTGGGTTGGCTGTACTTTTAGGGTGACAGAAGAAGCTGCTTTTTGCAGCAACTCTCTCTTCTTTATCTGTTTCTTGTAATTTTTTCGTCTCTTTTTCGTCATCTTTGTATTTGGAGTGGATCATTACTTTGTATGGTTCATTGTTGGTCATGGACACCAAACTTTTTGTGGCTTCGGCGATATTTACTGCTTTTCTCCTGTGTTTGTCTGGAGATCCTACATGTAACCATGGCTGCATTGTTTACATGTGAAATTAGCTGTTAGCAGCCTGTAGCATGTCAATGCTAACTAGTGTAAGGCTTGATGATTTCCCTCAAGGTGAGGAGGAGGAGGTGAGGAAGACGTGCTGGTTCTCGGGTGTGAGCTGGGAGGTGACGACGTGGACCTGTCCTTCCATTCATCGTTGTTGGGAACGTGGGATCTATCTCCGGTGGGATGGACGAGCTAGCCGTACTAGCCCAGCGGCAGAGGGGTTTGCCGGAGGGCAGAGTGGCATCGTGCTGTTAACGGGCGAGGCTGACGGAGCTGACATCGGATGCCGGCGCCACATTGGAGGAGCTTTGCCTGCTGTGGGCAGACAGGATCCAGGAGACAGAGACTGAACAGACTGCTGGGGAGGCTCAGCCCTGGACCCTGTGGAGGTGGAGACTGGCTGGGCTGGAGAGTGGTGTGCAGGTAGTCGTCATCTATTTTCTTGTGGACCTTTTTGCACTTTCTATACACTTTCTTACTTTTGTTTTCTTGATTGCTGCTGTAACTCCTGAATTTCCCCTCAGGGATAAATAAAGTATTTTCCATTTCTATTTCTATTTCAGAAGCCCGTCGGACCGTAAGCCTGCCTGGGACCAGGCTTGTTGCCCTGGCCTATTTACCATGGTTACCAAGCCACGCTAGCCCTAGCCTTGTTTGTGGAACCTGATTCTCACTTAGGTTTGCGAGGCTAACCAAAATATGCCAGGCTTTGAGCTAAGCCAGCTTCGCGGAATACCCCCCCTGGTCCCCACCCTTTTTCCAGGTAAAAACAATCTTCCATTGTCCTTTCCTTGCATCCCCTAGAACTACTGGGAATGTAACAATTTGGGTGCTCATCCTGGATCTCTCTTTTAAAGAGGGAGATTGGATGGTTATTGGTGAGTTTTGACATTTTCTATCTTTGTCCTGGGTTGGCAGAAGTTAATGAGCCTCATTAAAGTTATTATATTTATTCGGAACTGGTTCCTCAGTCTCGGCAGCGAGTGACCAGCTAGGCTGATTACAGTCTTTCCATCAGTTCTTTATTCATTATTTTGCCTTTTAAATTTTCGGGTCGAACTCTGGTGGGGACTGCGTTTCCTATTGGGGGTTGATTACCTCGAGCTCGGCAAGGCCCAGAAGACAAGGCAGGTCAGTTTTTCTCAGGCAGGAACTGAGGAAGCAAGTCAAATAGAGTCATATTTCTTTTTGTATTACCTGCCAACCTAAGACTCTTTCTAAAGTGGAGCAATGGTGAGTATGGCAACTTTCTGTTTGGGAAAGTTTGTGGCAAAACCTTATGTTGCACAATTTCATTAGTGCAGAGAGTCTTATTTATGTGAAATTGCTAAGTATTATAGCTTATATTTTTCAAGCACATTGAAGAAAGGAAAAAAGAACTTAAGTTAACAGTTTTAAAGGGTTTAGTGGACCAGTGCATTTTCCTATCCTCTGTGTGAGAGTCTCCAGGAGCAGCGGCACCGCTGGTGGAGGCTGATGGTCAGGATGTCAGCTGTATGGTTTCTCTGAAAATTGACAAAGCAGAGCAACAGCTGCCTCAGGTCACTCCAGGGTTGGGTGGTGGTGGAGAGGAGCACAGGTTGGTCACTTTGCTGCAGTTTGAACCTTCCTCGAGTGAGTCCTCTGTCAGTTCGAAACTGGATGCGCGGTTGAAGGTGCGCTTCGCCCGGCTCCAGATTGGCAGAGAGGATCTTGAAAGGGAATTTCAGCTGAGGAGGGAGCTTGAGATGCGTAAAGTAGAAGCTGACACTGCTGTGAGAATGAGGCAGATTGAGTTACATTGCTCTTGTTCCTGTTTTCAGGGAAAGTGAGGTTGAGTCCTAGTTCAGCATGTTTGAGCGGATCGCCACTGCCCTGCGCTGGCCAGAGGATGTGTGGTCGGTCCTGTTGCAATGCCACCTTTTGGGTAAGGCTCAGGAGGCTTACTCTTCACTTTCAGTGGAGGAAAGTTTTGATTATGGTTCAGTCAAAAGCACTATTCTCAGGGCATATGAGTTGGTGTCTGAAGCTTACAGGCAACGCTTCAGGAGCCATCATAAAGCAGTTGGCCTGTCTTACAGCGATTTTGCTAGGGAGAAAGGGGTAATGTTTGATAGTTGGTGTTCAGCATGCAAGACGGATGATTTAACAACTCTGCGGAAACTCATTCTGCTAGAAGAGTTTACAAACTGTGTGCCTGAACGGCCGCTAGTGTACCTAAATGAGCAGAGGGTAGCTACTCTGCAGCAGGCTGCCACTCTGGCAGAAGAGTTTGTGCTGACCCACATAAACGTCTTTACTAAACGTGACCTAACACCTTGTGAAAACAATCAACACACTGCAGATTTGCACACTTCAAGTGATAAAGACCTCCCATCTTCTGCCAGAAATGGGTCTGAAAATTAGTGTTTCTTTTGTCAGAAAAATGATTACCTGATAGCTGACTCTGCAGCATGGAAATGTAAGCAGCAGAGCACTTCAAAACCTCCAAAGAGTATGGGCCTCATAAGAACTGTGCCCGTTGGTGAGAGTGCGGCTCCAGGGGGTCTTGATGCATGTTCCAAACCCTTCATCTGTGTTTATATGTCTCTTACAAGAAAACCTTAGGATTGGCGACTATCCTTCAGGATACAGGGAGTTGTTTATTCTTTCAAAGGTCTTCTCCTTAGGAGAGTAAACAAGCTGTGGCTTAAGTATGGTGCCGAGAGGCATCGGTATGTGCCTGCTCCTCTCCACCATGTTCATATTGATTCCAAACTAGTGTTGTCAAAATTATCATTTTATCGGTAAATATCGATCCTGAAATTTAGCAAAATATTCAATATCCCCTAGTATCGATAGATTGGTACTTAACATCTTTCCCTGGTTAGACATGTGCTGGCATCAAAACATACACAGAGCGCACACAGAGAGCATGCAGCCCCTCCCTCCCTGAGTCCTGCCTCGTAGTTGAGAGAGAGAGACGCTTGCTTACACTGAATTCCTGCTGTAGCGGCTAACACCGTGACTCCTATTAGCCACTTTGGCGGGGTGAATTATTTAATTGTAGTTTTCTGAAACGGCATCTGGAATACTTAACCCATTGCAATATGAGACTACGGCACTACAACTCCCATGAGCACTGCCTGCACACAGTGTTTGCTCATTGGACGCGCTCGTCCTGAGCCTCCGTCTTGGACAGCCTGACAGCTCCCGGTGTTCAGCTTCTGATAACGTGATTTAAAACTTCACTCACGTCTTTTTGGCTCTCTATTGTAAACAGATTCCGGGGTTTAAGTCACAAACTAGCGCCAAAACTCCTGTAACTTTTTAAAAGTGAGGACGTTCATCTAGGGTGACCAAGCGTCCTCTTTTGCCCGGACATGTCCACTTTTTACGTCCTGTCCGGGGTGTCCGGGCGGGTTTAATAAATTCACGAAAATGTCCGGTGTTCACTGATTTTCATAGGACCATTACGCGCGTCCGTAAATTGACCGGCGCTTGCAAACAATACCATCATGCGCATCACTTACCGAGAGGCTGCCTTGTGGGCAGGTCTGCTCTGCGCGTGCACACACACGCATAGAGAGTGAGAGGATCAGAGAGAAGGCCAGAGAGAGAGACATAGACGGAGAGCGGAGAAGACGGGGCTGTTTAGACAGCGGAGCTGTATTGCACGGAAGATGCCTAAGCGTAAGTGCAGCTTCACAGATGAAATGCAAAAAAAAATTTCCGACATACTGTCCCGATCAGGACAAGTGGGAGGCGGAGTGAACCGTGTGCAAAGCTGGCACATATGTCTCAGTGTCCAACAAAGGTGCTGGAGATCTCAAAGCTCACATGGACACCGAAAAACATGACATGACAATGGCATTTCATACTGTAAAACACCACAACAGCTACAGGTCCATGGATTGCACCAGTGCCTTGCTAAAAAAAGACATTTCCTGACTCTGACGTTGCTAAAAAGTTTAGGAGTGCTGGCACCAATGCCCGGTACCTGGCAATCGGTACCAGTGCTCAAAGGTACAAATTTTCGGTACTTTTTTGTAGTTATGTGGTAAAAAATATCAATTTATTTAACAATATTATATATATATATATATATATTTTTATTTTTTTTTTTCAATTTAACATATATATCCTTCAGTATATACCCTTGCAATGCTGTGTTCATGTCCATCATGGAAAATCGACTATTCTTTCACTTCCTCACAGTCACAAGGATGTGTTCAGGTACCCAAACGTGGTACCTTTTGATTTTACATGAATCGGTACTCTGTACTTTTGACAGAATTCGGTCGGTACCTTTAGAAGTACCTGATTCGGTACCCATCTCTAGGTGTAATAGCCCCCCATTCTGTTGAAGTCACTCATGAAGCACTCAAAAAAATCCAGTACTGTGGTGTTTCCACAGACGGGAGTAACCAAGGGGCAGTGAAAATATTAAGAATATAAGAGGCCTGTCTGAATTTGTGCCTCGAGGCCAGTGCCGTTGTCCTCGTTTTTGGAAATCAAAATATGGTCCCCCTAACTGACCAGAGATCTGCTGTATAGGTGAGCCAGTGTTGGAAAGTCCAGTTACCCGATGCTGCGTTGTTGAAAGAGCAGATGGCGTGTAACTGATGTGATCCATGATTCCAGAGTTTACAGGTTTTTACTTGTGTAGTGACTATTCTGGTCGGATTTCAGTCACGGTCTGGGTACAGACGTACATTTTTTTTGACGCACTTCTTGAAGAGCCCAATGTCCAATCCAAAGTTACGGTAGGTTTGTTTCTTCCATTTTCTTATCCACAGGAAACACATGTATGAACAATTAATCATTTTGTATGTGCTAACCGTGATGAGCAGCGGTGGAAACCGTGTGCTCTTCCCCAATCACTACTTCACCTGCCAGTTTATCTAAACTGTGCACATAACCAAAAACAAATAACCTAAGTAAAAGCTCATACACTATTGATAAATTGGAAAAATAACTCCCGACATGTCAATATGACCTCTCTAGGAACACTAAAATGGACACCACAGCCAGAAGTGATGTCAAAGAGTGTTAAAACTAATGTTGAAGTGACTGAGAAAAAGTACATCACTTAAAGTGGGGTACCTCAAGGAGGGTCAGAAAAGGATGAAACCTTGACAGTGGAGGTGGAACCTTCATGAAAGGACCGGGGACAGTGCAAGGGCTCATCCAACGCTCCTTGCAGCTTTATTTATTTATTTATTTATTTGTATCTGGAAAAGAAAACCCTAATAAAGTGAAGTTTTAATTTACAATATCAATAACTCAACACTTCATCATGTAAAAAAAAAATAAAAATACAACCTGTTTTATACAAGCTTTATTTACAATGTCATTTCCAAGTTTTGCAGTGTGGGAAGCACATTTCATCACTAGGTCCTCTTGGGACAGATATTACATGAAATCCATCTAACTAGACATGAGTTTGATTTTCTCATTCTTTATGACCCGACACCTCCTCTACCACTGTCACATACAGTATATATATCATGTGTTTGTATACAAGCAATATAAAACTTGGCAAATGGAAGGTTATTTGCTACTTCAAATATGTAAAGAGTTTTGCTATGAGTAAAAAAAAAAATTAACACACACTGCACATGCAGTGATGGATCTGACCTGTCGACAGCCCAATGTTGTTGCTTTTCTCTTTAATACATCTGAACTGGCCAACAGAGCCATCATCAATAACAATAGAGAACACTGGATTTAATTTAGCTGATTTATGTGCGTGATGCATCAAGTAACGACCAATCATTTGTAACAGTTACAGAAACACTTGTTCAGTTATTTGTTCTCACAGGACAGTTTGGGTAACAGCTCACAGTGTGATGCTCACATCATCTCTTTTCTTAGGATCCCACTGCTGACCAATCAGATGAAGCGTACACACAGACACATATTGGCAACGTAACACAATGACCGACTTTTCTCAGGGACAAATCACAGAAAAAAAATGTCTCCAAACATCGTTGGCAGGTCAACCAAACGGCGGATGTGTTCAATTATATACAGATGTCTACCAAATCACTGACTAAAGCGGACGGATGGTTGAACAATTTCTGTGTGATGCAGCTGTGGAGTTTGATGACAACCTTGGACAGGAAAGAGTGAAAACTGGACAGATCATGCCCCCTTTAGACTGAATTTAAGTATTGCACAATTTTAAACTACAGGAAACATCTGTGATATTCAGATTTTCAATCTGAATTTGTCTTAATTCAATCACACTCTTAGTAATAACAAACCCAGGCTGTCTTCATTTTTGTCACTAAAGCGCTGTGAAGTTCGGTCGTTTAAAGGGTCAAAGCACTTCTTATCCAAAACCTGAAAAATGAGAGTTGCATGTGCTCTTTTTATCAATAGGACAACACAAAAAAGGTCTATGTGACAAAATTACTTAGCTGGGTAAATTTCAAAACAACTTCCTAAAAAGTTCAGAGGTAAATGTTACTTTGCACCATTTTTGATGCACACTGTGAAAGTAATAAAATCGGTGTTCGTTTTTTTTTTTTTTTTTTTTGATGGAGAAGTCTCCTACTTCTGTTGCATAAGACAGGTTTTTAAACAGTATTTTAATGTCTTAAAAAAAACTACACATCCATTGTAACTGTAGAAGTGGTGATATATCGTAATACTAGTCAAATTTAAAAAAAAAAATGTAACAACACTGCTGTACAAGCGGCAACAGAATAAATAAGCGTTCAAGGTTAAAATACATGGCATGAGTTAAAATGGGTTACATAACAGAACGATTAGGAGTAAAACTGGTTAAAAACAGAGGGGAAAAACTCCCATCAAGCCCTCGTGATCTGAACATTACAATCTGTTTACCAAGAAAATAGTTATTTTTAGGGGCCTCATCTCAGGAAACAGATTAAAAGTATGTATTAGAAAGAGCCACGTTACCAGCTGTTCAGGGTAGTTTTTTAAACAAAGGCACAGACACTGGAGGATTCAGCTGTCTCCTTCAATAAACACTGAAATAGATCTTATAATATATTTGATCAACAGGATAGGTTGTTACATCAACTCTTTCTGTCTCAGTTTTTCATTGGTTCATGCTCTCTGTACTCTCTCTGTATAAACTGTGTGTTATCTTACACAAGTTAATGCACGGTTTAATGGAGCTATCTATGCTTGTTTTGTTTTTTTCAATCAAATCCATTTTTTCCTTCTTCCCTAAAAATTTAACAAAACAGCTAAATATTTGCCAACATGACGAAAAACAGTTTAGTTTTTAAAAGAAATGTGTGTTTAGAATATTATCCCCAGATGTTTCACTGCTATTAAATATAAAACAGATCACAAGTAGACTTGATGTGGGCTCTTCTACCCTGTGTAAAAGCATATCTGTAACAATTTAATTAATTTCAAAACACTGAATTTTTAGCAGATCCTATGTCTGTACTGCAAACTGTCCAAAAGCAACAAGGACATCCCATCAATGCCCCATAAGCACTTCCTTTAGACCAAAACGTACTGAGCTCTTTAACACTTGAGGTAAATCTACATCTGACAAACCACTGGGTGAGGTGTGGAGGAGAGGCTGAACCGTGACACCCAGTGGTCTACAGGGGGACTGACTCTTTTTTTTTTAAATGCACGTTGATCAGCTGGGAACACTTCTCAAACATTTCACAAATACATGTGCCGACTATCCTCAACCTACGTCAAAGTAAAACCTGTGAAAATATCTCACTGAGGTATCCCAGAGCAGCCAGTTTGTGTTTAGTTTAACAGAGTACAGGAGGAAAGACCCGGTGGTTGAAAACTGCCCCATACACACACTGACTTGTCATAATCTGCTCCTGTCGGAGGGTTGTAACAAACGGATCACCTGTAGCAGGACTGATGTGTGGAAGCAAAAGCAGGCGTGTCCATGAGGAGAGAGAGAAGGGGGATGGAGAGGATTACAAAGAGCAGGGAGTAACATGGAGTGCAGAGATGGGGAGGAGGAGGAGAGTTAAATAAAAGAAAGTAGGGTGAGGGGTTTCTTTGCCCAAACCTACACCTTCCTCTGACTTATCTTTATGTTACAATGCATGGCACTGCAGAGAGTTGTTAGTGCTCATGGTCCTGCTGCTGAGCTGGTTATTTGCAGGTTTGAGTCAATGCAAAGTCATGCAAACAGTAGGCAGGCAGGCAGGTAGATCATGCATGGTGAAACCAGCATAGCTCATTGGTGGGCCAGTCATGCAGTGACATTGCTGTTGAGGGAGGAGAAAGAGAGAACACGGTCAGGCGGTGGGGTCATTGTGTGAAGTTGTGGTGTTGTGCAAACAGGCACAGTGAAGGAATATGGTTAATTTGAAACAAAGAAGTATCTTAAGGTCCATCATGTTAAAAGTCATGAAGCGCCCTGGGAACAAACGCATTGAGGACAGAATGGAAGTCAAAATGTGTTGAGGACATGACAGGATCACCAGCAACAAGCATACCTTTTAAACTTTAAAACACAGACAAAACAACTTTCAAAACACCTCAAAAAAACTTTTACCTGTGATAGAAATGGTGCAAAAATTATGCAGAAAATAAGTCTGCCTCAATGGGCTGCACTGAGTGAATGCTTTGTTGGCATGAGGGGCCACTTACAAACCTCACGCCTTTCAAACCTCAGCAACTATCTGTTGCAAGGCTAATCTTAACCAAACACTTTAGTATCTGGATTTAAATCTAACATATGGCACATGAAGGTGCTGTCTGAGACAACCCGGTAATGCTGGTACATTTCAAATCATGTGAACTGATCGCTGAAGAGTCAATTCTCAACTCATTGGCTGCCAGCTGTTTTCAGAGACCCATCTTTCAAGACTCACAGAATATTATGTTTTATGACTGTCTAAACACCAATAATACTAAAAGAAGAGCAGACTCTCTTCTTCCATGTCTCTCTTCCCGTTTTTGATTAAAAAAAAAGAAAAGAAAAAGAGTATACATATTTTTTAGATCAAGTTCATCTTGGAAGCTCCACCCTTTAATCCTCTCCATGATCTCTGGTGTCTTTTACTCATGATTTTGACACTCTTTCTCTCCAAACTACCCTGACACACTCTCTGTTGTGTGAGCTGCCTGAACTTTTAGGACTTGTCTCCCCATGGCCCTTTTTCAACCCAACCCCTACACCTTCCCCCTCCGTGACAGAGTGAGCTCTGTCACAGAGTCACGCTCGCAGCTGGGTGAAGCCCCCTTTATCAAGCTCTAAGGTATAATTACAGCAGCTAGATTTGGGACAAACTCTCCTGTCCCACAAACAGGAACTATGTGTTGCCATGGTTTCAGAGCAGCGTCTTGCAGGAGTGAGATGCCACTGTGCACCAGGGAATGATGCACCAGCAAAACATGCACCTTTTGTTTTCTTGATTGCTACTGCAATCTGTAAAAAAAAATCTTCTTTATTAAATTACATTAATACCACTAAGTCAAAAAAATAATTTTCTGTAATTAATCATAATGTAATGAACGGGTTGTCCTAAAGTAATGCAAATAATTTGTATTTTTGAATGTCAGAGCAGCAAAATGCTTCTTTTGTTTGTTGTAACTTGGGTAGGGAGAGTGGGTAGTGGCCTGTCTGAAAAAGAGCCCGAGTCTCTTTAATTTTACATCTTCTTCTCATATCTCTACTTATCTCTCATCCATAGAGAGCACCGCTGCCACCTACAGTAGTTAGCGAGCCTGACATTGATTGACAAGCTCCGCAGAGCCGGCCTCCCCCTGTTGACAAACATAATTGACATCTGTAGACACAGCCAATGGTTGTAGCCAATGAGTTAAGATCTAAATAAAAAGCAAACTTTTCTTATTCACAACCTCATTTGCTGTAGGTTGCAGCGCCTGAAACTTGGCTGGACAGTAACTTTGCATCTCTAAATGGGAAGTGCTGTTTATAAATGTAACTTTCAGTGTTTTCATTCCTTAAGTCATGTTGTTTATGATTAGAGAGCACTCAGACAATACATCAGTATCATGAGATAACTATAAATCATCCTGCTTTTGTGTATTTGATGCTCATTACTGAACCGAATGTAAAATGAAAGCAGAAGAACTTCATGTCAATTTAAAAAAAATAACATTGGTGCATGTGTGTGGAAAAAGCTACATCTGAAGGATTTAAACAGATGTAAAAATTGTCACTTGTCAAAAAAGAAAGAAATGTGCATCAATACTGCATGGACGAGCTGAGGGACTCTTCTGCACAAAAATATAAGAAAGATACGATTTTTCTCCGCCTTGAAGTGAACCAGTCTGGCGAAAATTTGCCTCAGAGTACAGGCTGAGGTTGAGAGGAAAAAAGAGGGATGTGTGGAGTGAGAGGTCAGACTCTGTCAAATATGCTGAGTAGTAAAAAAGGAGAGAGGCCTGGAATCCCACAGTCAAAGTAAAAATGCTTAGTCAGGGGGAAAAATCAGATTTGGGCAGCCTTGCTTGGCATCTCTACCTCATGGATCTGATCAAGAAGAAAAACAGAAAATCAATAGGCAGGAACACAAGAAAGTCCTTTAGAAAATGAAAGGAAGTACTGTGCCTCAAAAAAGCACATGTATTGTATGTAAGTTCAAGGGCTGTGAAAGGTAGCTTGTCGCATTATTTTTCTGGCCTGCTGCCGTCTACCTTGCGGTAGCTGGCTGGACGTGGCCTGGGTAGGAGCGGCGTGTGCTGGTGGCTTGTCTCTGCCGGGCAAGGAAGGACTGACCAGAACCTGTGTTTGCAAGTCTGTCTTCAGCCGCCTTCTTCTGTAGAGACATACCCTGAGAACAGACAAAAAGAGGAGCCTTGTTTTTCTGATGCTCACTTTAACCTCCAAAAGCTGAAAATTAATTTGACACAGTCACACAAAATGCTAATTCTGGGATTGTGTAATAGACCTTACAGCCTACTGTGGGGTAAAATGGATCATGAAGTTTTGCAATGAAGTGAGAGCTAAACTGGAGAAGAAGGGTTTTGGTTTTTTAGTAGCTCTACACTGCAACTCCCGTCCACAGTTGTGAGCTTTTTTCTATACTTTCTTAGGGAGTTTTCTGGGTAGACCACAGAAGTCCTCAGATGATTTTCTATCTCAGGCCCTGTTTACATGACGTTTCATCCAAAAATGCAAGAACGCAGCGAAAAAAAACTTCATTTACACAGAAACGCTGAGGGACTGAAAACACTGTAGTCAGCATGCCAGGCCTGTAGTTGGCACTATAACTGTCTGCTACTTGTTCTTACATCTATTTACTTTAGTTTTCATGTTAAAAAAGAAGTAGTAAAAACATGTGGATCCCTGTGGATCTGCGTGGATCTCTGTGACTAGTTTTAGTCTTTCTTACCATATTGTACCAGGCTGACACAATGAGTTTCTCCTCGTAATCTCTCTGGCCTTTTGTCTTGTCCATCTCTTTCTGTGAAGAGGAAAAATAAAGCCACACAAAATCAGAGACAGTCTAACTTTTTTTTTCAGACAAACCAGCTTTCTTCCTCAGTGATCTAACTAGACCAGATCTAACTGAACTACTCATTACCTCCAATGAGTGTAACATCCTCTCCTTCTCCTGTAGCTGGTTCTTCAGGGCCTGGACCTCAGGACCTGAACCCTGGTTCTGCTTAGGGTCCAGGGTCCGAATGACCTGCAGAAGACACTTTCTGTCACTTCATTCACCTGCAGAGAGCATCGCTGTGTTAAAGGTGTTCGTGATAAGAGATACTCACACTTTTGGCTTTTTCCAGATACTTCTTGTATCTTTCCTCCATCTGTTTCATGTCGTCATCTTTTTTCTTCAATGCATCCTCCAGCTCCTCCACTCGTTGGGCTAACGGGGAAAAATACAAATGTTCCCATGTTTGTATCCACCTCAGCTGAGTAGTGATCAGGGTCAAAGATTTAAAGATCGGCAGGGTTTCAATTGCATTTCACACATTTTGAATTCATCAGAGTCCAAACTCACAGCTGGCGTTATACTTTGGCTCCATTTCATCGATGAAGGAGTTCTTCTTCAGCAACTCGTTGCTCAACTCCTGTAGTTTCTCCCTGATGAAACGAACAGGTTTTAAAATGTCATTCAAGTCAGTGGAGAGAGTGAGAGCATTTCAAACCAACTCATTTCACATTTTAGTTTATCAAACAAAACAACAGATTATTGGGTCTGTGTATAACTCACATGTGCTCCTCGTACTTCTTCTTCAGGATAGAAGACTGAAAAAGATTTTAAAACGATGTTTTATTTCATTTTGTGACATTGTATAAAAACATATGGCAACTATAGAAACTACAAGGACACCAGAAAATGTAGAGCTATGCTCACGCTATGTTAGATCAATGCAAGAGATGAAGCATGTGTAAGTTTTCCAGCGTGCTCTTCCTCGCTTTACTTCAGTGTACTGTGTCAATCATCAGAAATGTTCAGACATAAAAAATATGCCGAAATATTCACTGCCTGTCTAATTTGAAAAGATCTGTAAAATGAGTAAATATCAAATCAAAAACATCAAACCTCATCCAACAGAGGGCAGTGCTGAGCTAAGGGTCTGAAACCAAAAACTCATGGGGATGTACCACATTAGGAGATGTTTTCACCTTGGATTTATCACCACAGATATTTACAGGAGAGGGAATTCCCCTCTAAGATTGACTATCAGATGCTTTGAAATCAAGGATTTCCATTTTTAGGTGTCATCAAACAGACAATGGCCAAAATACACCAGGTGTCTCTGGTCCAGCTCTGCTCCATCACAGCACCAGATAGGATAGGTTTCCATTCAAGCCAGTGTGTCAACTCACACTGTATCCACTCTGTTTCCCTTTGCATCAAAAACCCAAAGCTCCTGTTTTTTGCCCCGTATGCCAGAGAAGTGACGTGGCAATTTACAAAAAGCATTAGCCCTCATTTATCGAACATGCGTACGCCTGAAAAATGGGTGTACGCTCCTTTCCACGCACAGATCGGCATTTATCAATCTGAACGTGAGCGTCGGGTATGCTCAAATTCCACGCCAGGTCTGAGTTTGTGTACGCAAGTTTCATGTCAGTGGGCAGCCCAGTGCAGCGAGGGGAATCTGTCTGTGAAGGAGAATTATTAGATCATGTGAGCGCAAGATATTTTCTGACAGAAACACTGATGTTCTTACGTTAATATTTACATCGTTGAATTAGATATGACACCAAGAATGTTTCTAACATTTTACTCTTCTTCCACCAACCTGTAAAATACGTCGCTATGAAAGAGCAGCGCGAGCTGTCAGCTGATTCCTCCACATAAAAAAATGTCTTTCCTTCATTGGTTAACTTCAAAGAAAAAAAAAAGAGATGCTGTTACCAGCTTTTAATATGCTCCCATGTCAATGATAAAGTCTCTGCAGAGAACATTCAGATGACGCTGGATCAAACTTTCAGTCTGGATTTTTGGAAGGAAGCCGTATCAATTACGGGATTTACAGTGGAGAAGATTATTTCACTCCTCCCAATATTATCATAGAAACTTCACCTGTGTATAACAGAGTGACTATTTCATAAGAAAACGCTGTTCATTTAAACGGGATCACAAACAACCTGCTCATCTTGTGGTGGTACAAATAATCATAAAACTCCGGTCTACTTGTGCGGAATTGCTCACAATGGACACACTTCAGCTCCACTCCCTCCTCAGTCTGTGACAGGTTCAGGCTGGAGTCTGCAGCTTCTTTCAGAGCTCAAACACATTTTTAAAAGAAAACTTTCCACGTTTCTGGACCTGAACAGAAACATTTAAAAATTCTGTGGCGTCTAACAGTCAAATATTGCAGATAAATAAATCAAGGTATAAACAAATTATGTATAAATCAAATATAGAGCTAAAACAATATCTCAAATAATACGAGGTACTCGAGTACAAAAAATGCTGGAGGGATTTTCTCTGCCTCGAAGAATCGTTGATTTTTAAAAAAAGATCAAAGATTGGTATTTCAAATAAAGCTGACGCTATATTTAGAGAGTTTTCAGACCCCTCAAGTTACCTCTTTTTCAAAATAGCGACTGACAACAAATTTAGCTTCTTTTCTGGAGTTTTGAGACTGATATGAAAGCATATATTAATCTGCATCAGCTGCTTGTCAATAAGCCGCACGTGCTGAGCCCCTCCCCTACCCAAAATCACTCACACATCACAGACGGACGTCTGGCTCGCTGCAGTCGCTCATCACGGTCACACTGGCTATCTGAACTGTTTTCATGCACTCTTCAAAGTCCATTTTATTTGATCAGTGTGACCACAAGACTCACTTCACCTCTTTGCACCTTAGGAGAGGTGGGCTTTGGCGTGGTACACTTCATACACGTGCACAAACGTGGACACTCCATATGATCAATGACATACGTTTGCTGCGACCGCTTCCCTCAACAGTCATTTTATACAATAGCGGGGGTGTCAGAGGGCTGTGTCGCACCTAAACAACTTAATATGAGCCTAAAAGTCACTGAAATTGTAGCAGGGTTCTCTGCGCCTCATTGTGCAGGCGGGTAGAGTATGGCACAGCTTGGATGGCCAGTGTGACTGCGCAGGAGACTGTGTAGGAATGAATAGTGGAGGAGGATCGATATTTTAACATCTCAAAAAGAGTCAACCAAACGAAGTTCATTTGAAGTTCTAAACACATTAACAGTGTGCAGTGTTTCCCCTACCTTCTACATCATCAGGGGGGCGAGCCGCCCCCCTGAATGTGGAGTTAATTTTTTTTTCCATACAGCGCCAGATCACAGCAGAAGTGATTTAGAGTTCCCCCTCTCATGAATCAGGTCCATACCTTGTTTTTTTAATCTAGCAGATAAAATAACCTTATGTTACTAACCTAATGTTACTTCTACATCGTTGGGTTCACATTTCTCCTCGTGGAACTTCACAGTGTGCGAAAGAGCGCGTGATCTTTCGCACACGGCGAAGTTCTGCTCCGACTTGTTCACAGATACACAAACACATGCGCGCATTTACACACACAGACAAGTTCATTCCCTATAGAGAACAAATACACCCCCCCCCCCCTGGAGGTTTATTGGATTAACAGTAAACATGCAATATGAATCAGAAAAAAATTAGACACGTGCATAAATTTGGGCACCCCAACAGAAAAATCCTATCAATATTTAGTTGAGCCCCCTTTTGAAAAAATAACAGCCACCAGACGCTTCCTATAGCCTGTAATAAGTGTCTGGATTCTAGATGGAGGTATTTTGGACCATTCCTCCTTACAAAACATCTCTAGTTCAGTCAGGTTTGATGGTTTTCGAGCATGGACAGCCCACTTCAAATCATCCCACAGATTCTCAATGATATTCAAGTCTGGGGACTGGGATGGCCATTCCAGGACATTGTATTTGTTCCTCTGCATGAATGCCTGAGAAGATTTTGAGCAGTGTTTTGGGTCGTTATCTTGTTGAAATATCCAGCCCCGGCGTAACTTTAACTTTGTGACGGATTCATGAACATTATTCTCAAGAATTTGCTGGTATTGAGTGGAATCCATGCAACCCTCAACTTTAACAAGTTTCCCAGTACCAGCACTCGCCACACAGCCCCACAGCATGATGGAACCTCCACCGAATTTTACTGTGGGTAACAAGTTTTTTTCTTGGAATGCTGTGTTCTTCTGCCGCCATCTATAACGGCACTTGTTATGCCCAAATAACTCAATCTTTGTTTCATCACTCCACAGCACCTTATTCCAAAATGAAGCTGGCTTGTCCAAATGTGCTTTTGCATACCTCAAGCGACTCAGTTTGTGGCGTGTGCTCAGAAAAGGCTTCTCCACGTACAGCTTTTCCTTGTGCAAAGAATTGTTGAACAATGCACATCCACACCATCTGATGCAAGATGATCTTGAAGGTCTTTGGAGGTGGTCTGTGGGTTGTTTTTCACCATTCTCCCCATCCTTCGCCTTTGCCTCTCTGATATTTTTCGTGGCCTGCCACTTCTGGCCTTAACAAGAACTGTGCCTGTAGCCTTCCATTTCCTCACTATGTTCCTCACAGTGGAAACTGACAGCTGAAATCTCTGAGATAGCTTTTTGTAGCCTTCCCCTAAATCACAATGCTCAGTAATCTTTGTTTTCAGGTCATTTGAGAGTTGTTTTGAAGCCCCCATGTCGCCACTCCTCAGAGGAGAATCAAAGAGAAGAACACCTTGAAATTGGCCACCTTAAATGCCTTTTCTCATGATTGGATACACCTGTGTGTGGAGTTCAATGTGATTGATATGAAATATTGATGAGCTCAATCATGAGCTCATCAGACCAATTTTGTATTCCAATAAGAAGTTACAGGTATTCAAATAACTGAAATGACAAGGGTGCCCAAATTTTTGCACAGTCTATTTCTAACCTTTGATTTAATTACATACAATTGAATATTGCCACACTTGAAGTATTTGTCTCAAAAACACCCCAGTACTCAGCCTTGATTAGGAAATGAATGGCATACCACTTTGATCATTTCCTGTGAAGATTAAGTAAATTATTATGCAGCCTCAGAGGGGTGCCCAAACTTTTTCATACAACTGTATATGTGCTCAAACACAGCAGGGATAATCATTTTAGTCTGTATACTGCAAAGACTTAAAATCTTTCAAAAATGTCTCATTCCTAGTTAAAATGTCACATATGTAGTCAGAATTTAAAATGTATCACCCAAAGTGACTTGATTTTACACTTGCTTGAAACAAATTTACATTTGAAAAATAATTGCTGTTTAAGTACACAGAAATGCGTTTTATCAGAGTACTTGAGTACTCGATGTAATTTTCAGTAGAGTACTCGAATACTAAAATATTCAATATTTGCGGCCCTAATCAATTGTTTAAAACTCTGCTGTAGTTTAGTTTGTCACATCCACGCTGCTAACAGCTGCAGTGATTTACTTGCAGATGAGTTTTTCTAACTCGCTCTGACGCTACTTTTCTGGCTACCAAACAACACAGCGTCATTTCTCTCTACCTCTGTTGCTATAACGTTGCCGATCCGCTGCATGGGTAAGTTTCCTTTTTCACGTAACGCGTCCCGCCATGTCGTAAATTCCATGGGTTCGGCCAGCTGAACCTTGAATGTTTAGGGCGTGTTATGTAAATTACGAGTGTTTTCAGCCGCCACATTTATCAACAGCTGATCAGGCGTACACCGTGATTGGCCCTGGTACGCACGTTTCATAAATCACACGCGAACGTTGCCATAAGCTGATTCTTACACCCAGATCTGGGCAAATTCCCACGCAAGATTGATAAATGAGGGCCATTGAGTGGGACAAGAAGTTGGGCATGGAAACCACATAATTTCAAAACAAGCTGTCCAATCCATATTGTATTTACTTAAATATAACAAAAGTCATGACACAATGAGCAGGACCAGACCTGGAGCCAACAGGTTTGAGGTTTCACAGCCCAACATGAACCAGGAGAGGGTAATTATTGGGGTTGCCGGGGAACTCCTCAGTCTGTGACTCCAGCTGTCTGGATGTCCTGATACCTGCCGTATTGAACACGCAGTGAGTGAGTTGACAGATATGAGAACCCGCAGTCAACAGGCAACAAAGTGGAGCCAGACCGGATACGCATCTGGTGTATTCCTGGCATCAGTTTGTGTATAACAAGAGTGCAAATGTACTGAGTGTCTCTGGACTTGAGATCAAACAGCATCATAGACAGAGGAATGCGAAGGTCACCAGAGGAGAAAAATCGACTTAAAGCTGCTAGAAGAACTAATTTCTATTTCAAAGTAGAAAAGGAAAATTTGCGATTTTTAATGACAACATCAGAAACAATGTACTCTTACTCTTGTGTAACAGCTCAGTGTATTGAATGCACATTTGCAGGTAAAGACTTGGTTTGAAGTGAAAATCAAATTATTTGTGAGGTTTTCCAACCAAGCTGTTTCATGTTATAATTTAATAAAATAAATTAACCCACAGAACATAATCATCAGAGAGCTGACTTTTTACAATGTGCCATTTCATCACTTTCTGAGGTGTTACACATTCATAAAAGTAGAACTGACCTCACACCCTATGTATGGAGAAACTAACTGGGGAAATGAGACTGAAATCAAAATATATACTTACTATAGTCTGACAGTGGGAGTGTTATTTAAAAAGAAAATGCACAAGTGTTTCATTTATTTGTAAGAACTGTAACTTGTTGAAACTTTGCTCTATTCAGAGAACTCTAATCTCATAAAATAATCTCTATAAATGTCATTATTTCCAAAATGTACTGCTTCTCTTCCTGTTTATGAACTGCACTTCATGTAGGATGCTAATGATAAGTGCTCTGTTGATCATAAGTGATATGACTGATGGTAAAGGCCAGGCTAGTAATGCTGGTTTTTTTTAAATCTACAGCATTTCTAACACCACAGCAAAGAGGCAACAAACGTGACTTAGAGAGTGTTAGAAACTATTTTACTTGATGAGAATTTTATTCTTATTAAAGTTTTCTAAATTGTTTTTAGTCTACACTGTTGCACTGGTGTGTAAATGTGTTTCTTTTTTCATCACTGCTCAACATCATTGAGCTCTCAAAGGAGAGCTGTACCAGATTTTGTACTTGTATCTGTCTTTATCAGGTGTGGCATGGAAGGCATGTGACTTCCTCTGGTTGATATCAGAGCTATGAGCACACACAACAGAACAAACATTCAGTCACTCACATCATCTGCTTTTGAACCCTGTTCTTGAAGATTCTTCTGCAGCTCTTCAACCTGACTCTGCTCCTCCATCAGGCGCTGATTTATTAACCTGAAAGACAAGAACCAAAGATTAATCTAATAGTTTTAACACAACAGTCCACATCCCACTGTGGCAGACAGAATGTCAAGGGGACTCTGGTGAAAAGGTTCATCAGTGGAATTACAGCACGGACAAATCTCTCACTAGAATTCCCTTCACTGGAATCTAACAAGAAAAGAAAAAAAGAATTCAGGGACAGGATATTCTTGAGATTTGTTGTAATATGCTATCATGATGGTATTAAGCACAAAGAACACAGTGTGTAGATCTTTTTCATTTTTTCAAGGGGAAAGATCCCACAAAGGCAAACACAGTATGTTTGTCTTTGTGGCATCATTCTGTGCTTGTGCTACTCTGACCTGTTCTCTGTCTCCAGTTCACTTTTCCTCCTGTTAGCATCCTCCAGGAGACTCTGCAACAGTGCAATCTTTTCGTTGTCTGAGCCCTCCTGGGCCAACTTCAGCATCTTGTTCTCATGTTGTAGACGGATCAGATGCTCCCTAAAAAAACATTTAACAGAGGCCAGAGGTTGTGAGAAAAGTAGAGATCAGACTGTACTTTGATAACTACAGATAGCTTTTACAGCAGATAGAGAATGTGTTTCTGCATTATTACTTTACCCAGTACTTCTTTTTCCCATACTTTACACTGGTTTTGTAAAACTGAAGCTGTTTGACCCTCACTTCATCAATGAATTTTTTCTCAACCACAGAATTAACAAAACAAACATTTTAACACAAATTCAAAAGACAACCATGAACAGCAAAACAGGTGTGAAAACAAAACAAATCCACATATGTGGGGAAAAAAGGAAACAAAAGAAGGAAGATAGGGTATTGAAGGTATTTACTATTTGTAATGACTCTCATGTCAATTTAAGATCCTGCAGGCCATGCACTGAGCGGATAAAACTGAACTTTGTTTTTTTTTTTTTTCAGACTATCTCTTGTGTCATGTCTCTGAAGGGTGTGGTCGATGTCTCCTTTTCCACTGAGGGACTACCTAAATGTTTCCAGATGAACTCACAGATGCAGAGTAATCCAGGGAAACTAATAGTGCGTCCCAAATCGCATACTTCCATACTCAAATACTCAAAATTTTGAGTATACTGCGTCAAAATGAAAAACAGTATGCATAGTATGCGAAAAATGAGTATGCAAAAGTACCAGGATGATGTACTCAAATCGGCCCGGATTTTGAGTATGCAGCTGTGGACACTTACTGCACTCATTTCATCCTCTGGCAGCAATGTATAAATGTAAGTTATTGATGTTGTTTTTTACACGTGTTGTTTCCACCAAGCACCATCAGCTGTTGATGTTGTGTATGTGGTGTAACTTGTTTTTGTTTGTTTTGTTCTGCGAATGATAGGCTATGCCAGTGTTTCTCAAATCTGGTCCTGGAGACCCCCTGCCCTGCATGTTTTAGATGTTACCCGACTCCAACACACCTGATTCAGATGATCAGCTCGTCATCAAGCTCTGCTCGAGCCTGATAACGAGCTGATCATTTGAATCAGGTGTGCTGGAGTGAGGTAACATCTAAAACATGCAGGGCAGGGGGTCTCCAGAACCAGGATTGAGAAACACTGGGCTATGCTAATGCTAGTTGAGCTAACAGCTATCTCAAGGGCCCTAGCATTACCCGGTGAACCAGGTAAATATAATAACAAGCGAGTTAGACCCTGCACAGTGAATACATGACCAGAAGCACCACTCAGACATTTAATTTGTGGATGTATTTTAACTGCCACAGCGCCCCGGTAGCTCTCTTGGTAGCTTCAGTCAGCTGCACCGACCCCCATTAATAAACTCTACACCGCTGATCGTGTTATTAGCTGTGTTTAATACACTACTGAAAAGGCTTTGAAAATTTGCTGGCAAATAGTGGCTGTGTTTGGCGGAAACGCGCTGGAAGCCGGTCACAATTAGACGTAGAAGAAGAAGAGGTCGACATCATGTCATCATTCCCGGTAAGTACAGTGCTAAGCAGTATGCGATTTGGGACAGCACTACACCCTCAAAATTCGTGCACTAAGCCAGTGAGTATGTAGTATGCTTAGTACACTCAATTTGAAAATTTTGAGTACACAGTATGGAAGTATGCGATTTGGGACACACTATAAAGGAAGACTTCAAATAAAGTGTATTATGTAGCTAACAGACTGAGAAATTACATAAACATGAGCTGATTTCTTCTGGTACAGGCTCTGAAACACTCCAGCAGTCAAAGAAAAACTACATCTCCAACTGTTGTCTGTCCTTTCTTATAGTTTTAGGAAGACCCAACAAATCAATCCCAGATGCAGCTTATCAGGATAAATCCAACTAAATAAACTCAGTTATTACATTTAGTGGTCAATACTGAGCTGATAAGGCACAAAAACACACAGGTTACAACTTCAGACAGATTCCTTCTTCTCTTTACTCCACTGAAACATTTATATCTTTTGCAAGCTTACAACAACTTTTCTTTCCACCACCTTTAGGCGATATTAACAGCCGGCTGTGTCCTGGGTGAACTTGATTTGTGTAATTTTTTCCCATTACTGGCTTTTAGTAGATTGGGACGTCAAGGTAAATCCACATTCTCATGGTTCAATTAATACCCAGGCACAGTACGCTGCCAGCAGAAAACCCAACCCTGTTGGAAAGCAGCAGTCAGGCTGATGTAACTCACTCAGCTATTACATAGAATAGAATAGAAAATACTTTATTATTATTATATTATTATATTATTATTATTATTATTTATACATAACTCACAACAGACAGCCAGACCTCTCTACCTTACAACAGCAAAGAGAGAAGGTGGGGGAACAGGCTAGAAACACCATCTGGTTACCAACTGAGCAGCACTGTAGCGGACACACACACACAGACAAGATCACCAACATCAACGGGGAGCCAATTATCTGGATCTGTCAGTGTGAAGCACCTCTCAAACCTAACGCTTTCTCTGCACTGTTGACTGAGGACTTTCTGAGTATGCAAACTGGAACATTCAGAGTCAGGTAGATTTTCTGATAACGTGTTAAGAGAATAAAACAGACTTTCTTTTCACAGAGAGACAAAAATCATCACTAGACATGCACTGAATCAATCGGCCGATTTCCTTAATTTTGGAGGATCGGTGATCTGTCCATCCTTACATATAAAACTTATCTTATACACCTCTGGGAAGGTCTGACAGCCAGCCATTGTTGCTTTTTGCCCTGGGACCTAAAACTCAAGACACTTTACTTGTTGTTTGAATTAAAACATAAAGATTTTCTTGTTTCACAGGTTTTGTTCAATGAATTTCAATAAAATAAGATTGGAACATTGAAGGTATATGCTGTCAGTTATAAAAGGTAAAAAACAATAGTGCCCTCTGCTCAGGCCGAGGACCCTAAAAAATAAAGATCAGTATCAGCCCTAATCTGTATCAGCAGGTCCATCTTTTTTTAAATATCGTAGATCGTGATCCGCCAGAAAATTGTGACCAGTGCACCCCTAACCCCCACTACTCTTGTTGCATGCGCTGGTGTGATTAATCTCCTTGTTCAAGCACATTAATTTGCCTCACTCATCCACTAGCTCAGAATGCTCGTATAAGCAGAGATTTTTTAAATCTCATTAACTCTGAATCACTACCTTATGTAAAACCCAAACAGCATCAGATGGAAGAACCCGAGGTGAGACCTACCGAAACTCTGGAGTGGTGATTTCAGCTGCCAGCGAATCAGAGCCATCATTATTGGTCAACGGGAACAGACCTGAAACACACCAGCATCAGCATCATACAGAGGCTCAAAACAACTATCAAGGCATTAAAAGTATACTTCTGTCATCAGGTGTGAGTTTTACCTGAAGAGAGCCGTCCCTCTTGAGCTTGCACACAATGCAACTCCTCAATCGTCTCCTTCAGAGAGTCCCTCTCCGTCCGCATACGCTACAGAAGAAGAACAAGGCATGAAGACGTTAATACAGAAACTAACGGAGAGGAAAAATGCTGAATTTCAAATTTGATGCCTGATTTGCTACCAAATTTGCCAAGTCCTAAAATTAGGCACACATCTTTCTGGTTGTAACAACTCTGATTGTATTTACAAAGCTGGGCTGTGAACATGTCATTTCTGTGGTGAATCATGTGTTTCCTGCGTGAAGTTCTCACAGTTTTCCTTCCCCTCAGAGTTAGACAGTGCTCACTCACTCAGTCCTGCTCACCTGTGGCTCACCAGCCTTATGACGAACCTGCTAATAGGCTTTGCAGGCATGAAACTGCGCATTTTCCCTTCATTGATTTTTAAAAATACTTTTGTCCACACACAGCAGGCAAATCCGCTGATAAGTGCAGCTTGAAGCATGCCAAACCCATACTTGTCAGTGTTTTACAGACGTGAAACCCGTGCCATCCAATCAGGATGAGCCCCCTTTATTCAGCTGTGATGTTTGAGAACCAAAAACTGTTTTCCAGCATAGACGTGAAACCAGAGTTTTCCAAAATCTTCTTTGTGGTCGGAGTTTTCAGAAATCATTATTTTAGTGACCTAAATCTGCGGTTTGGTGTGGACGACAGGCCTAAACCTATAAAACTATATAAACATATGTTTCCCAGATTCCCAGCTACGTGTGGACATGACCTCAAGCTCTTCTGGAGACTGCAGTCTGGTGCCTCAGTATTCCCGCTGCTCAGTGATATGTCAGCTGACTCTCTAGATTTCTAGTTTTCTTCATGTTCACCTGTGGATAATTACTCTTCCCCCTCCTGTCTTCTCCAATGCCTCCGCGAGCCCCCTGCCTTTCAGCCCAACTCTGTCATGTTGCAGATCTCTTTCTCTGGACACCCACCTGCCTTCACCTGCACCTCAGTTTACAATGAAACGCCTAAAGCTTCTTACTCTGGGTTCAGTTATCACGCATCATAACTATTTCTTCGCAGATGTACGTTAATCATCATGAGGAAGGAAAAGAATACTGTTATTTTAATAATAAAATGAGTGGTACGTACATCTTTTTCTTTTTGTAGAGAGTCTACTTTCTCTTTGACCCGTTTGTACTCAAACTCCATCTTGTCAGCCTTTTTAGATTCCTCTGACAGTCGGTTCTGAAGTTCAACAACCTGCACATGGAGAAAGCAGCAGTTCAGGACAGATGTCGATGGGTCTACATACACTGATGGTGTTGATAGTGACAGAGTCTAAATGGCTGCTGATTGAATACCTGTCTCTTGTACGTCTCCAGCTGGCCCTTTGCAGCATTTGCCTTTCGTAGCTCTTCTTCCAAGCCCACATTGGTTTGCATCAACACTGTGTTTTTCTCTTCCATCAGTTTATTCTGGAAAACAGGAACAGACATGTTAGCTCATTCTTCTTACTGCGTATGTGATAACAGTGAACTCATCACCTAAATTGGAGTGGTTATAGAAAGATACTGATTGGTAGTTTTTCTTGAAAATCAGATGTCTGGCGGAGAAAAGAAGGCACTACTCGTTGCATGAAGTACTGTTTTTTGTCTGATTTTAAGTGTGACACTGTACCTGTCTCCTGAGGAGGCCCATATCCTCCAGTTTCTTCTTGTAGTGTTCCACTGTTCCCTCCAGCTTTGACACCTTGTCTGATGAATGCCTGAGAAAAAAAATCATTCTGAAATGTTACATTTACAAAGGAAGTGATGGTGGGGGCTTCACTTCACAGGGGCTCCGTTTGTGTAACAACACACCTGAGACAACAGACGTGTGAAATAACAGGAAAAAGCTTCAACAATACCTTTTCTTATTGTGAGCCATCTCCTGATTTTCCAAACCATTTCACTTCCTTAAGGAGACTGAAGACTTCTTAAAGTATATTTTGCTTCAATCCTGGTATGTTATTTATTTTAAAAAAGGATTAAAGAAAAGAGCCTTCATCTTTTTTTATCATTGGTGATAAATGGCCTCCCATGTGTTAAAACTCAAGAGAAACATTTTGTTGACCTCTCACACCTTAGGCTTTAAGTTCAGTATTTTTTCATGCACCATAAAATGAAACTTAAAGAAGCACAGAACTAAAAAACTAGAGAATTTCAGTTTATGGGTGTTGTGCATTCTTCCTGTCTTACCTTAGGACATCCATCTCGTCCTTGAGAGACTGGGCTTCATCAGCAAGTGACGTAAGCTCTTCATTTTGTGATTTCACATCCAAAAGTTCTTTTTCAAGCTCCTCACACCGGATCCTGTAGTCATCTTTTGCAGCCTCCAACCTTCAAAGAAAGGAAATGGTCATCATTCAGGTGAAGATTCCTTTTTCTGTTTGGGCAGCAGTAGATCCTCTTACCTAAACGTTTCCTCCTGTAGTTGCTCCAGCTGTGTCTGCAGCTGGAGGTGTCTGCGTCCAGCAGGGCTGTTTATATCCTCTATGGAGTCAGACTGGTTGAGTCTCTCCATCAGAACTTGATTTTCTGCTAACAAACTGCTTTTCTCCTCTTGCAGAGCCGCCACCTGGAGAAGAGAAGTCACCAAAAAGAACAGCAAAGAGCGGAAATACAAAAAGAAACAAAGGTATAGAAAAGATAATCAGTAGTGATAGGAGTTTAATGACAGGAAGTGAAAATCAGAGGAAGGCAGAAAAGAAATTGCATGGAGAACAAGAATGGAGCAAAGGAGCATGAGAGGTGTAGAGAGGGATAGATGGAGAGGATTGATGACAAGGGTGTTGACATGGAGAGAGGAGAGGGGGAAAGAAACATTAGAAAGGATTAAAACAGTTTTTCAATGCATGTCTCAAGCTTCTTTGCAGAGAGTGTTCAACATTCTGTTATTTTCAATCACCGCATCCACTCTGGTAATAAAGCAAGCACAAACCAAACACAAACCTCAACAAGGCAAACCAAAATACTCCAACATGGCAAAGAGGGCTGGTTTGATGTCCCGCCTATGACTGACAGGTAATCAAACTCCACATAGAGCAAAGCGGGAAGCTGTTTGGTTTCTAAATGGACCTCCAAGATTGAAATGTGACAAAAAACCTAAAATATGTTGGAAAATTTAAATAAAATGTGTTAGCAAGATGAAAAGTGTACAGATGTGTTTTTATCCAAAGGGGGTTCAGTTCTAGATAGAGACATAATGTGTAAAGATTTGATTTGACAAATATTCAACAGCTGTGAAAAATGATGATGCCTTCCTAGGTCTTTTTCCTACTGTCCAATGTAACTGTCGTAGAGCTCAGATGCACTAAAGAGGCAGTGGGTACTTAGTGCAGGGGTGACAACACACCCACATAAAAACTGCAGGTGGTGGGCCCCAGAAGGACCCCGTGTACACATGTGCACAAGCACTTGTGCACAGACGTGTACACACACACACATGCAGACAATATTAGAAGAGGGGGGTCTGGATTTGCATGGGGGATGCTGGTGCAAGCGGACTGAGAAAATCCAGGGGCTATTGGACACAGCACACGCTATAAATGTCAAATAGAGACATGAAGAAAAGAAAGTTTGGATTTACCCTCTCTTCTAGCTCATTTAACTCTAACCTCAGCCTATCACGCTCCTCTTGAACATGGAGGGCCTTTAAAGCAAGGCACACAGTGATGGAACAGTCAGGAAATAAGACAACACAACAGGAGAACAGCTAAGCCTTTAAACTACAGCTCCATTTTTCTGTGAAAACTAGATCAGGATTAGAGGAGTGTAAATTAAGAATAAATATACCCAGAGTGGTTTGCTGTTTGATCTCACTGACGTACAGTATGTCTTTAAGCTTTTTTCCAAAATTGTTTTTTTCACTGTTTGATTAAAAAAAAATATTCCAAAGCCTACAGAAAGTTAGTGGAGAAGTAAGTCATCAGTGGTGGTAGAGTTTTACCCCTTTTCCACTCAAAAAGCCCTGGTGCTAGTTCTAGGCTGGTGCAAGGGCTAGTCCAGAGTTGGTTTAATCTGAAAACTATCGAAGAACCAGATTGTTTTCCCACGGACAAGAGCAACAAAAGAGCCATCATAACGCCACTAAATAAATCAGCTAATCAGGAAACACTGGCATAGTTTACAAATACAAATAAACACACTGACCAAGAAAAAAAAATGGCTTTTTTCTTTAATACACATGAAAAATGAGGAAGTTAAAATCACTGAAAACTGAAGGTATCTTCTTTATCACTTACAGGAATAAAGTGAAATTATAAGACGGCTTAGTAACTCTGTCTGGAGACACCAATTTTAATCCTTTTTTATGTAGGCTATTTTAACCACAAAATTCTAGGAGTTGAAACTTTTGCGGGGATAACCCCATCTCCAGCCCCTGATGTACGCAGTTTCGTCTTCTAGTCCGGCAAGGAGTCAGTGCTACTCTGGAACCAGTTTTTCTAGTCCAGGGCCAAATCTTTGGTTGGAAAAACACAAAGAACAAGTGCCCAATGAAGATCTGACTCTGAACTGGCACTGGAACTGGCTTGGTGGAAAATAGGTACACATGAGCAAAAAGGGAGCTGCTTTTAAAGTGTGAATAAAGAGCTATAGGAACCAGTAAGACTGTATAAATAACAAATAACAGCAGAAAAGTAGAGAGA
The DNA here is from genome assembly GCF_033239565.1 of Halichoeres trimaculatus. Lineage (NCBI taxonomy): Eukaryota > Metazoa > Chordata > Actinopteri > Labriformes > Labridae > Halichoeres > Halichoeres trimaculatus. The sequence continues at coordinate 31,284,003 of NW_027437194.1, read as the reverse complement.
AAGCTCTATGTTGGGTTAAGAGGGAACTAACAGGGTATGTTTAATAGCATGTTTCTTCTGGAGATTAGACTCAACCTAACAAACTATTAAAACATAACTTATAATAGCAGTTCAAATTAAAATGACTGTGATTATCTACCTACAATGCTTTACAGATATTTTGTATTCATACCAAAGCAAATCAGATTCCATTTTTATTAGTGTAATCAATTCAAGTTTCAAACGGCATATTAAGACAACATGGCTCACTCTTGATACCTAACACCAGGAAGTTCAAATTCAACATTTACCTAAAATGCTGATGACTGACTCTTATTTTTTTATTTCAGAAACTTTTTCAAATGGTACCATCAAAACAACCAGTGTCAGTGTCTTTCTTAACAAACTGGACTCAAGTCATACCCACTGTTAGTGTAATCAGGTCATGTGATGTGTGATGATGTATGACGCTGTTGTAAAAAAGTCTCTGACACAAGTGTAGCTCCATACCTGCATGTCAAGCTCACGACACCTCTGTGCAATCTCTTCCTTGGTGGACATAGCATCGTTTAGTTCCTCTACTGTCTTCTTGAGCTGAGAACAGAAGGAACAGATAAAAACTTAAAGACTGTGAGCTGATTTCAGTCCTGATTATAGTCACTCCAGATTATAGGTTGCTTTTTAAGACTTTGTATAGGTTGCTGGCCTGACTGTATGTTTGTCTCAATGGCTACTTATGCATTTCAGTGGCTGCCCAGAAAAAGAAGTAAATGATGTAGACTAGTATGATGCTAGCTTTTCTAAGATCCTGCTATTTGACAGGTTTGTGTCCAAAGTAGGAGCGGGAAACACCAAGTGAAGGGGAGATGTGCAACAACATTGGTGACATTAAATCCCGATTTCAAATCTATATTGATTAAGACAAGAAATAAAAAAAGGCATTAAATATGTAAAATTCCAACATATGATCATCATAATATGTGGTGTTTTCTTTGAATGTCTCAAAGTTTGTACTGACAGTGTCAAAAACAGAGAGATAAAAAGCTTCAGATAGATAGATAGATAGATAGATAGATAGATAGATAGATAGATAGATAGATAGATAGATAGATAGATAGATAGATAGATAGATAGATAGATAGATAGATAAAATACTTTATTCATCCCCGAAGGGAAATTCATAAGGAGGAGTTTATCATAAGAAATTTTCATACCTGTCTGTCAAGATCAGCATATGAGTCATTTCCTCCCGCCACCGGTGTCTCTTTACTCATCAGCTACAGAAAAACACAAAATAAAAGTCAACCCTGCAACTGTCTGTTTATGTAAACTTTCGTATTCCACCGTAAACCAAAGATGTTTAAAGTCAGTTTCACATAAATTGGCTGAACACTGCATGTTAGTTCACCTCTTGAATGGCTGTCATGACAACATGCTGCACTGACTCCTCCATCATCATTATGGTCTGGATGTATTCTGGAGACAACAGTACAAAAACCCAATTCAGTTTCTGAGTTCGTTTTTTTTTCTGGGGCATTTTGATTTCACAGAACATCCTTTCCAGGGGTAACACTACATAACCCAAACCCGTCTTAGTCAGATTTTTACCTTGTTTCTGTTCACAGTTGACAGCACAGCCCAGTAAAAGTTGTAGCATCCTCCCTAATTCTGCTGCATCAGAGTGTTCTCCAATAAGGTTCACGTCTGGTAATGTGAAGTCATTGATGTGCTGGCCCAGGACCTAAACATGGATAATAAATTATCAAATGGCTTTCAAAAAAATGAAATGTATGCAAAAGGCCATTACATGAAAACTCCATCATCATGGTGGGGTCATGTGTTATGCTAAAAAAAAAGATTATGAATGGAGTAAGAAGTCACATTTTCTCTGTTCCTGAAAGCCTTCTCTTAATTCTGTCTGACTTCTGAGAAATGGTTCAATCTTATGAATACAGCAGACTTTTCTTACCTCCTGGTTATAGTCTAGGATGCCTTTTAAGACTTTCTTTAGATTGCTGACCTGAAAGAAGAAAAATATTATAACTGCTTATTAAAGGATCGCCAACGATAGATAACAGGGTATATGCTGAAATCCTGAAGTTAAATTCAATACTTTTTCAAGACTTTTTAAAAAACCTTTCAAAAAGTCTTAAGACCTTATCGGGACTTAATGCCGTTGTTAGCAACCGATCTTTGACAGTTGTAGTTTGCATTTTAACATAAATTAGGTAAACTGGGAAGGAATAAAGCTTCAAAGAATAAATGAAACTAAAGGCAGGTTAATTGACATTCCCATTCCCACAAAAAGTATCATCAGTTATTTAAGGCCAACTTGCAGAAAAAAAACAATAATTTATGTCACCATTGTCAAAATTTAGGACATGTGCTTGAGATTGTGTTATTTGCTTTCCATCAGCTCTACATAAGGACGGCTACTAAACTACTGTATGAACTGAGTTTGTTGTCACATTAGCCTACAGATATGTTGGACTGCTAGCGCTACGTATAACCCGCGCCCCACAAAATTACAACTTTGCTTGTTGTCACGTCTCAAACAACTGCGCTACGTAACTGTATTGATAAATATCTTATTTCATTGCGTTTTTCCAGTAAAAAGGTGGTTTGAACAAAGAAAATTTGTTCAGAAACAACTGAGATCAGGGGAACCTGGGGGAGCTTTCTCTAAATCGTAAGAATCCAAGATCCCAGGTCATCAAAAGTCCAAGAAATTTTCTCAGGAGGCTTGAGAAACTCTTATGATCTAGAATGATATATTGAGATGCCAAAGCCTTTTCTAGATCCTCACGCTGGTCTGTGATGAGTGTGACGAGCAGAATGATCGTCCAATCACCAGTTGTGGTTATTTTTGAAGGTTCAAACCCCGAAAACATTTTTGAAACAGATGGACCATTTCCATAGTGGATATATGGAACTGTCTGTCTGGTCAGGTTAGTTTGTAACAGAGGCAAGGAGGAAAATAAATATTCATGGATATGTTTGAAGTCAAAGCTTGAATACCAATAGAATTCAATACCTTTTAAGATTATAATCAAGACTTTTTAATACTTTTTGAGGGTCTTAATTTTCCCACAACTGATTTATCAACTTTTAATACTAATTAAGACCGCGCGGACACCCTGGATAAAACATACAAACAGCATCCCATATTTACCACATCTGAATGACAAATGGAAATTTTTTACTTTTTCCAGAAATAAAAACTTATGAGCACCTAACCCCACCCCATTCAATTCAACTTTAAAAACTGATCAGCTGATTTGAAATAAAGGACTTGGTCCCATTAAATCCTTTTTTAAAAAACATGCAAATCTCTTAAAAAGTAAACAACAGATGCTAACCTTTAGTCTCCAGTTGTCCCCGACTTCTGGCTTGATTCTACTGATCCAAGCATCATTAAAATAAACTATATCTCTGGAAAGAAAAGACAGACAAGACAAAACAGATTTAGAAGTGTCAAATAACAGCTCACCATAAGGATTGCATTTAAACACTTTGAACAAAAACTTACATTTTCTGTAGTGCTTGGGCCATGACGATGCCACTCGTCAGGTCTTCTACCGTCTTGCACGGGGCTTCCACTCCAAATGTCTGGATCTAAACAGCAGACAGACACGTGCTTAGTGCTGGTGCATGCTTTGCAGTTAGAGTGACAGTAATCTCATTTGACTTGAAAAGAAAAAGTCACTGTGATTGACAGGTTGAGATGCCCTTTCCTTAAAAAGATTTCACCTGCAAAAATCAAACTTCATTTTTTCACACGCAATTGGCTGGATGTTATGTGATCCAATGCTGTTTTACTGTTGTACTCAATATGCTTGTTAATGTTACAGCACCCCTGCATTAGACACTTGCACATCCTGCTCCAGCAAGATCTCTCCACAGCTTCGCAACTCATCCCTGCAAAGTGTCAGTTACATAACCTCTAACACTTCTTTCAGACCCCACCTCACTTGAAAAGTCTAATCTTTTTTACAATACTTCCTTTTATTCTGCTCTGCTTTCCCTTCAGGTTAAAAGTCTGTGGCCCAGGCAGAAGGGAGTCCTTTTCAGTCTGCATGCCAAAACCCCATGTGCAGAATGAAAACAGAAAGCTGAGGGAAGGAATGTTGGATTCCTGACAGGAAGTAAATGACGGGGTTGAAATAGTTCGTTTGCACTGCACCACTGGTTTCAAACCCACTTTTCAATACGTGGCGTAGCTTTCAGCTGTCAAACCCTGATTCAAATCCCTGATGAAAGATTTATCCTGGATCAACATGAGGTAATTGGGTAGAGTTTTAACAAGTAGGGTGCTTGGTGTTCATTGCCAGCTAGGCTTTAAAACTTTTCTTTTTATCGTAACAGGCATAAAACCCTTGAAATTCTTCTGGATGAAAAACATTCATTGCGAAAAGTGGCTTCAAGTGTTGGCAATAATTCAGCACTTTACAGAGCGCTGCCTCAATCTTTAATTCACTAGAGAAGCTTTTTGCAAAAAATACACAATGACAGAAAAGACTTTTCACTGCTACTGATTTGCTACGAAACACATTTGAAAAGCAACCACCTCACTGACTGCTCTTCCTCATCTTTAGATCATACTCCATAGGGTTAGAAACAGGTAGAATTGGTCTTAACGTCTAACTTGTGAGGCCTATAGTATCACTTCTTTGCAAAGAGACAGAAGGGTAAACAAGAAGACACCGGACGCTCTGCACAGGGAAGGACACACTCTGTATGGCATGAGGGCAACAGGACACTCAGAATAACTTTAGTAACATCACATGATAAAACAACAACACTTATATGTTACTACAAGGATTCAGGCTGGGATCTGAGAGTTGAGACCTTACTCAATGAACTCACTTTGACATGTTTAAAGCTTTCAAAGGACTGACTCCTCTATGTCACCAGGGCTCTTTCTTATCATTTTTATAACTTCTAACAAGATGTCAGTGTTTTCAGGGAGCCAAAGAAGATAGTTTCTCCATACATTTGTCTGATACCAGTGATCCCCTGAGGAACCCAACAATACCCTAATAACATAACACCACCATTACACACACACATTTTCTGCCAAATTTGTATTACAGCATAACAAAGGTTACACTTTTTCCTGTGATGCTGCTTTATCTTGTATAAGGGGTTGAATACTATAACACCGGATAGGAGAATAGTTAAGTGTCCAATTGAAAGAGATGAACGTGTAAGTTAGGGTGAATAAAATCTAGGACATGTCAAAGAAATCAGTAAGTTTGGCAGGTAAAAAATACAACAGAATACAAACCTTAACACAAATTATATGGGATGAATTAATTATATGTCAGTGTCCCCCGTTTGTGTACAAATGTATTTATGTGTATATGCGTGTGTGTTTAGGTATGTGTGTGTATATTTCCTTTACTATTTGTTTTGATTTTTTTATTGATAAACCCTCTGGTTGAATGTTTGTTGATGACCCTGTATTTGAGGACAGGGGACTAGAACAGGGGTGTCTTTTGACCCTGACTGTCCTACTTTTTGGTGTTCATGTTGTTCTCTCTGTGACAACACTTAGAAAATAAACATAAAAAGTAGGGTTGTCATTTTGACGCATTAATTAGATTAATTAATTACACAGCAAATTAGCACGTTATAAAAGTTAACGCAGATTAATCTGGATCCCAAACCCGCGGGGCGTTCAAAGACGCATTTATTTTCAAATGTCTGGCTTTTACAAACCGTTTGTCCAACTTGAAAAGTCAGATTTTTCACATTTCCGACGATCCCTGAATGTATCCCACTTGACATCAGCAACATGCTTTAAACCGGGGGGTGGGGGGTATTTTCGGGGGACTGCCGTCCACATCTCATTTATTCACACGTCCTTTTTGAAACTGCAGAAAATCAACTGTTCACTCCAGCTCAATTCTGTAAAAAACAGATAATTCTACACTCTTTACTGCATTAAACGAGCCCTGAATGATCGATATTTGTCCTGTATATAAATCTAAAGAATTCTTTGAAAATTTCCTTCTATCTTCCTGGTGTCATGTTTCAGCTTGGGGCTGCTCTGCACCAATGAGCAACAGTTTGTGTGTTCAGAGCATGTAAAACTGAGAATACTTCACTCCTCTTTGATCCAAGGCTTGAATTAAGTGTTTTTTATATAGTTCCTCACAGTTTTTAGCCTTTAGCCCTGGTTCTCCTGACCTCATAGAAGTATAGAAGTTCATATTGCAGTGAAAATTGAGTCAACATTGAGTAAAAATGTGACAGAAGCAAAAACCGTCCTAAAAATCAAATCAGCTTATCTTGGGTGCAGGACTGTGTAGAGTTTGTAAAGATAGAACCATAAAACTTTTTTCATGTGTTCCTTATGCATCAGGGTACCTAAAAATGTGTTGTATATGTTCCCACCTTATTTTTAAATGTTTTTTTAATGTCTTTTAATTAAATTTTAATGTCCTGGAATTCAAATTGTTTATTTTGGGACCTTAAAAAGATATGAGATTAAAATGTGATTAATTAGATTAATTAATTACAAATCCTGTAATAATTAGATTATTTTTTTAATCACCTGACAGCACTAATAAAAAGGGTTTGATTTAAAAAAAAAAATAGTGTCAAAACAAAGGTTGCAAAGAGCTAAAATGATAATTTAAGTTTTTGCTGATACTCCTAGACGCCGCCTGAGTGGCTGCCTGTTGCAGCAGCTCTCTCTTTGTGTTGTTTTTGCCCTTTGTCTTCTCTTTTTGGTTCTCTTCATATTTGCAGTCTGTAATTACTTAGTATGTCTGATTTGTTGGCCATTGACACCAAGCTGGTTGTGTTGGTATTACTTTTTTTGCTCCTGTCCTGAGACACCACCAGCCTGTCCTTCCATCCATGCTCATGGGGAATGTTAGATCTGTCTCCAATAAGATGGACGAGCTAGCTGTGCTAACCCAGTACCAGAGGGAATACCAGAGGGCAGAGTAGCATCATGCTATTCACAGACATGGCTAACGGAGCTAACACCAGACACCAACGCCACATTGGAAGAGCTTCACCTGCTGTGAGCAGACAGGATCCAGGAGACAGAGACTGAACAGACAGCTGGGGAAGTTCAGTCCTGGACCCTGTGGAGGTGGAGGCAGAGGCTGGAGAAAGATGGACAAGCTGTCCTCTCTGATGGACTTTTTTTTCTGGATTCTTGAATGTATATTCTTTCTTGTTTTGCTGCTATGGCTCTGAATTTCCCTTTGGGGATTAATAAAGTACATTCTATCTTTTTCTAATGTTTTTAAGCTTGGTGATGGTCCTCAACCACTAAACATCTAGTTGTTTCCATCTGCAGTAAAAATAAAAATAGAGGAAAGAAAATAAAGGGCTGGACAAACAGAAAGACATCCCACAGAGGGATTCCAATGCTTTTTCCAAAACATGACAGCACCATAGTCTGCCCGCAGATCTCGGTCAGCTTTTAGAAACCTTATTGAGTGTGTAGGGCAATGTTTCTCAATATATTATATCTCAAGGTTTGAAATCCCACTTGAGGTCAAAAAAACATCCAAACCAACTGAGTGGCTAACAGCAATCTAGCCCCTTTTTGCTGGCCCCTGTGGCTATTATCACTCTCTGTACTATTGTCCCCAAGCAGCTATAGGTTCTCACGGCTTCACATGCTTGACTGCATGTCAGATCTACAAAACTGCAGTATGCATGCCACTGGATTACAGTGCCTTTAAACAGAGTGTATACCCATGTGATGTCTCTTGGTAAGCTGTGACAGAGTCATAACAGACCAGTGTCTTTGTTGTACAAGGTGTAATCACTAACCACTGAACGATGCCTCATTTATCCAGCTCCAATGTGATTACTGACAGCACATTGTCTCGAAGATTTAAGCTCATCATTGGTGTCACATTATTGGCCTGGAATACTCATAATTCTTTTATAAATGTTTTTTTTGCATTGTAATCAGGTCTTCTATAGTAGTCACCCCATGCTATGAAGAACTCATCAGTAAATGTTTTGTTACCTTTAACTGTATGGGTAATTACTGGAGGACTAGCCCATTAGCTAATCAATCCGTCTGTAGACTAAGAATAATGTCTTGATTTAGAAACAGTGCAAAGTTTAGTGCTCACATTAAGCCTATGAGCTGTTGTTCCTGGCCTGAGTTAAAGGTCCATGAGCTGCAGCCAGCAGCTGAAAAACAATAGGCGCTCTCCACACGTCGCTGATGTATGTTTTCACATCACAAGACTTCACCAGGTTGAGCCAGGTCTTTTGCATCTTAAGGATCATTTTTTACATCAGCTCTTTAGGATTATACAAATCACTAGACCGTAAAGCAGTGGCCAAATATTAAGGAAGGCAACAACTACTAATGCATGTATTGACTTGTGCTTCCTATTCCAGTATTGCACAAAAGGAAGATTTAAACAGCATTAAAAGTTGCTCAAAGGCGCCCAGGCCTGTTTTCTATGTTAAAACACCATACTTCTGGACCAGTATATTATGGTCCCTGGAACTCTGTAATATAGTGTTTTCTTAATACAATCTGAAACTGAATTAAGCATGAATGTAATGTAACTTCTTGTTGCTTTGAGCCCAGTGGTTAATGTTCTACCACAGAGCGTTCATCAATCTACAGCCCTGATAGTGATGGTTGAAAATCAGCTTATCTTAAAACAAAGACTTCATCATGGAAACAGAAGAATTTTTTGATTGTAGTTAAAGGTGATGTGAGGACTATCCGTTTGGTATTAATAGCAGTGACAACTTTGGCCAGAATCTATAATGTTTTTCTGGGGTTACAGACGACATTTCCCATGAGCACCATCACCCATTGATTAAAAAGACACCACTCTCGCCAAGGCATGTGTTTGTTTTGAAAGCAGAGAGAGGGGCAGATCTACTTTTAAACACTACTTTTCATTGTTAAAGACAATTTTTTCAAGGATGCTAAGTGACAAGAAATGTTTTTATTTGCAGTTAGGTACTGCCATTTGTTTGAAACAGGAAAAAAATGACAGATCTTGCTTCTCACTAGGGATGGGTACCTTTCACATTTGAAACAATACAGTACCAACGCCCAGTAACTGGCAATCCGGATCGGTACTCAACGGTACCAATTGTCGGTACTTTTTTGTGTTTATGTGGTACGTAAAATAATATATAAAATATTATCTTATTTTTCTTATTCTTATTTCTTATAATTATTATTATTATTTATTATCTTATTATTTATTAGTTATTACCTTGCAATGCTGTGTTCATGTCCAGCATGGAAATTTCACCTACTCTTCCACTTCTTGACAGTCACAAGGATGCATTTAGGTACCTAAACATGGTACCTTTTGATTTTTCTATGAATCAGTACCTGGTACTTTTGATAGAATTTAGTCGGTACCTATAAAAGTACCCAATTCAGCACCCATTCCTACCAGTATATGGTGCATACTTTTATTTTTTGTTGTGGATTTTGCTGATGACCATCAAAAGCTGTTAAGAGTCTTTCACTACATACTTAAAAGCTAATGTAATTTGTACTTAACATGCATGGTGAAAAAAAGCTTTTTATGTCACCATGTCACTAGCCAAGTGTGGTAGCAAAATAAGCTCTGTTGAAATTAAATCAACGTTTTTTTCTTGGAGCCCAAACATATGTTTCCTTATACAGATGTTTGTTGTGGTAGAGTAAAGGTATTGTCATGTGACTGCGATGTCATGGGATATAACTTGTCACTTGCATCTCATTATGTCATTTAACAAACCAGCTTATATAACAGATAAGAACAACATGATAAAATAAATAATTAAATGATATTTAACTCAAGATAAACTGTCATCAGGCTGATATCTGGGACTTTATTCACATAAGTACCAGGAATATTTAATGCTTTCTATTCCGGCTACATGTTTGTCAATTTGCTCACCACTTACAACAGATCCTTCATATTATTACTTAACTGTGTATGCATTAGTCGATTGTTTTAACTACAATACAACCAGCCTGAACTTAGTTAGTAGTTAGTAGTTAGGTTTGTCAGTGTCCACTCTATCATAACCATTCAGCAGGTCTTCCTTTTGCACTGACTCAAAGCAGAAGCAACCCCAGACATCTTCACTGCTGTTTCATAATCGGAACAGTCTCACATGTTTTAGTTCCAAACAGTCACGCAGTGTGCTGTGACTTCACAGATGACAGGTATGTGAGGAATGTTTGCTTCATGTTACTGTGGACATGATGGAGGGCTACAGAGAGCTAAACTATGACAACAAAAGGAAGAGGCACCTATGATGAACAGGCAGATTGCAATGCATTTGTTGCTTACATTACACTGAATTTAATACCTTGATCAATTTTAGATTCTTCTTATCTGCCATACTTTAAGAATAAATGGGAAGTGATTTTCTATTGTTGGATTATATCATTATTGAATTTTAACCCAAATGGTGAGATCAAACAGCCAGGATTTAAGAGGTTGTCCTGCATCTGCATTTCACGGAGGTGCAAAGTGAACATGATTTGATTACATGACACGTCAAGAGGCGCATGACTGTGTAGACACTGGGAAGCTTGTTTACACTAAGCCCCACACAGGCTGTTTTCATCTTACACTACTGACATTTGCCCCATTAGTTTGCTGTGACAACATGAAAATACCGTTGCAGTTTCCACCATCCCCTGTCCTTGTCAGTCTGTTCACAAACCTGGTTTGAATTTGATAGATATCCAAGGAGCAATGAGGGGGTCAATTTGCAATTTGAAGTACCAACCATGGCTAAATGAGATTAATTATTTCTAGCTCAGGCATTGAATGAATTTGCACATGTCCGCTAAAACGTCAGTTTACTGTCTCAGTATAATATACATGACTGCTTTGAAATGTAAACACAAACCAACCATTAGCATCCGATGCTAGGTGGCTTGATCGACTTGAAAGCTTAGACATCTGCTTTCAGGCTCTAAGTAAAGAGCTGAGTTGTTTCTTCCACAAATAGGAATCGTTTCGGGTGATATTTCGTAGCAGATGAGATAAACAGGGGGAGGTATAGTGACACATCGGACGAGAATGACAGGAATTCAGTCTCCAACCAGTTATTAAACTGCAGCGTTGTATCTTCACTCAGGGGGAAAAGGCTTCGCTTATAAAGCTGTGAACCAAAACAAGGCCAGCGTCTCCGCAGTTTGCAACCCCCACATCAAATAAACGCTGGGAAAGTTCAGCTAGCTACAAATCTAACGGCACAGTACAAGTTCCAAAATCGTAAAACTGGCTTGGTATGCGTTTTCTTGTAGGCTAGTAAGCAACACATCAGCAGCCAAAGTAGAGAACAGCTGGCCTGCATACGTAACTAACGTGAGCCCGTGTCATTCCACCGTTACCACAGCTAGCTCACCAAGCTAGCGTTAGCCTTTATGCTACGTAGCATCGCCGGCACCGGATAATAGTCTGACAGTGAAAAGTAACCCCCGAAACTTTACGTTTTCACACCTACCCATGTCAAGAGGCTTTCACAGAGCTCCATTCGATCCAAGGACTCTGATGTACTCATTGTAAACTAACGAAGACCGACTTCTTTAGTGAAATGCCTGAGGTTGGCAGTCAGCTACATGTACTCCCGAGGTCCCTCACTCTCTGGGTGTCTCCCAATCTGTGCTGGCCAATAGCTGCTCTGCCAGTCCGGCGTATGCCGGAGAGGAGTGATTGGTGGGCGGAGTCTGCAGTCCACAGAAAAAAACACTCCCACAACTCAGAGGAAAACTCCCTGAAGACGATTTTCTTCTTGTGGGACGGGAATGCCACACGATACGAGTGACGTACATGAAACTGCTGCTCTGAGGACAAGGGCCAGTTGGGCTGGAGTAACGCATCGTACAGTCGAGCTCTTTAAAAGTGTATGTAGTCAGACTTTTTTTCTTACAGGAGAGAGGGGAAAGCAAAGGCCTATATTCATGTTGGGGTGATGAGATTAGGTGTAAAGAGCAATCACCCAATCTCTAATCTCTGCTTTTGTTTTATGTATAGAATGACTAATTTTTTAGGCATGTCTCTATTTCTCCCATACATGTTAATGCTTTATACAACAGATGACCCAATGAGCTACTGTAACTCATTAAGTAATTACAAACCACAAGATTAGGATAAACTGATTTAGCTCATTAGTCCTTTGGCAAGAAGACAAACTAAACATGAACATCACAATAGTTACCATTTTAAAAACACTGTTATAGTGCTCATATGATGACAGTCATGTCAACAGGCTATCTACCCCCTTCGTTGAACAGTGACAGTGCTGAGTTTAGGAAGAGCACAGCTGAGTCAGTTTGCAGAAAGCCGTAGGCGGTGTATTAAGACATAAATCAGTGTTGTGCTGGATGTGGTGATCTTTTTTTTTTTTTTTTGCATCACAGAAAATGAGACACAGCCAAATGTAATAAAAGTAAATATTATTCTGACTTACTTCATGTTTTGGAATCCAACAAAGAAGATTGTGATTTAGTTTCATGCCTTGCAAGGCTTTTAAGATATCTTTCTGTTAAACTTCAAACACACAGAGGCCCACCTTGAGGCCCTCTTGCAGCCTCTTGAATGTTCTTGATGGCTCTCCTTGGTTGTAGCCCTTTCACTCCAAGGAGTTTTGGGGTTTGCAGAAATGAATGGCCAGTAAAGCCACAGTACCCGACCTACACTGGCTTTCCAGCCATTGCCCTGGCAGTCCCCCAGTGACAGGGGGATCTAAATATACATACCTTGTGTGGGTGTTAATCATCATCTCTCCAATAGCTCCAGTATTCGCTCACCTGTGTGAGACTCTCACCAAACTGGTTCTCAGATGTTGAACTGCTGAAGCGTTTACAGCTTGTGCTGTCATTGCCTTCAGCTGATTAAAAGTAAAGGGTGGAGGTTGCTCAGAAACTGAAGAGACAGACTAATAGAAATGAACCAGTACAGACATTTAAAATATATGACACAACAGGCTGAATGCTTCACCTCAATCTACAACATTTCAAGAGGGAACTGATGCTACGTGTTCTGATCTAAAGCTGTAATATACAGAAAAGACTTCACTTCACCTCTGATCCCTCAGCCTACAACATGCAACATGAGGACTAGTGCAGGTTTAGAAAACAGAGCCCAGGGAAAGCAAATGGTCGAGATACAGTTACAGCTGGTGATCCAGGGTCATGACCTCTCATGAACTGATGTAATTTTTGGTGCCAAGAGGTATAGCAACAGATTTATGCACTAGACATAGAATAATTCTCTTTGGATGAACTGGTTGACTCGGGGTGTGAGAGCTGTTTTTTTTTAAAGGGGCCACAAGCCGATTTAAACAGAAGCAGGGCTATATCATTTGAACTGTAGTTTACCATCTAATGTCTGTAAACTTATTTCTAAACCTATTGTTTTGATGTCTTTATTATATGCATGTCTGGCTCTGAAATTTTCCTTTAATAAAATGGTATTAGTATTAGTATTAGTATTAGTAGGGCTCCCTGCTTCAGCCCCACGACGGAGGTACTTGCATGCACACCTTGCGCTTGCTATAGTCATTTTGTTGAGCACTGAATCTTCACAGCAAGTAAACAGTAGCTCAAGTAAAGGAAGATGCAGATGCGGATGGAAATTAGCCTTGAGCTAAATCCGGCATATTTACAGCATTGTTACCTGTTCATTAATATGCATTGTCTCATTCAAATGAAGAAATAGAAAAAAAAAAAAAAAAGAGGGCAGGACAAACTGCCAGGCGGGATAGCTTCATTCTGTTCTGGAGATGTGCGTAGCCCAAAATGACATTGTCTTGGGTGGTGTTTTCGACACAGCTCGCTTGAGGAGAGATTGTCAAGAAAGGGGGCAAGCAAATAGGGGGAAGGGTGGATTTCTTTTTTCAAATAAGGCGGTGTTATAGACACGCCAGGGGCACATATTTTTGTTAGTAAACCATATAAAAGCGGATTTTTGGTAGTATGTTCCCTTTAACACTTCAAGCTGCCCCTCACTCATCAAATATCCACCTCACTCTCCCTGGAGATGTTGCTCTCTAGTGCTGAACTACTTTGGCACATCACCAGTGAAGGGTGTTAGGTCATTAATCTTCATACACCCTAGCCTGGGTGTCCTTGTTGGGAGGGTTTGGTCCCCAGCTTGTGCCCAAGTGATGCGTTGTTCCTAGAGACCCCCCTATGGTTCCACAGCCACCTTGAGGCCCTCTTGCAGCCTCTTGAATGTTCTTGATGGCTCTCCTTGGTTGTAGCCCTTTCACTCCAAGGAGTTTTGGGGTTTGCAGAAATGAATGGCCAGTAAAGCCACAGTACCCGACCTACACTGGCTTTCCAGCCATTGCCCTGGCAGTCTGATGAGCTTTGTGTATTTGGCCCTCTTATTCTTGTTGACCTCATCAATTCAGCCCTCCCACGAGACAGTCAGCCAGAAGAACTACTGTGGAAACTGTGGTGGACTCTGTTGTCAGGACCATTTCTGGGCAGAGAAAAGTGGTTGTGATGTTGACAGGGAACTTGAGCTGCGTTCCAAGGTCAGCTTGGAGCTGCCAGTCACAGGCGGTGATGAGGAGCCCCCCCTGTGGGGCTAGGGTGATCTTGATGAGCCTTCTGTCATGGTCCAACGAAGGAGATTAATCGTCTGGGTGTAGCCTGGGTCTTCGTCTGTGCTGGATTGTTGTGCTAAGTCCACTTAGTCCACCAAAGATCTCAAAACTTGGTCGTGACACCAGCAATACCACCCTCCCTTAGGCTGTTGGTCAGGAGTTCAAGATATGCTCCAGGGTACCCCTCCTTTGGCACAGCCTGTATTCAAGAGTATCAACTAGGCCAAATGATCAGCTCGTCATCAAGCTCGTAATCAAGCTCTGCTCGAGCCTGATAACGAGCCATTCATTTGAATCAGGTGTGCTGGAGTGGGGTAACATCTAAAACATGCAGGGCAGGGGTACCCCAGGACCAGGACTGGGAAACACTGAACTAGGCCACGGGTGTGCAGGTTGGCTGGGCTTGGGAGGACAACATGGACTGAATGGGCAAGAAACTTGTTGCATGATGGTTCAGCTTTCCAAAGCTCTGTCCAGGTGATTTTACGGGATTTGGCTAGCTCCCACCCAGTCCTCGCCCCTTGCTTAGACTAGGATCTTAAAAATATAAGGGTGTTGTCTTTTCTGTTGTACCTGAAGACTATAGACCTGTGTAGCTCTGTAGACTGGTAAACAGAAGGCAAATATAAAATCTCACAATTACATTTGAATAAAAAGTGAACATGCAGTAATGCAGCAAGCTTTGACAACTTTTGTGTCACTGTTTTTAAAACTAAAGATTTACTTAAAGCATCTGTGAGGAACTTAGCTTTCAGTAACAATTTTAGCACTTTCTGTAGTAAAAAAGATTCCTCCTATTTCTCTGTTGATCCTGTCCTGTACTTGTGTGCTTCTGAGGTCAGACTACACAACGTTTCTGTCTGTTTCAGAGGTCACTGTGTCAGATAAGAGTCCCAAAGCTACACCTTGAGCTTTAAAGTCATATAACATAGTCTAGTTTCTTCCCACCCTGGTGGCAGCAAGACTTGAAAATGAAAATATGCACAATGCAATTGTTTTTGCGAACAGTCATGTTTGCTTTTACAGGTCACAAAGAAACCTTATTGGTAATGAACTTCAATCTGTTTCATACCATGTGAAAAACCCCTCATGGGAGCTTTAAATAACCCAAACTTGAAATCTCTAAAATGTGAGGTTACTTTGCAACAGTCATCCTGTGGATGTATTTTTTACAGGCTTAGATTTCATTCAGATCAGTCTGTAGCCGGTAAAAGTGCTTAAGGGATTTTTACACAAGCACATGAAGATTCATAACCAAATGATCTCTAAATGCTTTGTCAGTTAAATTAAGCAGAAAGCCTGTGATAGTTGCAGCAGTGGGATGCAAATAAAAAGTCCAGCAGTCATTGCTTTGAACCAACTTTCAATGCATTAAATCAAAACACTTCCATCAAAACAGTAAACTCAAGTTCACATTACATTACATGTCTCCAGTATGATAATATGCACGTTAACCAAATTTGGCAATGCCTTCAAGAATTGGCTGGTTGTGATGCAAATAGGTCAGTTAATTCAAAAGAGTTCCTTTGATTCACAAAGCTTGGTTTATAGTAGAAACACACAACACAACATTCTCTTACAAACAACACCTGGTGCTGTATTGTCACCCACCTTGACCTTAAACAACAGTTATTAAGCCAAAACTGAAAGAGTGAAAACCATGAACAGGGTCAACATTCAGGAATTTATCCTATTCCAACCCCACTCCAGAGACGCAGTCACATCTCTGGCTTCAAAGTAAAACTCCTTGGGAAGACCAGTATTGTTGAAGACTTTCCTCAAAGTATTTATTCTTGTTTTTTTGTCAGTCTTGTTGCAAATTCACTGCAGGGTTCACCTCATGCCCGAGCAAGCCCTGGGCTCTTTAACGAGTTAGTGCCTAGCCGTTGAGTCTCTGTGTGACCACCTCTCTGTACATGATGGAGATGTACACAAAGAGAAGCAGGATGACAAAGAAATCATCCATGAACCCCAAGAGGCCGAAAAGGGCCTCCGGGAGGATGTCGAGTGGTGAGGCAAGGTAGGTGAGAGCTCCAACCAGGCAGAGGAGGATACGGATCCTGAACATCCAGAAGAGGCCACCCACTGAAAACATCTCCCTGAAGGCATGGCGCAGCAGGGTGGGCACATCTCTTAGTCTGTCCATATACTGAGGACACAAGAAGAGAAAGTGAGAAAATTTGTTTAAAATATATTCTCCTTATTCAATTGACTGCACAAATGAGCTCATTATGGAATCTTGAAGATACGTGGCTGTTCAAAACAGGCTTTTTAATCAAAAGACTGAATGAAAATCATCATCTCCAGCTGGCCTTTTCTTCTAGTCACAATCACACACACCACCGCCCCTCCCTCCTGTTGCTCTCTGCTCTGCTCAAAGCCTTCCTGATGCCTTCACTACTGATGGTCAAAAACACCAACATTTGCACTGAACACATAACTTGCAGCAGAGCTGTTACAATATGAACGCCAGAGTCTATATGTGTGGTAGTGGACATGTACGATGAAGTGAGGGACTTGGGTTGCTAAGACAACGTGACATGTTTTTGCGAAAAAGGTGTTTCCATTGCTCTTTTGCGACAAACTTCAACATAGAAACTTCTGAAAAACCACCGCATGAGAGCATAAAAACGTTTTTTTTTCAAGTTTGAGAGATTTTTCATAATTTTGGTGTTTCCATATTATTTTTTATTGTGATGTTTCGGTTTTGTGCAATTCTAGGTGTAATGGAAACTCAGCCAATGAGGATGAAAATACACAAAACACTTGCTTCTATGCAAACCAGTGCAAAAAACAGAATAGAGAGGGAGCACATATGACAGGTCAAAGAAGGTCTGTCTCAGTTTCAATCACATGCAGAGGCAACCTGTGCCTCTTGGACTCTACACATATGTGCAGCTGTACTATACTCACAGATCGTGGCTGTCCTGAGAACCTCCGATTGTAATCGTTTATGTCTCTCAATATCAGCTGAGGCTCCGCCTCACCGTCCTGGACTCTCTGAGGACCAGTGTGCTCGTGAAACAGCGGGAAAAGCAATGTTACCTTGGACAGGGAATAAAGTACAAGATCAAACCACAACAATATCAAAGCCTGATAGAAATGTATTCACATCAAAATAATTCTTTTTAGAGGCAGAAACAGTTATTCTGTTAAACCAGAGACAAAAGAGACATCAGTGTGGACTTTTGACTCTGTCAGTTACACAGAAAGTGTTCGTGTTGGGCAATGGTTTTGCCACAAATTACAGTTTAAGAGTATTTTTGGTGCTGTGATACTTATTTCTGTCTATCAGTACATGTAAAGGAAAGATACTGTGACAGCTCACCATTTGTCTGCAGATGGGACAGTTAATAGCACCCAGCCAGGTGCCATATCTCCAGTAGGCTATGATGCAGGAGCCTGTGCAGGAAAAGAGAGCACACAAACACAGCACTGCTGTAATCACCACTTCAAGGTGTGTATTTATTTCCACAATGCTTCATTAGTGTGTCTCTTTCAGCTACAAACAATTATTTGTCCACAGCTATGTTAGTACATGCTAACAGACATGTAGCCAGAACATCATCCTTTAGCATGTTGCGATCCCCTTTTAGCCCACAAACAGACAGGCTCAAAATGCACCAGCAGTGACAAGGAGCTTCTCCTTTCCTTATAACAAACAGTTTATTTATGTACAAAGATGGAACAGGACAAGAGACTTACCACAGAAGAGATGTCCACAATTTGTTTCCACAGGCAGGACAGCCTGCTGTAAGCACACAGGACAAGACATGTCTGTGTAGTACTGCTGCCGGGCCTCCGCCTGACTGTTTTCATCCTGAGGGAGACAAATCAAAACATTCAAATAAAGAAACACATTAGGGAGTAACTGTTGTAATCAAACCAACCAGCTGGTAGTTTCTCTCGAAACATACAGCAAACTGTGAGCTTCACAAAAAGTTTACAATTATCAATTTATTTTTTACTCTTTCAATAAAATGGTAATTTTAACATTTTTTTCACCTGCTGATGTTCTTTGAAACTTCTTCACTCTTAGCTTACATCAGGAAATACATTATTATGCAACTTCCTGTGATGGTTAGGCAGCAGAACTTTTAATCTTACTTCCCTAACTGTTTACAACTTGAAAACCAAAATGATATAAAACCATTTCAATCTTTCAACGTGTATCCTGTTAAATTTACAGCTTGTGAGAACAGCTTTTTTACCTGTCATTTAAATCATACAAGATCACAAACATACATGATTACATTTGATGTTTTAATGTACCTGCTCTGTTTGGAGCTGTTGCCGAACAGCTCGAACATGCTCTTGATTCTCAGGGTGAATGTTCTGCTCCTCTTGTCTACAAAGTTAGAAAGCAGATGCATGGAATCATAACAACACTGAGATGAATGTTATACCTCAAGTTGGGAGCTGAGCGTTATACCTTCACTTAGCAGCGAGTAGCAGAAAAGTATTAATCACATTTTAGTTGTTGGTGAATTTAATCCAAAGTTTATATGATTCCCTCACAATTCACACTCAGTGTCATAACTTTCCATGTACTGCATGTTGTCGTGAAGTCGCTGCTTACCTGCAGAGCAGAGTGAGGAGACCTGCAAGAAAGGTGACGCTGAGAACCACAACAAATAAGACCTGGTTGCTGACACCCTCAATGAGTGTGTCCTCATCTTGGATCAGGTAGTCCAAGTCTCCACATTGACCTTCCTCCATCACCCACACTCATAGCCTACAACACTAGAATTCAAATAAGAGAAAAGAGGCAGTTATATCAAGGTGAAACAGTTGAAAAAAAATTATTAGCAACCACTTAATTACATGGTGGAGCTGATCCTATCTGTGGGGGTTGACATCTCCAATACACTTTGGTGAGTTGTTGTTGTTGTTGTTGTTTTTTTAAAGGTGGGGGGTACCTTGGTGTCTTTTGAAGGGCTGGGAGCAAGTGACATCCACCATCAGCAAAACAACCCCACATTAAAAAGAAAAGAACGGCTGTTTTTTCTGTAAAGCTAAAGCTCCTGTACTCTGTACATATTGTTTGTGGTGCCCCCAATGGACAAAAAGATTTAATTTTTTCGGTGACTGTATGCAAGTAATGTTTCTTAAAATCCTCTGCTACTTCTTATATATGGTCAAATCTATCAGTTGCTTGCAAAAATTCAAATACATACAAACAAGAACAACTTTCCCTGCAGCTTGCAAACAAATACTTCATCTGAAAACCAACCTTGCAGAATGCAGAGGTTTCAGGTAGGTATGTATGGAAATAGGAATGGTCAATGACGTTTTAATGATTTTGAAGTTCATAAGCAGGTCTGGATTTCAATTTAAACCTGTTTGATAAAAAGTTACCGACAGGGGCTTTAATCATCAAATTATATACACATTGCCATGTGGCCCACTTGTCTGAAAGAGTCCGAGCCTCATTTCACACTAATTAAAATGTAGAGCAGATTTATTCAGTGTTAACAGAACAGAAGCACAAAGTTAAGAGTCCAAATAGACTAGTTTTGGAGCACTTAGCATTCGGCTAGCTTTGCTTGACGAAAAGCGTAATTAAGCACATTACCATTACCTTTGCCAATAATGCTAAATGTCTCATAGGTTGCTTTTAACGTTCAGTTCTTATAATAAGCCAACACTTATGTCATAAGCTTACAATCGACTTGCTCTGCCCACCATTAACTCGTCCGTACGTCTGTTTTCAACGTCGTCAACAAACGTCGTAACGAGACAACATCCACTTTCTATTGGATATTAACGTTAGAGTTACTTTAAACGTTCACAATAACAGCTGGCCCTGTAGATCCGACTCTAACTGGGCCATAATCGCCTGCAGCTAACTCATAAACATAGCCTCATTTCCCATGAAGAAGCGAAAGAGATCTGGTTTCCCTTAGAGCTTACCACAGGTCATCAGAGAGACACGGTTATAGATCCATAAAGTCTGCATAACATACAAACAGCGTTTCCATACATTCAGAGAAGGGCGGTGTTTGACGGATGAGCTCACCTACCAGAAAGAGATCCACCTGTTTCCAAAGGGTTGACCTGTTAACGCCATTCACTGTCTTTAGTCCCGGGGTATTTTCTTTCCAACATGTCAGGTTTTCAAAAAAAACAGTCAGTCAATAAGTCCGGGTCTTGTTAGACCATCATTGCAGTGTCACGTTATGTTTTGTATCAGCTTAATTTTGCTTGTGTTGCAGTTCAGGTTGTTTCCCACCCTTAAACCTTCCTCTTCTTCTTCCTATTCTGCCTTGGTTTCTTTTTCTTTTACACAGTCTATGGTTTCTTTGACGGTTGGCAAACAGCGCCTAGGGGCATTACCGCCACCTGCCGGTACGGAATTGTAGCTCTGGCACTATAAACTACCTTCTCTAGTTTGCAAAAATTAAAATAAGCCAAAAAAGGTAATTACACTTAGTTTATGTTCTTTTTATCAGATTTGTTTGACTTGGATATTAGAATACAAATCTACAAAAGCCATGTATCGGATTTCTTTGTGCAATATTACACATTTCCAGATTCATTTTACTTTTTTAAGTTTCATTATCAGTTAAATTCTTTCATCATCACACATTAAGCAGTCATTGATTTTGTGTTGCAGTGTTTCTTATTCTGTAAAAAAGTTCATGTACCTTCATGATGTTTTCTTAGTTTCTAAGTAGTCCTGTTTCATCCTGTGTGCTCACAACAACAACCACAACCACAACCACAACCACAACCACAACCACAACAACAACAACAACAACAACAACAACAACAACAACGACGACGACAACAACTACAACAACAACAATAATAATAATAATAATAATAATAATAATAATAATAATAATAACATTAATATGATTATGATTCTTCTTGTTCTTGTTCTTCTTCTTCTTATTGTTATTATTATTTTAATATTTCTTAAAAGGTGCACTAAACATATTAATTTAACAAATTAAGCTTTAGAAACACTATAAAAAGAGAAAGGATAAGAATCAACCAGAATTAAGGTTTGTAAAAGACTGCACTAAAAATCATTCAAAAGGCAATATGAAGTTGAGAAGGTGAAAGCCAGTGAAATAATGTTTAGACTTTAAAGGAAATTTTTTTTTTGTTTGTTTGGTTTTTTTTCTCTAAAGGGCAGATTTGTGGCAAAGCATGCTCTTTTGAATTTTATTGAATAACCCCACACTCTACCCGTTTTTCTTTGCATTCAATAAAACCACCCATCTGTTCTCTCCCCCTTTTCCCTTTCACTTATCACGTGTTTAATAGTTGTCTTGGTTTCTATTTTACATGGATCTGTAATTTCAACAATAAGTCTTTTTGAAGTCTGCTCTGCACAATTGTCTGCAGGCTTTTTATTCCAATGTTAATAAGCTGTTTTCAGTTGGTTGACCCTTGAACTTATTCTGCTTTGTGTTTGTGTCTTTATTTTGCTTGTGAGGGATTAGACTCACTTGCTTCAAGGATGCAAACCCCGGAGATCAATGAATATCAACCATAGACTAGTTAAAACAAGTGTGCAGCATTTTTACCTGTGTCCTTCTCTCATCGCCGGGTGGCAGCACTGCGCCTTCACAATGGTTCTAAGTGCCCATGAATACGCGAGGAAGAGCTAAGCATCAGTAAATAAACTCAGCTAGCTAAATCTTCATTCCTAAAACGTGAATATCTTCATCCAACACCTTTTACCCGAGGCACAATGCCTCGCTATGCGCAGCTGGTGATGGGCCCGGCGGGCAGCGGAAAGGTGAGCTATCAGGGCCCCAGATCCACGCTCTGACATACTTTATTACGCAATCCGGCTACGGAGCTATGCTAAGGCATGAGGCTATCATGTTTTTCACATCGACCATGGTTCAAGTAACAGTTTTCCCTAATTTGCTTTATGTTAAAGTTTTATTTTTCATTTCAGAGTACTTACTGCTCCACCATGGTTCAACATTCAGAGGCCATAAACCGATCAGTGCAGGTGGTCAACCTGGACCCAGCAGCAGAGCACTTTGACTACCCTGTCATGGCAGGTGAATAGAGTATCTTTTTACTACAGACAATATGATTTCATCCTAAAATTTTGATTAATCTTAACCTTTTATAATTCAGAACAGAAAGAAGTATTCATAGAGGTTGTGTAATGTCATATTCATATTGAGTGTAATGATGTTTAAAGTCAAAATAAAGTGTATTTCACTTGACACTTATAACTATTCACGTTATTTAGGTTATAAAAAAGAAATGGATAAAAAAAGATAAACCAGTTCATAACAAACTGAACTCTGACCTTTGGTTGAGCCCCTTTGGCTACAATCTCAACATTAGAGATGCGTACTGTTAAGTCTTGGTTTCCTTGTCCTCAGATATCCGCGAGTTGATCCAGGTGGATGATGTAATGGAAGATCAAACTCTCAGATTTGGCCCTAATGGGGGCCTTGTTTTCTGCATGGAGTACTTTGCCAACAACTTCAACTGGCTGGAGGAAAGCCTGGGGCACGTGGAAGATGACTATATACTGTTTGACTGCCCAGGTATGCATCTTTGCAGAGGAATGTTAAACTTATGGAGGATGGTTTGTTTAACTTGGCTTGCTATGTCATTTTAAGAGACATTATAGCAGTGTCCAAACTCCTAAACATCTGTGTTTATCAGGTTTTTGGCATGCACCCTATGTTGTCAGGTCAAATAGAACTTTACACACACCTCTCGGTGATGCGGCAGTTGGTGGAGCAGCTCCAGCAGTGGGAGTTTCGGGTGTGTGGGGTCTTTCTGGTGGACTCACAGTTTATGGTGGAGTCTTTTAAGGTATGTGACAAGTATCCCATTATGTTAAACTCCTCTATTCATTCTTGCATCTGATTTCAAAGTGCACTTAATGGACTAACTGATAGCTTTCTTACTCTTTCAATTGCAGTTCATCTCAGGAGTACTGACTGCCCTCAGTGCCATGGTGTCATTAGAGATTCCTCAAGTTAACATCATGACAAAAATGGACCTGCTGAGTCCCAAAGCCAAAAAGGAAATAGAAAAGTAAGTTTCATAACAAAACATCACTGTTAAATGTGTTAAATGTTCAGTAACAAAGCTGGAATTGATAGGGGGAGTTTTATTAGTTTTGTAGTTTTTGTGGTCTTAAATGTAATACTGAAACAATCTCTAATATTTGCCCATTTACTGTTTTAGAAAAGTAGACCTGAAGTTTTCAAACTTCATCATGCAGCATTTAAATCCTAAATCTTAAAAATTTATCACATCATTTTTTGCTCTGTAGCACTTTGAAATTACTTAAATGTAAAGTGCACTAGAAAGAAACCTTGTATTATTATTATTATTATTATTATTATTTTATTGTTATTATTATTGTTATTGTTATTATTTGCTCTCTTTATCTCCAGGTACCTGGACCCAGACATGTATTCAATGATGGAGGATAACTCAGATACCATCAGAAGCACAAAGTTCAAGAAGCTGACAAAGGCCATCTGTGAACTTGTATGTGAAGCCACTTTGGGTTTCATTTTTGACCATGTGTCGAATGTTTCCAACAAAACTCCTTCTGCCTGTCTGTGTCTACAGATTGATGACTACAGCATGGTTAGATTCCTGCCTTTTGACCGTACAGATGAGGAAGGTGTAAACATAGTTCTACAATACATTGACTTCTCAATACAGTATGGAGAGGACCTGGAATTCAAGGAGCCAAAGGTAGGACAAAAAATACAACATGCCAAATGATTCCTATGCATTTTTTTGCTGTGCTATGACTTGGTGATACATATCTTTTTTTTCTGAAGGAGGTTGAAGAGGAGCCAGGAAACCTAAACTATGATGAGGCTTTTCAGGACTGTGGGGGCAACTGAAGATTTAAATACCGCATGGATTTCTGCAAGGGACTTGAAAATGTATCATCAACAACAGTGACAAATAAGAAAGCAACAACACAGAGGACATGTGACTGCAAGAATGGGAAAAAGGGACACATGCAGGATAAAAGCAGATTCCAAATGTGATGACTGTTTCATCATGTGTCTTCAAAAGTTTTGTCATGTGATGCTTTGCTGTCTCAAGAAACAAGATTTCAACCAACTTATGTTTTAGTATTTTTTACAACATTGTCAAAGTTAAAAATATGTTTAGTAAATTAATTGATTTATTTGTTAAATAAAATATTAACCCAAAAGCAAACATTTAGAAATTTTATTTATGATACTTCTGTTACAATAAAATTAGTCAGAGTGCAAAGGCAGCAAATAATTAATATGTAGAGAGAGGGATTGAAAAAATTTTCATCAAATATAAGTGTAGCAAGTTTACTTATAAGGGTGGCAGTACCTTTTTTGTTGTGCATTTGCAGGGAGGAAAAGAAAACAATTACACAATTGTACTCAAAGTAGTTCTATTTTGTAGCTTTTAGAATCTGTAGTTAACTTGTTGAAACAGAAAGGATACTAGCTGACCATCAACAGTGTGACTGCAGTTACACCCAGTGATCAGGTGAACTAACATACAAAAGAAGAAGAACGTGCTGCTTATGTTGAAACCACAAGCCAACTTCAAAGGGCTACAACCTGGTTTTGATAAGTACAAGCGACCCTGCAAATTGCACATTTCGTTGTACTCATCAGGCTGTGACTTGATGTAAGAGACCCTCAATGAAGTGCAATGGAAAAAAATATATCCAGGAACTTCAATTTAAATGTGTATTGTCATCTTCTCTTGGATTGTTTCAAAGCAGTTACTTTTTAATTATACTCAAGTAGATTTTTTTGACTGATTATTCTATTTTTATCAAAGTAATTGTACTTGTTTTTTGAGTGGACTATTTTAGCACTGTTTTTCTGCGTTTGCGGAGAGAGCTGGTTTTTGGCGCCCTCGTGTGGCAGCCACGCTTCATGACACTCAGCCACTTCCTGTACAGCTGAAGGGTGGGACAGGCGGAAGTCGGGCTCTGCGGTGTTAATATTTTCTCCGACTTGAGCGGTTGGACTGATATTTATCAATCAACATGCCGGTGAGTGTTTATTAATCTTAACGGTTAACCTGGAGCTCCCATGCAAACTTTTCAGTGGCAGATACCTGCTACATAACACCTTTTTCCTGCCGCCTTGGCCTACGAGCTAAAGCTAGCTTTGATGACGAGTCTCGTTAGCATTCTCGGCTAGCTTCAGTTTTATGCAATTCATTGACGCCTGGCGTGTCTTGGAAATCAAATCCTCCGTTTAAATTTGTCTTAACACTTTGTTCAGTAACTATTGTTTGTGACACTGTGTGGTATCAGTGTATCATCATATCGCTCTGTAGCAGAGGTGACAGGAGCAGGACTGTCCGTGATGCTAACTGACAGGACTGTTTCCAGCTCTTTCTTCTCTGTAAATGTTCGTGACTTTCCCCCTTTCTTCCCAGGCTTATCACTCCAGCTTGATGATCCCTGAAACCAGGCTGGTGGGGAATATGGCTTTGCTTCCCCTCAAAACCCAGTTTAAGGGGCCAGCCAGAGGAGACGGTAAGGCTATATGTTTTCTATTTCAAGTAATCGTTGCTAAAATACCTATGCAAATACAAATATGTTTTGTTGAAGTTGGGTATTTTTCTCTCGTTTTAATTATTTCACTTATGACCTGTATTTAATTACCATGTGTTGCTCATTTCCTGATGCATGTATGAATATCACTTCCATAAAAGGGCCTGATACTGCACATTAAACTTCCTCTGTGATGTCTGGTGACACACCGCCTCTAACTTTTAAAGTGCATAAGAGGCTTTGTCGCATTATGTTAAGAATATTTGGTTTAACGTCACAATTAGTAAAACAGATAATACGTTTTCAGGTGGCATAGAGGTGCGATGACATAATTTTGCATCTGCAAAAACATAAAGTATGTGCACTGGCCTCCCTTCAGGCTGTTGGAGCTGATTTGCTATAGCGCTGCATGTTACTTTGGGGTGTTTTTCAGATGATGTCAAGTCCACCAATAACATTTTATACCTGAACACAGCACACTGATGTACTGTACACTGATAAAGAAACTGCCCCCAAGCAAAATGTGTGTTTTTGAATGCACAGATTAAATGTCTGGTTTGAATTCTGATGTTATATTTACTAGTTGCTATTTTCTCATTTCAGGCATAGACTCTGACATCATTGATGAGGCAATTTACTACTTCAAGGCCAATGTTTTCTTTAAGAACTATGAAATTAAGGTGAGAAATGAACTATCTCTTGTACCAGACAGAAGATAAAGATACTTAACCCAGTTCCCAACCTCTAAAGTACTCTTGTTCCTGTTGCTGTTTCCTTTCCTACATCTCCTCGTCCCTACTCTTGCAGCAGCTGTATTTTTGTCTTCAACATGCCCCAGCTTGCGGTTTCTAAGTTCCTCCAGCTATGCATAGTTGCTTGGGATTTTTTTTGACCTTTTACAATTCAGAACAAGCTGGAACTGCACTTACATTCCCTGGTACACTTCTCAGAATAGACCTTTTTTTTGTTCAGTCCTCAGTATGTTGTCCTGTAATTTGTATTTGTTTTGTGTCTTTCAGAATGAGGCTGACAGGACGCTGATCTATGTCACACTGTACATCTCTGAATGCCTAAAGAAGCTACAGAAGGTACAAGGCTGAGTTATTTCATGTTCAGAGATCACGGCAGTGAAAGTCTGCTCTTTACGTTATCTTGTTAATAAAAATATTTGCAGAAAAAATTGACAGGCTTGGGCTAAAAAAGGAGATGAAGACCCAGATGGGCTTATCAATGACTTGTATTCATGGATCATTAATCAAAGATAGAACCTGTTGGGTTTTACCCTCAGACAGATAGATGTAATGACTTCCTGTCATTAAAACAGATAAAGTTATTGCAGTAATGTATCTGTTGCTCCTTACAGTGCAGTTCCAGAAACCAAGGAGAAAAAGAGATGTACACTCTTGGCATCTCTAACTTCCCAATTCCTGGAGAACCTGGCTTCCCTCTCAATGCCATGTACATCAAACCAGCAAACAAGCAGGAGGAAGGTAAAGGACTCACACCTTAAACTGGGCTCTTTAGGGTTACCACAAACCTCTCATGGCTTTCTGTTTTTAGTGGTTTAGAATTGAGATCCTGCAGCCTTTACTCTGTCCCTTCATCACTTTCCACGTCTCACATTTCATTTGTTTTCTTGGCTGAAGTAATATCAAGCCAAAATAGCGATGTTGACTCAGGCCTCATCAGCTAAAAGTAGGAAACGCTGTTTCAGGCTTGCTCGGTGTCTCTAAACCCAGTTCAAAGTTAGTCACTCAGAACTGTTGTTTACATTTTTGTAATCGTCTGCAAAGAAATGCAGCGGCTTCAATCTCAGTGAGTCTGAGTTGAAAAGCCATAAACGTATCAGCCTGTAAAGATTAGATGCAGCTTTTCTCACAGTAAAATCATCAAACAGTAGTTAATGATGACAGCGGCTCTGTTGGTAAGACTGGTTATCTGACCTTTTCCAGACACTATGAGGGCGTACCTGCAGCAGATCCGCCAGGAGACTGGTTTGAGGCTATGTGACCGTGTGTTCGACCCCCAGACAGACAAACCTAGCAAGGTGAGTTCAGTCTCTTAAGAATTAAAAGTGCATCAGGTCGTTTTAATTAATCCCGACAGGGTGAAAACCATGTCACATGAATAGCTTTAGACATGCTGGGTGACATTAAGCTGCACCCAGAGGCTTTTTTTATGGGAAGATGGAATTAGAAGGTTTGGCTGGTTTATTTCACAAAGCCTTACAATCTTTTTATTTCTTTTTAATGTGAATAAATGTCATCAGCTGTCTCAATAGATATGTTAGGCTTAGACTTCCTGTTCCAAATGTATCCTAAAAGTAAAGGAACATGTTTTCTGGAGCCTTTTAACCAATGTACCAAGTGGTTCCCTCTTGTTCTTATACATCTTGCGATGGGGAACTTTGGTAGTTGAAGCTTCAGGCATCAATCCTCACATTGTGTTTGTGTCTTTCAGTGGTGGGTGTGCTTTGTCAAGAAGCAGTTCATGAACAAAAGCCTCTCAGCTCCTGGACAGTGAACAACTCAGGATCCAAAGTTTCTATTCTACACCTGCAACAGGGATGGGTGGATGGGTGGGTGGATTTCTCTTTGATTTGGGGTGGAAGAGGTTTGCTTTTGTGTTGCCAAGATGATTTTATACTCTCTGTTTAAAGATGTTTTGTCTGACTGTTGACAATATTGAGCTGGTGCTTAATTCAATAAAGCAATCATAGAGATTGGAAAAAAAGAAAAAGAAATGAGCCACTGTTTTCCTTTCTGGATAGTTGGCACATATTCATCAGCTTGCCCAAAGTGGGGGCTAGTCGTGGCCTAATGTACATTTTCATTGCACCTCTGCACCACAGTGACCACCAAAACATCAAACTATAGGCAGAGGGGGTTGAAGCAGACACAGACACTGACACACATGTAAAGAGGCCCAGAGGAGACGGTTGAGCAGGATCCCTGTAAAGAATGACATTTTATTTTTTAGGAAAATCCTACAAACTTCCTTTAAAAAATGAAAAAACACCTTGTGGAAATGTTTCTTACATCACTATACTGTAGTGACAGGAAGATATTATTGGGCTGAATTGTGTTCAAGTCCTCTTTCTTTTCTGAAAAGTTTAGTTTTCATTAGTTATTAGATGTTAAAAACAGGGTTTTATGTCACATTGAATGATGATTCACAGCTGACAGCACAGTCTTTTTGGGAATAGTAATATATACCAAGACAGAGAGCAAAGAAGAGATTCAAATTTTATTCACCCGGCTCCATTCAGATTCTCTGAGTTCCTTGTTGTCTCCTCTGAGCTTGTACACACATAGCCGGGTATTTTCAGCTGTGACATATACAAACAAAAAACCATGAAACCGTAGTTTCCCAAAATCTTCACTTTGACCAGAGTTTTCAGAAAACTTTGTTTTTAGTGACACAAAACTGCTGTTTCATTTTTACAGTAAAAGTATAAAAACATATGGGGTTTCCCAAGTACTCAGCTATGTGTGGACATGGCCTCTACTGTGCAAACTCTGGCTGCCAATGGCTGCACCTGTGATGGAGGCAATTTGGCTTCAAAACCATACAATGGTAAAAAAAAAAAATGGAGCCCCGCTGTACACTCTGTATACAGTGTTATCAACACACCACCAATAACAGATTGTCTGTACACATTTATTATTATAGAGCGAACTACAACAAGAACAGAGGACACCATAAAAGTGATCAGTAAAAAGATATTTATTGGTTTATTCTTTGGTTTGTCCTTAGCAGGTCTGTCTGAATGTAAAAGAAGCAGTCAGTTGCAGTCCTTATGAAGACGGGTTTCCTTTGCTGGTAGTTAAAGTTAAGGCAGTGCTGGGTGATGAGTTTCCCCTTCAGGGAAAAGAAGACCACTTTCTCTGCATGCAGGGAAAGCAAAACCAGTGTTTGTGTATTTCCAGATCTTTGTGAGGCTGTGAACACCTCAGAATTGCATAACCAATGAAAGAACTGTGAGGTGGGTTGGCTCAGTGTGGCAGGTTGAAAAGAAAAACCTTTCTAAAAGTCAAACTTTAAATAAATAGGTAAACATAAAGCGTTTGGGGCGTTTCACAGAGGGAGGAAGTGCTCAAAAACATCTGACATTATGTACATGATTGAGAAATAAAAAGGTGTATAAATCATCCTGCTGTGAGTGAGGAGGCTGCTGCCTGACCAGAAATGGCATCTTGTAAAGCTGAACAGCAGAACAGTAAACAAGTACCTTTACAGCATGTATGCTGAACAGCTGGATTAATGTCAACCAAAAACATTCTTGGAACTGTAGAATATGAAACAGGGGGATGTGGGGTTGAAATTGAGTATTCCTCCTTGGGATTGGCTCGCTGATGGTGATAAATGTGTGCCCCGGGTTCATCTCGACGACTTAAGTGTTGCCTCTTGTCAGATCCTCTGTGCAGTTTCCAACCTGAAACAACAGAAACAATTCAGCCGATCAGTTTTCATCATGAGTAATCAGCATGTCAAACAGCAGAGCTTATTTTTGTATAAAACCAATGTGGGTCAGTGTTTCCAGTGAGCAGGCTCAAAAAATGCCCTAAGCTACTTTTATTGTCGCTGTGCTCTCAGTGGGAAGGGTTAGGGTTAGGGTTAGGGTTTTTATCTGAGAGCAGATCAGACAGCTGCAGACAGCACTGACTGTCTCATTGAAACGCATGGGAGTGCGCAGATGCGCACGGATAAGATGGAGTGAATCGTCAGCGATCTGTTACTTATAAAGAAAAAAAAGCTCAGGAACATGTCTGTATAAACCTTCAATGTGAGTTATTTGTCTAATTTTTATATCGAGATGTTCACATTTAATATCAAAACATCACACAAACAATTTTGACACAATCATTTATTTTTCGTTTTTCCATTTTTAAAACCAGGACAGAAAATCGTGATTTTCTGTTTTCCCTTGGTGAAAAAACACAAAACAAAAATGATAAGCCAATCAGATGAGGCCGCGGTCATGACACTGCTCATCTGTGATTGGCCAAGACTGTGTCAAGGGAAGCTACCCCGTCTTTGGCCTCAAACCAATCAAATCACAGTATCGTCATCATCAAGCCACTGAATGAAATCAGGGAGGTTAGCACATTAGCAGTGTGCATGAAGCCGTCGGTTGTGCGTTTGAGTGGGCGGTTGAATGAATTAATAAGATGTTTAAGCTAAATCAAGAGGACAATGTACGTGTGTGAATGAGTGAGTGAGGGTGGGAGAGTGAAGGGTGTGTGTCGGTGTTCAAAGTAAGTAAAACAAGCGCTCTCTGGGCGCTCTAACAGGTCGCTCCGTTACATGAAATAGCGATATACAAACTGCAACATAGTCTTTTATGTACCACACCCCCTAAAAAATCATACAGATGAGAGGCTTTGTCTCACTTGGCTTCCTCAAAAAATAAATAAATAAATAAATAAAAAATCCCCACGCCACTGATAGCACTGGGACAGCTCCATCACTGCAGTAGGATATACGCTTCTGAACTTCCGTACTATATTCCACGAAGAAGAAACTTCCACTTTGCTTTTCTCGAAATTATGAGATCCTGTTCTCGTAATTAACACAGGGCTCTCCGATTCTGCTCTATGATTTTATTAGCAAATAAAAACGGTCTGTCTGGATGTAAAAGAAGCAGTTTGGTCCCAGGCGCTATTCTAAACTTTCAGCAAACTTTATATTCAGATTGTTTAGTTTATTTATTTCTTCTACTGAAGAACACTGCATTTTTTTTTTTTTTTTTTCCGTTGCTAGGCGCTACCCAAGTAGCTGCCTGTTGCAGCAGCTCTCTCGTCTTTGTCTGTTTCTTGTCATTTTTTTCGTCTCTTTTTCGTCATCTTTGTATTTGGAGTGGATCATCACTTTGTATGGTTCATTGTCGGTCGCGGACACCAAACTTTTTGTGGCTTCGGCGATATTTTTGACTACTTTTGGCTGCATTGTTTACATGCGAACTCAGCTGTTAGCAGCCTGTAGCATGCCAATGCTAACTAGTGTAGGGCTTGATGATTTCCCTCGAGCTGAGGAGGAGGAGGTGAGGACGACGTGCCGGTTCTCGGGTGTGAGCTGGGAGATGACAAGGTGGACCTGTCCTTCCATCCATCGTTGTTGGGAACGTGGGATCTCGCTCCGGGGGATGGACGAGCTAGCTGTGCTAACCCAGCGGCATCGTGCTGTTCACGGACGTGGCTGACGGAGCTGACATCGGACGCCGGCGACACATCGGAGGAGCTTCGCCTGCTGCGAGCAGACAGGATCCAGGAGACAGAGACTGAACAGACTGCTGGGGAGGCTCAGTCCTGGACCCTGTGGAGGTGGAGACTGGCTGGACTGGAGAGTGGTGGACGAGTGGTGGACGGGAAGTCGTCATCTATTTTCTTGTGGACCTTTTTGCACTTTCTATACTCTTTCTTACTTTTGTTTTCTTAAATGCTGCGGTGACTCCTGAATTTCCCCTCGGGGATAAATAAAGTATTTTCTATTCTATTCTATTCTATTCTATTCTATTCTATTCAATACTGCAGCTAGTGGTTTGTTTTCCCCCACAGCGCAACTTTATGTGCATGGAAGTGTATGTGCAATGACATGACTTAGGTAATCAAGTAACAGCAAGAATTGCTGATATTTACCATATTTACTTGGGGTTATATAGAAATACATTAAAAACATGAGCAGCAATCAATGTCACAATTTTTTTCACATGTTCCAAAAAATGTATCAGTATTTGCACTTTCATAAATCCTGACAAATAATCAAATGTACCTTGTAGTTCATTAGTCAAATGCCATCTCTTGACTCCTACGCACACAGCGGGCCACCTTCTTCTTAAAAACACCTGTAGGATCCTCCCTCCACTCTTTCTGCAGGATATAACACACATGAAAAACAATAAGCAGTTTGATTGAGTCTGGTATCAGGTTCGATCTAAATACTCCAGTACTCAGTCAGCATATAAAGCATCTGCAAACTAACCCCAGCTATAGAGGTTTTTCTCTTGACAGAATGGACACTTACAGCTGCATCTACATTTGCAGGAGAGTCTCCATTAGGGTCTGCCAACATAGAGATGACACTGATCATGATGGTCTCTACTGTATGGATCGGCAGCCAGCGCTCCTCAGGCTTCTCATAGCCGTACTTGTCCTCACCAGGTTCATGTAGGATGGAGATGCAGACATCGCCGTTTTTGGCCACTGGCATTTGATAGAGAAGCAAGCGGGAAAAAAATTATGTTTGTTCTTTAAGAGGATATGACCCGCTTTCACATATTTTTAACTGGGATATAAAGTAACAATGCTGGATGTATGCACTAAATCTGCACAAAACTATGCAGATTTTCAAACTGCTGCATTTTCACATGTTTTAGATATTCATGAATCTATGTCTAAAATAGTGGAAAAAAAATCCTAACAAGATCTTTTGACACTTGCTGGAATGATGAGGTCATCACATAAGGCTCTTCTAACTGGTTCATGATTCGTTTTAGGGACCTTAAACACTAAGGTCTGCATTTGTCTCTGCCCCTGACAGGCCTTCAGAGGGCTGGCCAATTAGAGTGAAGAGGGTCTGTGGAGCAAGGTTCCTTAAAGAGACAGCAGCTTCAATAACGTGTTTCTGACAGAAGCTGAACCATGGGATTTCTAAGACACCAGGGAGTAAAAAAATAAGGATTCTTTTTAAACCATAAATTGTGTGATGCTACTACAGAGGTACAAGAGGGACAGTATACAGCCCAAAGCTCTCGTTTGAATATTGTAAGGGCAAACTAAATACATTTTCTCATGAACCAGAGGAGACTGGCGGTTTTGTCAGAAGTAATAGACCCTCCAAATGTAGCTCCACTATAATTTAGTCTGTTATAATCTACAATGATGTTTTTTTCTGCTCCCAACTTTTAAATACGTTTTTCTTATTAACCTGTTTGCCAATTTGATTTTTGATTAATGGTAACTTCTTCACAAAGTCAAAATATTGCCCTTATCAGTGTTAACAGGCAGTATGCAACCTTTTTGACAGCAGACCAAGATATAATACCTGGAGACTTTCTTCAGTATCAATAAATTAGTGGCCTTCGGGCTAGTTTTTACCATTTGGATGCCAGATTTCTGTGATAAACTTCATCTTGGGTGGCCTCAGAGGATAATCACATGGGAAGGTCAGACTTGCTTTGAAGAATCCGCCTTCACTGAACAGGTTGGTGGTGAGGATAAGAAATGGGGATTATAGGCAGATAAGCTGTGAAATCGGAGCTGCCAGTGACTGATAGCTCATTCTTAAATAACAATACTCACAATAATGTGTCTTGGGGCCCTATGACCACCACCTCCCATTGATAAATGTCATCATCATCTACAAGACCTGCAGAGAAGCCTTCCACTGGGTTCTTGTTGAGCTCTGAAATTAGAGTTGTAATTACTCAGACTTTTAATTTGATGTGATAGTGCAGAAGTAGGTCAAACAAAGTAGTTGATTATGTATGTACAGTAAAGCTATGGGATCTTCCTTTGAGTCGACTGATTTCAGGTGCGCGATAGCATCTTGTGTTGAAATCAAAGCACGTTTCAAAAACACCACAATCAACCTGCTTTAAGTGTACCTCTGAGTGTGTGTGTGTGTGTGTGTGTGTGTGTGTGTGTGTGTGTGTGTGTGTGTGAGTGTGTGTGTGTGTGTGTGTGTGTGTGTGTGTGTGTGTGTGTGTGTGTTGTAGTAGTAGTAGTCGTAGTAGTAGTAGTAATAGAAGTAGTTGTGGTCGGGTAGAGGTAGTTATTGAGCAACAGAAGCCAGACTGAGTCATAGCCTCACAGAAAGCTGTCTGATACTGTGCACGTGCGCAATTTTTTTTTTGTCAGGAGCTGAATCTGAACGCAAGAAATAAGTCATTAAAATAAGTCATAAAAATAACACAGCAGCTAAACATAGGCGCGAATCTTTCATGGGTTAATCCAATATAGCAAAACACGCCCAAGAAGTAGCAGTTAGCCAACTCACCCGCTAGCTGTTTACGAAGTAACAGCGAGGACTGATCCGTCATTTTGTGGCTGTATTTTTTTTTTCAACTTAATGATACCAACTATCTGTCAAACACGGCTAAATTAAACATTAGGCACACAAGGTAGAAGAGTGTCAATGTTTTCTGCTCCGTCCGTCCGTCTGTCTATGACAATACTTGCTAAAAACATGAGTCAAAAGTGGTACATTATTTAAACCCTCAGAGAAACCTCTCAGGCGAGCTTATCTAAGAACTTGATAAAAGACTTTATAAACGCATAATTTAAACTAAAATAGAGGTTAAACATATGGCTGTGGCTTTTCTGACGTGTATTTGAATTTTTAATAGTTTTTTAATAGTTTTGTTTAAATGAACATCACAAATACATGAGGCACCTGCGAGGCTTAGCACAGGGAACAATATACCCTGGATTTGTGGTCTTCTTCGTGTAACCTCATAGCAGACTT
This sequence comes from Halichoeres trimaculatus, assembly GCF_033239565.1. Taxonomy (NCBI): domain Eukaryota; kingdom Metazoa; phylum Chordata; class Actinopteri; order Labriformes; family Labridae; genus Halichoeres; species Halichoeres trimaculatus. The sequence goes on along the minus strand of NW_027437194.1, from coordinate 31,248,458 downwards.
AATCCTCTGCGGTACACTGCTGCCCTCCACAGCTTGAATTGAGTAATGCATGCTCTTGTTTCTGTTATACTCATGAGCTGTGTCCCAATTCAGGGGCTGCAGCCTACGGAGGCTGGATTTGAAGACCGATTACGTCACAGCGGTGCGTCGGAGGCTGTCCCAATACGGAGGCTCCTCCAAATGCGGCCGACGAATCTGTCCTCCGTTTTGGGGGCCGCGAAGGACGGGTTTGGTGAATCCTTCATAGCCTCACATATCCCAAGATTCATTGCGTATGAATGCCGAACATGATGGACACGGCCGAACTCCAAAAGGAGTCCTGATTTATACAGATATGAAGGATTTCTGGCAACAACTATGTGATTGTGTTTCTAAAACGTGAAAGAATATTTTGTTTTTCTGTGTGAAAATGTGTTGTTTGGGCTCTTTTCAAGTAATATACAGTGGAAAAACAGTTCTTTATGAATCTTCTCATTATTTTATAAAAATATGTCCATAAATGTAAATTCTCTTGGGAAAAAAATTTACTTGGAGTTTTTATTTATTTATTTATGTATTTTTCACAGGGAATTCACAAAAGACATTAAATCATTTCAGCAGCTTTTATTTTATACTTATTTATTTATCATCCCCCCAGCACTTGATCAAATGTTGAAAATGTACGTTGTTGCCTTACTCTCATGTAAATGGTAGATCTATACTCTATCAATAGGGATAATAATAATACAAATGATATAATGATAAAAATGATGATAATAATAATGATAATAATAATAACAACGTAAAGTAATTAAAAGATAGTAAAAATCATCCTGTTTAAATGTGAGGTTTTGGTTTACGTGTGTTTAAAAGTAATGTAAGCCTGACAGGTGAGGGCGGTGCTGTGTGACGTCGAGGGTGACAAACGGGAAATGCTTCGTAGACCAGACCGTCTCAATTCAGTTCGGCCTTTGCGGTCTTCGCAGGCTATAAAGGCCGGGTCCTCCGAAGGCTACAGCCTCCGTAGGCTGCAGCCCCTGAATTGGGACACAGCTATAAACTGGCTGTTTCCCAAAGCCTCGGTACCTTGCCTTGCCTTGGTCTGATGTGGGCGTGGGGTGGGCGTGGGCAGGCATCCACATAACCAGTCGCTGCCCAAGTGCTGTTCCAATGTTCATGTCCTCCGGAGGCATAGTCCTCCGTTTGATTAGCATGTGGCTAATTGACCTGGGGTGCGTCTCAATGCGTTAACTTCGTGCTTCCTCCGTCCTCTCTCCTCCACGACACCGGAAGTACTTTCCCAGTCGCCATTTTGAAGACCGTCCCAAAGCGATAATTGCGCTCAGAGGAGAGAGGAGAGAGGAGAGAGGAGACTGATCGGAGGAGCTATGATCGAGGAGACACGAGAGCCGGCTTTGCGGAAGTCTTTTCACTGACCAACACGCCCCCATATGGAATATCACTCTCTGATTGGACGCTGCAGCAGCTCAGACTTCACATGGAACTTCACAAACACAACAGAGTTTAATGAGAGAAAAGACGAGCTGAGGACAGGCACTGAGGATCGTTCAGAAACTGATCATAAATCTGGTAATAAAGTGTTTGCTGTGAGTTTAAAGCACAAAACACTGAACACAACCATCATCAAATCAATATAACAGAGGATTAATACAGAAAACTGACTGATCAATAATATCTTCCTGAGACACTAAGGTGGATTATATTAATATATTAATATAATAATATAACCTTTATCTGATCATGAACTGAAGCTTCAGAGTTCATGATCAGATGGGCTCAAGATAAAGGATAAATAATTCATAAATAATCTTACAATTAGGCATTTTACAGGAAAAGTGATCCGTGAGCTTCTAAACAGCTCACAGAATAAACAGAGAGCAGGTTTTCTTCATGGTAACGTTTAACTGGTTAAAGGAACAGACAAATCTCTGTTACTGTTTCTGTTTGAACAGCGTTATTACAGCGCACATGCCCAGACACACAAACAGCTGTTAGAGCTGACTGACAAATGATCCAGAGGTGATCAGCTGATGCCGTCATCACTGAAACACATTGCTTCACGTGACACTCCGAAGGAGAGGATGTCCCATTGCTCTAAAAACCAATCTCCTCCATCCTCTCTCCTCTCTTTATTTCCTCGCGTCTCTCCCATGCATATCTGGTGGGAGGGACTAAGACGCAAGAGAACGACGCAAGTGGAGGAAGGAAGGATGGAACTTTGGAGCTTTGGAACGCACCCTAAGGATACACTGGTGTATCCTTTGCTGCCTTGCCATGGCTTTAAATACCCAACATGCAACGGGTGAATCTACAAAAAAGGAAAAAAAAAAATGGAAGGAAAAGACACACCAGAGAGAGAGACGCTCCAGCAGAGGTGCTCGGTAAATCCCAATGTAAATGTTAGTAACAAAATACACCTCTGAAAATAACAACTTGTACCATGTCCACCACTTAACTTTTTTGTGTGTCACTCACGTAACTATAATTACTGAGAAGCCGCACCTGCAGAGTGTCAATGATGTTACAATAAAAAAGCAAAAAGCGTACAAAAGCGGCAAGCCATAACAATATTTTTAGTCGCTTTTAGTCCTCCCATGTTTGTATAAACTTTCAAAGCACTGTCCACAGTGCAACACGTTATGTGAGACAATGTAACTCCAATTACATATGCATTGGTGACAGGAATCTGATGGTAAAATATGCCTTTGTAGGCTGTTCCATTAGCTTCTCCTTTTGAGCAGAGGCAGGACATTTGCCTTGGATTGGTAGGAAGTGGCTTCGGAGGCACTGCCTTCAAAGGCAAGGCAAGGCAAGGCAAGGCAAGGTACCTGGGCTTTGGTAAACAGCCTGTGTCCCAATTCAGGGGCTGCAGCCTACAGAGGCTGGATTTGAAGACCAATTATGTTACAGCGGTGCGTCGGAGGCTGTCCCAATACGGAGGCTCCTCCAAATGCAGCCAACGAATCCGTCCTCCGTTTCGAGGGCTGTGAAGGACAGGTTTGGTGAATCCTTCATAGCCTCACATATCCCAAGATTCATTGTGCATGAACGCCGAACATGATGGACATGGCCAAACTCCAAAAGGAGTCCTGTTTTATCCAGATATGAAGGATACCTGGCAACAACGACCAGACCGTCTCAATTCAGTTTGGCCTTTGCGATCTACACAGGCTACAAAGGCCGGGTCCTCTGAAGGCTACAGCCTACGGAGGCTGCAGCCCCTGAATTGGGACACAGCTCATGACTGAAAAAAAAAATAAAATAAATACTGTCTCTTTCTACAGTCTATGGTCAAGATGCTCAACGCGTATAGTTTTGTACATTATGCCAGGGGAAAGAATTATCGTCAAATCACTCAACAGTTCTCCAGTGGCCGTAATAACAACTGTATCTATGTAGCACCTTTAAAAAATAGTTTAAAAATTATCAATTTTGCCAAATGAATAAAATTTTGAAAAAGTGAATCATGTGAATACTTTCTGGATGCACTGTGTATAGATCATTATACAGAACTGGTTCAAATTCAAAGTTGGAATTTGAGTGAAATTTAAATCTTACATGGGGAAAAACTTTTCCCTAGTGCCATTCAGTGATTAAAAAATGTAACCACGTTAATCTTTACTCAGTTATTAAAAATTATTTATCACACATTTGCCTTGGTCTAAATAAAGTCTATAAAGAAAATGTTTAATGTGTGCTACTGAAATGCACATATTGAAGCTTTATGTGAATATATTTGCATTTTATTGTAATGAAAAGGAAAAATGCATTCATTTTTGACATGAGTATCATAAAAACGGTTTACATCAGACCTTGTTCACAGGCCCTGGCGAAAGTGGTGCATTTGCCCCTGCAGAGAGAGATGTACTTGGTGGTTTTTTTTTGTTTGTTTGTTTGTTTTGTTTTGTTTTGTTTTTTTGTGTAAGGGAAAAAGTGGACAGTCATATGACTTGAGGTATGTCTATACAAACGAACAGAATAAGGAAACGGAGGCATGTCACAGTTTCACAGTCCTTATTGTGTAACTACCTCCTTTTGCACTGTGGACCAAGTCAGGTCTTACACATTTTAACATGAGTCAGGGTTGCCTATGTGGCTTTAACAGAGCTTGAGCCTCCTCTGCTGGTCAGAGGTTTTAAATATCCGCATTTAATAAAAATAAGTCTTGAAAAATCATTTATTTGTGTCAGTGGAACACCAGGAATAAAGAGACAGCCAAAGAGGCATGTGCAGGTGATTGGTGTTTTTAACTCTTCACCAGAAGCTTTACATTAGTTCCAGGATTTTTAATAACGTTTTATCAGCTGTTAAAATTATAAGCTTCATGTCACAAATGATGCAGATGACTGTTTTTTCACCTGGTTTTGCAAGCAGTTGGTCAGAGTGGAATTTTTTGGACTGGACTTGTTCTGATGACAAAATAAAGCCTATGTTAAATGACTTTTGATTTGAAAACTTCACAAACACCACATTTTTGTTGTATGCCATTTGCTTTCTTTGAGCTAACACTTATATTCTCCCTCGTCCTCCTTAGCTTTGCAAATTCATTTTCAGATGTGTTACCTAAAAGAGCTGAATACCCATAAACTCTTGGACATGTTATTTGTTTGTGTTATTTACTGTGGAAAAGTTAATATCAATTTGCACATCTTAATAACACTGTTTATAGGGCTGTTATGGTCCTATGGTCCAATCTACACAATATAAACACTAAAAAGAACGAAAAAAATATATTCAGTATATCCGCTGCAAAGCTGCAAAGCTGCAAAGCTGCATACTAGTTGACCAATCCGAACCGCGCATGCCATGCGTGGTTCGGATTGGTACATGAGTCCATCCAATCCACTGTCTCCCTCGCTTCGCACCGTCATGCCCATGGTCCCACCTTATCCTTCCCCACTACCCCTCTCATGTCAGCTAGCTCCTCAGCTACCGAAGTGTCATGGAGCCAGAGAAGACCGAAACCAGGAAGCTGTTACTGTTACCCTCCACAGGGAAAGGAAGAAAACAAAATAGTTTCAAGGAAAAGGCTGAAGCAAGGAAGAATTATGAGCGATACAGGTACCAAACAAAGACTGAATATTGGAGAAATGTACGACCGGTGGAAAAAGCTGCAGAGGGATTTGGGACTGAAGACTGACGCTGAGACAGCTGAGTTTCTGTTGAACAGGTAATGACTTTGTTTACCACAGTGGGAGATGTCAGCTGAATAACTCTGGTTAGTCTGAGCCTGTACTGGCTAATGACTGAACGCTGCTCAGAACGAGTCGGCTCTGTCAATAGATTTTAGCATAAGTTAGCCACACATCTTTAACATTGTAAACTGAGCTGGTGAAGACACGCCGAGAAAGGTAAAACCTCGCCTACAGTCCGCTCTGCTCTGATCAGCTGGCAGTGGCAACGTCAGACCTGCATTGCTGGCTGATTCATGGTTTTGAACGCGCCGGTCCAATTGAAAAAGCTACCACTGTATGTTACAAGGAGGGTGACTGTCTTGTTTGTTACATCTTCTGCCAGCCGGCTTCTTGCTCTGTCGGTTGGGGGCGTGTTATTAGAAGGCGAAGAAGGACGATACGAGCTGGGGGGTGGGATCTTGGAACACGGAGGGGAGGGGTGAGTGAGGCTGTGTTTTTCAAATGCGTCTCATCAGCCAAACTGGCTTTCAGATCATAGACCATAGCTTAAAAGGCAGGGTTGGCAGTCCTGAAAAACTATCATGAATTTTCAATGGAGCATCTCGTAAGGACTCCTCCTAGCCCCCCCCCCCCCAAAACAACGCTCGCGCTCACATGCACGAGCGCCGCTGATACAAATAGTACATGTACATTTTCTCTTGGACTTACTAAATATCACAATTTTGTTTCGCTTGTCAGAGCCCCTGTGGTAAGAGTTTATTAGACTCTGCCCCAGACTACAGCCCAGAGTCAAGTACCTCATCGGGTCAGGGAACAGGCCCGAGGTCGAGCGAGAGGGGCAGTAGTTAGAGGCAGGGAAACAGAAAAGGAAAAGAAAGCCTCTGCTTTTGTTTTCTTGCTGTGTTTAGCCAGAGGAGCGGTTACCAGTAATCAGGGTATGGGTAGTTTCTCTGCCATTCTTCTGCTGAGTGCGAACCTGTACACCGCTAAACCCGGGAACATGCATTGAGTCAGGGGCAGTGTCCTACTCCACCAGGAGTAGGGCAAAACGGCAGGACAGGGTTTGATTGGTTTAACAGATTGGCTCCTAATCGATGTGATTGGTTGAAATGTATACATATATATATATCTATATATATCTATATATCTATCTCTCTCTCTCTCTCTCTCTCTCTCTCTCTCTCTATATATATATATATATATATATATATATATATATATATGGATATATATATAGATAGATAGATAGATAGATAGATAGATAGATAGATAGATAGATAGAATTTATTGTCATTGTGACATGTAAAATGCACAACGAAATTTAAAAGTGCCATACAGTATATATATATATATATATATATATATATATATATATATATATATATATATATATATATATATATATCTGTGTTGTTCTCACATTAATGCTTTCCTATTGGTCAGACTTCAGCTGTCAGCACTGGAAGAGATGATCTGACTGTGTTTGGAGCTCAGAGCTTACTGCCATCTTTTCAAGTTCCCAAAAGAGAGTGAAAGTTGAGCCAAGCTTCACCCTTGTTTAGGAAAAAGCTTTATCTGTTTGGCTTTTTTTTCCACTTTTGTTGTGTTTTTTTCTTTCTCTGTGCTATGTCCGCTATCATAGCTGCTCAGGATAGCTTATTCCATGTGCTATTATCAACATGCAAAGTCACTTGTGCACCGGGGCACTGTGATTGGCTGACGTAACCACGTCCACTCTCCTCCCAGAAACGTCCTGAAACAACCAAAACATTAATATCCAGGCAGAGGAGAGGGTTGAGGCAGGGACAGACACTGACACACATGTATAGAGAGGCCCATAGGAGACGACTGAGCAGGGTTATTCCTGTAAAAGTTGACATTGTATTATTTTAGGAAAATCCTGCAGACTCCACCTTCAAGACCACAGCCTTTTGAGGACAAAATCTGCTGTAAAATGTGGATTCTTAGGGTAATGGAAGAAAAAAGTCAAGAGGTAGACCCATAAAACACTGGTGCTGAGCTGTATGATTACTGCATGGGGCGATCCTTGACCCAAATCAAGGCCATTACTGGAGCCAACTGCAGCCCAATAACCATCAGATGCCATCTGAGAGAGAAGAGCTTTAAGAACAAAACATGTCATCGAAAGCCTCGTCTCCTTCAATGCCACAAACTTGCCATTTAGACTTTTTCAGAGAGCATCAAACATGGGACGCTGAAAGGTGAAGAAAGTTTGATTCTCTGAGGAGAAAAAATTGAACCTTGATGTCCTGATGGCTTTAACGTGACTGACATGATGAGGAGATCCTACTAGAGATGTTTCAACGGCGGCACAGTGGCGGGGGCACCATCATGATCTGGGGTGTTTTCCTTCAATAGATTAATGGAGCTTCAGGCCTTGTCCACATGTAGCCAGTTATTTTAAAAAACAACCCCACCCCCACCCCCAATTTGATTTTAAGAATACTTTCATCCACACACAGCGGGTAAATCCACCGAAAAGTACGGCTCTAGGGATGTCAAACCCATGTTTGGCAGTGTTTTTCAGACATGTCAGCCAATCAGAATGAGCCTCCTTCACTAAGATGTGATGTTTGAGAATCAAAGCTCTGCATACCAGCATCCACACGAAACCATGAAACTGGAGTCTTCTAAAATCTTCACTTTGGCCGGAGCTTTAAAAAAGAAACAGTGACGCAAAGCTGCGGTTTGTGTGGATGACAGGCGTAAACGTATACAATTTTATGCAGTTTCCCAAGTACCCGGCTATGTGTGGACATTGCCTCAGGTTGGTCAGGAGCGTCAAACGGCAGTAAACAGTGGAGCTCCTCTTCACTAAGTCCTTCTTTGAAACTATCTGTATTTTAGAGGCTTTTCAGCTTTTGATCAGCTGATGGACAGATATTTCACTGTATTTCTTTTTCATTCTTTCTTTGTTTCACTCCCATTTCTTGGTTTTGCATTTTGAAATTCTAATTACACCCTTTTTAAGATCCAACAGTGGAAAATGTGAATTCTTGCGGTTTTTCACTTGGTCTTTCAATTTTGACTAGGTGTGTATATTGACCTCTGGAGTTTAGTGCACAGAAACAGAAAGCTATCTTTCTTTGATACCAGAGGTAAATGATGCTACTCCCTGATACCCTGAAGTTTAAAATAGTTTAAAGGAAAAATCCTCATATTTCCTCTTCTGGTGTTTTAGAAACCCTTAATTTCACCCTCTTTCAGAAACACTTTGTTTTAGCCGCTGTCTCTTTAAGAGTCCCTCTGCCCTTTGATTGGCCAGCTCTCTAGAGGCCTCTCAGGGGCAGAGCTTTGGGCAGACCTTAGTGTTTGAGGTCTTTCCCTCCATTGTGTCATAAACCAGTAGAGGATCCTTATGTGACTAACTCATAATTTCAAAAAGTCTCGTGAAGACCCCGTGCTATTTTGAGAACACTTTACTGACAGATTCAGAGATTTCTACTGCATGTGAGCAGGGAGATAAATCATACTGTGGTAAATGTGTGTGTGTGTGTGTGTGTGTGTGTGTGTGTGTGTGTGTGTGTGTGTGTGTGTGTGTGTGTGTGTGTGTGTGTGTGTGTGTGTGTGAAGCTTGCTTGTGTGAGTGCTGACCTCTCTTGTTCACAGATTTATATCACTGACTAGCCTCTTTGTTGAGGACTCCTCTCCAATCATGCAAACAACTCACTTCAGACAGTGAGTCACATTAAACTGAAGCACACAAATAAAAACATCTACTTAGGAAGGTTCCACTTCCCACCTACAGAAATCAGAGTTGTTATGTAACTGAGTTCGAGTTCCTTTACAGCGCCAAATCCAACACTTGTTTCCAAGGAGACAGGTAGATGTCCAAATTTTCACGGAGTACAGAAACTTCCTGGAGTCAGCAGACTGCAGAGAAGTGAGGTGGGTGATCAGAAACACTGGATCTGAAGTTCTGGTGACTAGGAACATCCCTTGTTCAACAGTCTCCTCTGTGTGTACTACATAACACAAGCCTCACATCATGCTCACACCGTACGTTGAAGACTTGGTACACTATTCCAACAGCACAAAAATACATGGACCATTTAACGCAGTGCACGACACAAATACTTACACAAAGTACAAACTGCATGGTGCACTGTTTTTTACACAGTGTTTATACCATTATTCTGTGCTCTCCTTTCATCCATTTGCTCCACACTCGGTGGATCTTCATGGACTTCCTTAAAGGTAGAGTCTTCAGGATATTCCCTAAAAATTAAGCTTTTATAGGAATAATCCAGCTCAATCGCCTCCTATGGGTCTCTATACATGTGTGTCAGTGTCTGTGTCTGCCTCAACCCCCTCCTCTGCCTGTATGTTGATGTTTTGGCTGTGTTGGGACATTTCTGGGCAGACAGTAGACGTGGTTACCTCAGCCAATCACAGCACACCTAGTGTGCAAGTGACTTTGCGTTTTCATGATTGCAAGTTGAGAAGAAGATATTCAGAGCAGATGTGATAGTGGACATAGCACAGAGACAGGAAAAACCCAAAAATGGTAAAAATCAACAAACAGATAAAGCTTTTTCCAAAACAACAGTGAAGTAACGGAAATCCCTGCAGACCTTTACTTTAAATGCCTGAGTAAAATTACCATAATAACATAATAACATATAATGAGAGAACAACATCTCAGCTTTCACAAACCATTGAAATGTATCTATTTGTGCAAACCATTTAGAAATAACAGTCATTCAAAGTGCGCTTTCACACGTGTCAGCCCTGACACTTTCAGAGTTAAAGGATTGAGGAAATTCACCAACTGGTGATGTCACAAATTGAGCAAATCTCGAGTTGATACTGGTGAATTCTCACATGGGTTTTGAACAAACTGTTTAGAGCATCTTGAAATCTCATCAACACATTTACCTTAATGGGTTGCATGATGGCGCAACGCTTAGCGCCGCAGCCTCACAACAAGAAGGTCACCAGTTCGACCCCCGGCTTGGCCAGTGGGTCTTTCTGTGTGGAGTTTGCATGTTCTCACCGTGCATGCGTGGGTTCTCTCCGGGTCCTCCGGCTTCCTCTCACAGTCCAAAAACATGCTCATCAGGTTAATTGAGCACTCTAAATTGCCAATAGGTGTGAGTGTGTCTGTCTGTCTCTTGACTGGCAACCAGTCCAGGGTGTACCATGCCTCTTGACCAATAACAGCTGGGACAGGCTCCAGACACAACCCTGAATAGGGTAAGTGATTAAGAAAATGAATGAATGAACATTTACCTTAATATTTAAAACTTTGTCTATGAAAAGTATTGAGCGCCACATTTTGGCTGAATATTTATTTTTTAAGAGCTAAGCCCCCCTAAAGTCGCCCCTGGTGTGTGGAGATGAAGTATAGGTTTATAACATTCAAGTAGAAGTCTGATCAGTTTCTGTATCTCAAAGTGAGTCTCAGTCTTCAGAGGGTTAACAGAGAGTGCAGTGCCTTTCTACATGTTTTTCTTCCTGTTCTTTACTTCTCTAAACCCAGAGCTGCTATAAAACGAACGGTTCCTGCTTGTGTTTGCATGTGAGTGAACTTCCTCCTGACAGGCACACTTGCTGAAGCGCATCCTCTGCTGCTCTGCCTCTCGGTCTGTTCCTTTAAAAGCAGGCAGCCCACGCCTCGAAAAGCGGCTTGTTCCGGCTTGCCCCTTTACATCTTTTTATCCTTGCTCACAACAATCAAATAGTGCCCCTCATCCTTCATCCTCTCGTAACGCGTGAGTATTTCAGTCGAACGGAGTGATGGTAAGCTAAAGCCGGTTTCGGGGTTGGTATGGAGAAAGCGTAGCGGTGCGGCAGCTCCGTGCAGCCCGGCGGTGAGGCTGAGGCGCAGTTCAGGCTCCATCACTGGCGGAGCGATACCACCATCTCCTCTCAGCGCTGGTTTGTCAGACGGAGAGTGTGTGGCTCACTGTACCTGAGTGAACGTGTCTGTCATATGCTCGCGGAAAGGGGGGCAGAAGATCAAAACTGGATCAAGGGAACTGTGTCTAATGCTGTCAAATGCAGTGCTGGAGTGTTCCCGCGTCCACAGCTTTCTCTCCAGGCTGGCAGCTGCGGGGTTTCTGCATCTGATGAAGATTTTTGCTGTTTATTTTGATGCGCCTCTGTGGATGAATATGTTTATTCTGGAGCTGCGGTGTAGCGCGTGAGGTAAGTCACTTATCCAGAGGTGCGCTACTTTCTCTTTTTGCTTTTGTTTGACGTATGTAATGCCTCTGGTGATTTGATCATAGAAAAAGGCTTCTGCCCTTGTTTTTGTTCCCTTCAGTTTAAAATTAGGTTCCTCTGTGGCTGCTCAAATATTCTGGAATAATCTCGAATAACACATAACTCTTGCTGCGTATTCTTCATCATTTGTCTGCAACTGGTGCTGATGAAACCGCACAAGAAGGCTGTTTGTGTAATAGTGTGATAGCTCAAAGTCAAACACAGACTTTAAAGTGCTTTACAGCAGGTGTTGCATAATGTGAAGCACCATCTAACTACACATTCTCCTGCCAATGTGGGTCAGTGTAAACTTTCTACCAAGCAAAACTGCACAAATGTGACTTTTTTTGCTCTGAGTAGTTTTTTAAGTTCTCCCTGCAGCCTTCAACCTGTCACTGTCATCACAGAGTGAAAGTCTGCAGCAGCTTGTCAACTCAGGAGTTACTCTACAACCTGCTGAAGCAACATGATATTCTGACAATATCAACCAGCAGCGCTGCAACTAACTGATGCTTCCCTAAAGATTGCATAACTCTTGCTTTCTCCTGTTTCTGCAGTGACTCCTCACAGGGGGGTAAAACTGGGGGGCTGCATACAGTAGACAGGATGTTCTCTGTATGTGTACAGCAACCCGTGGGCTGCACGGTTGTCCTGCCTCTCTTCCAGAAACTACCCCCCACACACACTGCGATGACAGGCTTAATGAATAAATAATCACACAGACCCACATACCCCTGCTGTGCACTCAAAAACAAGTGAGCAAACATGGTGGAACAACTGTAGTAACCCCGACATGAATTATGGAGTGAAAGACTTTCAAATCAGACTGGAAAAGTCTCTGCTCTCGTCACATGACAGCCTCATGTTGGCATATATAAAACAAAAATTGTTCTGTAACACCCGTACGTGACTGGATTTGAGTGTTGATTATTCTAAACCACTTCAAGTGTGTGTGCCTGTTGAGACTTTTATTAAACATTAACACCACCAATGGTACAATTGTACGCTCTATTCATCATTTATCAAACTCTGGAGGTTACAAGAGTGTTTCCCACTTCACAGTCCTTGGTTTCAGATGGCATCTGAAACTGGAAGTTTAGTTTCATTTCTTAAAAACATCATCTAATTAAACTAGTTTCACTTTGAATGAATATAACTATGAATACATAATGACAAAAACCTAAGTGTCTGGTGCTCGTTTTCCTCTAAACTTGCTTCATTTCTGCAGCATTTAAGAGCTTTTTCCTTCTTTTACAACAACAGGGTGGGCGTGAAGTTTCAGTTCTGTTGTGCATTAACCACTTGAATGTCACAAGTACACAGTCAGGTGTGTGACAGCTCAGGTCATAGCTGGGGAAATCTCTCAAAGGTCTTTTGCATGTTTGTGAACACACTGCCAAGTTCAGGTAGTCTGAGCATTTTTTAATGGAGTAGCATTGTCTGGAATGTACTGTCATCATTTTTTGCATGCTAATTTCCCAATTAACTAATTTTGTGAATGAACATCGTTCCTGAGCTGCACGGTTGCCTAACAGCAATTAAGTCAAAAGTTTGACGTCTGTGTGGAGTTTGTATGTTCATGCTGTGCATGGATG